>NC_060921.1:3645305-4386584 GCF_021234035.1 Daphnia pulicaria | reverse complement strand
CAACTTGGGAGCACGAAACTGACGAAGTCTACAGTCATGGGAAATTGTATCCATGACATCGTGTCCCTAGTCGTAAGCAAGGAATCACATTCAATTGATGTTCAAAAAATTCGGAAGCCAAGATTAATTGTTGCGGGACGCAACAAAAGGGGAGGGGGAGTGATGTAAGGATTCCGCCAGGCTCATAGCATGTAAAAAGGGACACTTGACTTTCTAAAGTCACCCTCGCTATTGAAAAGAGTCAAGGCCAAGAGTAACCGACACAAACTAGACCCATAACTTCCAGAACAATTTAAACCTTATGCCTTTCTAAAAATGCCTTTTGTTCATGAAAAAGCCAAGGCCAAAAGCTGACGCTACTAAAAAATGCGCCCCATTCTTCAACATTTCAAAATGTAATAAATAGAACTAGCAAGTAAAAAGTTCAAGGCAGTGACGTTCGGAGTCAGTTGAGTTCAGTCCGGCAGTTCGGTTACGCCAGTTCCGCCAGTCCCGTCTAAACTGTTCTTCCTCTGCACTACTCGATTCTACCCTATCCGAAATTCTCTCACTGACCAGACTCTTATTTCTCCTTTCATCTTATTTCCATTGCCCTCAACTGTATTGACCAGACGTATCATCGATTGCCCAGCATCCATTCTTAGTGTATTAGAAAATGTGGTAAATACAAGTATTCATTTAATCTTATCTCAATTCTTATGCTAGTAATTTACGCCATCACGCAGCGCAAGTTATTACAACTACTACTTTTTCATTGGTATAACATCTATATTGTCAAAGCCGAACTTTTATCATGGAAGTGTTAGTTTTTGTGAAAGTTTCAGCTGAAGGCCAAATACTTAGAGACTAGCTTACAGATTTTCGGCTCGTTCTTTCCAGGCAAAGGGATTTTTCGAAGGAATTGGGCTTGTCGCGTGCTGTGGTGTGTTGTCATTTCATCATGGTAAATGGTTGTAAGTAATAAGTGGGTAATACCCTGGGTATGTAGATGACATACATTTAACTTGACTTCGATTGTTCTTAGCTTCTCTTGGTTGTAGACTTGTAGTAAATATTAGCTGTTTGTTTCTAGTGAATTGCACAGTCCGTCTTCATTCTCTTACGGTTAATTATTCTGTTTCATGTTTTAATTTTTAAAATAATGTTTGAAATGCTAAATTTAGATACAACTTTTTTTTCTTTAAATTCCTGACTTAAAATTTGTGTGGTGTTGGTGTAAGGGAAATGAGGACTACAGATTTCTCGTTTGAAAGTCAATGTGGTAAAAGTTATGTGGAAACAATGGGTTTTCAATAATTTGTGGGTCTTACTTTATTATTTATTTATTAGAACTCAAATGTTCTTGAATTTGTTTTATGACAAAAAATTTTACTCTTGCAAAGAGTCCTAATCCATACTTACACATGTTCATTGGTTAAAACCAAAAAGTTTGAATGCTAAATTTTCATTTGTATTTGTTTCATTGTGTTTCCATTCAGATTTTCATGGCTGAAAAATTAAGACCAAATATCACTTATTTGATTGACGGATAATATACTATAAAGGCTGCTTAAATAGTCTTGTGCACACAATTTTAGGTTTTGTCTATCCAAGTGTATGGGAAAGTTTGAAAATGACAAGTTTTACTAGGGTGGTATATTTTGCTGGCAAGGGTTAGAAAAATGCAGATAGCAGATTATTTTATGTTTTATGTTTTGTACTAAAATTAACAAGTAAATCTTTCTTGAAGAATAAGAGTCTTCTGAATAACTATAGTATTAAAAATAGAAATTCACAATAGGTTGTTTTGTTGAAATTGGAAGCTTGAATCAGTAAGGGACCATAACTAAACAGTTTCTGTAAAAATCAATTTTGAATTCTTTTGTTTTTGCTGACTTTTAGCTCCTTGCTTTCATTTAGAATTTAAAACAATCTTTTGTGTCTAATAAAAATGTTGAATTATGTTTGTTTGATCACTTTTTCTTTTACAGGATTCCTGCTGCTTCAAATTATGATGCAGCCATGCTGATCCATCCTCAAGATAGAAATGAAATGTTTAAAATTTATTTTTGTTACATTGTTTTTACTTATGGTCGTTTTTCTTTTGGGTGGGATCTCCTTCCATTCATGGAGAGTACGCCTCTTTCAGGCCCAAATGTCTTATTTTTTAAATAATGTGAGTGATTCTAATACTTTTGCATTGACCAAATGGCAAACAGTCCTCCTCAAAGTAAATTTATTACATCATAGATCATACCAGTAATATTAAAAATGTGTCTGAATGACACAGATTTATCTACCTCAAAGTAAATTTATTACATCATAGATCATACCAGTAATATTAAAAATGGGTCTGAATGATACAGATTTATCTAATTGAATATGTTTAATGATTATTAGATTAAAAATAAATAAAATTGTATATTACATTTGAAAGAAATTGCATTTATTTTCCCACCTCCACCCACAATTCCTCCACTTTTACAAGCACACAATTTATACAAACAACTTAGGATAACCCGTTGGTTGCCACGCCATACAACCCGTAGGTTGTTTTCTACTCTCTACGCGCCATGTCTGAAGAATCCATGACCAAGGTGGGACTTGCCATTGCTGACAAGTCCGGGCTGACACGGTGACAGGAGAAGATGGAATGCACAACCTCTAGAATCCATCACCGCATCGACAAGGGGGAATGACTATGGTGCATTGCCTAACAGGCGCCTTGCGGCGAATTTTGGGCTGGTGCGACTTTCCGACCCCGCGGCATGGAAACCACGAGACCGAACAGCGCAGCCCGTGCTAAGGAGCTAGGGGAGAACAAAGGCGTGGCAGCCAACGGGTTAACTAACACTAACACAGTAACACTACCAACAACAAATGATGATCCGCGCTGACATTTTGGAGATTCCGGCACCGTTTTGATGTCCATTTTCTTTACCTCTCCTCTGCATTACCTGAATAAAGGGAAAACAATTCTTATTAAGTGACATGCGAATAACAGTTACATAATAGTCACATAATACATATAGGTTCATTGCTCTGATTTTTTTGCTGAAAACTTTAAAGCCGCGCTTTAAATTGCTTAAAATCTACCTAACAATATTGAGAACTGTACACATAACAAAGCTCACTTGCTAGTCTTTAAAAAAAATTCCGGAAGTAAACCGGAAGTAACCACAGCGCATCAACCATTGAGCTGTCGTCAAATTAAACCACATATTCGTGATCTCCATGAAATTTGGGATCGATTACGCGTGATTTAAACGAAATCCAAAATTTGGCCAAAATCGAGAATTTCCCTGACGCTTGACAAAAACCATACCGCAAGAGACGAGACGAGAACCGACTGCTTGTCGAACAAAGGATCTTGCGGTACGGTTTTTGTCAAGCGTAATAAAAAGTTTAGTTATGCTATCTGCCGCTGTGGTGCGCATCGGCGTAAACTGCGCACGATTTTTTGGCATGTCTACTACTTTTTCATTGGTATAACATCTATATTTACATTTTCGTCTGTAGACATCAACCGGTCGTCGCAGTGATTAGCGTCACAAGCTACGACTCTTAGGAAGAAAGGTCCGAACCCTAATAACATCATTTTTTTTTTTTTTTTCATATTTGTTGTCTATTAATTTTGAAATAATTTAAGCTGAAAAATAATACTTAATTACTGTTATTGACTCATTTTTTAAGATTTTATAGCTTTATAAGTACATAAGCAAAGTGCAATCGGACTTAGAAAATTTTCAAACCGTTTATAGCTCATAGTTCATCCAATTGTCCACCAGGCAGCGCTGATCATAGGCGACCACTAGCTTCAGCCGAGATAGCCGATTCCAACCATAAGTTCCCCCACCATACTAATACACCATGCATGCAGAACCATGGAATGTGGAACGTCTGAAGTGCCTTACGACCCTCTGGCTATGAAATCATTCGGCAACAGGGAGATAGCCAGCCGATGGGCCGATATTTCAGTAGGCCATGCTGAAGTTACGTCACTACCTGGTACTTTAGCCACCTAGCGACCACCAATTGGATTGCTTGCTGCCAGCAGTTCAAGTGCAAGGAAAACAAAAAACACGCCACAGCCCACAGCCATGGGGCATTTCTTGAGTCGTCTGCTGTTGTTGTGTTTTTGTTTTCGTAGGTGATAGTTGTGATGCATTAAAGCATTAGGCGCATTAAAATAACCAAAATTTGAGATATTTTTCTTTGAATCCTAACCTATTTTCCGTTACATCATATATCCCTTTCCCTTGAAATTATTCTGCAACATGATTAACTTTCTGAGAAGTTTCGACCAGCGAGCATTTAAAATGATAAACCTGCCTACAGTGCAATCTAAGTTACGGTAAAGTACATGTCCATATTTTTAGTTAATGTTTTACTGTTGCAGACACTTTTTTTGTTTGAAAATTCAAAATGAGAATTTAGTTCTTACTAAAGTAAATGGTCTTCTACAGCCCCTACAGTACAGGATTACCGAATGACAGAAAACTTCCTCTTCTGAAGCTTGATGGCTATACACTTCGCAAAATTGTGAAACATGATTGTGAAGCGATTCATCATCTAGTTCAAGTAAGTATGTAAAACAAGTAACCTCGATGCATTCTTTTTGTTCATAATTTGGTTGAAAAATTCTGTTCTAGGAGTTGGCTAATTGTTTGAACATGCCTGATGCCCCCCAGATTAGTGCCAAAGGCATGCTAGTTTCTTACCACAAGCAATAACTACCGAAAAGTAGACTAACATTTTGCGATTATTGAATTGCGACCGATTTCTCAGCTCTAGAAGCCGATGGATTTGGAAGCCGTAGGTTTTACGAGGGATTCGTAGCCGAATCCCACAAACTGAAGCAAGTGGTGGGATACGCCATTTATTATTTCAGTTACTCAACGTGGCAGGGTAAGTCATTGTACATGGAAGACATGTACATTCGTCCGGAAGACCGGAAAAATCGAATTGCCATTTCCTTTTTCCACCTTATTTCTCAAGTAAGTTGACGACTTAGTCAAGGAAGCCAAACCTATTATATGGGTGTAATTAGTATCATAAACATTTTGCATCAAACTATACAGGCGGCATTAGCTGAGAACTGCATGCGGATGAACTTTTGTGGCCTGAAAGACAACAAACCAGCCGTCGAACTCTTCCAGTCGTTGGGTGCGGATAATTTAACCCTGAAGGAAGGTTGGCACTATTATCGCATTCCCCGTCATGGCATTGAAGAACTCGCACAACCTTCAATCATCACCAAATTTAATCCTTGACTTTGTTTAAAAAAGTACCAATTTGTATTAACTCGCCAGTGCTACGTGCCTTAAAATCAAAACATTTCCAAACATATTAGCAGGGATATTATTTTTATGTGATTAGATGTAGTATATTCTCGCTAGTGGTTGTCTGGAAGGCATTTCTATCCCCAGTCAACTTGCAATAAAGTGAAATGAGCCAAATGTTTATTGATCCTTTGAAACCAAACATCATTCATTCACTGCCGAACACAAATCAAGTCAACACCATTAAGGCGACGTCGGAATCCTCGTAATCGAGTGTGTGGTTTCTCAACAACATCAAACAAAGAAATAACACGAGTGTGAAGCGCCCAATCTGCTATACACTACTGGAGGAGTGGCAAGAAGCGATGAAATGAATAACGCAATAACATTTGAAATACACACACACACAAAAAAAAAACACATTAAAACAACAGCCCCAGCTATATTTATATAAAGATGAAGGGAGAAATTTGAAAAAAAACAGGATTGGCATTTAAAAACATTTAGCTGCTGGAAAAATACTAGAAAAGACCAAATAACTCTTTCAGCTGTTGGGATTTAAAAAATTCATTTCATCGCATCAACTTTGATTGGAATTGTTGAACTTTTTTCGTTTTTCTTGCGACCGTTGTTTGGTTCGTTTGTTGAGTAGAAAATCACTGGAAAATCGCTCACATTTCTCGTTTTTTCTTTTAATGTATACAAAATAAAACAACTGACCATATTACGCCACGCCATTCAAAGGTGGTTCACATCTTCCGGGGGAGCCTTCCGGTCATCACGTCAGCCCATCATTACTCAACGTCACACAGCGGGCAACATTCGCCTTCAACTTGGCGGGGGTTCTCGCAGACTGGGCATTGCAAGGTCGTGCAACGAATGAATCCCCCCTACAAACAAACAAACAATTGCGTAAGTGATGGGAAAATGATGTTAACAAAGGTAAACTCAACGGACCTGGCAACTGCACTCGGTGCACTTGTCTTTCTCCCACGATTCTCCAGTTTGCCACGAGATGCCATCGCTGTCCTGGCAATTGGTTTGAGAATTCTTCGACCCGTGTTTCCTCCTGCTTGCCGCAGGCTTGTCAAGGCACAAATTCTCCACATGCTTCAGCTTCCTGGCCATTTTCTGTTTTGAAATGAATATAAGAGATGAAGTTAAATAATACACGTGAAATTCTGATAATTTGATTTTGGTGGTTTATACTTTAAGAGCTCGTTGCATTTTGGCCATCATGGCTTCGAGTCCTTCGATCCGTTCGTCCTGCTGTTCCGTTTGCTCAGAGTGGAAGACTTGGGGTTCCACTCGTCTGCGGGACGAGACGGGCTCCTCGTCGCCCGGGATGGAATTGTTGTAAAAAGTATCGGAGGTCGACGACGTCAGCGACAGGATGGAAGCTTCTCCGTACGAAGGTTTATCTTCCGGGTACGAGTGATCGAGAGAGCGCTTCGTCCGGCGCGTAATAGAGTTAAATTGCCCAGCACTACTGCATTCTGAAATGTAATCATTTGAAATTCATTTTTAATGTAACCCGTTTTTTTTGTTTTTTTTTTTTGTTTTTTTTATTTGTAGATTTTGTTAGTTACCATGGCAACACTCGGCCCAGAATCTCAGATCGACTTTAGGAATCTGACTGCATCCGACGAAAGTGGGCGACTGAAGATTGGGCATCTTGAAGACATTCTTCGTCACTTCAAGGATGTCGTCACTGCTGTCGCAAATGACTCGACCCAGCGAGGATTGTTTGATCTGAGTCAGCTGTTCCGGTTTGAAAACGCCAGGATTTTCGTACCAAAACCTGGAGGTCGAGTTGAACTTTCAATCAAGAATTTCATGGAGAAATAATTTGATGTGAAAACTAACCTGTCGCCGTCCCTCAGGCGACGGAATTGTTCGGCCAGCAAACACTGGAACGTCGGACCAACTTTAGCGCCATTGACCGGATCCTCTGCCATTCCTCCCACCCAAATATCCACGTTACCTGGAGCGGAATTTCAAATCTCAATCAAGTCTAAATCCTAGAATTTCATTCGTTAAATCTAATTACTAGGATGGCCGTAGAGTTGTTGGAGTTTCTCCCTCAACACTTGACTGCCGATGTCGGCCTGAAGATCGTCAAACGTTTCGGCAACAGACAGTTTGCAGTGGCGACGCCAGTCGTTGTAGCCGGGCAGGGCGTGGTCTCGACCTCTTTGGATGTTGAGAGCCGCCAGATCTTGAGCCACCAGATGGGCAGGACGGAAGAGGCTCTCCGTCAAATTGGAATTGAGTAATTGATCAGACAATCGAACCTGTTCAAAAATATACAGCCACATAAATTCAACTTGAACGCAAAACCGAGTGATTTCAAGTTTAACAAATTACTTTGGCTGGCCCGGCGAAAAGACCTCGAAGGATAGGATCGACTCCGCCTTGTTCCACCAGCCTCCAGGGAGCGAAAAAAGCGTCCTGGAGTAGCAAGTGGCCCTGAGGGATGGGCAAGAAACTGGCGTTGAGCCGCTGAAGCACCGGCTGGATGAGACCGTGACCCATGCGGAGTGCGGCCGTTGCAAAGACGTTGGAAATGCTGGCGTCCGTTTGCGGATTGTATCCCTTGTAGTGGCCCATCAGGGCCATCCCTTCACGGCCGATGATGAGCGGCAGCCAATGCTCGTACGTGACGTGCTGCATGACGGCCCCGAGAATTTTCCGGCCTTCGTGGTAGAGCATGTCTCCGTCCCAGTGCGGATTGATGACCCGCAATTCGTCGACGACCCGGTTGTGCTCCCGGAACCATAACGTGTGCATGACCAGCAACCCAGTCTAAATATTTTTAAAAACATTTAATTATTATTTGATGTTGTTTTATCAAATTAAAAGTTACCTGTTCGTTAGCACGAACGTCTCCGGTCAGGAAACATCCGATTTCACTTTCTTCCCTGTCGCGTTTGCAATCGACCGGAGTGTTGGGCGTGGCGAAAGGCAACAACGGCCCACCCGTTTCGGTCAATAAGCCCCGTCTCAGATGGCCGCTGTTCCCGTGCAGTTCTCTCAATTCACGGGCCTCCCTGTCGGTGGACCCGTAGACCTTGACAGAACCGGAAGGTTAATAATAAAAGAGAAAGTTGAAGAGGAGGGGGGGGGGGGGAATAAAAAAATAAAAATAAATACTTGAGATGCATCGATGTAAGATGTCAGTTGATTGATCTGCTCCCTGGGCAGCATGTTGTTCAAAAGAACCGAAGTGGCGCCCGAGCCGCAGACGGCGCTGTTGCGGACGAATTCCATGCAGCGGTGATGGCGGATCCTCGGGTCGTTGGGCGGCACTTCGATGGGGAAACAAGGGGCCGAATAGTCGCAAGACCTGGGCGGAAATGAAAAATCGGTTGGCATTTTTATACCAAAACTCAGTCACTGAATTATAAACGGTGGAATTTACGATCGGCAGTCGACGAATTCGCCAAAGCTTTCGGCGGACATTCCGGGCACGGCCAAATCGAGATCGTGATCCAGGAATTGACCCCACTGCATCAGCATGTGGGTGAAAACCTCGTCCGGAGTCGTTTGGGTCGTCGTGATGACCCGGGTCGAAACCAATCGGGCGCTGGGCTTGGTGAATCCGTGGTAGTTGGTGTTGCGGCTCCAGCCGACGGGCAGGTTGAACCCGTTTTCGTAGATGGGTTTGAGGATCCGCCGGAATCCGGAGTAGGAAGAGCCCCAGAGCGGCTGCTGGAAATTGTTGCAAGTGCCGTCAAACGTTCGGTACTTGGAATGGAAGCACATGTCGTTGCAATCCGGCTTCCGGCGGTGAGTCAGACAGCCGGAAGCGTTGGCTATGAGTTCCAGCTGCTGCGGACTCAGCGCATCCTCATAGGAGAATTCCCCTGTCAAGAAATAATGGAATAAAATTAACTCTTGTTAAAAAATCCGGACGGAATGTGTTTTTTACGAGTGACGTTGAATTGGTGGCCGCTTTCAATGTGGCGGCGGACAACGGCCAGGGCTCGCTCGTAGACTTCAGCGGCCCGGGCTATTTCACGGGCCGTCGCCGTGGGGAATCGATTGAGACGGATGAGCTCGCTGTGAGTCAGCCGAGATGAGCGGTCGCGATTGAACAAAGCGGCGATCGTTTCATTGACGGCCCTATCGACAGCCCGGCGAGCCTCTTCGACGGCCGACAGGACCAATCGATTACTCACATGACGACGTTCTTCGAGTCCCAAAAAGAAAAAAAATTATTCAATAAATTAATTCAGAAAATTCCGATGATGATATGCAAATGGGTTGTGAGACCCGATACCTCTGACCCTCATCCGTGCGCGGGCCACGACCACGCCCATCTCGTTCAAAGCCGTGCACTCGTAAGTGCCTTCGTCGCTGAGCTCGACGTGCCGGAAGATGAGACTGCCATTGCCCATCGGAGTGACGTGAGGTGATTGGCGCATGTTCTGGCCGTCCTTGCGCCAGACGATGGTCGGCGCCGGATTGCCATCGGCCAGGCAGATCATCTCCACAGAGTTGCCGGAAAGAACTTCGACAGAGTCGGGCACTCGAACGAAGAACGGAGCTCGACGACTGCCCGTCTGGCTGGACTGGGACGAGCCACCGGATCTGGACGGACTAGGAGTGGGTCTGGCGGATGGAGTGACTGTCAAAAGAGCTTCCGCTTCCAGCGTTGCCACTTGATTGGAAACTGTGCACCGGTATCGTCCCTGGTCGCTCAGCTGGACGCGCTCGATGCGGATGCGAGTCAATCCGATGGCCGTCCTGGCGTCCGGCACCAAAGGCGCTCCGTCTTTAGTCCAAACGAGTCCAGGCGCTGGATAACCGTCGGCCGAGCATCCCATCTCGACCGTTGCCTCCTCGAAGGTCGTCTGGTCACGTGGCCAGTCACTAAACACCGGTCCACCTTAACAAACAGAAAAAAAAAAAATGCCATCCACAAAACAAATCGATTAGTCAGTTCCGTCCGGCAACATTTTTTTATCTTTCGGGTTGTCTCTTGGCCTTTGACAGAGAATAAGTGGCCGACCACAAGTTCTTGTTGGCTCTTTTCTTCTTCTCAACAGTCTTATTTTGTTTGACTAGCGCTTCTCCTTTTTCTCCTTTAAGTGCTGGACTTTGCTCAGACTCTCTTCACCTCTCGGAAACGGACCTTTTGTGTTGAATAAACCGGCCCAGCGACCACTTTCACCACGAGTGTAAAAAGCTGCTAATGAAATTTTTCATTCTTCCTGTCCCGTCCCATCAAAGATTTGACGAATCTGATGGATGGATCGCATGGAGGAATGTATTCCGTCCAGCAGTCCAGCATACCCATTTCAATAAAATTTCATCCAAAAGAGAAAAAAAAAAGGGGGAAAATGGAATTTTCCACAGGTTTCCAACAGCCGCTGGATAATGGGGCAAAGGTGACCCGACGGCCTTCACTTGTTTTTAAAAACTTTGACACTCGTCTTCCTCCACACACACACAGCACGTAACACATAAGAAACAAAAGTGAGAGTGGATAATCAAATACCTTCCCCCCCCCCAAGAGCGTTTTTTTCCCCTCAGGATTTTTCTTTCTTTCTCTTTTAAAAACAAAAAAATTTATTCCGTCGCGTCCAGCGGCTCAGGTTCGTTGACTCATAACTGGACGGTGATGAATTTCTCGTTAGTATGCAGCAGCAAACCGTGAGCCTCATTTCGTTTGGTTGGATAAATATTAAAAAAAGAAAAGAAAGAAAAAAAGGTTACTAGAACTTTAGACGTGTAAACATGCTAATGGAACGCCTTTGTAATAGGATGACGCATCCTTCTCTAGAGACCCGGCTGGCCGTCGTGAAAAATAAAAATAAAAATTTCGGATGGTATTTATACATTCATAACTCGTTTCTCGTTTTTCTTCACCATATTTTTAGGAGGTTTGTGTCACTTACTGAGAACCCTTAACTGGGCAGGTGCTGATATCTTGCCGAGAGAGTTGCCGCCGGTGCATCGATACGTTCCAGCATCACGTTGCCTCACCTGCCTGATGACCAGTCCACCGCTGGCCAGCAATTCTGTCATGCGAAAGACACGAAAATTTAAAAAATAAAATTTCAACATTTGATAAGATCCGAAATGGATAGATGGAAAACATGTGAATGCCAAAACGCCCAGCACCGACTAGAAATAGTGTTATGGACACTACCAATAGATTTGTGTTTAGAGAAGAGAGCAAACAGGGTTAGAAATGTAATACCTGTTCTTTGGCGATCAACCGGTCCGTCGTTGAACGTCCAGGTGATAACCGGTCTGGGAAGACCGGTGACTTCGCAATCCAGCCGGGCCGACGAGCCGTCCTGCACGTCGACATCTTCAGGTGTCACGACAAATTTGGGTTTCACTGTTCAATCAAAAATCAAAGAGCCTTCGTGTTACACAAAAGAAAAATAAAAGCTCAAAATGGAAATGTCTAACTGACAAAAGGCAATTAGTCTAACCATTTCAAAGAGCTCGGGATATTTATCGGTTGTATATTTCACCTTTAGCGGGATTGTGGACGCTAGAGCTGCTGGTACTGGCGGCCGTGATGGGTTTCATGTGGACGGAACGGGATTTGACTTCGCCGGCCGGACTCTTGGCCATGCACTCGTAAGAACCCATATCGCTGTCTGTGGCATTTTCGATCATTAGAGTCCCGTCTTGAAGGACTTGATATTTGGGATCCTGATCGGGACTGATTTCATTACTGTCGGGGAAATTCAAATTACAAAAAGTGGGGAAATTAGAATTTGTCGGATTGAAATTGTTGGAGATGAAATTGAATCACTCACTTGTTGTAGAGCCACGAGATTTCCGGCTCGGGATCACCTTCCGCTTTGCAGGTGAAATAGACGGTGCCGCCGAAGGTGATTTCCACGTCGGTGGGCTCCTCGGTAAGGACTGGCTTTTCTGAGCAACACACAAAATAGGAACGAGCCAACGTCATCATAAATAAATCAAGCAATAAAAGAAACGCCCGTCCGTCTCAACTATCAAATCCCGCCCAAAACAGGATTTAAAATCAAAACAAAAATATTTTACATCTTTGTTTCTTTTTGGGTTAAAATTAAGAAAAAGAAATTCGATTTCAAAAGGGAAATTTTTTTATTACTGCAATTGAATTCCTCGATGAGGGAAGTCACGGACCGGCCGACGAGCTGATCGGGCGACTGGCAGATGGCCGCCGCCAGGGTCGTCCCTTGTTTCTCGTTGAGCATTTTGGCCAGCCACAAAATCTGGCAGTCGCAGATGAGCGCGTTGCTATCCAATCGCCTGTTATTTAACATGGAACACATTAGAAGAATTATTATCCCCTTTCCACATCCCTTTTGTAAAGTTGAATAGATGCGAAATAATAATAATAATAAGAGTTTCAAAGATGGAGTTGTATAAGAGGGAAATTTTAGATTTACGATCGAGATAATAAAGAAATGATTTTTTTGTTTTTGTTTTTACAGTCTCTTGAGCGACTCCATGTTGTGGAAGGCACCGCTAGGTATGCGCTGTAGTTTGTTGTTATGCAGAAATCTAAAAAAATAAAAATAAAAATGATAACGAAGCGATAAACAATAAAGAAATCAATAAGGAAACCAAAACAAAAGATGGGACTCACAGACGTTCCAGAGACGGGACGTTTGAGAAGGTCTCCGGGTCGAGGTGGTCGATCTGATTGAAATGGAGATACCTACCAGAGATTAAAACGAAAAAATAAAATTAAAAAATCCATTTTTCAACCAAACGCCAAATGTCATCGACTTTGTTTCTATCATTTCTTATCTTATCCAAACATCCATCAGTTCACAATCCTGCGCATAGGAAATGATCCGATTCCCTTTTATTTATTTTTCACGGCCGATTGTGTAGTGTACATAATAGTGTCCAAAAGAATTCTTTCAATTCTTCTTCACAGTGTACATTTATTTTTGATTATCTTTCCGGTGATGAAGAGAAAAAAAAAGGGTCCCCCTCTGTCCATCTATGGTCAGAAGCCTCTCGAAATTGTCTTTCTTTTTTGGAGAAAATAAAACCGATAACTCTGCCTTCGATAATCTTTTTTAAGACTCGACCGACCATCAGGATGTGTACAGCCCCGGTTCCCCCCCCCCCTGGCCTTATACATGAGCATTTCTATCTAAACTCTTGTAAGTCTTGCTAGGATGAACCGAATTATTCAACCCCCATCAGCCTCCCCCCGTGGAGGGGCCCCCAAAACCGAACCTGTGGGGGAGAGATTTCCGCTTGTTCACGCTCTTCGCTCGCTCTACCAGAAACAACACGCCACACATTGACGTCATTTCCAGCCAGAAGCCCAAAGTTCTTTCTTTCTCTACTGCACATCAGAAATTCAAATGGCAGACGAGGTGGAACGGGAAAAGATGATGGAAGGTTAAAAGACTTTTTTGGGTGGTGATGGTGGTGGGGGTTCTAATCAAAACGGACGAATAACTTACAGCTGTTCCAACTTTGGCAAATCGTGAAATGTATGCTTGTCGATCTCCTTGATGCGGTTCTTGTAGAGGTACCTTTAAAGGAAGGAAGGAGAAGAAAAAGAGAAAAAGAAATTGTTACGGTCTGTTAAACATAACAGATAAGGCGCTGGCGGCCTTGTAAATGCAAATAAATCACGGCCAATAATAAAAAGACTGGTACACACTCTGCTGGTACATGTATAAATTGTGTCTGGATACTTACAGGTATCTGAGCTCTTTGAGGCCATTGAAGACGCCCTTCTGCAGTTGATTGATGTGATTATTGTTCAACAGCCTGTCGTATTGTTTTGTTGTTTTTTTCCAAAATAAAATTCCCCGGGAAAATATAAAAGAAAAGAAAACACAAATGAGATTATCACTACATGCGTGAATAAATCGATGTGTGCTGTGTCCCAAGATAAATTATTGATTTCAATCAACATTCTTATAGGGGGGTACACACAATCAAGCGACACAAGGGTCTAAAAGTTTTATTTCATTTTCTATTAAAAAGAAAAGAAAAAAGGAAAATTCTTACAGCGTGTTTAGTTGCTTCATGTCACGGAACGTGTCGGGTCCGATGTCCCTGATTCGGTTGAAACGTAAATCCCTGCGACACAAGGACGAGAAGAAAAGAATTATTATATACCTGTGACTGGCAGAGTATAACTATGTACACATCCACGATAGAATCTCTTTTCATTCATTTTATTACAGTTGTGTCGTCACTCGGTTTAAAAGAAAATCCCGGGCCAGATGGGGAGGGACGCCGTGATGGTTTGGAACTAAACAACACCACGCCCTGCCCCGTTGAGATCAAATCCCCCGGCCGTCGACTATATGTACGTAAGATTGAATGAAAGTTGATTGGACCCACAAAAAAAAAAACATCTTCACCACACACGGAGAGAGCGACATGTTGCGCAACATCCATGACAAGAGAAAATACATGGAGGAGAACAAAAACAGATTTTTGGGTTGTTTCTCCCCCTCGCCGACCGGCCCAAAAAGGGGTGGAGGCAACAGACAAATCGTCGGGAGAAAAAGAAAATAAAGTTTCATTAGCATAGGACTGCCCGTGTCCCCACCACCGGTCCCGCATTAGCATAATCCCGTATAATATTTAGTGGCGTGAGAATGATACGACACATACGCGCTGGGCTGGGAGAAGAACCCCAGCAGGTGTTTGTAAAAAAAGGTAACCCCGTAGAAAAAGAGAAAACGTTAAGTTAAAAGTTAAGTTTAATCCACCTCTGAAAAAGACAAAAAAAAAATCACGCCGAGGGCCCTGTAAACACTTTCCCTGTCACGAAAAAACTCACGACGACGACGACAGGTTTTCGGTCAACCATTTCTAGTTGTTTCCATCGGCCGAAGAAATGCGTCAACGGCTCAAATCCTCTTTGTGTGCCGATAGATTCTCTTGTCGTCGTCGTGTGTCAACAAACGCTGACCGCAGCTGCACGCAACCAGAGTCTATATTCCGTCATTTTGGACGTTTTAAAAAAGATCGTCCGTGACTTTCGGTCGACCGACACGACTCGGACATTTTAAACTTTTTTATTTTTTTTTTTTTCAAGGCGAAATGTCACCGTGTTATTTGAACGGCTCGCCAAAGGAATTTTTCGTTGTACACCTTTTTCGCGTTCACGCGGGTTTATCACATTTTTCTTTCTTCGGGATTTAAAAAAAAAAAAATGAAAAATTTCTGGACGATTTTGGGACCCCAAAGAATTTTTTTTCGTGTCAAGAGTTTTGATGATGAAATCACGCCGAAAGAAAGAAAGAACTCGGCGTGAGACTGATGGCTATACAAGGCGCTGGCGGAGAATTTTATCTTCGCCAGCGACTCCCTTTTCTTCCCTTTTTTCTTTTCTTTGGCGTTTTGGTGTTGATACGCGCCGGGGAGAAATTTTTGAAAAGTTGAAGTATCCCGCCGGTTTTGTTTTCTTCATCCCGGATGATTCACAACTTTAAAAATAATAAAAATAAAAAAATTGTTATGGTGATGTCTTTGAAATGATGTCGACAAAGATGGACGCGTGAATAATAATTAAATAAACGATGAAACAATTCCTTCCTCAAATTTTTAAATTCAACCCACAAAAGTGTGAACTCAAAAAATAATGCCTAGGGCTGTATGTCAGCGCAGATTTGTCAAAATCAATTTTTTCTTTTGGTATTCCAAATTTTCGACTTTTTGTCCAACCAACCCCGTGGAGTTGCCATCAACTCGTAGTGCGGTAATAATCTTTCATTACCCATTTGAAAAATCTTCTACCCATTTTTCTTTTTAACGGTTAACAAACGAGCGAGAGTCGCTCGTTCGAGACTGTTGGTGTGCTGTAATGTAATTTTAAAGAGCGGCCGGGAGAATAAGGAACCCCTCGGTTCTTGATGCTTTTTCTCCCGAGTGTTAACGAGCTTGTTCTACCCAATCACCGGCCAGTTAAAGAAGAAGAAAAATAGAGAAAACCGTCTGCGTGTGTACAGTCTACGGTATGGGGGAAAGAGAGAAAGAATAACACACACACACTCTTTTTAAAATGAAAGATGAAATATAAATTCCAAATGTTTGTTGTTCCACCACGTACATCGTCGACACGCTAACCAACGGGGAATGTGCTGTGGAAACAGAACTGCGGGACAAACAACAACAACAACTAACCGAGAGATGGGCGGGTCGCTGAGAAATCAACAAGAAAATAAAAAAAATGAAAACTCATCGGTGGTGTGCCCCTGTTGGCTGCTGCTGCTGCTGCCTGACAGATATACTTGGGGTGTAATTCAAATATGGATACGCGAGTTGTTTTTGACGTTATTATACGTATATGGCCGTGTAGTCTGGCGCTATGAAGCTAACAAATCTATACGTGTGTGTGTATGTATATCTAACTGTAGATGTTGTCTGCACGGTTAGAAGCGTACCCTATCGTCTCCAAATGAACGGCAAGTGCTATATAAGGGGCTCGACTGGGACCGTCTGGGGCTTGTGACACGCAGACGAACCCTCGGGGGTTGTGCAGTAAGTCAAAAAAAGAAAATGTTTTCGTGTCACTTGTGTGCTGTAACAGAAGGAATCACAGAGTTTGGGGAGCTTTTTTTTTTAAGAAAAGATAAAAGAAAAATTCTGGCCATCGAGTTATGAATGTAAAAGATAAAAGGCCGCCAAAAAGATTTTCTTTTCAAATAGGGAGAAAATGGGCGTCACTACCTTTTTACTTCATTTTTTACCCGCAATCGCCACCCCGGTCAACACGGAAACATTCTTCACGGACATAATTCATATTTTCTTTTTAAAAAAAGGTAAAATTGTCCCCGCCCCTCTCCCCCACCCTCCTTTTTAACATTTCAAAAAATGTTGAATTGAAATTTCCTCGACAAGAAAATTCAACGAAACCATTTCGAGAAGAATAAATCACGAGTGAATTCACCTGTAGGATAACAATTTCTTACAACATATCAAATAGAGACGGGAGAGAATCCGAACGTTAATGGCATTTCTCGGCAGTGGTTGGTGACCAGCTGGGCGCTTGAATCACCCCCAACAAAAACGAATATCAAATACACACGATATAATACCTTATTTGTCAGCAATTGTACAAATAGAGAGAAAGAACAACAACAGCCAGTCAGTTGATGTTTGTCGAAGAATAAATCTGTGGGGAAAAAATAAAAGAAAATAAAAAAGAAGAGGATATAACTCATCATCCATCCGATTTTGAAACGTGAGCGGCCACGGGGGAGCTGAGAGCGGCCGTGCTGTGATACGCTCCCCCGATAGGCCTCATAGACTTTTATAGACATGTATATAGAGACGTTTTCGTCTGCCGAAAAACAACCTTAAACTACTACTGGGCTACAGGCTGCTGTGTGAGTGCATGAGCCGTCATGAATCATCAGGGCAAACCCAAACTTGCTTGTAACACAACTCGGGGATCAAACAACATTCTTTGGAAAGTTATTTTATTTTAAAAGCGTCACATTTTTTTTGTTTTATTATCTAGGCTTAGTTTGTTTAAGTATTTTACTACTGCCATCTCTTCACATCATCAAAAGTATTTGTTTTTAGTTTTCTTTTAAATAATTATTTCATTTCCAGTGGAGAGAGCCCGTTGGTTTCAAGTTACTTTTTTTTTATTTTATATTTGTTTTGTAGAATTAAATTTTTTTTTTTGGACAGAAAATGTCGAGCCGAATTCATTTCGTCAAGTCAAACGTCGACATTTTCTTTGAAACAAAGGGGTATAAAAAGTTTACTGCACCCAACCAATTTACTTTACTTTTTACTGAAATGCTTAACTACAATAACACAATGAATAGGAATGTGTAACTTACTCATGATTGCCACAAAATATTCGAAAGCTCCATCAGCACAGTCGTGAATAAAATACAAAACGAGAGAACTGATAACCTCACGTGCTCCATCGCGGAACGATACTGACAAATGGCCGGGATTGCGATTCGACCGGTGCTGTGTTGCAATTTTCAACAATGATTTAATTTCATTTTCATTTTCATTAAATTATGTAATTAAATTTCTTAATTTGCTGACCATCCTTTCAAAATTATTATGTAATTAGAAATACAAAATTGAATGCAGCGTGGGCATTGACAATGTGGTGTGGAGAGGATGAGAAATGGGAAGGGGTAAGATAAGAAGTGTGCATCTGCCAATCACAAATCAGCATTCATAAAATTCAAACAGACAAGATTTGAATGATCGAATGTGACATTTTGGTGTTACGCTTGAATTCTATTGAAATGGGAATTGATTAAATCAATTAAAAAAAATACCCGAAAATGTTCAATTTTGTTTTCTTTTTTCTTATGGGTTTATTTTGATTTGAAGTGTGTTGGCATAGAGAAGGAAGAACACGTTCTCGTGATGATGTAAATGATGTTATTTTTGTTTCCTTCCATCACGGAATGGAAGTGCGCCTGCTGCCATGGCCCGTTTCGGCAGTTATAATATTCCAGGGCCATCAGCCCATCAAGTAAAAATGGTTATTCAAATATCCATCATCTCTTCGACCGCCTCTCTTTAAAAGCAACTAGATAAAAGAATCTAACTGGCAACCAACATTTTTTCTCTTTCTCAATAGATAAATAAACGACCATTACTATGCTGAGAGAGAAAAACAGGACAAAGTCACATGTGTGGCCACCGCAGATGGCCAATAACAGTGGCCAAAAAAAAGGTGGGAATTTTGAAAAAAAAAAAACATATCCAAATAAAGCAAGTTATATAGTCGGACTGAAATAAAAATTTGCATATTCAGCTCGGATAAATAGTAGCCCATAGTGAAAAAAAAAAAGGAAAATATAATCCGACCGGATATGGAGCGCGGAGGACGTTTCAAAAAAAGATAAATCATTTGATGGACTGTGACTGTGTGTGTGTGTCGAGTTTGGCATTCATTTAATAAAAGAAGATGATCATTTCACTCGAAGCTGAAAGAATGTGCAACCTAACGACCCCATACATACACACGACCGTATGCCCTTTTCATCCGCAGCAGTCAAGTCAAACAGGATGAATATTATTCTTTTCTTTTTTTAAAAAGAAATAGGTTATGACTTGGATATCATTTCCTCGGTGAAATGGCCGGTGATTGGTCACAGTGGAGATTTTGAAAGAAAAAAAAGGGAGAAGAGCTCTAGAATAATCTAAGCTCCGCCGTAAAAAAAATAAGAAACGTGTTACGAATGGACAATCAAATCTTTTCCGTATTCGTTCGAGTGGAGATTTTCACCTTTTCTCTTTCCCTTTTCAAAATAAAAACCTCTCAAGAGTCTCTCTCTCTCTCTCCTCATTGACCCGGTAACCGATATAACGCCTCGATGCACACACCACCCATATCTACACGGCAGTCGGGAAAAACTTGTAATTTCAAAAAATAATTTCATTCGGAATGAAACTCAATTACACGGGTGGATGACTTGTTAGTTTTGTTGGTTAGAAACATTTGGGTGGTAGGGATATTCGTCTGTACACTTACAGGATGGTGGTGTTGGGCGGGACGGCCGGGACTTGATCCAGTTCGAGGAACATGCAGCGGACGGTCGAGCGGAAGCAGAGACACCTGGACGGGCATCGAATTTCGGCGCTCACAGGAACCATCAAACCCATGGCGATCATCACGAAGACCATCATGGTACCTAACAACACCTTCGCCTTATTAGCGCACATTTTGTTTTGTCAATTGAACGGTCAGTTCGGTCGGGAGAAATGTTCACACAATCACGAAATTTGTGTTCAACACACCATAGTTAAAACGACGATTAATAACCTGAGACCAGACCATCAACTTGTTTGTTAGATCGAACTGAAATTTCTATCTAGACGCGTCCCAACAGCCCGGCGGTCGGAGGCAGACTGAAGAAAGTGAAGGGTCCTCCTCCTTCCCCAACACACGAACCTTTAGTCAAATGGCGCTGCTGGTTATCCATAAGGTAAGGCAACACACACCACCCAATCGTTTTTCGAATTGCTGAACCCCGATGATTGCCCAAAGGGACAGCTAAGAAGGAAAGCAACTTTTTACCTAGAAGTTGTGTTCACCCCTCACTATAACTCTATGGATGGGTTTGTTCAGCACCCCACTAAACAAGGGTGAGGAGCAGGGATATGTAGCATGAGGAAAGGGGCCAAAAGTGTCGAATAACTGTCACCGGATGGGAAATGCGCATCAAGCAGCAGCACTTCAAATATAAGAACCTTTGACGGACACGTACACACACACAAATGGCGAGGTTAAAATAACATTTATGTGCGGTGTAGAAATGTTATTTGAAACCGATAATATGCACTCGTCTCGTCGTCGTCAACTTGATGTTGATATTTCAGCTAGGAAAGAGATAGATCACGTCCGTTTGTCCAGCCCTGCTCGCCACGGTACCTCACCAACATTTTTCCCTTTGCGGATAAAATGTTATAATAGGCTGTAATACAGGAATTGTTGATTCGAGCGGATTCCTCCTCCGGCGCATATGATGGATGGCGCTCCTAAATAAAGCGCACGGAATTCTCTCGTGCGGAAGAAAGAATAATGCTGCACACGACATAAGATAATACTGAACAGTTCTCCTTATCAATTCCACAGCTCGCTTGGGTCTATATAATATCGTTTGACTCCACGACAGTCTGAGAAATTCCGGAAGAAAAAAGAAGAAAAACGATTGCCAATAACTTGCTCGTTTAAATTCTTCACGCTCGTGTCCCGAACTCTCTACAACATAACTTTTCCTTTATTGACACTGGCATCTTTTTTAAAAAAAGAGAGTTTGGAAATGGTTACTTTTTTTGGTTATTGTTCCACGTTTTCTATAGGCTTTAAGACTTCTTCTGTACACAATATAAAAATAAAAATAAAAACCCCTTTCTAGCTAGATGCTTTGATTGCATCTTATTTGTGTGTGTGGCGTCGCTTTTGATGATGGTTATCGTGACTCAGTCTCTCATTGTTAAGCATCGACGCTATAAATACACCAGCGACTGTGTAGCTAGCTAACATCAAAGACGGAGTCAAGTTATTATACTATAGTATTTAGTGTGGACTCTATTGGGTTATTATAATAGGTAAGTACGTGAATAAATCTCACTACGGGACAGTTCAATCAATTCCAACCATCTCTGAAATCTAGATGCACATCCCCGTGTGTACTGCCTACATATAATTCTTTTCTTATTTTCAATTTTTATGACTTAATCGAGAGATTATGATAATTTCAAACCATCGCGGGGCGGGTTTTTTGAGATTTAGACGCCATGTGTGATTACGTATTCCACCAAACTCAATTTTTGGTTTATACCAGTTCGACTACACGATAGGTAGTAGTATAGACCCAACGATGGCTTCTTTCTTCTTACACAAGTTTAAAAAAAAAGAAAAAGAAAAAAAACCTTCCGGAAATAACAGCATACAAAATACACGTTTTCCGTCTCCTCCCCCCTTTTTTTAACCGATAGCACGAGCCAGCGGGGGCGCGTGATGGCGGCGAGACTCTCAGAAGCCCTTTCTTTTCTTTTTCTTTTTCTCCCTTATTCTTATTCTTATTTTTTCTGATTTGAAGAGGGTAATATATTATTCAATAGATAGCCCCGGCTTATCTAATCCGATACACAATGGGTTGCGCCGCCTATTATGTACATATATATATATACAGCCGAGAGAGAGAGAGAGAGTGAGACGAACACCCATCGGGCCAATTTTTTAACACGACCAGACTATACGACTCTCGTTCGGTTGACTGTGTATGTACGTGTTTGACTATTTGTCTGGCGTTCGGTTGGGTCTATCTATCGAAACCATCGCAAGTTGATTCAACTTTGATAGTAGTTAGATACAGGCCGGGAAATAGTGAAGACACTACAAGACGAGTATTCCAAACAGATTCAAAAGAAACCAACAAGACTCTGTTGAATACAGCTCACACATATTTCTCCAGCTGACTAGCGGTCCGGCTATAAAAAGTGGCCACAAACACTCTCAATTCAAAAACGATCAAAAGAAAAATCAGAAAAGAAATTTCCTTTCCATCCGACCACTGAAAACCCCCAAATCCATTCATCCCATGTTAGTAAAGGAAGCCCAGACTTAAATGACACATCTCGCCGATATCCACCAACTTGTAATTTAATTCTTTATTCAACAAGAAAGAAGCGTTTATAGTCCGTCGTCTTGTTAGCGCACAGAGAGAAAAAAATTGTCCAACAGTCCCAGTCTTTTGTGTAAAGGTTCACAACAGCAGCTCCCTATAGTTCGGGTTTATTTTTCAGACACTTTCAATAGTTTCTCCATGACGTCTCCCGCGTTTCCCGCCGTTTGGGTTTTCGGTTACTTTTTTTAACGAGTCACGACCGTTTTTTTTTTTCTGAAGGGGGGAAACCGAACAATTTGATTTAAGAAGGAGCTTTTGGTGTGGTGTGTGTTTGTGTGCAACGATCGATCGCAAAAGCAAACGCAGCTGAAAAAGAAAAGAATTTTTTGTTCGACCGACACACACGCCGTGTGTGTGTTATCGGGAGCGTTACAATGCGCCACTCAACGCCATAAACCAAATACAATGGCCGGCCGGCAACATCAGGAGGATCGACGAGACTTTTCTTTTCTTTTCTTTACACAGCCAATCACCTGTTGAATAATACATTGGCACCGGCCAAATAGATTGTTCTGACGTCTTCTAGACCCGAGAGAGAGAGAATCAGCTGATGTACGTAATAAATCGAGCTGGAGCGTGCGTGAGCGTGAGGTTGTTCACCTCTCCCAACTGCAAAAGTTCACCGATAAACTAACCGATAACGAAATAGAATTCGCTTGAATTTTTAAAAACATTTTTTCGTCCATGTCAAATGTCAAGAAATATTCCAAAGGGAGAAAGAGCTGACAGCTGATGGGATAGGTCACTCCCGCTAGAGTACTTCCGGTCATTTTTCATTGCGTCAGCTCGACCATCTTTTAAAAAGACTCGTACCAAACCCCAAACCAGCATCCGTCAGCAGCGGCAATCTCCCATCAGCGACCGTGACTTTTGCTATCAATGCAAATTCCATTGGCGGAAGTGAGAAACTTGTGAAACTGAAAAGCAACAACAAATAGATAAGGGCAGCATCTATTAAAAGTGAAAATCCCTGATGCTGGCTGGCTGGCTGGCCTTATCGAGAATAAAGAAACTTTCGATTCGCTGATGAGGCCGGCACGTCTACGACAGATTCTTCAGCACCAAGATATTCCATGACGCTGTTTGAATCCACAATCAGCAAAAGAGAACACACACACATGTTGGCTGCGAAAACATGATCATATCTTCTCTCTCTCTACGTATCCATTTCTATCAGAATGGACAATGGAGAGACTGGACGAGGTTGCAACGGCCATTAAACCAAAGAAGAAGGTCCTTTTCAAGGTAAAAAAGAAATTAGACGAAAAGATACAACAACAACACGCCATAGCAGCACCGAATGGCGATTGGAGCTCGACACGGAAATGTACGACGCCGTTTTCAAACCAAAAGTGCTTTTCTCTTTCTTTCTTTTGGCCGGCGCACAGAATTTCTTCCGTGTTTCTTCCGTTGCTATGCAAAAACAACAAGAGACGAGTGTGTTGTACTTATAGTCACCTAAGAGTGAAGAATTTTTGTCCATAAATAGCCAGTGACTTTTGCTGCTGCTGCTGCTGCTCTCCTACTTGATTCGTGTGCGTGTCGGGTTCACTCGAGTCTGCGGGGGAGGGGATGGAAGCGCACAAGATGGATGCGAATTCCGGATGACAAACGGGAAAACCAAGCCCAGCCAAATAACTCTCGCCGCCACCAACACCGTGAAACTACACAGGGGAAATTGGGGAAAAGTTTTTTTCAAAAAATCTTTGGGTGACTTTGCGACTGAGCTCCTTAAATAGAGGAGCTCCCCCCAAAGTTAAACAAAATCCTGAAATGGGAGGGCCATCGATAATAAGAAAAAAAAGGATAAGGAATTAGACACAACTGTGCGAATAATGGCATTGAAAAATTATTCGAAGAAATCTAAGGGGGAAATGAATTAAAAAATTATTTAGCTGTGAAACAGTCGCACTATAATGTTTCATTTTGGTTATTTAGTGTCTGTTTTCTTTTTTCGCGTGGACTTGTCGGGAGCAGAGTCAGCCAAAAAATGCTGCTGCGGGGGATCTGATTACGGACGTTGTGAGCAAATTTGTTTTACGGGCGACTTGCTACCACACGGTGACACATTTCACACACTTTTTTCACGGTCAGTCACGCTATAAAATGACGCATTTCGATCGAACCATGTTCATTTCAATCATCCAACAAGAAAAAGGAAATGGAATTTTTTGTTTAGATTAACGAAGTGAAAAATCTAATTATTGCGAATAATAATATTAGGTAAAATAAAGGTGAATTTAATAATAATGCTTAGTATGTAATTCCCCCGTGTGTTCGCCTGTTGGCTAGTCAGAATCCTCCTCCTGAGTTCCCGCAATGGCCATGCTAGACCGGCGTTTATTGTTGTCCTGGAAAGCCACAGACGATCTGCGGCGCATTTCGTGCAGGACGGTACTGCGACGGCCGACCATCTTGTGGAGCGTGTCCCGTCGCATAGACATCCTGCCCCTTACGACAGGATCTTGAAACAAAAAATACATTTGAAAATGTTTCAATCCATCCAACAACAAATTTAAAAAAAGTTCATTTTTTCTCTTACCGTTCATATCGACGTTGGCTGCGATGGAATCGATTCGCTTACGGAATTGGGAATCCAGATTGCCCGTGAATTGCGGCTTCTTATGTGATTCGGTTAACCGGTGGATGGTCTGGCGACGGCTGACGTGATCCTTCCTTTTATAATCGCCGTAGACACCGTAATGATCATCTTCGCCTTTAATCTGCTGAAATTCTTTGGCGATTTTGACGGCGTTCTTCTCCAGGTAGGCGTCGTCGGAGACGTCTTCGATCTGTCGGGAAATGTTTTTAGATATTTGCACAATAAAACAACAGAAAGTTGGAAAAGAGACGCACCTTTTTGGTGCAGGACTTGATTTCGGTGGTGGCGATAATTTGGGAGAGCGTTCCGAAGCGATGGAAGAACATGGCCACAAATTGGATGATCATGACCGAAGCGAACATCAAGAGGAAGACCATACCAATGGGCTCAAGTTGGAGGTACGTCATCTCCACGTTGACCTAATTAGAGTCCATCAATGAAATCGTTTTGATTTTTTAAAAAGAAAATTGTAATTAATTTTCTTACCGTCGGCCAGCTGGGAGATTCGAAATATTCGTAGCTGACGTTGTACTGAACGCCGAGAGGCCAGTTGAGATGGACTTTGTCCTTCTCCAGCGTCATCAGGAAGATGATCGTCACGTAGAGCGCGTTCAGAATGAAGAAAGTAAACACGCTCTTGTTACGGAGGTCCTTGAGGGCCGCTGCGATTTTAGCCTAACGTCCAAAGCCAATCACAGTTAAATGGATGAATGAATAAATCGCAATCATTTAGTTACCTGTTCGGCCTTGTCCTCGTCGATGGGGTACAAATACTTTTCGAGCATGTCCTTCCAGAATTGAATTTCGTTTCCAGTCAAGAAATCGACGACACCGCGGACGAGGGCCTTGTCCTCCAGCCAATAAGGATTGATCAGATTGTCTCGCTCTTCTTTCATAACTAACAGATGGCACCACTCGTCAGCGGAGGAATTTTATAAAATTTGATAATATTATCCCAAATTATTTACCAATCATTTCGCTGCTTTGGCTGTCGCTGTCATTGTACTCTTCGTAAATGTCATTGTCTTCCATCTCGTTGACAGCGCTCAGATTGTTGGAATCCGTGGCGCTGGAAGTCGAAGCCACCGGAACTCCGCGGACGGAGCCCCGAACCGACCCGCGAATCGATCCGCCGCGAGAGAAGCTCTTCCGCGGGCCGTTAAAGTTGGGATTGATGATCCTGAAATTTGATTGAACAATATTTTAACAAATTAATTTCACTACCAATATTTATTATTATATTTACTTCTCGATGGTGTCCAGCCGTTTGTTGAGGGCCGTCAGCGATTCGGAAATGCAAATGAGTTGGTGTTTCTCGCCGTTGTCCGGCTTGCGGTGGACGCAGCACATGATTTTGAAGAGTCCGGCCAGCGAGAACTCGAGCGATCCTTCGTCTTCCGGTTTGTTGCCCGACGTCTGTTGGAAGAAGCTCAACAGGGCGTTGCCCTTGTTCTTCTTTTGAGCTGCCACCATGGCGGCCGCGGCGGCTTCGGCGTTGTCGTCGGATTTCTTCTTCTTCTGGGGAGCTTCACGGGTGCCCCACGAGACGTTGTTGAGGTTGCAAACCGAGTAGATGATGAGCAGCAAGTACATGGACGGCACCGTCAAGTAGTACACCAATCCGCACGGCAGACACCAAAATTCCTGCGGGTGCAAAATGGCGGCCACGATGAAACTGGAAGCGGTGAACACCAAAAAGATGCCGGAAGGGGAGAGCCATCCGTCTTCCGACAGTTGAAGGATGATGCCCACCATGACGGCCATCATGACAATCGAATAGGCGACGCTCATAATTTGGGCCACAAATACCTGCAAAGACCAACATCACGTTAATCTATTTGATTCATTTAGAAAGAAAGACAATCAGTATTTACCTGGAATTTGGCTTTGCATGTCAGACAGATGATGATAAACAACATGATGGGTACCAAGTTGATCCAGAAACTGGTCCAGTTGTCAACGTGGAAAGCCACGCTCCAGGAGCCGACAATCATCAGGAAAATGGTTCCGGGTCCGATAACAGTTCCGACCATCAACAAAATCTACAAAGCGGATGTGATGAATAATTCTATTCGGGATTTTAAACATGGAACTTACGTGGTAGCAAATGTAAGGGAATGAAATGTTGTCGTTGACTTTGGTGACGCTCTTGTAGTCGCCCAGGAGATCCAGAATGTTGGCCGTGGTGGACGGTACCCAGCGACGGCGCTGGTTGTAAAATTCGTCGAATCCTTCCGGGCAGTGGGTGAAGGCGTCGCTGGCGGCGCAATACTCGACCCGGTAGCCGCGCTGAAGGAGGAGCGTGCACAGCCAACGATCCTCGCCCTGATCGTACTGGACGTAGTGACGGGCTTCGCTCGATTTCGTCGTATACTTGGCCATGACGTTGTCGTCCATCAGACATTTGCCGCGGAAGAGCGAAAAGCATCCGGGACTGCAGAGGACGCAGCCAATCATGTGCTCGGTAGCCTTTTGAAGCCAATGACCGATGGCGTATTCGAACATTTGATACCAGGCCATCAAACCTGTTGTGTCATTTTCAATTGCATTAAACTGTTAAAATTAAAATTTGATTTTTTGTTTTTTACCGGATCCGACGGGATGGATGCGTCCGCAAGCGGCCGCCAAATTCTGATTCCTTTTCATCAAGTCAATGAGGAGCTGGACGGCGTTGGGCATGAAATCAATGTCGCCATCGAGGGCCAGCAAATAGGTATTCTGAGCGATGACGGCTTTGCGATCAACCGAAATGGGCAGTTCCATGAGCTTGTGGCCCAGCAAGTAGTACATGTACATGACTTGACTCCATCTCTTCCTGTTCCGGATTTTCTGCTTGTCTTTCAAATGGCAAATGATTTTCGTTTTGCCCGGCAGAGTCCAAACCAAGCGGCCGCCGTAAGGCGTCGGGTACTTTTTGGGAGCGCGGATGCGCATGTTGGTCTGGTGGACGAACGAGGCCGCCTCGTCCATGCATCCGATCAACATTTTCACGTAAGAATTGACCACCATTTCATCTTCATCTTCATCGCTCAGCTCGAAGGCGTCGTCAAAGAAGATGTGCGTCTCGATTTCGTAATAATCCGGATCGACCACCTGTTAATTATGCAATTAACGTAATTAATTTAGAAAAACAAAAATAAATCAATTTCATACCTTTAAGTACTGCTGGGCCAATCGCCTGGCGCACTGGTCGTCGTCCAAGTAGAAAATGGACTTCAAGAAGGTGACCTAAATAAATAAAATTAAATAATAATTAATAAAAATTAAATCATAATTAAAATAAATAATTATTATTAATTAACCGTCTCTTCGGTGTTTTCGTGCCACATGGTGGCGCAGGTGTAGATGCGGGTGATGTAATCGGTCGGATTGACTTTGTTGGCCACCGAGTCGGCGCTGCTCTCGGAATCGGAATCGCTGTGGTTCGGATCGATGGGTTTGTCGTAGCCGTACTTTTGGCTCAGCTCCACATCGGTCGAGTCGATCTGCTTGAGCTCTTCCGTCTCCACTTCGACATCGTCATCCCGTCTCCGGTTCATGGCCATCGACTGGTCAACCAGGAAGGCGTTGTAGAACGGGTGGACGAAGAGTTTCTCCGTGGTGGCAAGTCGCCCGCACTTTGGCGTCCAGTTGTGAGCCGTGATCCAGGCTTGGGAAATGAGCCAAAAGACCCAGGCCCAGGCGTGTTGATTGGTCAGGGTGTCCAGGAGATATCCGCCGTCCGGGCACTCGAAGAACAAGTGCGGAGGGATGACGTCGGAGAAGTAGCAAGCGTTGCCCATTCTCAATCCGCAAAAGGTGATGAGCAGCGTGATGGTCGTCGGCACGGCCAAATTGATGGGCAGAGCGAAACCGACCAGCTGGATCCGGATCTTGCAGGCAAATTTGCCGGCCAGGAAACAAGCCAGAGCTGTTCCGGCCTGGATGCAGAAAACGTAGGCCGCTGTGTTTGGCAATGCGATCAAAGTTTCGGTTTGCGTCACCGTTCCGGTGGAACCGCTGACTGTGCTGGTCATGCGAGTCCCTTGATCGGGCAGCTGGACCTCGGTCACGTTGTACGGATGCTCATGGAAGGCGACGTAAAAGTAGTCGAACAAATGATTCACCGATCCGACAACGATCCAGTCGATGCACAACATGGAAACGAAGAAAAGGAGGACCTTCCAGACGGTCAGGAACATGTAGCTGAAATATCTGATGGATTTCATGTTCTCTTTGATGCCTCCCAAATATTTGATGACAACTGGAACGAATAAAATTAATTGTTATTGATAAAACATTTGCTGGGAAAATGATAGAGCTGTTGGTTACCAAAGGGAGAGTCTTTGTCCACGTAATTCTCCCACCAGCCGAATGAAGTGAGCAGGAGTGAAAAGGGCAAGATCCAGACGGCGTTGTTGGTTGCAGTCCAGCCAATTGCAGCCCATAAAAAGAGACCGCTCAGCTGGGCGACGACGGCCAAACCGTCGGCGGTGAGCAACAAGTGTCGGGTCCGGTCGCTGTGTTTCTCGTTGAAACGGGAGAAGATTTTCAAAATTCCCGGTATGAGGCAGACGCAATTGGTCAACATGACGGCCTCGACCACTTTGAGGTTGGGCAGGACCAGGTAGACGAGAAGGGCCAGACCGATCACGTGAAGCGTTTCGAATGTCGTCAGGATGAGGAATTCCAATCCGGTGGGTTTCCTCCAGGTGCGGAAGAGGCAAATTCGAGTCGAACGGAACCACATGAATAATTCCGGAACGACAAAAGAGAAAAAGATGGCCCAAACCCAGCCGACTCGCTCTTCCATGCTGACGGACGCTTCAATTTCTCTTCCGGCTCCTATTTGATCCAGTTTCAGACATTTCAATCATTCATGACCGTAATACTATCGTGACAAATTCTAATTACGTGTGCTGCAGTATCCATGTTGGACGTCGGGTTTCTTGTCCGTGATTTTGATTTGTGACGTCATAAACAGGAGGGTGCCCTTAGCAATAACGGCGCCCGTTAAAAAGATGAGGAAAGTCACGATGTAGGCAATGACTTTGGCGATTTTCGAAAAGGCCTTGACGGTGGCGGCGCTGGCCAAGGATCCCGTCGTGTCTTTGGGCGGCTTCGTCCGAAAGAGATCCCATCCTTTCCTTTCCTCTTCGCTATGACGATGGGAAAGGAGGAAAAAAACAAACAAATAAGAATTAATTATAAACAGCCGATAATAACAGGGAAAACTTTGCAAAGGTGCAAGGAATGTAAACGTTGAATTGAGCAACGCATATGAGCTCCTAATCTCAGACGGAATTATATGACGCCTTTCGTGACATTTACCATTGCGATATCGGAGATAGTTGCTCTTATCATCTGTTAACAAACTCTGGGGTGGTCTCGTAAACTTTGATAACATGATTAATATACAAAACTTGCGAAACAGGCACATTATATCAAATAATTGCCCTGGAACATGTGTAAGCAATTTAAGTCTAATGTTTTAAAAATGGGCCATGCATACCTGGAAGGTCCATTGAGAGGATTTTCCTCTTCATCGCTGAATTCAATGTCTTCCTCCATTAATTTGGAGGCACCGACGGACATTTCGTTGTCAGTGGATGTCTGATATGGGTGCCAGCCAATCAGAGTACTGCTATTTTCTCCTGGAGGAAAAAATAAATTTAGAAATGACGCAAACTATACTTGTAAGATAAATGCTCGGCACAGGAATGGCGACGAGCATATTGAAAAAGCCCCGAATTGAAAAATTCTTTGTTTGCCCTGGACTGTGATAACAACAAAAGTCGATTAAAAGGTCTTGAGCAATCAACTGTCATAAAATACTAACACGACGTACGTGTTGAAAACCTTGTCACATGAGCTATAACGATGAAATTATGATTAACGCATCAAAATTAAAATACTCGCAAAATTAAAACATTTCGTATAGAAAATCAAATTATAATGAGATTATCACAAATTCAAAAGAATAGTCAACATACGCATTTGTAGTTATGACAAGTTACATAATCCAAATATTCCAAATAAGAAACAACTAAATGTGGTGCAATCAAAGAATGAAAAAATGAAACACTCACCTGTATGAGTAGATGTGCAGCTATCTAATGACTCGAAAGGGAAGATGCGTGTTTGACTTACAAACTAGTCCAGAGGCAATGTCAAATCGACCTTGCTCTAGTAAGATACTTGACACCACTGAAAAATTGCCCTTGTAGCTCCCGACGTTACTTCCACACTAGCCTGTCCGTTTATAAGATAACGCGAAAAAATCCTTTGGCCGGGGGATTAATCTTACCTGCGACGGTGAGCTCGGGTAGGTCGCCTTATCTCGTCGTCATCATAGCCTATATCATTCCTTTTCAGATTTCAACGCCTCGTCTGCTTTATAGATGTGATATGATGTGCTTAATCTACTAGAAAATTTTACACTTGGCCTTGTCCAGAGATCAGGGTACATTTGAATCCAGCTGATGTGCGCTTCCTGTCGTCGAAAAAAGGTACAAATACGATATTATTTGAATGCATAGTTGATTGCGTAAATTTTTGCTTGGCTAATAATAGGTGGAATACTGTGGTTAAGTTAAATTCAAAATTATTAGTTAGGATGTAAAGACAAAATAGGGCTATAATTTTGACCAGCTGTCTACACTCAAAATGTTTTGGAAATATTCGTTATCAGAATATCTGCATACACAAACTGGTTAAAGATCAAGCATGTCTGGAGAAAATCGTATAAAGCTGAATAGCTGTTGCTTCGCTCGCCTTAGTCGATCTAGAGCAGCTAAGAAAGTGATTAACGCTCTAACAAGCTGCTGAAGTGAGTCTCTTCAATCAACTTAAAAGGATTAAATCTAATTACAGCTGAATCAGAAGAAAATAGGAAATCTGCTTCAGATATTTTTTCAATACTTTTGAAATGTCATTTAAGACAGTCTTGATGTTTCTTTCTTTCACGCTGGTAGCCGGCAGCATCTTCAAACACGATGGTAAGTAAAATTTTACATAATTTCTTACATAATTTCACATAGTAAAATCAACAATATTTTTTAAAATTGTAGTTCAATGTTGTGTGAAGAATACTAGAGTAATATTTAATCCATTTGACGTAGAAGTTATTAAATTGTACGACTTGGTGCGAATTAACTTTGCTATTTTTACGTAACTGATTCATACCGATTCAAATTTCGGACATGCCTTTAGTCACGTACTCACCCCCCTACACGTACACATGTTACCCAAAACTCACGTATTAAATACGTTCTTGGAAGCCAAGACCAAGACCTTCCCAAAACACACATTATCTTATCTGTTAACAGCTGGAGAGTGTCACTCACGTATTAAATATCGTCTTCCGTAAACACGTACAGATCTCCTCATTGCCGTTGGCGATCAGCTTGAAATCCTCGCCAATGGAAGTGAGTCCCGAACGCTGACGTTGGATTCCTACAATGCGTCCAAGTTGTCCGCTCTCTCCTACGATGCCACAACAAAGAAACTTTTCTTCTCCGACAGGCGTCATCGTCATGGCCACATTTTCAGCGTCAAACTCGACAACGAATTTCGTCAGAATCCTGTTGAAGATATCGTTGAAAGTAATTAAATATTCTTTATTATTATTATTCGAAAGTCAAATATATAACTACCTTTTGTTTGATGACGTAGAGAACAATAACGAAACTGTCGAGGGCTTGGCGTACGATCCTGTGGATAAAATGCTGCTTTGGACAGACGGGTTTAATCGATCCATCCGTCGAGTTCAAATCGATCACGACGGCATTCACGTAGAAGAGAATGCAGCTGTTGAAGTTGTCCACTTTTTAAACAGTGAAGAGAAACCACGTGGCTTGGTGGTCGATCCTTGTACGAGGTAAGAATTCGATTTAGTTTTATTGCGATGACGTATGAGTAAATTCATTCCTACTTTTCCAGGAAAATGTATTGGACAAATAGAAACATGTCTCGTCCAACTATTGAGCGTTCGCATTTAGATGGCAGTTTGCGTGAAATCCTTATCGAAGACGATCTGTTGTTACCGAACGCACTCGATCTGGACGTGACCGAGCAAATTCTCTACTGGGCTGACAACCACCGCAACGGCTATTTTCGTATTGAAAGGAGCTTCGTGAACGGAACTGCAAGACAAGAAGTTTATAGGGGCATCGGTCAGTTCATCGTCAGTCTCACGGTACACAGCCATCGAAAATTTGGATTTTCTCAACATAGATTATAATATGAATTAATGTAAAAGGTGGGATCTGATTACGTTTACTGGAGCGACTATGATCACAAGAATGTTTGGTCTCTACCAAAGGATGGCTCTTCGAAAAATCCTATAATCCTTCGGAAATTCACTCAACCAGCCATGGGTTTAGTAGTGTTCCGCCACGAGCCTCTGAACTGCAGCAGCAAATTTTTGTCTGCTGAAGTTGATCAATCAATCGATCAATCTGATTTATCGATACATGAGCAGTCACCATTTCAGCCAGAGTACGATGTTGCCGATTTGTGTTTAGGGTTTTGCTATAACAACGGGGAATGTGTTCACGTGAACTCTGATCTGCGATGCAGGTAATTTTAAAAACTAATTATCTAAATTGAAAATACCTTACGTTGTTGATTGTCGCAGTTGCCCAGTCGGATTCAGCGGAGAAAGATGTGAATTGGTCAGTGAAAAGTCCGTTGCATGGCGGGAATGTGACACTATTGTCGATGAGTACAGCAGAGCCGAAATAACATCACTGATATGTTTGACCGCAATCTGCATTATTCTGTTGGTAATCGTCGTCATCCTCAGCGTTCAGTTGATGAAATTAACGAATGGCAAGCAACTCCGAGTGTTCAAAAGGAGAGTTTTGAAACATCGTCCTGATAAAACTGAAAACAGTATGTTAGTTGAAGATTTGGAGAACTGCTGCAACTCGTTTTCATTGTGTGAAAGGGTAATAGCAATTGCATTGAATTCTATAACAGTTTGCCAGATCTTTAATGTTCTGATTGTAATTAAAACATTTTTAGTCGTGCCCACAGCAACAGGATTTAAACTCTGCTGCTAAGGAGAACAGTTGGAAAGATGGTAGCCGTGATTGTGCTACCTTGCTCAAATGTGAATATTGATGCTGCTCAAGAGCTAGGTTGCTCAACAAGTAAATGCATTTTTCGTGACATTAATAGCCTTGTTAGGGTCTTAATCATTGTAAACTATGAACATTCATTATCTTTCCTACTGTATGTGTTAAAATCGCACGTGGGAGTTGCTTACCGTTTTTAATAATCGTTTTCGCTTATCGTTCGTGGTTGTATTTTAAAAATACAAAATCAGCTGACCTGTTACAAGGTTTAAATTTATTCATAATTAATCATTTGCATATCGATGTACTCGTCCTTTGTTGGTATGCAAAAGAAAGGGACACGTCTGAAGGTCAAAATGTCTTGTTTCGAAGTTAATCTTGTTTGTAATGTTTGATCTTGTCTCTATTTTCAATTTTTTCATCAACCATCCCCTAGTTTCGAGAAAGAAAATGGAAAACTGTCAGCCGCCATCATGGATTTCCATTTCGCGCGTTTTCAAAATAAGGAAGTTGAGTTTAGGGGGAGAGAGAGAAATTGGATTATTTTAGATTCGTTCTCTTCCTTTCCCAAATCTGCATATTTTTATCTGATATTTAAATTTTAATTGAAAACTACCCCTGTTATTAACATATTAGATGCTCTTCTCAACTAGTTGTTAATGATAGTTCTACTGATTCACTTGTAACTCTAATTTTCAGCACACACCAATAGGCTACATTTTATTTGAGAGGTAATTTGAGTACATTATCAAATGTCGAGACGCTTTTGTTTACACTTGATTTTATAATCGTGTATCAAGGATAAAACAAAAGCGATTGAATATAGCACTTTTGACACAGTCTATCAAAACACACGTAATCTTGTTTTGAATATCAGACGCGTTATATTGACAGGATATGCGAAAGATAGCCTGGGAATTTCCATAACGAATCATTTGAGTTCTAGACGGTCGACTACTAAGATGAAGCTAATTTTCGTTCACCTCGTCATCCTGTTGGCGGCGGAGCAGATCCGCAGCTCTCCCACTCGTCGTTTAGAGCAGTTTGCATTCGAAAAGTATATGACCAGGGCAAGAGCTGTCCTGGATCGAGTTCCTCTTATTGATGGGTAAATAAAATAATTAAATTTATTTGGTTGTGCAATCTATTTAATGTTTTTCTCGCAATGAAAGGCACAATGATTTCCCAATGACCCTGCGCGACTTAGCCAGAAACCAGGTAGGAGACTTGGACATTTCTGATTTGACAACAGTGGAGCCATGGGCCAGTTCTTCCTCGTCGCATACAGACATCAACCGATTGCGCACGGGCAAAGTTGGAGCTCAGGTGATTTTGCCAGCAACGGTGTTTCACAATCTCATTTGTTGATAATGTCCATTGTGATTTCTTTATCACATTTTCAGTTTTGGTCGGCTTATGTTGGTTGCACTACCCAATACAAAGACGCCATCTCCAAGACATGGGAACAGATTGACGTTGTGCATCGAATGGTGGAGGCCAATCCAGCTACTTTCGAGTTTGTTACATCTGCACAAGGTCCGCACTTGCTAGTTTAGAAAGTTTGAAACGTGAAAATCGATTTTTTATCATTACAGGGATCGAGGATGCTTTCAGCCAAGGAAAAATCGGAAGTCTCATCGGAGTGGAAGGTGGACATTCCATCGACAGCTCGTTGGCCGTTCTTCGCATGATGTACGACATGGGTGTTCGCTACATGACCATGACCCATTCGTGCGCTACTCCTTGGTAATGGGTGAAATTTATATTTTTATAAAACATTGAAAATAATATTAAAATCTCTTGATTTAGGGCGGATAATTCGCAAGTGGACAACCCAGGAGGCGTGGCCGTTCATGATGGTCTCACACCATTTGGAAAGGTACGCAGATTTGTAATAAAAATAAAATTATAACGTAATTATTGAATTTAAATTGTAATTGACACAACAGACTGTGGTTGCGGAAATGAATCGATTGGGAATGCTGATTGATTTGTCGCACGTTTCACGCAAAACGATGAGAGACGCACTGGAAACAAGCACTGCTCCCGTCATTTTCTCTCATTCATCAGCGTACGCATTGTGCACCAACACGCGTAATGTACCCGACGATATTTTGCAATTGGTGGCTCAAAACGGAGGCGTCGTCATGGTCAACTTTTTCCCGAGTTTCGTCACCTGCAGTTCCACGGCAACAGTTCAAGACGTCGCCAGTATAAACCCGTTTAATCATTTTAAGTTAAATTTAGTTAATAAAATAATTATTATACAACTTTAGACCATATGGATCACATCCGAAACGTTGCGGGAGTTGATCACATTGGAATCGGAGCTGATTACAATGGCATAACTGAGTAAAGCTCCAACCTTTAAAAAGTGTTTACATTTGTAATCAATCACAGGCTACCTTTAAACTGTTTACAGGGTACCAGTAGGATTGAAAGATGTGTCCGAGTACCCGAATTTGTTTGCTGAGCTTCTTGCTCGCGGCTGGGCAGAAGCTGACCTGGAGAAAATTGCTGGGCTCAACTTGTTGCGAGTTCTCAGAGGAGCGGAAGCGGTAGGACCTTTACTCCGCTTTTAAAATAGATCCTTTCTTATCTAGAGTCTCTTTTATTTCTTCTACAGGTGCGTGATCAGATGGCTGCTGACGGAGTAAAGCCGTTTGACGAATGGATCCCGCAAACTGATTTGCCCGCCGAGTCCCTTCCCTGTAGCACCGGCCAGGTCAAGTCAGTAAAGTTGACGACCGAATGAAAACGTTTCTACATTGTACTATTACAATAGAAAATGATTTCCCTCCTGTTTTCACATTGGTTCCTTTGAAATTGTCGGGTAATGATTTTTCTAGTTTTCATTCCTCATTGGAATTTTAATATACAGTTAATTGCAGACATTGCAGTTTTACTATTTTGCTAATTATTTAGTTGGCTTTTTGCTGGACAGCAATGCTTATAGCATATTAATTCGTGTTTAACTTTTAGACTCCTTAACACATCCAATTGCGTGTAAATAGGTTCTCTGCTGTTAAACGGGGGAGCAGATTCGGCAAGTGTTGTCATATATGTTTAATCTTCTATACTCTACTATTTACTTTTATTGAAAAATGTTAACCTCGTTTCTCAAACTGAACCGTACATGGTTACACAACAAACCGTAATACGGCTGTACTCTTCTGACTTTGGGTGCCTAGAGCAAAGTTGGATTCCAGATTGCATCCAACTAAACACGAGCTCTCGGTTCCATAGTCTATGGAAGTCAGATTACCAGTTTATTTTGTTTGTGTTCAGTCACCTACTTAAAAGTTTTGGCTAGCCGACCTTAGGCACCATGTAACTCAATGTAATGGGAAAACTATCGACTGAATGGGCGTGGGTACGCCTATAATCCGATTATTTCTTAGTGCGTCGTTCAAGTTGATAACGTTTGTTGCTTTAGGTCAGTTAATATCACAAGTTTCTGTGCAATAAATAATTTAATTTGTCTATCTTTTACCAGGATCAGTCATACAAATAAAGTGAAAACTTTATTTAACTTGAAAATCGGGTTAAATCGTCTATTACGACGGACGCAAACCGATGGGAAGGGCGTTAGTCTATCACGCTTGTATTTAAAATTTCGTAATCAATCTCTTTTGCGTGTTTACAAACACACGGATGTGATGGGTGACACCAGATTACATGTTCCTATACACTGTCCTCTGGGTTCAGCAAACCACAACTGCGACTACTACGACTGAGTTTTAGCTGGCCATTTGACTGCGCGGGGTCGACGGTTTCTTACATAACCGTCTCGGGTCAAAACTATCCAGCGCTATCCAGCTCATCACTACGTCGTTTCTTCGGCAGCCTGCGCAGTAAGCCTAACCTATATATACAAGAGCTCAGATTGGTCAGATTACTTGAATGAAAAGCAACACATGTAGGTTTTAAAAAAGCCACTCAGCCCCCAGTCTCCATCAGTACGAAAGAAGAGAAAGTCGTCAGCCCAAAATCATTATTCTATTATTCCGTTGCGCTGAGAAGAAATTCTTAAAAGAATGCTATTGAAAATCCATTTAATTTTAATTGTTTTCATGGCTGTGACTTTTGGCAGTGTCCAGCACAACAGTAAGTTTATTTTCAATTATTACAATGTTCTTAAATTGATAACTTTATCTGGACTTTGGCTAGCGTTCATGAAATAGCTTATTTTGCAACATTTTAAAAATTAGCTACTAAATTAATGTCGCCTTATTTTGTAGATCTCATCATTGCTGTCGGTGATGAGCTCGAATTTCTCACCGATGGAAATGCGTATCGAACGCTGACCCTTAATTCTTACAACGCAACAAAGTTATCGTCCCTCGCTTACGATGCCACAACACGGAAACTCTTTTTCTCCGACCAGCGCCATCACTACGGTCACATCTTCAGCGTCAGTCTCGACAATGAATCCCACCGTCCCGTCGAAGATATCGTAGAAAGTAATTGGATACTTAATTACTAATTCATTATCAATTTTATTCTTTAACCTAAACATTTGTTATCGTGTGACAGAAAACAATAATGAAACTGTCGAGAGCTTGGCTTATGATCCTGTGAACAAAATGCTGCTATGGACAGACGGATTGAATCGAGCCATCCGTCGGGTGCAGATTGATAACGACCCCATTCACATTGAAGAGAAGGACGGAATTGAGATCGTCCACTTTTTGGAAAATGACGCTAAACCGCGGGGATTGGTTTCCGATCCCTGTACAAGGTTCAACAAAATTTATCTAAAAATTGATAACGACCGAATCTCATAGCGGCTTTTATCATTTTCATTTAGGATGTTGTATTGGACGAACGTTCATGATTCTAATCCAACTATTGAGCGTTCGTTTCTCAACGGAAGTCACCGTGAAATCGTTCTTCATTCCGACTTGTTACTGCCCAATGCCTTTGACCTCGATATTATGGAGCAGATGCTCTACTGGGCTGAAGACCTTCACAACGGCTACTTCCGAATCGAAAGAAGCTACGTGAATGGAACCGGAAGGCAAGAATTTTACCGTGGAATGGGCAGTTTTATCGTCAGTCTCACGGTAGTACAATTAAACATTCATCTCTTCTAGTCCATCCAGATTGATTTATAATAATCTTATTCACGATGAAGGTGGGCGAGGACTATGTTTACTGGACTGATTACAGTCACAAGAAACTCTGGTCGCTACGAAAGGACGGATCTTCAGAGAAACCCATTATCCTGCGAACATTCCGGTATCCGGCGACGGGTGTGGTGGTGTTTCGCCACCAGCCTCTTGACTGCAGCCTGGTGAAATTTCACCATCAGGCATACAGAGCGGATGGAGAGACATTAACCATCATTTTCTCGACTATTACCCTTCTCATGGTACTGGCAATGGCTGCCGTTTTAGTTATCCGATTGAAAGACAATAGGCGACCGTTGGTGCTGTCCAAGAAAAACGAGGGCACTTTCGCCTTCCAGAATTTAGAAAATGGCAGCAGCAATAATAATGTGTACACAGCATGTGAAAGAGCGATATGATATGGCAGAATAATCCAGTATTCTTCATATTCTAAGTATATTTTTTCGTTTTTTTATCATCATCTTATTTTGTACAAAACCTTGTTGTACTACTTTCTCTAAACGTAACCTATTAACTATCACATGACGAAATTTTTGTATCTTTTTATAGAATAATTTGTCGACTATTTTTGTTTTGTTTAATTATTTGAATTTCTAACACAGTTGGGGATTATTCCCTTTCGCGAAGTCGCGCCAAGTTTGAACTAGTTCACGGAAATTATTGTCTCATTTGATACAGTTGTCAATCAGCCCTGTTGAACACGAAATGATTCAAATTCTTGAAAGGTTACTGACTACCTAGCTATCAGCGGTTGTTTGAGCATCAAGCGCATTATTTCGTGATACCGGAATACTGTGTATATTATGCAGTTAAAGGTATGTAGCGCTTTGAGCGACTTGAAAGAAACCGCCCAAGAGAAATATACCCAGAACAAAACAAAAGTAATATGTAAGTCAAATCAAAGTTGCGGCTGATTTCACTAGTAGCCGGCTCTTTGATTATGGAGGCCACGGCATGAATTTACATATAATTGGTCGTGACTACCGCGGGTGTTCAAACCGGAGGCAAGAAGGGGGGTGCACGGAACGGGTCCACTTCAAATTGTTTGTTTTTTTGTCTTCACTTCATCTAGAGCAGTCGCAAGAGTGAGCGGTGAGAAATCCAACAGAGGTAATAAACTATTCCATCGAATGAAGAGCGAGTTAAAACATCCTAGTGCTGCTGGTTAAAAACTTTTGCAATTGGAAATTTTATTTCTCACATTGCAAAAATGCAATTGGAAGTTTATTATTTTATTGTGTTAGCTTTTACGGTGGTGACCGTACGCAGTATCACACAAAATGGTAATAATTATTTTATCTCCTTGTTGACGACGTAATTAACAATTTTCTTTATGCAGATCTCATAATTTCCGATGGTGATCAACTCCAATTTCTCATCAACGGAAGGGAATCCCGAACACTGACGTTGGATTCCTACAATGCGTCAAAGTTGTCCGCTCTCGCTTACGATCCTGCAACAAAGAAATTATTTTTCTCCGACCTGCGCCATATTCATGGGCACATCTTTAGCGTCAATCTTGACGAAGAGTCCCCTCATCTTGTTAAAGATATTGTTGAAAGTAATTTACCTTTTATTATTTATAAGGAAACGCTTGTTGCAATTGTAGATTTTTAAAATTTTGCTCAACAGAAAATTCTAACGAAACGGTCGAGAGTTTGACGTACGATCCTGTGGACAAAATGTTGTTTTGGGTCGACGGATTCAACCGATCCATCCGTCGAATCCGGATTGACCATGACAATGATCCCTCGGACGAAAAGGCTGGCGTTGAGATAGTTCATTTTCTGAACGACGAAGATAAACCACAGGGAATAGTCTCCGATCCTTGCACAAGGTAAAAATTTAATCATACTAACATTTTCGCGGTTATTTATACTACCTCTTTCTATTTATAGAATGTTGTACTGGACAAACATTTACAATTCGCGCCCCGTTGTTGAGCGTTCATTTCTCAATGGAAGCCAACGCGAAATCCTGATTGAAACCGACTTGTTACGGCCGATTTTGTTAGCGCTCGACGTGATGGAGCAGAGACTGTACTGGGCCGAGAGTCTCCGCAATGGATACTTCCATATTATGCGAAGCTTCGTGAACGGATCGGAAAGGGAGACAATTTATCGCGGACTCGGTCAAATAGTCATCAGTCTCACGGTACGACCGTTATAACCGTATAACCAGATTACATAATTCCTGCTTGATCATAATTATCATTAAAAAGGTGGGCGATGACTTCGTGTACTGGAGTGATTACAATCACAAGAAGATTTGGTGTCTGCGGAAGGACGGGTCATCGAGGAGTCCCTTATCTCTTGGAACTTTTCGCAATCCTGCGTTGGGTCTGGTGGTGATTCACCATCAACCTGTCAACTGCACTATGCTGTCGGAGGATGGTCAAGCCGAAAAATCTTTCGCTGAAAAATCAGAAATAATTACAATTGCTGTTTGTTTGACCGGCACTTGTCTCATTTTAATGGGGATTGTGGCCGCCCTTATCTTTCGAGTGTGGAAGTCAATGGGTTGTCAGCGATTGGCATTCGTTTCCAACAAGAACGAGGATGATACTTTCCCATTTCATTATTTCGACGACTATAGTAATTCTTATGCAATGGTTGAGAAGGCAACGCCGTAGTGCATTGAAATTTCATCCCAAGTCAAATTGTTTTTTTCTCATTGGCTACTAAAATTAAATTATCTATGACATTGTTTTCAAATAAAGTTTTAAGATTAGCGTTTTACTTGTAACCTCGTTCTGTCTAAGATTTCTAATCATCCTGTACCGGAAGAAGTTCCAGTTCATTAATTAAAAATACAAATGAAGGACCAGTCTGGAAGATACCGTACACTTGACAAAACCGACCAGTTTATTAAATAACATACGTAGCTTTCGTTCGAAGGAATTTGGGGAATATTTGCCATTGTAAAATGAGCTCATTCATCATTCACTTTTACAAAGGGGAAAACCCGCTGTGAAAAGAAACAGCCGCACACATCTGCACTAAGTTTATAAAAAGTCAGATATCACAGGAGTTGATAACAAAATCACGTGAACTCAATTCTGGTAATTACCCATTTGAAAAACAATTTTTGACTTTCCCACAGTTGAGTTGAAAGTTTCGTCAGTCTTATAGCGGTAAAACCGCCGAAAGGTCTGCTGCACAGGTGTCGCAATATAAAGTAAAGTTGCATCACCTTCTTTTTCTGCAGCATATAAATAGAGCAACGCTGCTTTTTAGAATGAACTTTGCCGAGCGACGTTAGACTAAGGTAGTCGCACGCAAAAGTGCAGTCTATACAAATCAAGCTTTCACTGACCGGCTTTCGCGAATTATTCGACCGCGAGATCAATGAACGGGTTTTTTTTGCGCAATCGGTCGTGACAGAAAAATTTTCTGCTATTGCAGTTCAATCGTGCGCAACGACAACACAAGTAACTACCTAGTAGACGGGCTTTTGTTCTCGAACGATTTAGAGCACTAAAAACAGTGACACGAGACGATTAAACAATCGTCATCATCTCTTGATCAGTGCAGCAACGTTTCACGCAGCTGAATTAGTTGGATTTAGTTTCTTGGTTCGCAAAGAATGAAGTTTGGACGTCTACTCATTTTCGTGGCTTTAAAGCTTGCGGCCGTTCTTAGTGTTAAACAAGATGGTAAGTGCTGGCTTTCGATTAAATCTGAATAAATTCAATTCAAATAATTCCCACAAAGCTACTTATATCTTGAGGTGTGAATCATAATTTTGTATTATTTACAGATCTGATTATCGCTGTCGGCGATAAACTAGAGTTTCTCAAAGATGGAAGCACATACCAAACACTGGCGCTGGATTCCTACAATGCGTCAAAATTTTCGGCCCTCGCTTACGATGCCACGACACAAAAACTCTTTTTCTCCGACATCCGACATCGTCATGGTCACATATTCAGTGTCAGCCTCGATAGTGAATCTCGCCGTAATGTTGAAGACATCGTAGAAAGTAATTCAATAAGTATGCTATTCTATGGACGATAAGTAGTGTTTAATGTTGAAGTTTTAAATTCATAGAAAAGAGTAACGAAACTGTTGAGAGCCTGACGTATGATCCAGTGGATAATGTTTTGCTGTGGACTGATGGATTAAATAAATCCATTCGTCGTATCCGGATTGACCATGACCGAGTTCACTCAGATGAAAAGGCCGGTGTTGAGGTAGTCCACTTTTTGGAATACGATGCTAAACCACGTGGGTTGGTTTCTGATCCCTGCACGAGGTAAGAAATCATTTTCATTTCAACAATACTGATAGCTGGCAGCATAGTAGTTAGTTCGCAAAGGCATCAGTAGTACTTCTGACATTTTGATCTCGTTACTTTAGAATGATGTACTGGACAAACATTCACAATTCTCATCCATCTATTGAACGTTCGTTTCTCAACGGAAGTCACCGTGAAATTGTTGTCAAAACCGAATTGTTACTGCCAAATTCTCTAGATCTAGACGTGATGGAACAGAGACTGTACTGGGCTGAGAGTTTGCCTAATGGATATTTCCATATTGAAAGAAGTTTCGTGAACGGAACGGGAAGACACGAAATCTATCGGGGTACCGGGCAATTTGTCGTCAACCTCGCGGTAGGCTAAACTAACAAATATATCATATTTTTCTCTTATAGTCGATTAACCATTATTTTAATTATTAAGGTGGGGGTTGACTATGTTTACTGGAGCGATTACGATCATAAGAAACTCTGGTTTCTCAGAAAAGACGGATCATCAAAGCGACCCTTAAGTCTGGGAACATTTCGTAATCCTGTCATGAGTGTAGTGCTATTTCGTCGTCAACCAATAGATTGCTGTCTGGTTTCCTCATCAGAAACTTGTCAGCCAACAAAAGAAGTTATCGTTAAGAGCCAGCCTGAGGTAATTCTAGAATCGACGTCATCCAGACCCGACGATGTTGATATTTGTACAGGTTTTTGCTATCACAACGGTGATTGTACTATTCTCTTGAATTCCGTTTTGCGCTGCAGGTAATGATCATAATCATTCGAACAGGTTTAACAAATTTTTACAAAATTGTAGCACATCTCTCGTTTGTTAGTTGCCCAGTTGGATTCAGTGGCGATCAGTGTGAATTACTCGATGGTCAATCAGATGCGTGGTCATATGATGACCCAGAAGTAGAAGAAATGGACAGAGAAAATGAGACAATGACTCTTGATCAGATGTCATCGTCATTTGAAACGATAGCTAAAACATGCATACCCATCACTTGCTTCGTTTTAATAGCAATTGTTGCCATCGTCAAACTCCGATTATTCGCTACCATTTTCGAGTTTCTGCGAAGAGATAAGGACGACAATGCTGCGGTCGTACAAAATATGGAAAATTGCTACAAAATGTGTGAAAGGGTAATGCATTCGCTTTCTGGAGGTTTGTTAAGCAATTAAATTGTTATGCGTTTTAATTTTTAGCCGTTTCCGCAACTTCAAGCCGTAAACGCTCCGATGCCGGACAATAATTGGAAACAAAGTGGTGACCGTGCTACCTTAATTGAGAACGAATTTTGAAATGAGAGAAGAGCTCTCAATGCAAATTGTACATATTTATTGGGTCGGTGAATTATTTAAACTGTTTATGCCGTACATTACGGTATAATTTGTGTACTAGTGCTGTAAATGACGCACTCAATAATGACGTCTATTCGCGTCTATTGATTATGTAATTCCCCTTTTGAAAAATGTAAATCAAATAATTTTTTTAATTTTATGACTTCTTTGCAGACACGTTTCATTTTCTTTTGATTCAATTGTTGAAGACAAGCAATCATCATACAATGCCAATTTACCATACAAAGCGTTTGGCTTGCAACACTTTTGAAACATACGATAGGCCTAGTAATCGATTATTTACTCGGCATTCCTTGCTCACAAGGTTTTAATTTTAAGTCGACAAAGATCCTGTTGTGTGCACTGTTTACTATTAGAACTACACAGTTATTTTTATCTTTTGTTCAATAAATGCGGATCAGACGTTATTTACGAGCGAGATCAAGGCATCCGAATCTGTAATTTGATCAACGACTTGCTTACAACGTAACATTTCAGTTTCAGGGTTATAAAAAAATATTACAGAGTCATTCTTCGTCTTCGTGTACTGCCAGATTAAGTTGTTTTCGAGTGCTGATTGTGTGTAAATTACCGACAAAAATGTTGCAGATGTAACACGCTTCCAAATCATTCTGGAGATTTTGCTTGCAAGTGACGGACGGAATAAAATACCAGTAGAGACAAATTCACGTTTGAAGGTATACGAAATGAAACTGAGTTTAATTGTTTTATCACTTCTGTTGGTTGCGGAGGGGATCCACAGCTCTCGCTACAGACGCTTCGATCCGGCTACCAAAGAGAATTATTTAAAACAAGCTAGAGGTGTTCTGGAACGAGTTCCGCTTATTGATGGGTAAGGATGAAACGATTGATTAAATTTAAAGTGTGTACAAGTTTCTCATTTTATTTTAAATTGATTGCAGTCACAATGATTTTCCGTGGACTCTGCGTAATTACGCCAAAAATCAAATCGCAGCCTTGAATATAACTGACTTGACCAAATTGGAGCCATGGGCCAGTTCTCCGTCGTCTCATACAGACATCAACAGACTGCGCCAGGGTCAGGTCGGAGCTCAGGTATAATGTTGGCAACCCGAAATTATTAATCTCAATTGAAGTTGAAGCAAGTACGTTATTTTGTATGTACACCATCAATAGTTTTGGGTGGCCTATGTGGACTGTAAGACTCAATACAAGGACGCCCTCGCCAAGACATGGGAGCAGATTGACGTCATACATCGATTGGTGGAAGCCAATCCCAGTACTTTCGAATTTGTTACATCAGCAAAAGGTTCCACTTTGACGATAATTTTTCTTAACGCTAGCTAAAGGATAGTTTTGACTTCATTTTTTTTTACATTTCAGGGATCGAGGACGCTTTTAGCCGGGGGAAAATTGGCAGCCTCGTAGGAGTGGAAGGTGGCCATTCCATCGACAGCTCATTGGGCATACTCCGTATGATGTATGACATGGGTGTGCGCTACATGACATTGACCCATGCTTGTCCTACTCCTTGGTAACAATCTGCTCTCAATTTAAGTTTGTTGCGCCATTCTAATCTGATGTTTATTTGCTGCAGGGCGGATAACTCCCAACTGGATAACCCTGGTGGAGTGCCAGTCAATGATGGCCTCTCTTCTTTTGGCAAGGTATACCTACCAATATGACCCAACTTAATGTTATTTGGAAAAACAAAAGATTTATCGGAACGAATTTTTTCGCTTTCAAGTTGGTCATAAAGGAAATGAATCGATTGGGAATGCTGATTGATTTATCGCACGTTTCACGCAAAACGATGAGAGACGCACTGGAAACTAGCACAGCTCCCGTCATTTTCTCTCACTCGTCGGCGTACGCATTGTGCAACAACACGCGCAATGTACCCGATGACATTCTCAAGTTGGTGGCTCAAAAGGGTGGCGTAGTCATGGTCAACTTTTATTCGGACTTCGTGACTTGCAGTATTTCTCCAGCAACTCTTCAACATGTTGCAAGTATGTAAACTTGTTTTTAAAAGATAGTATAAACTGGTTCCTTATTGTAACTGATACTGTTTTATTATTAGATCACATGGATCATATCCGAAAAGTTGCGGGAGTTGATAACATCGGGATCGGAGCCGACTACAACGGTGTCTCAAGGTAAGAATTTTAAAACTTAACGTTATGCTATAACCTTTGATTATCTTGTAATATTAAAATACTGATAGGGTGCCAGAAGGATTGGATGACGTTTCGAAATATCCGGACTTGTTTGCTGAGTTACTTGCTCGCGGTTGGTCAGAAAGCGACCTGGAAAAAGTTGCCGGATGGAACTTGCTGCGTGTCTTTAAAGGCACAGAAGCGGTTGGATAATTATTTTATTTTTTACAGTTATTCTTTATTAATTCTCATTTTCATGTGTGCAGGTGCGAGATCAGATGGCAGCCGATGGTGTGAAGCCTTTCGACAATTGGATTCCGCAGACGGACCTGCCCGTCGAGTCTCTTCCGTGTAGCACCGGCGATTACAGCAACAACACATACACTTACCCTAACAATAATGCTGGGCGAACTGAATTTTCTTTTCTCTCCTTTTCCTGTCTCTCTTTAGTTTTTTACTCTTCAACTTTATTTATCGGTTATCTTTAATTTGCCTATGAATAATTTGCAAGAGCCTAAGCAAATCTTTATATCTTCCATCCTTCCAGTTAGATTTTTAGGATTGTATCACTTGACTATGGAATATGGAATAGTCATGATTTCATTAAACTTCCTTAACAAACTTTACACCTTCTTTCAGTGTGGTGTCTGGTGTGGCGGAAATATCCACTTTTGGATTTGGCCATGGGCATGGAGAGATGGTTTCCAGTCTCCATGTTAAATTTCCCATAAGGGGTTGTCCGCTTTTTTTACTAAAAGGTCTCTGTCCATATGCCGCGAGAGCCTAGATCGCGCCACCGTCGGAGAGACCTCCCTATTCCTCCATGTAAAAGTCGTTACTCGTTAGTAACAAAGTAGCTTCCCGTCGAAGGACGAACGTCTCGTCTGCCTGAAGCACTGGCATCATCTAGCGGTTGTTTTTAACGATTCAGAGAATTTCCCAGTGTGCCGCTAGATGGTGGAAAATGGCGAAATGTGTGAACGAGTTATGTCATCTTCTGTATTCGAATTTTCATGTTTTACTGCCCAAAATCAACCAATTATTTACATGTAAGCTTATTTTGATTTTTATAACTACATAGTAGCAAATTTTCTATCAGTCACTGTGTACTCGACTAATTGGTACTGCACTTGGAATTGTAGAAAATGTACCTGCCGTCTAGTCATCAGATTAATTTGGACCCCATTGTAGGAACAAATTGCTCAACACTTTCTGTAACTCACACTCTCAGCTTCATCTACATCATCCTCTAACATTTTAGACAAAACTTCTAGCTGTTTTTCCCAAAATTTGTGGCATTGGATATATGGTTACAGGTAAGCATAACCTTCCGATTTTACTACCTCATCATCCATCAATGCAATAAAATAATCTCAAAATCCACGCCCCTTTTATTAACAGGTTCATTCTTGCCTGAAAGATGTTTACACCTTTCAACACTTTTGGTGGGATTGTTGCGTCATGAAATTGTATTGCTGCCATTCCGTGCATCTCCCACTTCATAGCTACAAGAAACGAGTAATAGGAACCTACAACAGATTGAGGTAAAGGTGTGCTTCTATGTTCTCGCTTTATCATGTAATTAACTTTGGATTCCATCTTGGCGGTGGGTATTTATGGGCCTCACTGCAATGTTAAAACCTTTTTCTGTTCTTTGCTTTAGGAATTTATAGGTTATGTGTTATGCCATTGGATCCATCGGATTTCGCGAGTCCAGCCGCCGATGTTAATCTACAACACAGTTTCTTTATTGGAATTGTGTGGTCTGGCACAGAGATCCTTGATGCTGGCCTTTGTCCATTACAGAAGAGTGACTTCTACCAACTTTCTGCTCCATCCTTATCTTCGCTACCCACACTCAATTCTAGCTTCTCTGCTTATAATGCTGCTAAACAATTTGTCGTACTTCACTGCTGAGTTAGACCAGTCGCTTCCGTCCGCCTGTCACTCTCCACGGAATTATGCCCAGGTACCCGACAATTTAATTATTTTCTTAGATAACTACTAGTAATTAGTAGTAGTAATAATCTATTTGCGTTAAACTCTCTGTCTGTGTAATAATTCCAAAATCAGGCCCTTCTTGCGCGCTAAAGTGTCACTTAGACGTTTCTTTTTTCTAACGCTAGATGGCCTTTCGATCATTTTCAGCTGTCAAAAGAGTCCGTTACAGTTACTTTGCACATCTCTTTAACATTTATCGGCAGCTATTGTGTGAAAATTTTTTAGTGGTAACTGACGATAACTATTCCACCAACAAAGCTCACTTGTAAAATTTTCGATTTTTGCCTTTTTTTTTCACTTCCGGTTTTCTCATTTCAGTCAGTAGTTCAGTAAATATTCATTCGACGCACAAACAAACCACATATTCGTAATCCTCGTTAAATTTGTGGTAAAGTTCATGTTTTTATTTTTACTTACGCGTACTTCCGGTTTTGAGAATTTTCCTGAACTAGTTCAGGGAAATTCTCGATTTTGGCCAAATTTTGGATTTCGTTTAAATGACACTTAATCGACCCCAAATTTCATAGAGATCACGAATATGTGGTTTAATTTGACGACAGCTCATTTGTTAAGGTGCTGTGGTTACTTCCGGTATACTTCCTGAAATTTTTTTTTTTACTAGCAAGTGAGCTTTGTTATGTATGGAGTTCTCAATATTGTCAGGTAGATTTTAAGCAATTTAAAGCGCGCCTTTAAAGTTTTTAGTAAAAAAAAAAACAGACCAATGTACCTATTTGTGCTAATGTGACTATTATGTAACTTTTATTGGCATGTCACTAAAATTTTTGTTGTCTTTATACAGGTAATGCAGATGAGACGGAATTCCGAGACTCGTCATCAACGTGGATCATCGCGACCGGCACCGAGACTCTGACTCGTCATCCACGTGGATCATCGTATTGTTGGTATTATTTCGTTATATGTTAGTTAACCCGTTGTCTGCCACGCCTTTGTTCTCCCCTAGCTCCTTAGCACGGGCCGCGCTGTTCGGTCTCGTGGTTTACATGCCGCGGGGTCGGACAGTCGCACCAGCCCCAGATTCGCCGAAAGGCCCTGTTAGGCAATGCACCATAGGGACTTCCCTCTTGTTGATACGGTGATGGATTCTAGAGGTTGTGCATTCCATCTTCTCCTGTCACCGTGTCAGCCCGGACTTGTCAGCAATGGCAAGTCCCACCTTGGTCATGGATCCTTCTGACGTGGCGCGTAGAGTAGTAGAGTACAACCTACGGGTTGTATGGCGTGGCAGCCAACGGGTTAACTTAAGTGTATGTGTTAATATGTGAATGTATGTGACTGTAAAATGTGGTGGAATTGTGGGTGGAGGTCATAAAGCAATTCCTTACTTAAGTTTTGTGATTGCTGTATCTTATAATATGTTACAAAATAATGTTTAGCAGTTGTATCAATATATTTGTAACTCCAAAGTTTAACATTAGTTTAGCCAAGTGACTTGTCATTTCCAGACTTTAAACTGAGCTGAAAGACTAAAGACTATCTGCAAACCATTATTAAGCCAATTTGAGTATAAATAGAGTTATTAACTTTAAGATATTAGAGTTAACACTTAACAGTACGTTTCTTTGGTAAAGGGCTTGAAGGTGTAAACAGAAGTTCTAGAAGATAATTTACCATTAAAAAGTTTATTTTCTCATTTAAGATCAACAACGATTCCCAGTGACTTGTAACCAATAAAGTTATGACTGACAAATCTGAACACAAATAAATCAGAAATTTCGGCTCTAGTATTTAAGAGCCTCCTTGTAGTAAACTGAAGAAGCGAAGGTTGTGATGGTGTGAAGGTGCCTTAATGGTGTAGTACCTCGGGGCAGTGGAATACTTCATAGCTTCGTTACAGTAGGTCGGAGAAGCCTAATATATTATAATACTCAGGTGTCTTGGTGTTGCAGTAAACAGGAGCTTCAGTGTAGTAGCTGAGGGCAGCGTAGATTTCGGTGTAGTAAACTGGAACCTCGGATTAGTAATTCAGATCAACGTAGTTAGATGGAGCAGGAGCAGCCGCTGTGTAGTAAGTAGTACTGCAAATACTCGGCCGCTTCAGTTGTGAGTAAGTAGCTGGGTGCAGAGTAGTATTCAGGGCCTCGGTGTAGTAAGCTGGAGCAGAGTAATACTTGGGAGACTCGGTGTAGTCAGCTGGGAGAGCATACGTAGTCGCGTATCCGGTTCTCTGGTGGTGTAGTGCTTGGGAGCCTCGGTGTAATAGGCTGGAGCAGTGTAGGTTGTGGTGTAATACTCTGGTGTCTCGGTGGTTTAGTACTCGGTGGCCTCGGTGGTGTAGCTGGGATTGCAGTAGTACTTGTGGGCCTCGGTGAGGTAACTGGTTGTTGCGCATGTTTTAGTTAGGCGGTGACGTTGCGGTTTGATAAACCATACTCATGAGACATCGGTACAACTGTGGTCGACCCAGTAATAATCCATAACAAACGGTAGAACGACGCCATAGTTAACTAAACAATAAAACTTAACATTAATGTTCAGTTATAAGTGGCATGTTAATAAATAGAAAAAGTAGAACTGATATAAAACTATGTAAAAACAGAACATTTACCCATGATTGAGAATTGGAAGAATGCAGTTCATGACAAATATTGTGCTGCAGTTGTTGCCGGGTCGGAGATGCTTATTCGACTGATATCCATCCAAGTTTAATCAATCTTAATCATCTCACCCAACGTTGGTAGAGTTCGGTACACCAGTGGTCGACCCGCTATCAACGAAACACCTAACAGTAGCACGACGCCAACACTAACTTAAGATAATTTTAAAATAAATTTTCATTTATAAATGATTTATCAACAATCTAAAAATGTGGAATGATTCAAAACTGAATGTTATAACAGCATATTTACGTATGATTGCGAATTGGTTGCACGATCAAGACTGCAGTTGGTGACGAATATAGCACTTAAGCTGTTACCTTGTTTAGTAAGTGGAGAAGCGTTGGTTGTGGTGTAATACTAGGGGTCTTGGTGTAGTCAGAAGCCTCTCTTTGGTAATAGCTTGGAGCAATGTAAAACTTGGGCAGCATACATGGCTGTGTAACATTCGGCCTTCTTAGTGTTGTTTTGTAGTGAGACGTCGGCGTTGCGGTACGGTATCCGCCATCCCCAGGAGACATTGGTACACCAGTGGTTGACCCATCCATCAACGATTACCAACAGCAGAACGACGCTATAGTTGACTGGACAATAAATAATTTGAATATTACCGTTCACTTAGGGGCATATTTACAAATAATTAAAAAAATTGATTTAACAATCCATATAAACCTAATGAATATTTACCTATGATTATAAATAGGAAAAATGCTGTTGGTGACAAATAGTTTTTATCGGGTCGGAGATACTCACTCGACTGACTCTCGCCTTTCATTTTCACACCACTGCACACCAGACGTCAGACACCACCATTAACAGCAAAGCAAATAACATTGGGTTGACCAATAACATTTTCAAATAAAAAAAAATTATGTTCAATTAAAAAAGTTGCATCCTATATATATATATAATAAGCTGATTTAGATTTTTTCACAAAAGCTATCTTAATTAAAAACTAGTTATTGGATGTTATCTTTATCAAGACTCAATCAATTTCTAGTCAATCAATCAAAAATTTAGGCAAAAGGCTAACCCACTGATTTCTGATTAATACAAACTAACAACTTTTCACAAGAGATGTCATTGTAGCATGAAATAATATCACGTATCTTCATCTTCGACATTAATAATGCTTCCTGGTTTAGCTTATGAGAGAACTATTTACCTTTACAGACTTCCACTTTTCATCTCATTTGTTTTCCAGTATGGTAGAGACCCTCTTTAAGACGCATCTTCATGATAAACTCGGCGATAACGCGCACGTAAATATGAAAGAGTCTAACTCCATAAGGCTGTGAAAAGAAAAACTCATTACTACCGTAACAAAATCATGGGATTTCAATTCAGAAAGTCAGTCTTAGAATTAAAGAGCTAATCAACACTATTACTTGTACTGTTCTTGAGTAATTCTACATGTGACAAAACGTGCATCATGCAGCAAGAGACGAAATTTTAGGAAAATGTACATCATATTCATATCACATAGCAACATGATCAAGTATTCATTGAAAGCCACCAACCTTAAATTCCCCATCCCCATACTACAAGATATTTACATTTGATAACCTTAAATTAAAGCAGGAATTACCTTTTTTGGAAGAAAAATTTCAGAAACAAGTACCCAGCAATGATAACAAGAGTAACCTTCTCTGCAGCGTCTCGGAATAATAAGAATGATAGGTGGTTTTATTTTCGTCTGAAAACAATGGTGACCCCCCCCCCCCCTTCTCCTACATCCCTCTACCAACAGAGGCTGAATAGTTCAATCCCTAAACACACTGAGGGTTAGTGATCTAGCAACTAGCAAGATCAGTAGAAACATAATTATGATAAATATTAACTAAATACTTGAAGAGGTAATCACAAAATTGTGACTACTAAGCCATTATTGGTTTTTACCTGTATTATCTGTAGACCGACAATCAAAGTTACCGTATTGCCCATTTTCTTGTATGGGAAAAATAAATTTTCAGCTTATATGCGTTAGCAAGGTATCGGAATCTAGAAAGGATATCTGTGATTTTTCTTTCATTAAAAAAATCACAATAGCAACTTTTTTTCAACGACAATTTTCGACAATCAGAAGTTTTTCTTAGTTTTTTTATTCAGACTTAACCTCGGTTAATAATGCAATTGAAGCTTTCAAATCCACGAAATCGATGTTATTTGTCTTAACATCTTCGTCTATGAATCGTTTGCAGCAAGCACATTTGGCGAACTGACGGTCATACGGCTCCAAAGATCGGCAAAATTCCGGTAGCCAGCTCCAGTTTCGCATGATGGTTGGCAAGCAAGACGGGCAATATCTTTGGAAAATATTGATGACAACGATCACGATGAGGACGATTAAGAGCGGTATACCAGCGCACTTAAGTGTGGCAGTGCCAGCGATAGATAGACCCAAAACAGTGGCGGGCAAAAGGAGAAACAAACCGACAAGACACAGAACGGAAAACCATCGATATTTGGCAGTGACGTCACCCATGAACTTGGCCATCGGAATGGGTATCCGCATAAAAGGGATGGGATAGAAAAGCAAAATGCCTGTGACGTTGAATAACAAATGAACAAGAGCTATTTGCAGGGTGTCGTGCAGGGCGTCAGGTGAAGCCGCAAAGGCTGCAAGCAGGGCAGTTGTAGTCGCACCGATGTTGGAGCCCAACGTCAGCGGATAGACTCGTTCGATGGAAATGAATCCAACTCCGATGAGCGGATCCAGTGCCGAAGTGAACACCAAGCTTGACCGGACTACAAAAGTCATCCCCGCTCCGACAAGCATCGCTATGTAACCTGCGAGCCATGGAACGTAAGGAATTTCTCCATTGATAACGTGTTTGACGACGTTGGCTATGTGTCCTGCAATTTTTAACACATTACGTACTGGGACCTGACTTAATTTGCATGGAAAATGTTTACCTTTCATCACGGAATGGAGGATTTTCACTAGGCATACCAGGCTACCGCAGAGAATGGTAAGCGAAATGGCCAAGATAATCAATCCGCTAGTCCAGTCTTTCATTCCCGTGTTTTCGAATACAAATATACCGCCTGAATCAAATTAGTATTCGTGTTATGTAATATGTAACAATGGGTGGACGAGATTCAGGCCCGTTCCATTCAGGCCCAGGGCCTGAATGTCGCAAACATGGGCCTGAAATGTCAAATTTAAAAAAAAATGTTTTACCAACGATGGCGCTATCTATGTCTCACTATGCTCCTATACTGTCACTATGTTAAACGGTAAAAATTCTTGGCAGCCCAAAATTTCCCACGAATGGGACTCCCTTCTATGATTTTTCCATTCCCGGCAGGGACAACCTCTGGTCAATTACTCAGCTGGTTTCTTACAAGTACATTATATGCATATTGGGAAAACTTAAAATGTCAAATTTTAAAAATTAAAATCGGATAGGAAACCTGCCAGGAAACCTAAGGGTACAAGTAGTTAGCGCTATTAGAGTGAGACATAGATATAGCACCATTGTTGGTAAAGTTATTTTTTTAAATTGACATTTCAGGCCCATGTTTCGCGACATTCAGGCCAATGACCTGAATGGAACGGGCCTGAATGACTGGGCCTGAATGTCGTATACATCCGTAACAATAAAAGGGTTAATATTTTCTGCGTGAAAATTACTGCACGGGACAGGATCGGTGATATTTCCACCACACTGCTGTATCAGTGAAGAATTTTCATACATTGGGTCATCGCTAGCCCAGCCTTTTAAAACGTTTGGATCCAGCTGTAAAAAGAAATTTGCAATTAATTGAGTTCGGATTTGTAATAAAAAGTAACTCCTCACTTATATTGATTCAAATTTCGTTTTTGAATTTTACCTGTACGATAAGGTCCACAGCAGGATCTGTTATTGCTTTCAAAATGTTAATTCCGTTCCCTATGGACGACGAATTGTAAATATTCCGAACTAGAATCCCGCTGATGCATTCCAAATAACCGATGCCGAATATAGGTTCTTAAAAGTAAGAAGCAAAATAAATAATAAATTAGATTATGTATGGATCAGAGGACTTACGACAAACGATTTCGACAGTAAACAGGACGAACACTGTTATCCAATTAAAAATGTCGTCGACAGCAGCTCCGGCAAAAGCTCGTCGGAATTCGTTCTTGTTGGCAATTTCGGCGAAAGAGACGATCAGATTGGTTACTGAAGTTCCTATGTTGGCGCCCATAATGATTGGAATCGCCATGCCTACTGTTAAAACTTAGCTCAAAATGAAATCAATTTTGTTTGCATAAGATTAATGCGGTTTAACTATAATTTTTTAATTACCATTAGCGCCAACCATGTTTACTATGATGGAAGTTGAAGTTGAAGAACTCAAGACGAGAACTGTAACCAAAATTCCGATCATTAATCCAACGGCTGGATTCTGCATCAGTTCACTTTGCTGAAAAATTTTACCTGTAAAACAAAAGCATATTTAGCACTTTTGATTTAGTACTAATTTATAAAAGAAAAACAGTTACCAGCAGTTTTACCGGAACTCAGACGGAATGCATTGGCCAGTAAGTCAAGTGAGCATATGAAGAAATACAACAAGGCGATAGCACCAAGTATCTTTAGTCCAATGCCCAAAAGATGCAAGACTTTTTCTTTGGTGCTCATGTCTATAAAAACACAGAACCATTTAAATTTTCATATTTAAGAAAGACTGAAATTTATCCTACCCGTCCATTTCTCAGAATCGTCCACAAGATCAACGATCGCCCATGGATCGACGTCACATGACTCAACTATTGGGCCGGCACCACTGCTGCTGCTGATTGTGCCGTAAGACGTTTTGCCACTGATCGTCTCCATTAATAATTTTTTTCCCTCGACACCAATTTTGTTTTCTTAGCCTTCGCCGTGTCAACATTTTTCTTTTAGTTTCAATCGAGTTATTTAAAAAATGAAAATTTGCTTACAGGAGTGAACTGCAAAGAGGTGTGTCCTCACATTTGTGAATTCTACAAGTGAAGTCCTTCAACTTGATATTCGATCAGATATTTTCGTATCAGTGCAAGAAAAATCCTCCCTCGTCCTTTTAACCTCATTCTTTGTTATTGTACAAAATTTTCCACACACCGAAAGCCTGCCTTCCGGAGCTTCTTTCGTCCCTGTCGTCCCCGTTATCTTGAGTTCAACAATGATATTTAATTCCTTGAAGAAAAGCCAAAATTGTGTTCTTATTTGTCTCGCCCTTTCTAGTCAAACTACGGCGAGATGTTAGTAGAGAATGAATTGTTTGAGAGTGAATTTTAGCTTACCGTAAATGTCCTAAAACGTCGTTTACTGGCGCGGAGCAGAGGTGGTAAACTGACGAGTCTGAGCGAGTCTTTCCAAGAAGAAGAACAAACATCGGTAAAACGACAGACGGAGAAATACGGAGAAATTGTTTTGATATTGAAACTAAAGAAGCGTTTCCGCGCCGTGCTGTAAAAACTTTTTTTTAAAAGAAAATTTTAGAAAAGAGCAGTTAAAATGTTTCTAGAAACGAATGGAATAAAATGACGAAGTCTTCAGAAAATCCTTCGCACTCGATCTGCTCATCGCACAACTTGGCGCTTTATAGTCCGGGAGAAAACGACGTCATGTTGAAAGAGTAACAACAGCAGCCTAATAAGCTAGGGAAAAGACGAATTATGACACTCTGTGATTAAGCCATATCAAATCTATGTTGAGTATGCCCATGCTTCATAGCATACATAATTTTAGGAATATTGAAATTGTCAAAAGTTACAGGTTGTTAAGAAGAAAAATAATACTTTGCTTAGGCATAACTTATTTTATTCCCAAGTGATTATTAAATATTTCCTTACACTTGTGTCACAGCATAATATTTTGCGTATGTAGCTACTGTGAGAGAAAGAAAATCTAAAGGAAAAACAGTAATTGTTGCTCATAACAAACAATAAGCCTATTGAACTCACACAGGAATATAGAGGTTAGCTACACAACTGAAATAGGAAAAACCTTGTGCCATGAATAAGAAAATTAAATTGAAGGAATATTTGGTGAATCAATCAGTACGGCCTGCAAGGTATTAAATTTAGGGGTTGGGATATAGTCGTTTACTTTGACAATAAATCTTTTCTGCGCTTTCTTCTCTTTTTCCCGTCATTCATTTCCGACAATTATTGACGGAGACACACATTCCAGGACCGTTATACAAATATGCTCACACGAACTTCCAAGTGCAATTCAACTCAAATGAGCTCCTTATTACCGATAACAGGTTCATTTCATTTCTCGTTGATGTATAAACCTTGTTGACGACGGATATATCAATAATCGAGGTGAAGGGTTTGAATTCAAACAACTATAATGAAGATAAAATTTACACATTGAAATTGCAAAAGAACAGGAAAAGTGCTAATAGACAAGAATAGATTTACTCACTGTTATATCAATGCTGGAGACCGGGCAAAACAATCGAACCCGTTTATTCAAAGGTGCGACGATGGAAAAGCGACATATCCTAGGTTCTCCTCCTACTATTGTTTTAATAAAAGGTGTAATTGATCCAGGGGCTACCTTTGCCTCTCCATCTCGGCATACTAAACATAGAAGACACGAAATATTCAAAACACTTTTTAATTAGAACAGACAAAGCATTTCTAAAGTGCTGCAGCTGAAATATTACATTTGAAATTAGTCGTTGGCGGGATTTTTACCGTCGTCCAGTTACATCGAAACGAATCACCTTTGCTTAACATAGATATAACATCTAATCGATTGGTAATTGTCGTGTAAACATCGTTCAAGGATGGCCTTGCAACGATTTCACCGTTTTCGGATAACTAAAAATGTGTGAGTGTTGCTGACCTGTTAATTTGTAAATTTAACTTTAATACACTTACTATCAGACTGCTGTCAAGACGTAATAAGTTGACATTTGTGCAAGATATCTGAATGCGCTGACCAAGGGAAGCGAAGACGGAAAATAAACAAGTTATGTTTGAGTCAGTCGTTTTAGCTATTGATGAAATGGTCCCGTTTTTGGCCGTTGATTGTACGTGAACGCAGTCTAAATATTGAATTTAAAAAAAGTGCCATACATTGTTTTGGGTTTTCAATAAGTAGGATAGAGATTACACTTGAAATTTGTAGTTGCCGTGGTGGATGCTGTCGTGGTCCAGTTACAACCAATTGGAGTACCAGTATCGGTAATTTTCCGCAACGACAGTAAATCTACTTGATTTCTATTTGTAGCGGTCTTGTTGAATTTAGATTGGAAGAAATAAAAATCACTGGCAGATCTGAACTATTTAAACGAGCAAACATAAAAAAAAAATAATAAAGGCCTAGTAATGATCATTATAATTATAATTAGTGTCAAATCTGAATAATTTTAACACACATATACAGAAACGTAGTTATATAATTATTTCTTACTGTCAGCAGAAGAAAATTCTGAGAGGAAGCATTGAACGGGCAAGACATCTGGATTTGACCATTGGGTGGTAAATTGATGAAGAAAGGACATAGTCTAACTACGTTATTGTAAGTTGTTCTATTCAAAGCTGATTCACGTATGGTTTGAATGGATCCACTGGTTGCATTAGTTTCACTCTCTCGACACCCTAAAAATTTAAAACAAATATTTCGGCGATTATTGAGAACTGCCAAGGGGTACACATTCTAATTCACATTTGAAATCTCTCGTTGTCGTGGGCGCCTTAATTGTTGTCCATTTACAATCAAATTTGTCTGTTGCATTGAGCACTCGATAATTTACCGTCATTTTATTTTTGTACGAAGTATATACCCTATTAGGTACGATTATGTTATTGTAGTAAATGTCGAGGGTTCCGTCCAACTAAACAAACCACACGGATGTTAATCGAAATGTCGCAAAGGTTTCTAAATTTTAGATTTCTTACCATTAATGAACTTGAAAATGTGGATAAGAGTGACTCATTGAAGTAAGTAGATGTAACAGTCAGTTTTGCAAGCGAGCAAGACATCTGAACATGTTGGTTCGTAGGTGCGGTGATGGTAAAATTGCAGTTCTTCGGCGGTCCGGTTGCTACCGGCTTTAGCCCGTCTAAGGGCTGAATAGATCCACTAGTTGCTGTTGAAGTTTTGTCCCGGCAAACTTTATAGGATTTAACAGCCGAGGCAGCTGTTTTGGTAACAGGTTTCACGCCTGCCTTAGTCGTCGTTAACTTCAGAGTTGTTTTTGTCTGAGCTTTCTACAGATTCAGGTTAAACGTTACGTTATTTTTTAGAAAAAGACAAAAGCATTACGAGTCGTAATAATAATACATAGTCTTATACATTCTCTTTGTGGAACAAATTCTTACCACAGCAATGACTGCTAAGCAAAAGATGAAGAAGAACATCAGGGACAACTTCATTCTGGAACCTTATCGAAATGGTGGCAAGAAATGCTCTGAAGTATTGTCAGCGAAACAGCAAGGTATATAGCTAAAGTAACATATTGCATTGCAAATGGAAGCTAATGGAATCAGGTGGAGGAAAAGTGCCTTACCACTTACCAGATCACTTTCGATGATATGTCATAGTTTTCGAAAGAGCTGGGTGGAGCTGAAGTTTCGAAACAGACGCAGAGCTCAGGTTGACGTACGTTGACGCACAGGTCTGGCTGCAGTGCTGCACTAATTCACGGTAGAATGCTTTTGTGAGGCTTCTAATACATGCACTAAAGCAAATTTGAATATGAAACAGGTACAAATCCAATCCATGAGAAGGAATCCATGATGACAAATTCTGTATTTCGCAGGTGCGTTGCCACTTTTCCCTTTATTTAGGTCGAAATAGATGCGACAAGTGACAGTTCCATTTTTTATCGCTATTTAGAAAGGTTTAGAGCTTAGAATGACGAATTACGAGTTTATGATTCACTGTTAATTACGATTGGAATTAGCCTTAAGCCCTTAAGATAAAGCCACAGAACAACTAACAAGTAAAAGTATATGTTGTTCGGACTGTGCTCTGTGGTGTACTGTTGCTTTTGTACACAGAGTCACAGACAAATTTGAGCAAAAGTGTCAACAAATCCCTTGCCTCCTCTGAAGGTCGTCAAACGTCTTTGTTTTATCAAATTCGCGCGACGACCATCTTGCTTCTTTCCTCACCCATTCCCGCCAATTTAGACGCCATCATGGATTTTCATAGCGCGGGTTTTCAAAAGAGAACGGAAGTCAAAACCTAATTTGAATTTTTGAATATTTGTACAGCGGCGTACAAGTAATTTTTTAATTGAAATTTCAAATTTTGACACATCTACATATGTTTGGCCCAAAAAAAGATAAGATTGCAAATTTATTTTTCGTGCCAAAACAGGACTTATTTTTATTATCCAACTAAAACTCGTTTCATTTTTGCATGCCAGGAAACATTTCTCACCGGTTATTGGAATTGATTTCTCTGCATCTATGCGGTCGGTTTTAATATTATTGAAAATTATTTAAACTATAAAGCTAGGTTGTTGTAGTAAAAGAAAATTTGAAAAATAAAAATAGGGTAGGGGTAGGGGGAAATTTGGGCCAAACACATGATTACGAAAAATAATTTGAATATAGGGCAAATCAATAAATAGGAAAAATGTTAATCAGTATATGGATTTTTAAGTTTCAAATTTTGTGATTCGTTCCGCACGAACTAGTCATAACTAGTCTCGTTGTATACGTAAACTTCGACAATGAAGAATAATTCCCAAGTCAGTACTCTCAAGAGACGATCGATGAATTATGACACTCCGTGATAAAGCAATATCAAGTCTAAGTTGAGCATGTCCATGCTTTGCATAAAATAATTTGAAGAAAAATAAATTGTCCAAAATCATAGATTGTTAAGTAGCAAAAAAAGACTTTACTTATAAGCATGACTTGCTTTATTTCCAATTGATTGTAACATATTTCCTTACTTGTGTCACAACATAATATTTTGCGGATGTAGCTACTGGAGAGAAAGAATATCTAAAGTAAAAACTTGCTCATAACAACAAGCGTTTTGAACTCACACAGGCATATGAAGGGTAGAAACCTAGCTAACACTACTGAAATAGAGAAAACCTTGTATCATGAATAAGAAAATTAAATTGAAGAAAATTAAATTGAAGGAATATTTGGTGAATCAATCAGTACGGCCTGCAAGGTATTAAATTTAGTGGTTGGGATATAGTCGTTTACTTTGACAATAAATCTTTTCTGCGCTTTCTTCTCTTTTTCCCGTCATTAATTTCTGACAATTATTGAAGGAAACACACATTCCAGGACCGTTATACAAACATGCTTACACGAACGTCCAAGTGCAATTAAACTCAAATGAGCTCTTAATTACCAATAACAATTTAAATTCATTTCCCGTTGATGTGTAAACCGTGTTGACGATAGCTGGTTCAACGATAGTCGAGATGAAGGGGTCCAATTCAAACAACTAAACCGAAGATAAAAATTTACACGTTGATATTTGGAAAAGGAGAGGAAAAGTACTCTGAATAAGCAATTAGAAACACTCACTGAAATCGGAATGCTGGAGACCGGGCAAAACAATCGAACCCGTTTATTCAAAGGTGCGACGATCGAAAAGCGACAGATCCTAGGGGGCTCCTACTGTTGTATTACTAAGAGATGTAATTGTTCCAGGGGCTATTGTTGCTTCTCCATCTCGGCATACTAAACATAGATGATACAAAATATTCGCAAACTTGTTAATTATAATTTATAACAGACAAAGCGTTTCTTTTATGCTGCAACTAAACTATTACGTTTGAAATTAGTCGTTGGTGGGATTGTTACCACTGTCCAGTTACATCGAAACGAATCACCTTTGTTCAACACAGATATAACATCTAATCGATTGCTTATTGACGTGTAAACATCGTTCAAGTATGGCACTCCCGTCAGTTCACCGTGTTCGGATAACTAAAAATGTGCGAGCATTGCTAATCCGTTAATTTGCAAATTTAACTTTAATACACCTACCATCAGACTGCTGTCAAGACGTGATAAGCTGACATTTGTACAAGATATCTGAATTCGCTGACCAACGGAAGCGAAGACGGAAAATAAACAAGTTATGTTTGAGTCAGTCGTATTGGCTATTGATGAAATGGTCCCGTTTTTGGCCGTTGATTGTACGTGAACGCAGTCTACGTATTGATTATTTTATTAAGTACCATGCATTACTTTAATAACTATAATAGGGATTACTGTTGAAATCCGTAGTCGCCGTGGTGGATGCTGTCGTGGTCCAATTACACACAATTGGAGTATCTGTAATTTTATACCTCTGTAGTAGATCTACTTGGTTTCTATTTGTTGCAGTCTTGTTGAATTTAGCTTGAAAGAAATATAAATCACTGGTAGATCTGAACTATTCAAACGGGTCAAACATTAAAAAATTGTAAGGCCTAATATTAATTATTATTAAAATTGGTGGCAAAACTGATGAATTTTAATACATTATTACAGAAACGAAGTTATATAATTATTTCTTACTGTCAATAGAAGAACATTTTCAGATGAAAAATTGAAAGGGCACGACATCTGGATTTGACCATTAGGTGGTAAATTGATGAAAAATGGACAAAGTCTAGCTACGTTCTTGTTAGTTGTTCCATTCAAAGTTTCACGTATAGCTTGAATGGATCCACTGGTTGCATTCGTCTCACTCTCTTGACACCCTAAAAATTTAAAACAAAATATTTCGGCGATTATTGAGAACTGCCAAGGGGTACAATTCTAATTCACATTTGAAATCTCTCGTTGTCGTGGGCGCCTTAATTGTTGTCCATTTGCAATCAAATTTGTCTGTTGCGTTGAGCACTCGATAATTTACAGTCATTTGATTTTTGTACGAAGTATATACCCTATTTGGTACGATTATGTTATTGTAGTAAATGTCGAGGGTTCCGTCCAACTAAACAAACCATACGGATGTTAATCGAAATGTCGCAAACGTTTCTAAAATTTAGATTTCTTACTATCAATGAACTTGAAAATGTGGATGAGGATGAAGTATTGAAGAAAATAGATGTAACAGTCAGATTTGCAAGCGAGCAAGACATCTGAACATAATGGTTTGTAGGTGCAGTGATGGTAAAAGTGCAGGTCTTCGGCGGTCCGGTTGCTACCGGCTTTAGCCCGTCTAAGGGCTGAATGGATCCACTAGCCACTGTTGAAGTTGTGTCACGGCAAACTTTATAGGATTTTATAGCCGGGGCTGTTGTGGTAACAGGCTTTCTGGTCGTCATCGTTGTACCGTTTGTCTTGCGGGTCGTAGTCTTTAATGTTGTTGCCTTTACTGTTGTTGCCTTTACTGTTGTTGCCTTTACTGTAGTTGCCTTTACTGTTGTTGCCTTTACTGTTGTTGCCTTTACTGTTGTTGCCTTTACTGTTGTTGCTTTTACTGTTGATTTTAAAGTTGTCAGTTTGGGCTTTGTAGATGTAACGCTCCTCTTAGTCGTCGTTGACTTGAGAGTTGTTTTTGTCTGGGCTTTCTACACCGGTTAAAACGAGATTCAGGTTAAACGTTACGCAATTTAGAAAAATACAAAAATAATACGAGTCGTAATAATAATACATAGTCTTATACATTCTCTTTGTGGAACAAATTCTTACCACAGCAATGACTGCTAAGCAAATGATGAAAAAGAAAATCAGGGACAACTTCATTTTGGAACCTTATCGAAAGGGTGGCAAAAAATGCTCTGAAGAATTGTCAGTGAAACAGCAAGGTATATAGTTAAATACATATTGCATTCAAAATGGAAGCTTAGGGAAACAGGCAGAGGAAAGCTGCATTCCCAGATCAGTTTTGATGATATGTCATAGTTTTTCAAAAGAGCTGGGTGGAGCTGAAGTTTTGAAACAGACACAGAGCTTGGGTTGCCATACAGCAGAGGTCTGGTTGTAATGACACTGCAGTGCTGCACTAATTCACAGTAGAAAGCTTTTGTGGGGCTTCTAATAAATACATGCACTAAAGCAAATTTGAATATGAAACAGGCACAAATGTCTCGCACATGTATTCCGCATGTGCGCTGCCACTCTTACTTTTATTGAGGTCAAAATAGTTGCGACAAGTTACAGCTCAGACTTTTTTCACCGCTAGAAATTTAGAGCTTTTATAAATGACCAATTACGAGTTTATGAATTATGACTCACTGTTAATTACGACTGATAGTGAAACACTTAAGATTAAGCCACACACCAAATATATTTGCCTATTTGGGTGAACCAGAGTGATAGAGAGTACTCTCTATCACTCTGGGTGAACTATGCAATCGGAAGTGTCAACAAATACTGACCTCCTTTGAAGATCAAACGTCTTTGTTTTATCAAATTCGCGCGACGACCATCTTGCTTCTTTCCTCACCCATTCCCGCCAATTTAACCGCCATCATGGATTTTCATCGCGCGAGTTTTCAAATAAATTTTTTTGGGGGGGAGAAAAAATTGGTTCGGTTTAGAGATATTCGTTTTCCTCTTTTGCCACGAAAGGACGACTAGGAATGCTCAGATAAATTATTATAGCGACAATTGGTATAGTTAACTATATTCATACGTGGCACTGCCACATACAAGCCAATGAAATCTTGTTATAAAAATCCATTTGCCTGTAAATCTGTATGACATGACAGTTTTCCACAAGGTTTTCCAACGAGATGAGTGGAAGTGTGGAACTGTCGTTTCGAACCAGACGCACAGCTTGTACAAAATGTGGTTAGTGCTGCACTAGTTCGTAGTGGTTCTAGAGCATGTGCAACGAAAATTTGAAAAATGAGTCACACAAACTCAATACATGCGAAGGAATGCACGACGACTAAATGCTAGTATGTGCGTTGCACCTCTTTCGTTTATATTGAGGTCAGAATAACTGCGACATCTTTTTAGTCAGCACAACACTGTAGAAACATTCACAGCAACCCTATAAAATTATGACTCAACTGTTTTCACTAATTTTGACCGATTGTAAAAAAATTATAATATTAGGCATTCGTATTTGGTATAGGAGCGTACGTCCATTTTTCGAGAAAAAGAACCTATAGCTGTTTGATAAACAAGTATATATTGAACTCAATGCCTTGCACCATGATTATGGAAATTAAATTGACGAAAATTTATTTGATAAATTGGTTTTATATCAATCAGTACGTCCTGTCGAAAAGAATTTCTCATCAGGGAGTAACAAATCAAATACATCAATTTGAATTGTTTCCCCTTCATCTATACGGTCGTCTTATTGATTATAGTGTTTTAAAATTTTTTGTTATTTTTCTTTTTTAACAAAGTCTTGCCAACGGAGAAATTGAGAAAGGTCAACACAAAACTGCGCAATTCATAGATGATAACGCAAGTCCAGTCTTCATCGCAATTTAAACGAATGTCCACGTACAATTCAACATGACAGAGTTCAAAACTGCGAATAGCACGATTTCATTGCTATTTGATGTATAACTGGTTTGGGCGACCATCGGCGATGCCAGGGTATTGTTGTTACCGAACGCATCATATTGCAATAACATCTGTAAATTAAGTTGAACAAATAAGAATTAGATTTTCCTTTTCTACTTTTGTCTTAATTCCTAATGTTTCAACTATTACGGCAGAAGCCAGCACACATGGCTCAACATCTTTATTCCCCTTTTTTAAAAAGAAAATGCTTTACGTTATCGGGGCTGTTGACGGTCGGACAGTTAATCTTGACGCGCTTGCTCGAAGGTGCCTTGATGTTGAAGCGGCACGCTCTAGAAAAAGCCGTTGCTACCGCATTTGATTTAATTGACCCTGCCACCGTTGTCTCTCCCTGAATGCAAACTGAAATTGAAATACAAACAAACTTTTTATAGGCGAATCTTGATGAACGAAACCGTATTGAAAATTGTAATCACGAGTAAATGGCGTCGTCGCTGAGATTGTTACTGTGTTCCATTTACAAGTAAACTCGTCTCCATTCATATAAGAAGTCGCTACGTCTATTCGATTCTTGATCGAAGTATAAATCCTGTTCAAAGTTGGCAACAAGCCAGTAGAGGGAGTAGGTACTTCGGTAACTCCGTCAAACTTCAATTTTAAGTCAAAATCTTTTTCGTGAATGTTCTAGACGATAGTGGTCTTTAATCGATCATTAATTATTACTCACCATCAAATAACTGTATTCTGAAACCAAATTGACGACGGAGCATGACACCTGAACTTTCTTATCGGCAGGTACGATGATAGAGAAAAGACACCACTTCGTTTGTCCAGCTGATAACGGTAGATTACTTAGCTGCTGGATAGTTCCGTTTGAGTTTGTCGAAGGTCCACGAAGGCAAACTGAAATTAAAGTACAACAACTGTCATTAATCAATGAACATTTTGGCCAAAATGTCTTGCAATTCATTATTACGGTTGGCGTCTGATGTAGTCGTAGAGGATGGGGTTATCGATTTCCATTGACAATTAAGTTGGTCAGTTTTATAATAACGAACGAGCAAATCTGCTCGACTTCCACTTGCAGTCAACCTGTTCACGTACGGTAGCCACGTCATAAAGCTCATAACGAAAGCTCCTTCGAACTTAAAGTTTGTTTAAGATATATTATTTATATATGATTTATAAACAAATCTATTATTGAGATAAATTGTCTTACAGTTGTAAGGGGTAAAAGTGATTTAGCGCTGACTGCCGAGCAAGACATCTGCGTTAGACGACCAGCCGTAGAATTGATGAAGAAAGGACACACTCTATACCAATCGTCATTGGTATTTATCTCTTGAATGGTTGAAATGGCCCCATTGCCCGCTGATGCCTGCTCATCACGACACCCTGAAATGTGATGAAATATAAGGACATCAACTATATGGTTCCTATTGGAACAAAACAAAATAAATTTAGAATAATTGTTACATTTGAAGTTCGTTGCTGTCGACGCTGGCGCTGTTATTGTTGTCCAACTGCAATTAAAGAAGTCCTTTGCATTGACGACTCGATATGTCATAGAAAACGTATTTTTCTTAGAAGTGTAAACCCTGTTTGGTACGATATAGTCCCCGGTTTGGAAAATATCGATGACATTGTTAAACTAAATTAGAAAATTCAGAAATTACTAAAATTACTGTCACTTGAAATCATAATTCTTACAGATATCTACGAATGTAAAATGATTCGCTTACTGTCAGTGAATTTATTACTACTGGTGAAAATCCAGCTTGGCTCAAATTCAATGTAGAAAGACTGACGGCCCAGCAGGTCAACTGAACTTGCTGGCCGACCGGTGCGTTAATATTAAAGTTGCAGGTTCTTGCTGTTGTATTCGGTGTTAGTCCACCTAGAGGTTGAACGGACCCACTGGCCGAAGTTGAATTAGTGTCACTACAAACTTTATACGATTGGTTTGCTGGCGCAGGTGTAGTTGTTTTTTTCGTTGTCGTTATTTTTTTCGTTGTCATTACATTTTTCGTTGTCATTTTTTTCGTTGTCATTACATTTTTCGTTGTCATTATATTTTTCGTTGTCATTTTTTTCGTTGTCGTTACTGCCGCTTCCTATTGAACATTACACATAGAATATTACAACTGCACCATAAAATAAAATAATACCAAAGTACTAGCTACAGAAAAATTCGCCTTATAACATTTATTAAAAGCACAAGTTGACTTACCCCGATAATGGCGAAGCAAACGGCCACTGAGACAAAAATTGCGTGTAGTTTCATGTCCTCGTCAGTAAGTGCCAGGTCCCGAAATGAGTTGCCAACGTTAAATAAATGGTCATTTATATAGCTGAAGTTCCACCTTCAAGTGCTGAAGCAAGTGTTCTGAATTTCCCACCGCAGAGAGGATGCCGCAGCTGCTTCAGTTTTTCTCGATACATAACGTAAACGCAAAGTTGTACAGCGCCAGCTCTGAATTTGTGGAAGTCTGTTTTAATTAACGGTTGAGCGATTTCGGAGCTTTCAAACTTGCTAGAAAAATACGCGCGTTATGTCTCGTGCGTCTTGCAGGTTTAGAATTTATTTTCTTTGAATGGACACTTGCGTCGACAGATGTGGGATCTGCGCGCTGTGCGTCACTCGCTATCGCTCACTTCTCATCAGAAAAATATAGTTTCCAGTGAATTATTCTGAAAAAGGTGGATATTTCTTTCTTAAGTGAAACGCAAACATGTTGCGTTGGAAACGAAAGCCAGGTGCACCGGAACTCGGCTTGTGTGAGTATCCGATTATGGTGACGTTAAATTGTTTGAAAATGTCTTTGGTGACCAGTTGGTGACTAATACATTTTTGTGACTCGCCGGAAGACGATCCAGTACATTGTTCAAGGGAAGCGGAAGGAATCTGTTACTAAGAAAGACGGTATCATGCACAATTCCAGCGTTACGATTTGGGTTCCAACATGGTAAGATTGACAACTTTATACCTTTCAAGACTTTCCATGACTGACTGACTCAAGACTGGTCCACAATATTTTGAATAAGCTTGAAATTTTTCTCATCTTCTTCTCTTCATCTTCTCTTATTTCTTTCGGGAAAATTGAGCATGCCATATCTGTTGCAGTCCTGCAAGCAAAAAGCATAAATTAAGATCACAAAAACTTAATGTTATCTAGAAAAATAATACCTTATAGAAGCTTAGCTTAGTTCCAACATCATAATCTGGTTTCCTTGAACTGATGGATGGACGCCATTTCTTCAAAATATTCACGACTGAGATACAGTTGTTTGAATAGCTTTTTGAAGATCCTCACAAGAATGACACCTGTTCCAGAATCATGAAACATGACTGCGTAAAATACACCAATGTAATCCTCATACCTTGACATTCATAGCTGCCAGCCTAGATTCATCATGTTTAAGCACATTCTAGGTCTTGTTTTTCCGTAAGTAAAGAAAGTAGGTACATGTACACAAGGAGCTGCAGTCTCAGGAACAACTGGACGTGCTGGTGATGAGATATGCATGAATAACATCGGAATCATAATATTTTAATATGGAAAACAAATCTAAATAAGGCAAAAAGAACTCTAAACTAACTAATAAGCAACAAGTAAAGCTAAAATACCTTATGTATTGGTACATACACAAGTTATCAATTCACTTCAAAGCGATTGCTAGGTTTTACGGTTTTACTGATTACATCAAACACTAAACAGCCCAGCCAGTAGCCAGAGGCACAGACCACGTTTAACAGAATGGTGGTGTCGTCTGTTTGTTTCGGCGATTTCTGCTACACCAACCCCCTCTATACTTTGAACGGTGGACTTGGGGAGGGGGCTGTCAGGGTGGTAAATTTTCAAAAATCGAAAGAAGAATACAACTTCATCCTTCCTTTTGTCTTTATTTGACTCCAACTTAAGACCAGTAAACAACCTGTACCACGGAATATATAATATAAGGCTTAAACTGATTATATATACCTTACAGTAATAATAATTAACAAATTTTGAATTTTACACAAGAATCAAAGAACAACTGTTAAAGTTTTATGTAGTCCTTTTTACTTTATAGTATTTAAAAATAACGGAGTGTTGCGATATACATACTATCTTAGTATCTTTTATCTTGTAAAGGAAAATAAGTCCTCATCGAGAATGAATAAATCTTTCGCGACAAAACTGGACGATGGCCAGCATGAAACCACTGAAAAGAATTAAAAATGGCAAGTAAAACTGCTGAAGTTTAAGTCGGCTTCTACTGGATCTTTTCGTCACGACTCCTTTGTTGTTGTAATTCAGCTGGCAGTGCCGTGGAAACTTTTCAAGCTTAAAATACCAATAATCGTGTAGTCCAGCAGCATGAAACCATAAGGACCTAGTCCAGTCATTTCTGAAATTATTCAAATAAAAAAAATTATGACTTATTTTATTAAAGTTACTCTCGATTAATTTCCTCCTGATAAGGACTGGATTTTGGAACTGCAAAATACATGGGCTTCCACGAAAATAATTCTTTCGCCATTGTGAGGCGACAGTGGCCTCTCTCGGACGAATACTTTTGCATTAAAGCTCTTCCAACTTTTGTGGGCTAATGGCAAACAAATCGTAAGTAAATTCTGAGCAGCAATATATCTTTTAAAAAATTTTACCGTTATCGCAACATAGTGGTCCTTCTCTAAAACGGGCAAGGCTAGTTCGTCCAAGCTGAATTTCCTGCATTCTGGACACTTGCTGAGATTGTCAGCAACGCGTTTCAGATCCCCCGTCTTTGCCATCTTGAAAATAGAATTAATCCCACAAAAAAATTAAAACGATAAGCGCTAAATCACGTTCCACTTTAAGAGTTATAAAAATAACCAATAGATCAATTTCTTGGATTGATCCGACCCCGACGGTTGCCTTGTAGGTTGTAGAAGCTGCCAGGTCTGCAAAGGTATTGATTTCCGGACTTTTGTAGATCGTCGACATGTAATGGGACGTTAAAGTAGAAGTGTAGGTTTTGACGAAGACGAAAGCTACCAGACTCCAGGTGAGGAGTAGAAGGTGTTGCGACCACTGGCCGAATCGAGAGCCTCCTCCTTTGAATACATACACAACACACAGAAAACTTTCTAAAATTACAATTTTAGCGCTGAAACGTATTAATTTGATATTTAGGTTAACAAAAGTTACCGTTTGCAACGACTCTGGAGTTTGCCGCGATACGTTCGACAAGTGCCAGAGACTCGAGTAATTTTTTGGCCATGAAGGTCAGTATGAGATAAAATCCGGCAATAACGGTTGCACATATTATGAATCCGAACCAGGTCTACAGCCGTAACAATTTGTTTTAAACAATTGCTAGTATAAGTGAAAGAGAAATTAAATTAGTTAATTAATTGGGTGTTTTACTCCAATAGTGAACACGTCGATGGTGGCAGTATAGGAAACGGCAGAGGTAGGATATTTGACTAAAAGGCCAGTGAAGTCCCCGCCAACCAATCCGCAAAAGTCAATAGCTTGGTACCGTTCTAGAGAAATAGCTACCGGCACTAGACCCAAGTCGGCTTCCTAGAAAAGAAATCAGGTATTTTAACATCATGTACACAATGGAAAATTCGCTAATATTTATACTTCTCTTAGAAGGGTTCCTATTATGCCATTCCAAGTTCCGTTGATTTTGACTCCATTTGTGTTAACCGCCGCTGGAAATATTTTGTACCTGAACATTTTCACCAATAACGTTAATAGTTTAAACTTAATCTGATACTGATTTTACTTACGTGAATTTTAACCTCTGGGACAGATAGAGGAGTTGGTGAACCAACACGCCAGAATATCCAATTACTTGTCCGGAAGAATTTCTTGAAATAACAATCGGTGGTGGAAACTATCAAATTATTAATTATCTTATAATCGATTGATTTAGCAGTGGAATAATTGTCACAGATATCAAATGAACTTACATGGCCTGCAACGATTTGCAATTCCTTTCCTTGTAAATAATTGCGCGGCTTTGGTAGTTGACTGGCAGTACCTTCGGGGACACCTCCGACTTTCCAATCACAACTCGCAATCACGAGGGAATGTAGCAGCACGTAAAACACTGGGAGCACCATTGTCGCTCTCATTTTCACGTGCTGGCTTTCGTCAAGCATCTGACCACCACGAATTTGTCGATCAAGTTATCCGTTTGATTTTCCGCTGTCCACTATTTCCAGGGAATTCTATTCCAGTACCTGCGTTGCCCTGCATATGGCTGCCTATCGATTACTCGAATTCAGAAATACCCTTATGGGTATGGCTGAATGGTAATTTTTTCATGATCTCTCAAGGCATTTGAAAGCCAATCTCATAAATGAGAGTATTTTATTAAGGGGCAGGAGACAGGTATACAGTGTGACGCACACATGTGGAAGCCGGGTCCGCCGAGTCCGCCGCACGGATGGCACGCAACGTTTCCCGGGTTACGATTGTTCTATAAATCCAAACATAATGCATTCGTGAGGTCGCCGATTGTAAAATTTGTAAAAAAAAAAAATCGAAAACAAAGGTCAAAAGGTTACGGTACTTATTTAAAGGTTTCCAGTGTACTTATTTCCTTAATTTCAATTTGCGTCACATTTATTTCATTTCCTTCTTGAGAATTTAAATTACTGTTTCAGGGTTAGACCCAGGTTTCTTTTCATTCAATCCCAAACGATCTTTGGAATCGGCTTTGGTCATTCCGTCAATCATTTTTTAAAGCGTAGTGCCCACTGGGTAGTCCTGAAAGTTAAAAGCAAAGAAATTATTTCAACAGTTTCCCATTTTAAATGAAGGCATTAACTTATGTCTTTTAGAAAAATTTTCCCGCTGCGGATGTTGGTGGTGATGTCACTGGTGAAATCGTCAATCGAGTAGTATTGCTTTTAGGGGGTGGCGAACAGATGATTGTAAGGGCTTTTCTTGGTTATGTAATTGAACTCAAAGAAAAGATGTCGATCGATTTGTCCGCTCTGATGGTTTTCTTCTCTTCCGGGGAGAGGGTCTTGTCTTCCAGTTGCAGATACTCCGGAGCAGAGTAGATCCTGGTTCCTTTGGCGCCGCTGTTTGTAGAGAAACTTCCGGTTGGCTGGGTGGGTTTGCTGACGCCAAAGTCGGAGATTTTAATAACGAACGAGGAAGAAATGAGCACGTTGTCTGGCTTAATATCTCGATGGACAATATTTTTGGAATGGATGTAAGCCAGCCCGTCGGCCATTTGCCACAAAGCTTCAATCTCGGACGGCATTTTACCGGTAAGCTTTTCATCACCGTCAATGTAATTTTGGACAGTCCCAATGCAAATTTCCAGTATCAAATACCTACAAATATTGAATAAGGTCATAATAGAAAATTATTCAGAGTAGAATTGATAAATATCACTTGAGATCGGCATCTTCTCTAACGTCCAGGAGTTTCAGAACGTTCGGGTGATCCATTATTCTCATGGCAGCTTCTTCCCTGGTCTTGAAATTTTTATTCAAATTGTATAGGAGAATTCGTTTGACGGCGATCGGCTGTCCATCCAGAGTGCCCGAAAAGACGGCTGCAAACGTGCCTCTCCCCAACATGTTTTGTCTGTCATACTGTAAGACTTTTTCTAGAATCTCTAGTCCAGAAAGCAAATCACTCGCATTATGATGAATTATTTGTTTAGACAGTAAAAATTACCTGCAGATTCAGATGTTTTCATGTCGATGTTCTCGGATGTTCTTGTTTCAGAGCCGCACAACGTTGCAGCGTTTATTCCTCCGTTTTCTCCTTTCCGATTTCATCTAATTAGAAAGCATTACAGTACTAGGCGACGACTAGATATCAATCTTATCTAATAGGGAAAGCTTTACAATTGTACATCTAAATTTGACCTTAAAGCATGATAGGTGATAAAACGTTAGATTAAGATAGCACACTGTGAGGCCACTGAATTATTATATTTTCAGATTATGCGAGTTGAATTGTTATTTTTAAAAAATTATGTTGGGTCTCTACACTACGGTCTGCTTCGGTCCATTTTGACGTCGTTGTTCTAGTTTCAGAGTTTCAATAACTGTCTGAGAGTTGGAACCAAATTTCTTTTCGTCCAAGCCCCAGCGATCCTTAGACTTGGCTTTGGTCATTCCGTCAATCATTTTAAACGCGTAGTGTCCCTTTGATAGTCCTTAAACCAAAAGAAATAATTGAAACTACCGCTAAAACGTTGGCTAATTAAATGTTACCGTTCTTTTCCAGAAACTTTTTGTCCTTGAGTATATTATTAGTGACGTCAATGTCGTAGTTTTCTTTGGAATTGAACTGCATTCCTGGTGTTGCGAACAGGTGAGCGTAAGGCCCCTTTCTCATTATGTAAGTGAAAAAGAGGCAGCCCAAAGAAAAGATGTCGATCGATTTGTCCGCTTTGATGTTTTTTCTTTCCTCCGATTCTTGATGCTCTAATCGCAGATATTCCGGAGCAAAGTAAGTTTTCGTTCCTTGAGGGCCACTAGTCACTGAGAAACTTCCGGTCGGTTGTGTGGGTTTGCTGACACCAAAGTCAGAGATTTTCAAAACATACGAGGAGGATATCAAGACGTTCTCCGGTTTGATATCACGATGGACAAAATGCTGGGAATGGATGTAAGCCAGCCCATTGGTCATTTGTATCAGCGCTTCAACCTCGTTCGGCATCTTTTGATTGAACATTTTTTCGTCGTTAACGTCGTTGACGTAATTACGCACCGTTCCAATGCAGAGTTCTAAAACTAGCAATCTAGATAAATTAGAGAAATGATTAAACACTGCGGAGAGACAAAATGTTATAACCAGTACTTGAAATCCATATTTTCCTGTACTTCCTTGAGTTTTAGGACGTTTTGATGGTCCATTTGTCGCATGGCTACCTCTTCCCTGTCTTTGAACCTTTTATTCAATTTGTGCATTTCGATTCTTTTGACAGCCACGGCCTCTCCATTCCAAGTGCCCCAAAAGACGGTAGCAAATGTGCCGTTCCCTAGAATTTTGCTCCTGTCATATTGCAGCATTACAGCTCCGTTGGTACGTATGTCCGTCTATATTTTGCAAAGACAAAGAGAAAAACTAGTACGAGCTGCTTAAAGCAACAGCATTTGGTTTTTTATCAGTCTGATAAAAAAACAATGATTCAGTTCCATATTCTTTTACTACGACTTTTATACACATTCGATACTAAAAGATAAAACTACACACGGGGACAAATTGATTGTTGTCTTAAAAAATTTACCTGGGAGTGTAGAAGCTTTCGGGACTGAACCAAACACGGGAGACAATTGTTAAGATGTGCCAAAGTATTCTCGCCGCATCGCTCTCTGTTTAAATGAAACCGCATTGGCGCTATGAACACTTTTATACCTTATCAGGTTACCTTCTTGGTCCTTGTTAAACCCGCCTCTCCGCCCTCCCTCCTTCACGATATCTTGAATACGAATCAGTGGTTGTGTAATCTGTTGCCAGTTATACATTATAATCATTGTCGTCAGCTTAATTTAACTTACACGATGATAAGATATGCCGGTGTGGCGGCAGGTCCCTCTTGGTCATAGGACTACTTAAGCTTGTGTTAAATTGATTAAAGGTTAACATATTTTTCGAATTTGATTGTTTAGACCCACATACAAAGTTGTGGGGCACAAAACAGGGCCTGATCTGCAGTCGTTTTACAATTGAGTTTTTGAATGAACCCTAACTGAGTCAACAAACACACTGAAAACAGTTTCAACCAGCACGAATCGTATTCCGTACTATACGTCATAGAAACAGTCAAAGAGGAAGAATAGTGATACATTTGCCCTACCAACCTTTAAGCCTGGAAAGTACAACTAGGATTCCACAAGTGCTCCACTCCATCCATCCACAGCAAAAATGAATTAGCCAGGATAGGAAAAAGGGGGTCCTCGTGAATACACCCACACTCACATGGATGTACACGAGGACACAGTTGATTTAAAGAAAGGAGAATTTTCCCAATCCAATTGGATGCTGTTTATCTAAATAAATAATAACAAAATGGGTTACAAAACAATATTGGCAGAAACCACAAAGTCAGGAAAGTTAAAAATGAGACAGCGGGTAAACCCTTATTTTTTATAAACAGGAGAATTTAAGTTTTTTCATGTAATACTGCATTAATGAAAATCATGCATCATTAAAGTATCTATAGCATGGCGCAGGAACAAAAAGAAACATAAAACATAACATCTTAGCGATGATAGTTAGATTGTAGCTCATGACAGGGTAATACCATGAGCTTATCATGTTGTTATGATAGCTGGCTCAGCAAGCCTCAAATCTGCACAAAGAAAAAGGTGCCATTGCAAACAAACTGCCATGCATCAACAGCCTTACATGATAAATGCTAGGCCTGGAACTAACATTTCACAACTTATTTGGGACAGGTTTAACTCTTCTATTTCAGCTCCCACAATCATTCAATTTTTATTCTTAGTTTTATTTACCTGCTCAACAGCATGGATTGTGTCTTAAGCGATTCTGTAAAGATGAGTCACGAGCCACGAGCCACGAGCCACGAGCCAAGTTGGAGACGACGATTCGAGACGAGCACATTTTTGTAATGACACACTTTTAAAATGTAGCAGACAACGCTAAATCAAAACTTAAGATATCGATTGAAATGCTTAAAAATCGACTCGACTTCCCGCGTAAATCTAAACCGTTTAAAAAACGATCAAAGCGGTTTTCTCATCCGCACTCAGAGTTGGGGGGAGCGCGCTCTTTTCGTGAGCGCGCTCTGAGCGCCGCTCAGAGCGGCGAGCGAAATCGCTCAAACTGAAAAATGGTGAGTGCGAGCGCGAGCGAAGACCTCCTGAGCGGAAGCTCAATGACTGCAACGCCATCTAGCGGTCAATATTTAAAACTAATTGGATGACGGAATATTTCCAAATGAATACTCTCACTCAGACGAGGCTTCAAGACTATGGATAATTTTGAACGATTGTGTAAAGAGAAAATCAAAGATGGAAACAATAGTAATGCAATGCTAATGCTGGTATTGCTGGAAAAGGGAATGTCTTTCAAAGTAAGCTAGATCAGCACTTGATTTCAAGTGCTTCGAAATGTAAGCAAATAAAAACACAAAAACAGTTTGACAATTTGATACTGGTAAGAATTTTGCAATTAAACTTGAAAGATGAGTTAGATGACGATTCAAAATCGACTATAATTCTTTTTCTTTTACAGAATGTCAGAATCACATCATCTCAGATCTTTTTCCACTTTTGACAAATTAGTTTTTTTGAAAAAAAACCGGGAATTCCGATAAGAACCAGTAGAATTCATCTTTATGTAAGTTGTAATGCAGTTGTAATGCTACATGAAGACGGAAATATACAGAATTCAAAATGAAATTTTTTGTATGTGAGCGGCGAGCGCGCTCACTTTTTTTGTTGGCGAGCGCGAGCTGAGCGCCGCTCACTTTTCAGCACTGAGCGGAGAGCGCTGAGCGCGCTCTCAAATCAGTGAGCGACTCCCAACACCGCACTAGACATCCGCTCATCGAATCGGGATTATTTTAGTCTCTAATGGTTATAAAATTACACTGAGCCTCCCTACAACGCATATAATTACTTTAAGACCGCCACAATAAGACCTTCCGCTTCACATAACACATTTGACATTTCAAACGAACTGGAAAATAACCAAGTGTAAATAAAAATAGGCGCTACATAATACATGCTTGATTTTATCAACCCAATTATTCATTTACACATAAATATTAAGCATTTCAACGTGCGATCCTGGGATATAAAGTCGTCTGTTTGATTTCACCCCAACGTTATTCGATGGGGAAGGATGTCCAGGGTCTGCTCTCAACTCCGGTTTAACTGGATCTCGGTTAAGTCGACTATTTGGAAGATTCGATTGGTGGCAGAAGCTTTCCAAGTTCTAAGAATGTTATCGTGCAGAAAATGGTCTGGTTAAAGGCGAGACAACATGGCTAGTGTTCTCCCTACCCTTTGAACGAAGGCCAGCCTGAATGAACCCGCCTGAATTAGGCTTTGTCGTGTGTGGGCGGGGTGGTCTAGTCGGGAAAGTTCTCAATCGGGAGAATGCGGTTTTTTGGGCAGCAGCAGTTGGTCCAACTTCTCGTCGAGTTGTCGCCCTCGCAGTTGTCGAGTGATTTCGGGAGGCCATTCTGTAGACGACAGCGGCCCATGAATTTCGGACGGACGTCTGCTGTCGGACGACTCCCGTTGTCGAACTCGTTTCTTTGCCCAATACAAAGTAAGTCTCCATTTGACCTTTGCCTTTGACTTGAACGAAACCACGCGACTGCAGCTTGTATCCTCGTTCAGACAAAATCTGTTTCGAAACAATATCACAGGATTATTTTGTTTTAATAGGATTCATTTTATTCTAATGAGCTTTACCTGGTAGACGTCGCGGGTGACTTGAATCTTGCCCATTTGACCGGTTGAATCCATACGTGAGGCTTCGTTCACCGTGTTGCCCCAAACGTCGAACACGGGTTTACCAGCGCCAATGACTCCGCCCACTAACGGACCAACAGCTAGACCTTTAATTTCGACGTACGCCAAATAAACCGTTAGTAATTTTTAGGCGTATTACACATAATAAGCTCACCAACTCTCAGTTGAAAATTATTGTAAGAATTGCGATTAATTTCGTCCAGACGGTCTTTCATAGCCATTGCGAAATCCGTCAGAGCTGTAAGATGCCAATATTCATCGTGCTGGTTTCCCTGGTAAAATCAGGATTTAGTTAAATTCTTAAAATGTATTTGCTCGTTATTAATATAGCTTACGTTATTAGCTGTTGGGTCGCACTCGGTTTGATTGACCAGTCCGGAGACGGCCATGTAAGTAGAGCCAATGGTCTTGATTTTTTCAACAGAAGAAAATCGGCTATCGTCTAGCAGTTCGTCGAAATCAACTAAAAATTGGAAATTGAATATTAATTAAAATCCCTGGAATGGAAATCTAACAGTAATAAAATGATCCCACTTATGATTTCGTTGAGTAAGCGGATGCATTCCTCTCCTTTGTTGAAATCCTCCGAGTAGAAATCGCTGAAATTGGGGATGCTATCAAATCAAGGTAATTAATAATCGATAATTAATTAGGCTGAGTAATGAATAATCATACCTGGCAAACATGCAACCTACACCGTCTTTAGCTTGCGAGAACAGATCCTGTATGAAAAAGGGCGCGTTATTCAAATTACAAGAAGAAGATCAATCAAATAGAAATACTTGCATCGTTTTTCCGTTGGTTTGATTCGGTTGCCAAAAAATAATTGGCCACATGGTCGGGTAGAATGTTTTTCAACAATTGGGTATTGTATTTCCGCGTTTCGGAAATGTCATTCAACTCTTGATCCACTTGCTGCTTGCCGAGAAAGTGCAGCCGGGAATTGACTTCCACCAATCGCGACTGGTAACCCACAACGTAAAAGAAGAGGAGGATCAGGACCAGCAAAGACCATCGTTCCGTCGCATACAGCTCAAAGTCTCCCTGGAAATACATATAACCTCCTTTTTTTAATTCAATAAAAAATAGAAAATAATTGAAAACGTCTACCTGAATCTCACCAAAGACTTCCGGGTAAACTACCGTCATCAGAATCGTGTAAACGATGGCCATCAAAAGTAGAACGGTTGATTTGATGATGTAACTCAATTTGAGAAATGTACCCAGACACACCATGGCCAATACCCAGGTGTACATCTGATACTGAGGTAGCAGACATGTCGCTTTTACAATGGTCTCATTCAAAGCGGAAGTAAAAGTAAAATTCGATTGAGATGCCTCTGACCAATTTTTTTGACTCTCCAGATGGTAGACCGGCACTTGGAGATGTGCCATGTAGTCCGCAAATAAAACCTGGAAAACAATTAACAAAAGGGGATAATAAGCGCAGAATTGCATGTGGAATTTGGTTTGATTATTACCATATTAATAATAGTGGCTAAGAAGATGATGCCAACGATGAAACAGATGTGCAAGTTGCGCAGGGTCCGGTTTTCTGTCAATTTATTGGAAACTCGTTTCATCCAAATGGCAGGTAACCAAGGTAGTTCTTCTGCCACCGCCAAAATGACTGCCGCTGTTAATATGATGGTCGCCGAAGCTGCGGTGACCCATAAACCCACCGTCCTTAATTAAATCCCCCAAATTAAATTAGAAATCGTTTTTTTTTAAATTAAATTAAATTTAAATGGTATTACTTACATCGGGATTGCAATGAGTAATGAAGCGGCCAGCAGAATCCAAATAATAAAGACGCTGAAGGCGTTCGATTTGTAAATGTTCTCCCGCATATTGCTGAACTAAAAACGGCATGAAATAAAATTACAATTAAAATAGTAATAATGATAAGAATAAAAATTAACATTACGGTGGATTCCATGTCGGGCAGCAAAAATTGTAGGGTCAAAGGATGGACATGTTGGTCACGAATCTGCTTGATGGAATCCATTTCGATTGAATCATCGATGATTTGATCCACTTCCTCTTGAAGGCTCAACATTTGAACTGGGATCTCAATCGAGAATCTTTGTGAGCTGCCACTGTCGATGGAAAAGCGATCCTTCCGGAATGAGGAACTCATCGGATACGGAATAAACTCACTGGCGGAAGACAATGAGGCCAACGATGGCGCACCGCAAAGTTGCAGGTGATGTGGAAACTCATCGTCGTCGGAAATGTCGCCAATCGAAATCTGATCTTCATTCTGTTCAAAAATTATAAAAATTTAATTTGAAAAACAATTCAAGCGAAACTATGCATACTTTGTCAGATTGAGTATTATTAACGTCGTCAATAGTGATCCTGAAGCTGGGCAGTGGTCGGTTAGAGTCCAAGATGATCGAGTCTTCTTCTATGGATAGTCTTTTATGAGCAACTGGAACGAGGCTATTCTCAGCTGTTTGATTCCTTATGATTGTGTTGAGCTCCTCTTCTTTCCCTCTCTGAATGTCAAATTTCGAATAAGAAGTATTGGACCGACGTTCCAGCACAAGTTGACGAAGACTCTGTCGTCTAGGTTTGAGTCGTTGCTTCACGTGTTGCTTATCGACGATCAAGTAAGTCTCCACCTTGTGTTCCTACATGTCCGCAATGAGCGGTAGTACCGCATGTCATGATTCGCAATTAATAATTCCTTATAGGTTATTTATTACCGATTCTTACCTTTAAATAGGCGTCCCTAGTGGCGCCGTAGCCTGGCTCGACGTCGTAAGTATCGACGAGACAATCGAGCGTGGCCTTTGATATGTGGACCCGCCTGGATGAAATAGGAACACACGTGTGTATATAGGTGATCGATAACTGGCGAATCATTTAACCATACCCGGGAAGGCCACCCGATTCCATTTTATTGGCCAGGGTGACGTCGTTCGACCAGACGTCGAACTGCCACTTGTGGACGCCAAGGACGCCGGATAGAACGGAGCCGGAATGAATGCCGATCCTCATGTCCAATTCCACCTACATATTTAAATAATTCAAACGAGGATTCAAATGGGTGTGTAATAATGAAAAGGGTTTAATGTAATAACACACCCGAGTTCTCTGGCGCACGAATTGAATGGCTTTAATCATCTCCAGTCCCGTTTTGACGCAGCAATCGGCGTGATTGGATCGGGCTTCCAGTAGCCCAGAAACGCAGTAATAGCAATCGCCCAGCAATTTGATTCTCAAACAGTGATTATCCTTTCATTATAGGAACTTATTAGGTTAAAAATAATGTCGTAATAAAAGAAAAAGAAACAAATTTACTTCAGCGATTCGGTCGAATTCGGCAAAGAGATCGTTCAACACTCGAACCAGTTCCTGCGCAGTACATTTGCTAGCTAATTCTATATATAGAATAAAAATTAATTGAGTAATCCTTTTTAATTAAAAAAAACTAACCTGTAAATCCTTTGATATCGGCGAAAAGAATGGAGACATTGTCGAAATGGTGGAGGAAAATCTTGTGGAAGGTTTGCGGGACGGGATCGGAGGCGACGACGGCCACGGCCGCCGCTATCGAAGCTTCCACCACTTTGGGAACGACGACGCTCCCGTTGCGATTGACGTCGACTCTGTCCTCTTCCTCGAAGTATCGTTTCATCTCCGCAACCACAAATGGTGGCAACACTGTAAAACAGCAGTTCAGATGATTGTACGAAAATTTTAAATAATCTTAAACACACACGCAGACCTGACAATAGCAACTTTTCTTGTTTCTCATTTTCCCTTTCTGCTTTTAAACGAATTTCGTAGGATCGCCACGTCTCGGCAAAGGCTTTCCTTCCGGCCCGATCCCTCAGGTATTTGGCGTACAGACCGGCGAAATTCATGGCGATGTAGAGGACCAAATCGGCGCAGCTGCTGACCGCAATGCAGTGTTCGTTCTGTCGAGTGATCGATGGAAATTGGATTTGATTGACAGCAGTCGACAGGATTTGTGTTTTGTTATTGTTTGAACAAGGATATCTTTATACATTACCTCCCAAGGAGACGACGGATTAATTATGACCAACACAAGGAAAGTGATAAGATGGATAACAACTGAAGCTCCAGACGCTAACACGGCCCATAAAAGTGGCAAGGGCAACATGACGTAAGTGGCGAAAATAATGAATAAGATGTACCACACCATGTGCGAGGTAAGTTGCACACCGGTGCCACCAATTTCTTCAAAGGCCAGACCTACATAAACTAATCAACACACACAAACAATGGAATGGATTAACACCCAGATACTTTTGTTTTACAACAAGTAGCGATTTGTGATAAACTGGCGCGAAAAATTTTTTTGAATTAAATTCTCAATTTGTTTACCTTGAAAGTTCATGAGGAGCCAAGTGGCCAGGGCGGCCAGGTGAAGGTAATTACGAGCGAAACTTTTCCAACAAACGGTAAGCGAAAAAATCACGAGGTTCAGTAGAATCAAACCAGACGCAGAAATCACAGTTATAGTTGGGAATTCATCTTCTACTTGTGATTGATTAGAACCCGACGAATTGTTGTAGTAGCACTCGGACGACGTAGGACATTTGACATGGGTCCCGGGGGAATTCCCGAGTTGGTGCGTTACAACAAGCACGGCGGTGATGATTTTGAGAACAACGTCAATGGCGTTGACGACAATCAGCGATTTCTGGCGCTGCCAGTGTGAATATCGTTGATAAGTCGACTCGAGTGAGGCGTCTTTGAAACTGGTGCTCACCACGTTTTGCAACGACGGCAAGTAGAGGACGTTGTACACTTGGACACCGCCGCCGGTTGGTTGGAATCGAGCCGTCACCGAAGCGATCGAAACACGTGACTCCGCTTTAACATCACGATCATTAATCAAATAATAATGAATGTAAGATGACATTATTTGATATTATATGTTTGCAATTAAGAAAAACGAGTTTTGAATAAGTTTGTTAAGGAAATGAATATTTCTGTTGAATCAAATTAATAGAAAAAGGATGATTACCATTAAACGAATCCATTTTCGAGTGTACTACAAGGATGCAGAGCGTCTATTGAACAGTTATATAGGCCTCAGCATACGAGGAAAGTTGTTGGCGCAGTGTGACATGTCGCCGTTAGAAAAAAAAAAGACTGGGGAAAATAAATTTTGGAGTTTGACATTTGTAACGATGATAGCCTTGGGAGGAGGGCATATCTGTTTCCCTATTCCCGTCCAAGTAAATGAACATTTGAACAGTACACGTATGATTTGATGTTGGATGTTATAATATCAGTCCTTATCAAATAAGCTGCACGACCAGTTATCATAGTTTGGAATCTATAATTTTATCACCATTCTTTTATAATATGTGATTTATTATAAGATCTTAATAATAAGATCTTAATAACACTGCTGGGATTTGGCTATAGTACAAATTCTTTAAGTTCAATATAATGAAGGAAAAAATAAAATGACGAGGAGTTTTCCTTATATCACCCCACATTATTTGATTGCAGTAAGATCTAAGATGTGGGTGTGCCTTGTTTTAATGGCTTCCAATTGTTTTGAATAATTCCGCTTGGCCGCTATTAAGATTTCGACATGGTGGAAAACCTTGAAAAAAAAAGTGCAGAGTCTCTCCGGTATTTATTGCAGTTAAATTACGACATGCAATTCAGATTGAAATGAACAAAAAACACTAGATTTTTATTTTCTCTGTATTTTTGGCTCGCGTTTTGTCTAAGTTTTGGTCAAGTGTGGTGTCAAAGTTTCAATTACTCGTTCTAACGTCCAGCGATCCTGCGGGACAGTTTGCGTCATTCCGTCAATCATTTCGTAGGCGTAGTGATCCGGCATTAATGCTAAACAAAACCGGTCAAAACAAATCAATTATTCTCAAATTATTCGCATTTAAATGATAATGAATAGACTGCTCACCGAGGTGCAAGTATTTCTTTCCGTAAACGATATTGCTGGCGATGGCGTAGGTGATTGGCGATCCCGGTTTGGCGAACGGGTGATCACCTTTTTTGATGTAACAGAAGAACATGCAGCCCAGTGAAAAGACATCGATGGAGACGTCGCATCGAATTGTGTCTCTCTCCTCTTTGCTTTTGCCTTCCAGCTGCAGGAATTCCGGCGCGCAGTATATCCGGGTGCCCCTGGGACCGCTGCTCGTCATCGAGAAGCTTCCGGACGGCCGGAAGGGTTTGCAGAAACCAAAATCGGCGATTTTCAGGACGCCAGACGTAGAAATGAGCACGTTCTCCGGCTTCACGTTCCGGTGGACGAACCCTTTGGAGTGAATGTACTGGACGCCGCTGGCCATTTGATGTAGGGCGTCGCAATCGGATGGCATGTTGTCTGCCATGTATCGTCTCCGGATGTAATCGTCGATTGTCGCCTCGCACAGCTCCAGCACGAGAAATCTGTTATTCATTCAAGAGGTGGGTACGTTTGGTCACGAGTTAGACTTCGTTATCAGTTTTCAACTTACTTGAAATCTTCGTTCTCTTGGACGTGAAGGAGTTTGAGAACGTTCGGGTGATCTAGCTGTCTCATCGCCGTCTCTTCCCTGTGAATGGATTCTTCCAGATCGTGGAGTTGAATTCTTTTGACGGCCACAGGTAATCCGTTGAGCGTTCCATAAAAGACGCATGCAAAGGTGCCTCGCCCGAGGATTTTATTCCTCTCAAAAGTCATGATTGGCGCTGTTTGAACTGTGTGTGGATATATACAATTTGGTCATTTACTCAGAACACTTAAATGTTGTATAAATAACTTACCTTGATCTAAAGATTCTTCCATTATTCTTATTTATTAAGATGTTTGTTATAGAAACGTAACAAAATCTTGACATCCTTCGCTTACAGTTACTGACAAATTTATGTTACCGTTAGAAAACGCAGACGCTTCCTTATCTGTATTTCAAATATCGTTATCGCTTATCTTCTATCTACCTGATAAAATTTTTTCTGCTTTCAAGGCTCATGTGTTGAAATTATTTTTTTTTTCATCATATTTTTTCATTTTAAACTACGAAGGACTCAAATAAGCAATAACTTCCTGGTATCCGAATTTCTGTAATGTATGTTCCCAAGGACGTAAATTTATTATCTGCTACGAAATACATTTTTTCTAGGTATACCGGTATGCATCATTCATTTCGTGCGATTTCGTGTGACACCATACAGTCGTCTTTGAACCAATTTCAAAAATACACTTTATTCTGACGCGGTTGAAATATATTTTTAATTATTATGTAATGAATACAGGCAATTGTTAATTAAGAAGCCTAGAAAATATAACCGGAATCTTTTCTTTAAGTTTTATTAGCTTGATAGCCTATAGTGCGTGCCAGGTGCGTGCTGTCAAATTTAATTTTGATTTGCCATTTTAATTTTATGACGAGACACAACGTCCCCCATCAATTGGCAAAGTGACTCCAGTCATGAATGAAGCCTGTTCTTCGGAGGCCAGAAAAGCGATGGATTTGGCAACTTCTTCCGGGGTTCCGGCTCGACCGAGAGGGTGGGAGGATTTCACGCGTTCTATCATCAAGTCGTGGAACTCGGTCGAGAATCCGGCGTTTTGAAAGATCCTGGTAGAGTCGATAAGGCCCGGACAAACGGCGTTGACCCGAATTCCTTTGGAAGCCAATTCGGAAGCGGCGCAACGAGTTAATTGGGCAACGGCAGCTTTACTCATACAGTACGCAATCATATCGTTACACTATATAATAACAATCAAAGTTCAAATCAATTATTCAGAATTCGTTATCAGTATATTGCACGTACCGCACGCAATCCGGCCACGCTGGACACGTTGACAATATTTCCTTTGGTTTCGGCCAGATAAGGGATGACCAATTTATTCATTAGGACAACCACTCGACAGTTGATATTCATCACTTTGTCAAAGTCTTCCATTTTCAGGTTTTCCAGTCGACTGCCGTTGACGATTCCGGCGTTGGCCACCAGGACGTCAATTCTCTTGAAAGTTTCGAACGTTTTCTCGATGTACAGGTGGCAATCTTTCTCTACAGTCAAATCGCCAGTCATCGTCAGGATCTGATTGCAAAATGTATAAGTTTCAATACACGTTTACTAATATGCAAATGGGATCGCCACTTACGTCATCTGAGGTGAGTTCAGGATTGGCTTTCAGGCATCGATCTTTTGTGTCGGCCAGTCCAGCTTCGTCCACCGGTACATTCATGGCGAACAAAGACATCCGGTAGCCTAAAGTTGCAAACTGGATTGCCGCTGCCGCACCAATCCCCGAACTCGATCCTGCAGGATGAAAATTTTACTTTCGAATTAATTGTGACAATTTACGGTTATAGATGATTTAGGCCTACCTGTGATGAGGACAACTTTGCGTACATTTTTTTCCAAACGTTCGGTCATCGTATTTTGTTTGCTGTAAACAGTGATTGCAGCAGAAGCAGAGTGATTAAAGAAAAAAGCGTTCAACTGGCTTTGTTTTTGTCTGATTGTTTGACGTCTTCGTCATATCGTTGGAGTCCTTATCATGAACTCGATAAAAGTGGAACAACATTTTAGAAATTGCTTAGCACAGCCAAAATTGTGAGTTTGTGAAAAAGGAAAAGGTGGGGGTTTGTTGTTTCACATACATTTTCCGCCGAAATTTTTACTGACTCAAAAATGTGAAATACTTACTGAGGCAGCAGGTCTTCTTTCCCTTAATTTCTTATCACATAATCTCATATAATCTTTCAACAACTGCTTGAAAACCAATGTTTTAAAGTCACGCGAAAACATTTTGTTTTTGTTTAAAAATTAAAAAGACATATTTTTTTCATGTCATCGCTCATTTCTTATGGACAATGTCAATGCTTTTTGGTTCTGTTCACGACGGAGTCGTTATTTGAAATTTGGCGCCCGATCGTCATTTATTTATTTTTCTGTTTTGTCTCGCCGGAAGTCAGGACAAGTCAAAACTTGTTTTGTCCCATCCCTCTCCCATTTACATGTTCTAGGTGGCGCTTTTCTCGCCCCTTCCACCGCGCCCTTTTCTATTGTTTTTATGTCACCCTACCCCTAATTCGAGGCCTAAGGAATTTCGCCTCGTTTTCGCCAGTCTGGCCGCAGCAGCCCTTTCGTATGGTCAGCCTCGTCGTTCGTAGTTTATTTAAAATTAAAAAATGAAAAATAAATTTGAAATTTGGCGCCCGATCGTCATTTATTTATTGGTCTACTTACTTATTTATTCTTCTTTTACTAGACCATTAATCAATGTAAACATTGATTTTGAATAACAATTGGCATAATATAAACAACAAATATAAAAAATAGTAGGATTGATACAAAATTTAATGTAAATAACAGAACTGCCCCTTCACCTGCGCCAACTGCTTTCTAGCACGACTCGTTGAGTCAACTCATCCGCTAAAAAGCGGGATAAGGTGGCCCTAGCACTAAAAGAATAATAAAGAAACATTTAGAAAATTTAACATAAAATGAAGTCAAATACAATGAAAATAAGTTGAGGAAAATGCAATCCGACGTAAATCAGTAAGTTTGCGTATAATACATTAAGAAAACATAAATACTTCCTGGTTTACGTTGTTGCGCGCATTTTCCTTAGCTTCTCCTCCCCTTGGCGCATGTTTATTTTCCCTTGCAGAATTTCCCTCTCCACTCGCTCCCACTCTAACCAGTTCTTCTGGAGGACCAAACAATTTTAGGACGTTGGGATTTATAAAAAGTGAATCAATCTGGTTATTGACTGCGCAGAGAGTGAAATGCATAAGATGATAAGAAAAATGTAGTCTGAATTTTGATAGGATTTAGAAGAATGTTGCAGCATTCATTTTTTGGGACTCGGAGTTTTCAAGAGTTTCTCCTCTTCCCAGCTTTCTATAATTTTCGTTGGAATGTCATATCTTTCTTTCCACGTAAACCCTGCGTAAACCCACTCCATGCTACCAAGAACTTGGTTCCATTAATGCTATAATTGTAAGAAATATTGAAGTGTTAATATATTTTTTCAATTCAATTATTTCAATGGGGATTGGGGAAATACATGTCTTCAATAATCTTCATTCTTTCCGTCTTCTTGGCTTCATGTTTCATGAGTCTTTCAGTTTCAGAATCCATTTGAACAAGTAAAGCATCAAATGCTTGAATTAGGTCAGGGCAATCCAAAGAAGAAGGTGATTGACAAGTCTATCAGTCAACATTTTTCCATTCTCCGCCTCGTGAGAGAAGGTCAGCCAGGTTCTGTGTCCCTTCGCGGAAATGGATCTCTGCGCCGAAATCTCTGATCTTCAAGGGGTTTTGTTGGCGGCTGTTATCCAACATGTGGCGATGTCAGACCAGAGTGTGAATCAGACCAGATGTGCGCTTTATGATCTATCCGATGTTGGTCTCGGATATACTTGATAAGTATTGACGCCATCAGGTTGCTCAGCAGTTGGATCCGAGGGATGGTCAATGCTTTTTTGGGAAATGGCGCCACTTTTGATTTTGCTGCTGTGAGGGCGATAGTTGTCCCTTGCTTTTAATAGGCTACAGCTCCGTACCCTATCTCGCTGGCGTCGCAGAACTAATAACGTGCTTTCTGCTTTGATTGCAAACGCTATCTAACGGCAAATAAGTTGGTAGAAAGCGAACTACTATCACGGGGTTAAATCTGTGAATGGCTGTCGGGCTGTGGGTTGCTGCCCTACTGTATTTAGCCGAAACGTTTGGCTTCCCTTCCTCTATTTGTTTTGCCCCACCCAAATAAACCTATAAGTACGCAAAGGCCACCTGCTCAAAGTGCTCATGCATTTGGAAAGCAAAGCTGCTATTTGTTTCATTTGACTTTTTGTACAACAATTAATTTAGTCCGCCTCCTAATTTTACACGATAAATTAACATCGGTCGCAGAGGTATACCGAGGAGAAGAACTTTCCAACATTATCGTCAAGCAAGATGCAAAATGCTTACTCTGGGACTCACCACCCTCCAAGCTCGCTCTACCCTTTGCACATCCGTCTATTCACTAATTATAATGGTTTAATGGAATAATAATCCATAATAACCCGGTATAGGCAAAATTGTAAAATGAACTTTGGGGGTAACGCCAGTAATATAGTTACATAAATAAGTGCTGTTCTTCTTCTTCAAACAAAAAATGTCAGGACATTGGATTTATAAAGTTAATAAATTTTGGGTATTTACAGAGAGTGAAATGCATAAGAAAATTGATTGGATTTGTAATAAGTAGCATCTTAAATTGTTAAGTTGCTGCATTTATGTTTTGGGACTTGGAGTCTGCAGGAGCTTCTCCTCTTCCCAGCTTTCTATAACTTTCGTTGGAATGTCATGTCTTTCTTCCCACGTAAACCCAAACCATGCAATCAAGAACTTGGTTCGTCAATGCTATATAATGGAAATACAAATTTAAGTGTTAAAGTATCATAACAATTAATGGGAAATTACCTTTCTTCAATAATCTTCATCTTTTCAATCTTCTTGGCTTCATGGGCCATGAGTCTTGCAGTTTCCATGTTGATTCGCAGGAGTAAAGAATCTAAAGCTTGAATCAGGTCTGGGCAATCCAAAGTAGAAGGTTATCGCCAACATGGTAAGCGAAAACAATTTTTCCAAACAACCTTGTACTCGAAAGCATCATTACTTTCCCTAGTTATTTCAGATTAAATTATTGTCAGGGTAAATACCACATAAAGATGAATGTGAAACCAAACATTACCTGTGTTCTACAATTTGTTTGACCTGAGTAGTGTTGTCATCAACAAAATGTGTGGAACTTGAAGCCATGTTTGTGACTCGAAACCAATTAACGGAAGAATAATCGTCAGACTTGGATCTTTTTAAATCGTGATGTGGTATTGACAATTTCAAATGTTCAACGCACTTTTTGCTTTGATGTGCTATCTAACGGTAATTGTAAGAAACCAAACTACCATATGGTGGATGTCACGAAATTTCACGGTGTTTTCATATTTCTTTTTTTTATAATTTTCATACTTCCTCAATGCTGAATCCCAAAAATGCCAGTTGTACTGTTCGTTATCTTCCACGTGTTCACGATCATCATCGAATGAATCGTATGGAACTAACGGAACAGTTTGGGCAACTGGGATAACAGCCCGTTGACGGAGTTCCACTGTATCTTCCCGGATAGGCACCAAGATATATCATACCTAGAACTCCATTCAGCAAGTTGTTCATGCTCCGAAGGGGTGATGACGATGTTGAAGGATACGCTAACTGAAACGCCGATGGACTGCGGGAGATCGATGGGTGAAACTGTCAGTTGTGTTGGAGCGTATAGTGGAGTCAAGATATGAAAAAAGGGGGTTTAACAAATTGCACACTTAATGTTTTTCATGAGCTTTGTTATTACTATAATTTTATATTTGTTGTAAAAACCCTCCTCAGAAATAATAATTTTTACTATAAAAAAATAGAAAAAAATGTAAAAATTAGAAAATGTATTAGAATTGTGATAAGAAATAAAAATAATTTTTTTACAGCTAATAAATGTTCCCCGTCTTTTTATTGATCAGAGATCAAATTTTAATGTTATAGCTTTAACGATGTTTTAGTAATTAAATATACTGTGAGGGACTATGCCTCAAATTTTATGAAATCACCAAAAGGTGTTTACAAACAAGGGACCTTAATGGCGGATAGTCCCTCCGTAAACTCATTATATCTAGTCATGTATTTCTCCTAAAATTTTGATCTTTTGTACAAAATTAGTTAAGATATCAATTTTCCTAAATTTAAAAGTCGTTTTGAAAAATATTTAATAGCTCTTAAGTTATTCATTGTTTACGTTCGCTGAAAACAATTTTTTTCCGCTCTGGTTCATAAAAAAGCCGCCGCATACAGGTGGCGTTTGGTTGTTGAAAAGTTAAGAAAACAAACAACCAAACGCCATCTGTATGCGGCGGCATTTTTATGAACTTAAGAAGTTTTTATGTTAAGTTTTTATGAAACTTCTTAAGTAATGGGTTAATGGCTCTGGCACGACCCTTGAACATCTCGCACGAGCCCGAACATCTCGCACGAGCAAAAAATTATGCATTTTTTTATTCAGACTCTATGTATTCATTCATTCTTTCATACATCACATTCAACATAAATTTTTTTTACTGGCCTGAAAGTCTTCTGGCACTGGCCTGGGACTGGTCTGAACGTCACGGTCACACATCCTGTGAATGGCTGTGTGCTGTGTCGGACCATAGCCTATATTTAGCCAAAATGTTTTGGGTTTTGGCAAACGTTGTCTTCGTCTACTGGTCAGCAATATATTCGCGCCATCATGAGCTTTTTCATGACGTAGCAAGTAGCCAACATGGTCGCGCACTATATCGTCGTCTCGATGCTTTGCGACGAATCGCGCAGTCACTTTTTCTACTGAGGAAAGTCGACTCTTATCGACTGTCTATAAGAGTCGACTTCTCCATTAGAGTGTGCCTTTTTGAATGCTAGCTTGTATTTTTGCTTTTTCTGCTGAGGAAAGTCGACTTTTATCGACTAGTCTATAAGAGTCGACTTGTTCATTAGAGTGTGCCTTTTTGAATGCTAGCTTGTATTTTTGTAATGATTATTGAATTTAATCGTTTGAATGTAGGGTTTGAATGTAAAACGTTTGCAGAATAAATTTATTTTAAATTCTCGTGTGTATTTTTGATGAACGGTTGATTTTAAAGGTAAATTTTAAAAAAGGTGATACTCTCACTGCACTTGGTGCTAGTTGCTTGACTAGTGATGTTTACGATACATTATAAAAGTGGTACAGGAATATACATAACTGAAGCTTTATTTAATTTAAACGTTAACAGCATTTGTTTATATATTTAGATCTGATTTAATCTAGATTGCGACGAATCGCACAGTCACTTTTTCTACTGAGGAAAGTCGATTCTTATCGACTAGTCTTTGAGAGTCGACTAGTCCATTTGAGTGTGCCTTTTTGATAGCTAATTTGTAATTATTATTGCATTCAATCGTTTGAATCCAGGGTTTAAATATAAAAACGTTTGCAAAATACTTTTATTCTTAATTTTTGTGTGTATACAATGTGGTACAAATTGTTATTCTCAACGCTACTTAAGTAATTGATCACCCCGCCCCCTCCCCGCAGTTAAATACACATGCGTGTGTTCATATTTCGCTTATTCTGACTTCAAATTTTGATTCAGCGAAAAAAGTTGAATTAAATTTGTAATTTTAATAAATTTTCGACGTTCAGCCGCATAGTAGCGTGCATGAAAATAAAAATTCGTTCACAGTTGAATACACATGCGTATGTTCATATTACGCTTATTCTGACTTCGAATTTCGATTCAGCGTAAAAAGTTGAATTAAATTTGTAATTTTAATTAATTTTCGTCGTTCAGCCGCATAGTAGCGTGCGTGAAAGTAAAAATTCGTTCGCAGTTAATTACACATGCCTATGTTTATTTTAGGCAAATTCTGATCTGATATTTCGATTTAGCGTAAAAGGTTGATTAAGAGTTGTAATTTTCATTCATATTGGTGGTAGCCTGCGGGAGTTATTGGTTTACGACACTTTTTTTTGAAAAAAAGTGCAGTAACTCGCTTACTGTTACAGGGCGGACTTTTTTCAGAAAAAAATTTGATCGCCAAAAACTCATTCCGGCAGCCTACTACCAAAATGAATGAAAATTACACCTCTAGCTCAGGAAAGAAATCAGTTCTATTAACGCTCTGAATTTGGATTTCACTTCCAACGTTTTATTACAGTTTTTTGTATTTTAAACTAAAATTAAGGGGAAAATATTGATCAGAATGTGTTAAGGGAATGATAAATTAATTTAAAAAAAGATAGCGATACATCTGTGGGTATGGGTGGGTGAACCGAATAGATGGAATTGAAATCATGAATTGAAATTTCTCAATTTTGATCATGGCTGAAAATTTTGGCTATGTGGTGTCAGTTAGTAAAAAATTTTACGGGGTAAGGAATTTTTAATGTTTAAACTAGAAAAATCCCTTAACTAATTATATCAATCGATAGAGAATTGAAAGATCTACAATATTATACAAGGTTTTCTTGTTATTTTCAAGAATTTTCTTAAATATCAATGAAAATAGAAAAACAGGCCAAAATGAGAATTTCAGACAGCTTACGCAAATTCCGAACAGAAAATTGTGAATAAATTTTTATTTTCTTTGTTTTCATATGTATGTACATCAATCGACGCAGAATTGTGAGGCGAATTGATTGATGTGCAATGTTTACAAGTTTTTTTTCATATTTTTTTCATTATTAAAAAAAAGGTTTGAGTAACAGAGGATCAAAACTTAGCAGATCCAAAAAAGTTGTGGTCATTATTTTTCATAATATGTAATAAGAAAATAACTTTAAATTAAGTTATTAGTGCTATTAAATTTGATCAGTGTTGTACAGCAGCTCATTTCAAGGGCGATTTGTGCTTTTCATGAAGACAATACCATTGTGAAATCTGCTGTTTATTTTATAGAACACATGTAAAGAATTGGTAATCATACTCTACAGGTGACAAAAAAGTAAAGCTATAATGCTAATCCTTTGCTTTTCATTGGAAATAACAAGTCAAGTTCATTTAAACGCCCTAAGATGAAATGAAAGTGAATCCCATTGAAAATGGGGAAATTACTGATAACTGAATTTGTCAATTTTTCTTTTTTAAATATATTTTTTTAAATTTCTCTATTTTGCTTACGGCTGAAAATTTTGACTCTTTGGTGTAAGTTACTCAGTTACTCAGTTAGTAAAAAATTTTACGTGGTAAGGAATTTTTAAGGTTTAAACTAGAAAAATCCCTTAACTAATTATATCAATCGATAGAGAATTGAAAGATCTACAATATTATACAAGGTTTTCTTGTTATTTTCAAGAATTTTCTTAAATATCAATGAAAATAGAAAAACAGGCCAAAATGAGAATTTCAGACAGCTTACGCAAATTCCGAACAGAAAATTGTGAATAAATTTTTATTTTCTTTGTTTTCATATGTATGTACATCAATCGACGCAGAATTGTGAGGCGAATTGATTGATGTGCAATGTTTACAAGTTTTTTTTCATATTTTTTTCATTATTAAAAAAAAGGTTTGAGTAACAGAGGATCAAAACTTAGCAGATCCAAAAAAGTTGTGGTCATTATTTTTCATAATATGTAATAAGAAAATAACTTTAAGTTAAGTTATTAGTGCTATTAAATTTGATCAGTGTTGTACAGCAGCTCATTTCAAGGGCAATTTGTGCTTTTCATGAAGACAATACCATTGTGAAATCTGCTGTTTATTTTATAGAACACATGTAAAGAATTGGTAATCATACTCTACAGGTGACAAAAAAGTAAAGCTATAATGCTAATCCTTTGCTTTTCATTGGAAATAACAAGTCAAGTTCATTTAAACGCCCTAAGATGAAATGAAAGTGAATCCCATTGAAAATGGGGAAATTACTGATAACTGAATTTGTCAATTTTTCTTTTTTAAATATATTTTTTTAAATTTCTCTATTTTGCTTACGGCTGAAAATTTTGACTCTTTGGTGTAAGTTACTCAGTTACTCAGTTAGTAAAAAATTTTACGTGGTAAGGAATTTTTAAGGTTTAAACTAGAAAAATCCCTTAACTAATTATATCAATCGATAGAGAATTGAAAGATCTACAATATTATACAAGGTTTTCTTGTTATTTTTAAGAATTTTCTTAAATATCAATGAAAATAGAAAAACAGGCCAAAATGAGAATTTCAGACAGCTTACGCAAATTCCGAACAGAAAATTGTGAATACATTTTTATTTTCTTTGATTTCATATGTATGTACATCAATCGACGCAGAATTGTGAGGCAAATTGATTGATGTGCAATGTTTACAAGTTTTTTTTCATATTTTTTTCATTATTAAAAAAAAGGTTTGAGTAACAGAGGATCAAAACTTAGCAGATCCAAAAAAGTTGTGGTCATTATTTTTCATAATATGTAATAAGAAAATAACTTTAAATTAAGTTATTAGTGCTATTAAATTTGATCAGTGTTGTACAGCAGCTCATTTCAAGGGCAATTTGTGCTTTTCATGAAGACAATACCATTGTGAAATCTGCTGTTTATTTTATAGAACACAGTGTAAAGAATTGGTAATCATACTCTACAGGGTGACAGAAAAGTAAAGCAATAATGCAAATCCTTTGCTTTTCCTTGAAAATAACAAGTCAAGTTCATTTAAACGCCCTAATATGAAATGAAAGTGAATCCCATTGAAAATGGGGTAATAACTTATTACTGAATATGTCAATTTTTCTTTTTGAAATTTTTTTTTTTGAAATTTCTCTATTTTGCTTACGACTGGAAATTTTGACTCTTTGGTGTCAGTTACTCAGTTAGTAAAAAATTTTACGTGGTAAGGAATTTTTAAGGTTTAAACTAGAAAAATCCCTTAACTAATTATATCAATCGATAGAGAATTGAAAGATCTACAATATTATACAAGGTTTTCTTGTTATTTTTAAGAATTTTCTTAAATATCAATGAAAATAGAAAAACAGGCCAAAATGAGAATTTCAGACAGCTTAAGCAAATTCCGAACAGAAAATTGTGAATAAATTTTTATTTTCTTTGATTTCATATGTTTGTACATCAATCGACGCAGAATTGTGAGGCGAATTGATTGATGTGCAACGTTTACAAGTTTTTTTGCATATTTTTTCATTATTAAAAAAAAGGTTTGAGTAACAGAGGATCAAAACTTAGCAGATCCAAAAAAGCTGTGGTCATTATTTTTCATAATACAGTAGCTACATAAAGTTTCCGCACAGCTGAGAGAAGGTTATGGGAAAATGGGTTTTTTGAAAATTCGCCAAAAATCAAGTTTTCATCGGACGAAAACGATTTTTGGACAGGGGGTTCTTAGACTTAAGGTTTATAACATATATTTTTGGGGGATTTTTTCGTTCACGGGAGCGTCCCTTTTAAATTGGAGGTAAAAGTTTCCGCACAGTCGAGAGGGCCAGTAGTAAATCGTATTACTTTGGCTCTCTTGTACTGGCCGGAAAAAGGGCTAGGAGAGTTCTTTAGGGCTTAAAAAAAAAGAGCATCGTTAGCTCTATAACCTCATCTGAAATGTTGACCCCCATGCCATTTGAGAAATCACTTTAATTTCGATGTGAAAATGAAAAGTTTTCATTTCTCAGTTAGTTTCCCTTTGTTCCCCCTCCCGTAGTTGCCGGTTTTCCAAATACCAAGTCTAAAAAAAAGGTCCCAGAGATAGCCTGTGTCTTTTTTCTCCCCCTGCCCCTAACATTTAAAATCTCGGTATTTGACAGACTAAAGCACACACACACACATACACCGTGATTAATCAATGGTGGATTCGTGCCTTCCCCTATCGCTCATTTCCTTCCCGTCATAACAAAATATTGAGCTGGATTGTCACTTCCGTTTCTCAACTACCCCATCTCACTCTCCATTGGCCAATTTGTGTGTGTGTATTAGACACAGCAAGCGATTTCGCGTGCTTCTTTTCTGTCGAGCCAAAAATTTCGTTTTTTTCCTTTTTTTAAAAATCTTTCTCTCCTCTCTGCCTAAGAAAAAGAAAAGAAAAAGTAATGAATGTTTTTGATTGTTGTGTCTAATCAACTTGATATTTAAATGGCGCCACTATTTTCCCTCTGCCCAGTTCTTAATCGCGTCGAGAAAAACAAAATGGATAGAAAAAGAAGAGGGGCATTGAATGTAATCAACTTTGATTTTTTTGGTTTTGTTTTTTTGTTCTGCGTTTTCGTACCTCAACGCTTACTAAAGATAGAGCCTAGGAAAAGAAGAAGAAAAATAATTCGAATGGCGGTTGCCTGTCGGTATAGGGCAATAATTTCTTTCTGATATTGGAGATCGAAGCATCATCAACTGCAACTCGTTTTTTTTTCCCCTCTTCCTATGCCAAATTGATGGATGATATTTTCGCCAAATGCGCTTTTTTATTTTCCGGGGTCCGATATGATGGCTGATGAGTTTTCGGTGTTGTCTGATCCTTTTTGGCCGTGGTGGATTTGAAATTGGCGCTGGAAAAGAGCCCTAGGTCGTCGGCTCGATAGAATTAATCAGTCGATTCACATACAGTTGGGAGGGTGTATTTTTTTTTCTTTTTCTATTTCTTTCGTGTGTATGTGTGTAGGAGAGGGTGTTGGGAGGTAAGGGCTGCTCTTATGATCCTTAAATGACAGGGTCCCGAGTTTTTTCGGAATCGCGGCCGCGCCGCCACCGTTGCTGCTGCCGCCTTCTTCGTGTTTCTTTTTTTTCTCTCTCTCCCCTCTTTCATCCGCTTCTTTCTGTTTTTATTTATCGTTTTATAGCCCTTCACTCATACACACACACACGGATATCCACATCGACACAAACGTCCGCCAACCCTTCCATTTGGCTGGATGGAAATGGAATACCTGTTCCATTTCCTCCGGTCGTCAATCTATCGCTTTTTGATTCATGCATGTAGATAGATGTAGTTATAAAAACTCGGGTGATGTATATCGTTAGCGCGGACAATCGTGTTGGGCAGGGCCGTCCGGCGGCCACTCTGCTCGAAACGGACAAACACATCAATGATCTACATGCATCATTTCTAGCATAGTCTACAACATATAGAATTTTTTTTTTAGTTCGGCTAATGTCGGCGGGTAGAGAGGAAAAGTGGGTGGTAAAATAAGAAAAAAATTCAGCGGTGGAGGGTGGCAGTCAGAGAATCGGCGGGTGGGGGGCATGGGATGGCCAAGTCGTGCTGCACGCGTGTTGATTTATACCGGACGTTCTTCATTTTTTCTGATTCTGCCACGTGATTTTCATTTAGGAAACGGACAGAGAGCCCTGCAGCTCTTTTTCTTCCTTTCTCTTCTCCGACGGGCTCCGGCTCCGGCTTAGATTTGCTGCAACATGGCGGAAGCTTTGGAACCACAGTTGATAGGGGCAACAATTCTAGAGGACAAAATGGTAATTAAATTTAACCTTTTTTTGTTAAAGGTTTTAATAATAATCAACTTTCTCGTTTTATAATATTTAGTTACGCTGTGACTTGAAAACAGGGCCGGATCAGAAATGCGACATAAAGCACAAAATGGGACCGGAAGGGAAATTGGCGATGAAAATGCACCGTCGGTCCGCTCATAAAAAGTAAGATCCTTTATAATCCATACATCCCTTATTCCCTATATGATAAAAGAACAAGCTTTTTGGGGAGGAGCCAGTGTCTGTGCCAATGCGTACACGCTGTGATTGATCAGTCCAGTCGCCCTTCAAGAGGGTGAAAACCGCCGCATGCTATCACCCTCCTTGCTGATGGTCAAAGAGGAGGGTTGCTGCATAAGGGGAAAGGGGGGAAAGACAATGGGTGTAAATTTCCGCTCCGTTGCAAAAATGCTAATTAGATTGCATTAAAATCTATAGATTTCAATGCACCTCAATTAATGAGTGGTGCTATAAGACCTATGGATCTCATGCTGCCGCCCAAAGCCATTTACTGAAAAAACATAAGGGAGAAAGTAAATCGACTAAAATTCCTGGTATGAGAGTCGCACTGGAAGACGTTAGGGACCAAAGGGCGGCCAGGACAAACGTCTTGGTCACCAATGCCCCCAATAGTGAAATCAGGTAATATGTTCGACATCTTTTTAATACGTGTTATTAATAATCTCTCTTCAAATTTGCAGTAATTTAGATATGGAAAGTGCCACACAAAAAAACTATTGGAAGATAAGATTCGGGAATTGGAGTTCCAAAAAGGTTGTCTTGAAGGTAAGAACCTGAAAAAGATCTCGTAGCCTCCAAGGAACAATCCGTTGAATTGAAACTCTTAAACGTTCGTCATCGCGTAATAAAAAAATCGTAATAAAATAAAAATAATCGCGTAATAAAAAATATAATAACAAAGTTGAAATTTAGGAAATTTGTAAGATCCAAGAAGATGAGGAGATTTGTATGATTAAATTTGGGATAAAGCCAGGGAACAGATGAAAATCAACCGGCTAGATATTCACAAAAGGTAAATACATAAACGGTGCGTTACCTTATCGTTTCGTATAATTTTTTTTTTCTTTAGACACCAATGCGAGAGTAAAGTTCACAAAAACTGTTATAAACACTACAGTGACACAAATGGTCGCAATAAACATATGCGGAAAATTCTCAAGGAAAAGCCCGAGAAGACCAAGAGCGAGAAGGCCAAGAAAACCGAGAAGACGAAGAGGAGGCCTCTGGCCGACGTGGCAGACGCAAAGAAGAATAATTAAGGTCTCAATGTTAAGACCTTTTTTTACGCGTCAATAAATATCTCTTTTTTTTGCAGGGGTGGTTCGAGTGGCATTGAGAAAACTATTAAGGCAAATTTACACAAGGAGAGTCACTAAAAGTATGTTTAATTTAGTTTTTTTTTTTTAATATCTATATATATCTAACTGTATTTGAAATTTAGTGCGATTTGTGAGGGTTGTGAATCCCCTTTTGCTTCCGAAGGGGATAAGAAGAAACACCAGAGGTTAGGAAGGTGTAAAGGCCAACCCGAACGATCGCCAGGGTTTGGACATTTCTCCACGCCGGTCTCAAAAGCCGTGAGATCGAAGTGTGCTGGCGATCACGGTATCGCAGACGGCTCTGATGGGATTGAGTCTCTTAGGACACCTGGTACAAAAGAAGACATAGCTATTCTTAGTAATGATTTATCTTTGGCAAACGCTGAAATACAAGATTTACGAGTAAGTTTTAGAAATTATTTTTTAATTCCTTTTATCACTAAATTTTTTTTCAAGGCACGACTTCAGCAAGATGATCTCGAAAAAGAAGACCACGCAGTTCTAAGAAACGATCTATCTGTTGCACAGTCAGAGATTCGAGAATTACGTGTAAGTTTTAGAAATTATTTTTTTATTCCTTTTCTAACTAAATTTTTTTTTCAAGGCAATAAAAAATATAATATAAACGTTGAAATTTAGGTAATATGTAAAATTCTGGCAGCTTAAATACGATTCTGTAAAATTATGCAGCTTAAAGCATAAGTCGAGAAAACGTCTCAGACGATTCAAAAAAAAGAAAACGAGGAAGAATTCGCTGGGGAAAGAAAAAAAAGATCCTGCCTTGTGAGAAAGTGTAAAAAAAAACCAGAAAACTTTGAAATTTTTAATCCCTTGTTCCCCCATATTCTTAAGTGTTCTTTTCCTTCTTTTCTTACTTCAGTTTTTGTGTGTTTGTGTGTGTTGGCGTTTAACCAAGCAACATCTGACCTACCTGGAAGCCTACAACTATTTGAAAGTTTACGTTAGAATAAAGCCACTAGACGAGAATAACAAGAACAGCACTTTATCGATTAACAGCAGCCTGCTGCTGACCCAATTCATCGTCAGCTCGCAATAATAAAACACAAACCAAAAAACAATTGCCCACCGCGACCCACCCTGATTGGCAAAGGGGATGATTGATGCACACGTCCGTTCTCACCCAACCTCTACACCACTGCACACTCAGTGCACACCACTACGGCCGCAATTTCTTTTCAGTTACCGGCAGTCAAGTCAACTTTTCAGTTGCTCTCTTGAGTGTCTTTCTTGCACGATTGCGTTTTTTTTAGTTCGTGTTTGTCACGATTTCGTTTTTTTTTAAGTTCGTGTGTGTGTCAGTGTGTGTTTCACGTTCGTACCCGTCGGAATTAAATTGAATTAAATTAAATTGAATTACAACCCGACATTTAGTGTTTTTTACACTACTATGACCCACCCGGTCGTAATAGACATATGAAAGAAGCTCATAATGAGGAGCCCGAGAATCCCGAGAAGTCCGAGGAAGCCGTATGTGCCCGCGGAATCTCTTTCCTCAAAATCTCCTCTCGGTTAGACGACAGAGAGCGAGAGACAGCGACCTGTCGATGGGAGAGCGGGACGTGTTCTGCCGTTTCTAGAACAAAAGAATAGAGGGGTGTGTAAATTGGGGGGTGAGAGAACGCAGCTAAGAAATGAGGGGGTGCAACGTTGCCTTTGGCAAGGACTTAGAAAAAAAACAAATTCAGATTTCAGATTTTGTTTTAAAAAATGTGAAAAAACTCGCATTTTTTACAGAATCTAGGCATTCCATCTAATTCGCTTTACAAATCTAGAAAAAAACAAGAAAAAATTATGAAAAATTGATTATGACTCAATTAGATTAGAACCTAGCATTACTCTAATGGAAATCCACCGCTATACCCGCTAGACTACCAATCGCTTACTTTTCATCGACTCTGACCATACCAGGATGCAAGACGACGTCAAGGAACTTAAAAGTTTGGAAAGAAGACGTGGAAAATGGAAACGATTTTGGGGGACAGCCAATCACAGACAAGCACGTGATCTTGAGTAGGCGGGGCTTCTCGGTAACGGCGAGATAGCCAGATGTCTGGCCGTAATATTTAGTAGGTTATGTGTTAAAGGCATTTTACAATCCCACGTCATGTCACAGCTGCACAAGTATTTTTCTTGTGTTCTTGTTTTCTGGTCTCTCATTCTGTGATAAGCAGGTTTTATTCAGGTAGTGTCCAAAGATTAAATTAAAAACTTATCTTTCACCACATACGTCTCTGATTCTCTAATTCAGTCTCTGCTTTCACAATCTTCTCTCATCCATTCAAACAAGCTTGACAACTGTTACTAAAATTTTGTAAGTATCCCCATACAGTTTATCTAGTCCTAAGATAAAATATGGAGAAAAATATGTGCCCTTGAAGTCCTGCAAATGTATTTGCAATTTTAGGAGTAATTTATTAATAGCTAGCAATAAGCAATGCCATAATCTTCGCAAATGGTTCCGGTATTACCAAAATCTTTAGATCAGATGCATGCCAACAGTCATGTCAATACTGCCTCTGTTGTGCATGTATTGAGTGGAAACGGCCCTGTACCTGTAGTACTTAAGGGTAGATGAACTGAAGGCGTTATTCTTTTACTCAGCACCAAGTATAGTATGTATATGGTTAATAATAGAACTGCTTGTAGATTAACAAAAATAGATTTTTTAAAACGTTAGATTTGATTACAGAAGCAGCTTATATGATTTTATTCTTGTTCTTGTGAGGGCAGCAGTTGCTGCAGTGCACTGATAACTTTATTCAAGCCCATACGCATTTCGGGGTTGTTGTGGGTCATCCCGTCAATAAGTTTGTATGCGTAGTGATCTCCAGAAATTTCTGAAAGAAAAACAAATACTTACCAAGACAACGTTAACCAATTAATACTCTTTGAACAATTACAGATTCACTCACCCCCTTCTAAAAACTTTTTGCCTTTAACGATGTTGGAAATGATCGAGAAAAAATCTTTGGTTTTCGGGTTTTGAAACAAATGACAACGTATGTCTTTTTTTATGTAACTGAAGAAAACGCAGCCCAACGAAAAAATGTCGAGCGACAAACGAGCTCTGATTGCTTTAATTTCATCTTCGCTTTTGCCTTTCATTTCCAGGTATTCCGGGGCCATGTAGGCTGGAGTGCCTTTTAGGCCGCTGCTGGTCGAAAAACTTCCAGAATTCGTCACGGTCTTGCAGAACCCGAAATCGGAGATTTTGAGGACAAATCTCGAAGAAATCAACACGTTGGCCGGCTTGATGTCTCGATGAACGAAGCGTTTGGAGTGAATGTAAGCCAATCCACTGGTCATTTGAAATAACCCATCGACCTCGGCAGGCATCTGGCCTGAATAATCTCCTCGAATGTAATCGTCGACCGTCGCAACGCAAAGCTCCAAAATAAGGTATCTAAATTATTCCAAGAAACTCTTTGTTAATGGGTTAATATCAAATGGAATGTCTGCGATATCTATGTTTACTTGAAATTGTCGTCTTCTTGCTCTGCAATGAGTCTCAGAACGTTAGGATGTATTAACTTTGTCATGGCGTTCCCTTCCCGCATTCTCTCTGTTTTGGCAGCATCATCACAATCGAGTAGTTGCAATCTCTTGACGGCCACAGTCGTTCCTTTAAAAGTGCACTCGAAAACCGACCCGTATTTGCCTTTGCCAAGCAGCTTGTTTTTCTTGATATCAATTTTGATGGTTTCTTCTAGATCGGGCACTACTGCAACCGCTGGGACTTGTCCGTCTATGGAATCGAAGTGGTTACAAACTTTTTTCTTTTTAAACAGCTCACCGTGTTATCATTAATGACGTAACAATTTACAAAACTCAGTTGACTTGACGTCATTGCTAAGGCTTGACAGAACTTTAAACATTTTCTTTCGTACCTTGATATGCGGATGCTTCCATTCTTGTTTCCGCCTATCCAGCGGTTCAGACAGTTGCGACTTTATTTTCACCGTCGTTCCCACAAGTGCCACAACACAGGAGAAAGAACTAACTTAGTCATTTTACATTTTCATCTTAATAGGAATATATACTTATATCTCCTCCCCTATTTTGATAACAATCTGGTTTTATAAGGTGGGTTGGTTCAACGGTGAAATGTGAGCAGATAAAAGGTTATCTTCTTATTTTACAGTTTAGATTTAATGCACGCTCTGCTCTGAGAGAACGTTTTCTCACTCTTTCTTAATAGTCCACGTATTATATTGTTCCTTTAATATTGACGAAGCGTAATTGAAGATTTAAAAAACGAATCGTAATTATTTTACGCTTTTTTATTTAATTGATCAATTTGTTGTTAGATGAGGTTTTAATTGTACTTCAACAACATCTAGACCTCAGCGTGTTTCAGGATTATGAATAATCATTCCGGTGATTACGAGCCGGAAAGTGGTCTTATTTTCGTTTGATTGTTTGACGTCTTCGCCATATTTGGATGGATTCCTTATCATGAACTGGGGAAATTTCGGCACAGCCGGAATTGTGAGTTGTGGAGCACGGAAAATGGAGGTTTCTTACATTTTTGAACTGCGGTTGGTTTTTTCTCGTTATACATTCATTTTCCGCCAAAAATCTTAATAATAATACGTCGAGGTCGGATTTGTTGTCTTCTTTCCCCTTCGATTCCCCCTGGACTTATCTTAAAAATTTTAACTGCTTAAAAAAAACAAATTTTTTTTAAGTAGTCGAAAACATTTTGTTAGTATTTATTCTTAAAATATTATGTTAAAAACCAAAAAGGGAACATGTCAATAAGTCTATAGTGCAGTCGTGTGAGTCGAGCAAGCAGCCGTATGTTCCATTACACAGGTACCTTCTGGCTGTTGATGATTATAACTGTTGTTATAAAGTGAATGTTATTTTTCCTGATTTCCTGAATCCGAAAACTTCCTTCCAAGCAGAGAGCAAGCAGGTTTATTAAGTTCAAGTGCAGAACACCGAATCTAGTAAACATAATTTCTGTGCTACATGTCAATAAGTCCATAGTGCAGTCGAGTGTGAGTCGAACAAGCAACCGTATGCCGAAACACCGGTTCCTTCTGGCTATAGATATTAGAGACTGTAGTTACAGTCGCTTGAAAGCCGAATTCAGCTCAGCGAACGAAGCAGATATTTCTAGCGTAAATTGAACAACCTTCTTTTCAATGTCAAACGGTTCATGACTCCGTGAAACATTGCCTACAACCCAACTCTAGCGATGGGATTTTACGGTTAAATCAATCCGGTTATTGAAAGAGCGAATCTTTCACCTTAAGCACGAAGGAACTAGTTCCTTGTTGGCTAGACACTTCGATCGCCTACATCAGGATCGCCATCTGGCGATAACGGGTATAGGTATTTTTTACTCACATGGGGAATCGAACTCGGGTCTCAAGATATCATTGACCACCAAGCGACGACTTATCCAACTCACCTACCCATTCCCTTATTCAATGGTTTAAATTTGCAATTTACAAAAATATTCCAACATTAAACATTTAGGACATTCCGGTATATAAATTATATTTCACACATAACCGTGTTGTTAATATTATTATTTATATCCAATATTAGCCTATGGTAGCCAATTTTCGTTTTTTTAGTATTTGTGAACATATCGTTTAGTTTTCACTCTAAAGTTTTTAAAAATTTACTGTAGCGTTTTGTTCTGAATGTCAAATGCATTTTGCTACATTATAATTTGTTTGAAACACAATTTAATTAACCGGACATATATTAAATTAACATAACAGATGAAATATTTTTGTGTCACCAAATTTTCAGATAAGTAACAAATCATTCCCAATGGGCCAAATCAGCTGATTACATTCCGTCACGGCTGACCGTTTCGCCGATATGTCATCTCTTGCATCTTGCTGTATAAATCTCGTCCCATGCTCATGAAGCACTTCATGGTAAACGTAAGTTAAAGTGTGTGTAATATCGTTACTAACTTGGCTGGCAGTGTAAGAAATAATCTGAAACATTTTTATAGATGTGGGATACGTGATACAGAGGGTGAAGTTTCCTTGGCTACTTTCCGTATTCTTGGACAATGAGTAAGTCGAAATTTTCTTTACTAAATTCCGATTAAATCTCCTACAATGCACATGCTTTTTGCTCGATCAACATGTTTCATGTGATGAAAACCTATAGGCTAGAGGGGCTAGAGTTTTGAGGTACTTCGGTGCTGTCATAAAATTTTCTCGTTCATTGCTGAAGTTTAATTTAAGGTTAATGTATTAGGTACGTATCTTTTTCTTGCATTAATTATTTTGCTACTGTTTCATTTCAGGTTGTCGTTCGCCTGTTTTCCTTATGATGATGTCGGGTATAAGTTGCTTCATCATTAAGTGGGTCTGCTTATAGTGATGCATTTTTGTGCGGGAATCTCTCGGAGAACAATAGCAGACAAACCATTGCACTTCCTGATTTTACGTGAAGTGAATGTCCCTCCAGTATTTCAAGTATCGTGATTTAATGGATTCTATTTTGACAGGGTTGTATGAACGTCACCTGGCGACCAGTATAGCGTGTCGTACTAAGCCATAAGAGCGCTCCTGGCGGTCTGAGAGTTCAATAACTCTTCTAACTCACCGTATCGTCGGAAGCTGCTGTCATATTACGACCAGCATCACGTCCGGCTAGTTCCAATTCGGGCGCTCGACGGTGTCGACGTCGAGTGGATTAAAGTGGCCAATACGAAAGCCTGCATCAGTTTCACCACCGGCATCCTACTCCAAGGACACGGCACCCAAGCGGCCGTGGATCTCGGCAGGCATCTGGCCTAAATAATCTCCTCGAATGTAATCGTCGACCGTCGCCACACAAAGCTCCAAATTAAGGTATCTAAATTATTTGAAGAAACTCTTAGCTTATCGACAAATATCAAATGGAAAAAGTCTGCGATATCTATGTTTACCTGAAATTGTCGTCTTCTTGCTCTGCAATGAGTCTCAGAACGTTAGGGTGTATTAACTTTGTCATGGCGTTCCCTTCCCGCATTCTCTCTGTTCTGGCAGCATCATCACAATCGAGTAGTTGCAATCTCTTGACGGCCACAGTCGTTCCTTTAAAAGTGCACTCGAAAACCGACCCATATTTGCCTTTGCCAAGCAGCTTGTTTTTCTTGATGTCAATTTTGATGGTTTCTTTGGGGTTTCTTCGGGGTTTCTTCTAGATCGGGCACTACTGTAGCCGCTGGGACTTGTCCGTCTACGGAAACGACGTGGTTTAAAACCCTGTTCTTTTCAAACAGCTCGCCGTGTAATCATTTATGACTTAAGAATAGCAAATGACTCAACGTAATTTGGGCTATAGACAGAACTGTAAACATTTTCTTTCGTACTTTGATACGCGGATGCTTCCATTATTGTTTCCGCCTATCCAGCGTTTCAGACAGTTGCGACTTTATTTTAACTGTCTTTCCCACAAGACAGGAGAGAAAAACCAACGACATTTGACAGTTTAATCTTAATAGGAATGTTAAAGATTAAAAAAAAACGAATCGAAATTATTTTGTCATTTCGTAATAGGGAAAGTTTGTATTTTTATCTGTGCACGATATTCCTAATCGGTGCTAATTTATTAAATTGATCAATTTGTTGTTAGATGAGGTTTTAATTGTACTTCGACGGCATCCAAACTCCAGCGTGTTTCAGGATTAAGAATAATCATTCCGGTGATTACGAGCCGGAAAGTCGTGTTGATTTGATCTGCCCAAACAAAATATCCGTTGAATAATAATTTAAAACTGATGTAAAAGAAAAAATGTCGATAACGTTTACCGTCGAGGTGGAATTTTCCTTCCAGAATATTGATCGGGATAAAGAATGATCCTCGTGAATCGGAGAAAGGATGTTTCCCTTTAGTCAAGTAACTGTGAAAGAGACAGCCCAGCGCGAAGACGTCGGACGACACGTTACTTCTCTGATGAACTACGCTATCGAAACTCCTAGCCTGCTGGTCGGCTAGTTGAAGGAGTTCGGGCGAAAAGAACTTTTGATTTCCCTTGACGCCACTTCTCATCGAGTAGCTACCACTAGCCGATGTTAGCTTACACAAGCCGAAATCTGAAATCTTGAGCCAGATGCAATCTTCGGCCGATTTGTATATCAGAACATTGTCCTCTTTGATGTCTCGATGTACTAACCCGATTGAATGAATGTAAGCCAATCCACTGGCCATTTGATGTAAAGAATTTGCTTCCGGTGGCATGGGCCCAGCGTACTTTCCCTTGCAGTAATCTCCAATGGTGGCCAGACACAATTCAAGATAGAAATATCTATAATCCAAAATGAGTTTTATCAAATAAGACCTTGTAAAAAAGAATAACTCACTTACTTGAAATTCTTATCGATTTCGACGTGAAGTAGTTTGAGCACGTTAGGGTGGTCCAGTTTTTTCATGACCTCTTCCTCACTTCGTTGTCCAGCAGTTGTAGCGTTGGTGATGGATCCATCAGACGCTAGAAATTCCGTCTTGTCTATCCGTTTGATGGCAACTTTCACTCCATTCCATTTTCCTTCGTAAACAATACCGAAAGCCCCTTTACCAAGTAGTTTTGGAGTGGATGGTTCATTCTCTGTTGTTGCTGACAACATTCGAACAACCTTAAGCAAAACCGTTCAAGTAGTTTTAAACAAACTATAGAGTCGAGCTGAAGCGACGATTACTGAACTCGGTAACAAATTTAAGATTAGACAGAATTTTATCTCGTTCGACCAACTCAAATGACGTTATCACTTTATCGTGTCGAAGCGTGTTGCAATCTTTTTATTTGACGATTATTGTTTCATGGTTTATTTGTCTTCAAAGCCTGGCAACTTTATGCTTTGTAAATTTGTAACTTATAAGGAATCTGTTGCATCTAAAAACTTAGTTTAATTTGTTGTGAATTATTTCAACTGTTTATTGAATTAAACATTAATTTTTTTTTTAATCTTGTCACTGGACATCCCGAAAATGATAAAATTTATTAATTCTTTTCTTTCTCGTTATTTAGAATCTTTAGGACTTCATCCAATTTCCAGCGCTCGTTGGGATTTTTTTTCGTCATTCCATCAATTACGGCGAATGCGTAATGATTCGGTGACAACTTTCCATTGTCGAGAACCTTTATATCTGATTGGATGTTGGAGATAGTTCCAAACTCGTCGGGCGATCCTCCATTTTTGGCAAACGGATGGCAGCCTTCTGTGAGGTAACTGAAATAGAGGCAGCCCAGCGAGAAGATGTCGATCGTCACGTTAGCTCTGATTTTTTCTTTATCTTCTTTGCTTTTCCCCTCGGATTCGATGAATTCAGGCGAGTAATAGATGCGGGTGCCTTTTGGACCACTAGTCATCGAGAAACTGCCGGAACTTGTCACGGGCCGACAGACTCCGAAATCGGAAATTTTCAGAACAATCGATTGAGAAATCAACACGTTGGCCGGCTTGATGTCTCGATGGACCAAACATTGGGAGTGGATGTAAGCCAATCCGCTGGCCATTTGAATCAACGCATCAATCTCGGTGGGCATCTCCCCTTTGTAGTTTCCTTTTATGTAATCGTTGACTGTTGCAATACATAATTCCAGTATCAGATACCTATTAACAGATAGTTCATAAAATTTGAAGCAGACTTAATTTATTCAAAGCTCTTGAATTGTATTATTTACTTAAAGTCCATGTCTTGTTGCACATCTATCAGTTTGAGAACGTTCTCGTGTTTTAGATTCTTCATGGTCTGTTCTTCTCGGTTTTGAAATTCTTGGTCCAAATCGGAATCTGCTCTTTTGAGAATCCTTTTGACAGCAACTTGCTCTCCATTAAATTGGCCAGCGAATACTTGTGCGGAAATACCCACGCCCAATACTTTATTCCTGTCATACCTTACGATTGTTGGTGGGTCCATTGATATTTATTTCCCTACAGGCAAGACAAATGCATTATAATCTTGCCAAAACAGACCCATATTTCGACCCATATACACTTACCTAAGAATATATTTTCTTCAATATCTGTTTAGCTTGAATAGTGAAGCAAAGTGATTCAATTACGCCGTTTATGCGCAGTAGAATGAACTGGGCACAAACTATGGGGGATAGGCACTGAAACTTATTTGGAAGACAAGAGACTCCACCCTTTTTTTAGAGATAATCTTATCTGTCATATCATTTATTAGGCAATCTTTCTTTTTGTAATAGAATTTTTAGTAGATCATTCTAGCGTGATATAATCCACTCCATTTTTTTAAAATTGAATCAACGTAAGGATAGAACAGTAAGAACACCCTACCTCACATAAATAGGAAAGTGAAAAAGGTGGGCGGGCGTAACGAATAACGATAATGCGTCATGGCAAGTTGTCATGGCAACACCCAGCCATCGTCTGCTTGTCAATGTTCTTGATTAAAGATTAAAGGTTGGTTTCAAAGATCGTGTTCATTTTTTGCTAAACAAATTTATCATTAACTAGAGTTAAAGTAAATAACTGCGACATCAGTGTGCATCAGACCTCTGTAATAAGAATTTTTGTATGCAGACACATAGTTCATCTAATGTGAAAGATTGAACGAACGTAACCAATTAATCATAGCTAAAATGTTGACTACTGCTCGACGTGCCTTGCTTGAAATTTCCCCTATGAACTACCCTATTGGTAATACTAGAAGTCAAAATGTTTTCCAAGATTTCAGTTGTGAAATAGGTGGATCCTACCTCAGTTCAACAATGAAGGTAACACCTAGCGAATAAAAGGTTACTTAAATTCTCATATTGGTTTTACTTACATTTTTTGAATTTAGGTCCTCTTTTTGGGCAGTGGGGACCTCAGAAATGTTCTCCAGATGGCAACCAATAAAAGTTCCAACAAATGGGAAATTCATTTAAACGATTTCAGTCCAACAGTAGTAGCTCGCAACATTGTTATATTGAAAATAATATCAGCATTTGACTTCAATCCTGAAGATAAAGAAGACTTTGCTTTCCTCTGGGACATCTGGTACAATCTTGAGTGGCCAGAAATGACTTGCAAGAAATTTCAACAAATTTTGAAGGACCTGCTGAATGGCTTGCTGCCTATAAATGTCTCAATTCCAAAAACGAGTCAATTTGAGATGCTTAAGGAAGTGTGGAGTACTTGGCTCTTAATTTCATCAGAATCTGGATCCAAAGCAAGTTTATTTATGAAGAAAATTGATGATGAAAGGTGACATTTTATTACTATAGTTCAAAACTACCTATTAACCCATCTGTAAAATGTATTTTGGAAATTTCTAGGAAAGTGTTTGTTTGCCAAGGATGGGACAAAATGTATCCAGGAGAATTAGCTGAAGAAGCTAAGGTGACAAATACCGATTTTTTTTCGATAGCGATAGATGGAATAGCTTCTCACTTGGAAAGAAATGTTGGGATCGAAGGGTTGAAGGAGTCTGTAAGGCAAAATATTCGCGATGAGGCCAAGCGCTATTATAAAAGAGGCACTTGTCGACTTGAAAGTGATGTCACCGTCGTGTGTGTTAACCCAACGATGCTAGATCCCGTAACGCTCTGCTGGGAAAACCATCATTCATTGAGTCCTTTTGGTGGTTACTTGCCGTTTACTAAAGAAGAACTAGACATTTCGATCAAGAACAAGATGATGATTCGTTCCTGCCAGAAAATACTCAAGAACCTTTTGTCTTCCTTTCGACAGCGAGTTATCAAGGACAAAAACTTTGAAGTCTTCTTCTATTTAGAAGATGCCTTAGAGTTTTGCTATGCTGAAAATACCAACAAATTTGAAGTAATTGACTGTTCGAACCTTGCGGATCACCTTGGATTAGCAAATTTGATTCTCGCTTGTACCGAAAAATTGTCGGATCACCCGGAAGCAGTGTTGTTCACCGAGACCATGAATTGGGCCACATTGTCATGGTCTGTGAAACTTTACGTCGAGAAAGCTCTCTGCTGTCCTTTGAGCATGATTCCCACCATGTATGGATTGCGACTGATTAGCCGTGTCGAACTAGGATCACCTGCAATTTTCGACTTGCGAAGTCCAATGGCGCCACCTGTTTCTTTGTGCTGGCAAAAACCACCTCCATTTCGCAATATCGTAATGCTACCCTCCCCGGCGTTGGGCGAATGCCTCGATCGGCTAGCGAATAGTTGTTTTAACGTCAAGTTCCCTTTTTGTATCATGGGCGTCGTCCCTCCTGGATCACGATGTGGCATGGTATTGTATACCCCACAAACATTCAACTACGTAGTGAACTCGATGATTCAACGGCTTGGAGGAAACCATTTTCTGAAGGACACCAAGATGGAGCTATTTCCTTCCTTCCAGTTAGCTAGGCGAACAATGGATGCCTGGAAGAATGGCCAGAAGATCCTCAAGTTATCAGCTAATATTCCTGCTGTGTCCTCCAAAAAATTGGCTTCTTTGAATGGTACCGCATTACTTCGAGTGATCCTTATGCCGAAATCTGCGTATAGAAACCGCTGTGACTTATTCGGACCAGATGTCCATTACATCGACAATTTTCAACTTGTAATGAAGAAGACCTTGACCGGATTTGAAGATATTTCTGTTTCCTTTCTCTTGATTCCCGATCACGGCCTTGAAAAAACACACCTTGCATTCGTTATGGATATTGTTAACGGTGCAGATGTTTTCGAGTTGGAGTCGCTTGAATCAATGCAAGTGGAGGAATGGAGTCTTCCCTACCCATTTGTTCCTAAGAATTCCCAGCTTGAACCTCCTCGTTCGGAAGAAATGCACATGAAGGTCGATAGCTGTTTCGAGTCCGAGGATCAGTATCAATTGAAAATAAATGTCGCAGCTAAAAATGTCTCAGGTAAATTTATTCAAGTTTGATTTTGTTTTAATCCTGTTAATTCTCTTTTCTAATTGAAGGCTTACAAGTGTCAACGAATCATAGGGCTCCCTGTGAATCTTGCCACGAAGTTACTTTGTCACTGGCCCAACCGGATAACATTGAGCCATTGTCGCTGTCATTTCCATACCCGATCCTTGTCGACGACATCCACGCCACTCTTCATCGTAAAGATCATTATGTGAATTTGGTGCTGAAGAAAGCATTGTGGGAGCCCTGGCCATGTCAATGCCGACCTGCCAACTCGTGTGTTTTGGACAACGTCTTCGATCCAGAAAGACTAAAATCTTGGAAAGAAGAAAACTTCCAAACCACTTTGTCCAGCCCTAGTTTTCATACCTTGGATATTCACCTGAGGAGCCAGTACAACTTCCGTCATTTGGAGAATCCTTCCCTTTTGCTTGATAAATCCCCTTTGAACATTGCTCGTGATGTTGTAAGAGCTCTGTTTTTAAACCCCTCTCATTGTGTTCGCATTCAGCGGATAAATGCTTCAATACCTGACTGGTATCTTCGAGTCCATCATCCTGCTCTTACAACTCCAAATGGCTCTCCAGCTCTCTTGGTTTCCGCTTTTGACTTCCGATTAGCAGAAAAACTGACTACGGATGGTAAATGGAACAAGAAGAAATATGCGAAAAATTTTTCGCGAGTGTTTCCTGATTACGACCCCGAGAAGATGATGACAATTGAAATTGAAAATGTGGAACAGTCGCAGTTCTTACGATTTGTCTTGCGACTCAATTCCACCAAGATCGTACCCAGCATTTGGCAGAAAAAGAATGTCACTCTTGGAGATGATAGTCCGTGGATGGCCACATTCATTTCACCTCTTTACATCGATTGTCCGTTTCACGAAGTCGAATCTTGTGATGCCTTCACTTCAACCAGATCGACTGCAAGAGGAATGGCCAATGATAATAGTTGCTGCAATGCTTGTCAGAAAGTGCCAGAGAATTTGAAACGTTGCAGCCGTTGTCGAACTGCTGTTTATTGTAGCGTAGAATGCCAACGTCAACACTGGGCTCAGCATAAAAAAGCATGTAAGAAAGTTTAATGGGCTTAAAACATCAAATTAATGGCCTTATTAGACGGAATTTCGAGCCACTGGCTTTTTCGAGTTTTTTCTTTCATTATTTAGAAAACCCCACAGTGGATTCGTAAAAGTTGTTGCATTTTCCTTTCAAGTTGAATCAAGATAATCTGTTTTTGTGTTTTCGAATACTTAGACTGGAGCAAATAAAATAATTTTGAATGGTAAATTTTTTTCTTGTTCTTAAATAGGGAAAAGCAAAAGCGATTCACTGATATAAATTGGCATGACAACTAACACGGGTTCTTTTCGCTTCGTCCTAGTAAATTTCAAAAGAGCGCCAATCCAGAATTCCACCCCCACCACTACTTCTGGACTGATCAGCTGTGTGTGTGGATGGACGCCACGTCGTCTGAACCTTTATGTCCAATTCGATATGTATGCACAAGCCACACTGTTATCGTAATCGTTAAATTAAGTTTTTCGCTATTCATCACGTGCCAAATACAAAGAAGGTAACGATATTTTGTTTATGAAAGCTGAAAAAAATTACCACTGATTTTTTTTGCAGTAAAAATGTTAAGAACACCATCATGTGGTTCTCCTGTCCTAGGCAAATCTCCCCGTCTTTATTATCCTTTTGGCAATATTCAAGGCAGGAATGTATTGAAAAAATACAACTTTCATGAAAGTGATGACAACACTGGTATAACTAAGGTGAGATATATTACTATAAATCCTTCGTGTTTATAGGGGCCTTCTGTTCCTTCGTTTGATATGTTTTACATGAATATGGTTGTTTTCCTCACAGATTCTCTTTTTGGGATGTGGAGACCTAAGAAAAACTTTTCACGCAATAACTACTAAACACCCACAACATACTCATCTTAATGATGCTCTTCCATCAATTTTGGCTCGCAACATTATGGTGTTGAAAATTGTTTCAGCCAATGATTTCAATCCAGATGACACTGATTTATCTGGGATGTGTGGTATAACACGGATTGGGCGGAAATCACACAGAAAAGATTTCTATCAGTTCTGAATGACCTGTTGAATGAGAAGCTCCCAGAAAATGTTCATATTCCTGACAGCAATCATTTGCAAAAGTTGAAGAAAGTTTGGAGTTCTTGGCATGCTACTGCCTCACAAAATCAATTGGAATCAGATCTACTGATGAAAAAAATACATATAGAAAGGTATGATACACAAGCTAACAAATATTGAAAATAGTATGTTTGCTATATTGTGGTTTATACTCTATAGGATTCACTTGATTGTAAAAGGCATGGATAGTATGTCGGTCGGAGGGTTGCGGGAGAAATCTAAGAATCCTGTGCATTTCGTTTCTTCAGTCATCGATTGGTTGGCTGATCACGTCGAAAAACATTTTGGTGTCGGTAATGAAGCTTCTACAGAAAGAGTGGTCAGAGGTGAAGCCCTCTCTTATTTTCTCTGGAAATTGCAGAATCAATCAGGAATCTGGCGTATGCATTAATCCAACACTTCTAGACCCAACGTCACTCGAATGGAAAGTCCACTATTTATCATCTCCTTTCGATAGCTACCTGCCTCTGACCAAAGAAGAGCTGGATACTTCAGTCAAGAGCAATATGATGACCCAATCTTGCCAGAAAATACTAAAGAGACTTTTGCTTTCTTAAAAAAGTAAAGTAGTATCATTTCCTATTTCCTATGGATCTGGTTGAAGGTCATAACTCATAAGGAACGTTACGTAAGTGTCATATGCGGTGGTGTAAGGTTGGGTGAGAATTAGGAAAGACACGTGTTCATCATTATCAAGCAGGTAGAATTGCTGCAAGGCTTGAGTTGAGAGGTAAGGTTGAACGAAAGTTTTCTATTTCCTATGAATTTGGTTGAAGGTCATCAGGAACATTACGTTAAAGTGTCATGCGGTGGTGTAGAGGTTGGGTCAGAATGACACGGGTTTCATCATTATCAAGCAGGTACAATAGCCGCAAGGTTAAGCTTTTTGGTTTTCATTTTGGATGATATTGGTTTTTGTAGACCCATCCCCAGCAACGTCATCCTGCAGAAGGAAAGGCCAGTTTGCATTTCAATCGAAGGTCATGGAGTAAAACGTTTCATGCAGTGGTGTAGAGGTTGGGTGAGAACGGGACTTTTTGCATCATTATCAAAAAGGTAGAAAAACCGCAAGGTTTGAGAGGTGAGGGTGAGAAAAAATCGTATAAAAGGAGAGAGAAATGGCGATAGATCAGTCGAGTGAGCATCTCCGACCCGGCAACAACTGCACTATTTGTCATCAACTGCATCGTAGGTAAATATTCGTTTGTTTTAAATGAAGTGTTGAATCAATTAAATTTTATTTATATTTGTTAATATGTCACTTAAAACTCAATGTTTCTAAATTAATTATTGTCTAGTTAATTCTGGCCTCGTTCTACTGTTGGTTATTGTTGATCGCTGTGCCGACCAGTGGTGTACCGATGTCTCCTGGGTATGGCGGATACCAAACCGCAACGCCGCCGTCTTACTACAAAACAATATCAAACCCAACGACCAGTTACTACACCGAGGCCCCCAACTACTACACTGAGAAGGCCAAATATTACGGGCCCAAGTATTACTCTGCTCCAAGTTACTACCAAACAAAAGTATCTGACTACACCAAGGTCCCCGAGTATTAAACTACGACCTACGCTACCTCCATCTACTACACTGAAGCTCCATTGTTCTACACCGCCAAGGCAATTGAACACCCCAACCTACGCTTCTCCACCTTACTAAACACAGGAAACAACTGTAGTACTCTATTCGTCACCAACTGCAGTCTTTATCGTGCAACTCGCAATCATGGGTAAATATGTTGTTTTTACATTCACTTTTGAATTATTCCACTGTTTCCACATTTTTTAGATTGCTGATTTATCATTTATAAATGAAAATTAATGTTAAAATTGTCTTCAGTTAGTTTTGGCGTCGTGCTGCTGTCGAGTGTTCTATCGTTGATAGTGAGTCGACCACTGGTGTACCGAACTCCACCGAGGCTGGGTGAGAACTACACGTGTTTTATCACTATCAAGTGGTTGCAATAGCCGTAAGGCTTAAGAGGTGAAACAAGATGAGCAAAAGTCGTATATAAAGAGAGGAAAAGGCAAAGGAGATCAGTCGAGTGAGTATCTCCGACCCGGCAACAACTGCAGCACAATATTTGTAATCCACTGGACAACTGCATTCTTCCAATTCTCATTCATGGGTAAATGTTCCGTTTATTCATGGAGTTTTATATCAATTATACTTTTTCTATTTGTAAACTTGCCATTTATAACTGAATATTAATATTAAGTTTTTAATTTTTAGTTAACAATGGCGTCGTTCTACCGTTGGTTATCGTTTATTGCCGAGTCGACCACTGTTGTACCGATGTCTCATGGGTATGGAGGATACCAAACCGCAACGTCGCCGCCTAACTACACAACAAAATACGCAACAACCAGTTACTACACCGAGGCCCAAAAGTACTACTCCGATCCCAGCTACTATTCCGAGGCTCCAGCTTATTACAACACCGAGGCCCACCTGTACTACACCACCAAGGCACCGGAGTATTACACAACAACCTACGCTGCTCCAGCCTACTACACCGAGGCTCCCAAGCACTACACCACCTGAGAATCGGGGTACTACGCGACTACGTATGCTGCCCCAGCTTACTACACTGATGCTCCCAAGTATTACTCTACTCCAGCTCACTACACCGAGGCTCTGAAGACTACTCTGCACCCAGCTACCTACCCACAACTGAGGCGGCCGAGTATTTCAGTACCTACTTACTACACAGCGGCTGCTACATCGTACTACGATCCGAATTACTACTTCGGTGTTCCATTTTACTACACCAAAATCTACGTTGCCCTCAGCTACTACACTGAAGCTCCTGTTAACTGCATCACCAAGGCACCTGTTAACTGCATCACCAAGGCACCTGAGTATTACACAACTACTTAGGCTGTTCCGACCTACTTACCGAAGCTGCGGAGTATTCCACTGCCCCGAGCTACTACACCATTGAGGCACCTGAATGTTACATTACAACCTTCGCTTCTCCGGTTTACTACAAGGAGGCCTTAAAATACTAGAGCCGAAATTTCTGATTTATTTACTTGTGTTCAGATTTGTCGGTCATATTTTGGTAGTTACTAGTCACTGGGAATCGTTGTTGATCTTAAATGAGAAAATAAATGTTTAAATGGTAAATTATCTTCTACGACTTCTTTTAACACCTTCAAGCCTTTTACGAAAGAGATGTACCGTAAAGTGTTTACTTTAAATTTTTGAAGTTTATAGCTTTACTTAAACTCAAATTGGCTTAACAAAGGAATTACAGACTCTGGTTTGACATAGAAGGAAAGTTAAAACTTAAGAGTTAAAATTTATTGATACAACTGTTATAATTTATTTCGTTACATGTTGTAAGATAAAGCAATTACAAAACTTAGAAAAGGAATTGCATTTATTATCCCACCTCCACCCACAATTCCACCACATTTTTCAATCACATACATACATACACACATACACTTAAGTTAACCCGTTGGCTGCCACGCCATACAACCCGTAGATTGTTTTTCTACTACTCTACGCGCCACGTCAGAAGGATCCATGACCAAAGAGGGACTTGCCATTGCTGACAAGTCCGGGCTGACACGGTGACAGGAGAAGATGGAATGCACAACCTCTAGAATCCATCACCGTATCGACAAGGGGGAAGTCCCTATGGTGCATTGCCTAACAGGGCCTTTCGGCGAATCTGGGGCTGGTGCGACTGTCCGACTCCGCGGCATGTAAACCACGAGACCAAACAGCGCGGCCCGTGCTAAGGAGCTAGGGGAGAACAAAGGCGTGGCAGACAACGGGCTAACTAACACATAACGAAATAATACCAACAAGACGATGATCCCCGTTGATGACGAGTCTCGGTGCCGGTCGCGGTGATCCACATTGATGACGAGTCTCGGAATTCCATCTTCTCGAAGTCTCATCTGAATTACCTGAATAAAGACAAACAAATTCTTATTAAGTGAACATGCCAATAAAAGTTACATAATAGTCACATAGTACATTTGTCTGTTTTTTTTTGCTAAAAACTTTAAAGGCCCGCTTGAAATTGCTTAAAATCTACCTAACAATATTGAGAACTCCATACATAACAAAGCCTCTTGCTAGTACAAAAAAAAATTCCGGAAGTATACCAGAAGTAACCACAGCGCCTTAACAAATGAGCTGCCGTCAAATTAAACCACATATTCGTGATCTCCATGAAATTTGGGGTCGATTAGGTGTGATTTAAACGAAATCCAAAATTTGGCCAAAATCGAGAATTTTCCTGAACTATAGTTCAGGAAAATTCTCAAAACCGGAAGTACGCGTACATAAAAATAGAAACATGAACTTTACCACAAATTTAACGAGGATTACGAATATGTGGTTCGTTTGTTTGTCGAATGAATATTAACTGAACTACTGACTGAAATGAGAAAACCGGAAGTAGAAAAAAAAGTCAAAAATTGAAAATTTAACAAGTGAGCTTTGTTGGTGGAATAGTTATCGTCAGTTACCACCAACAAATTTCAACACAATAGCTGCCGATAAATGTTAAAGAAATTTGCAAAGTAACTGAAACTTACTATTTTGACAGCTGAAAATGATCGAAAAGCCATCTAGCGTTAGAAAAAAGAAACGTCTAACTTTAGCGCGCAAGAAAGACCTGATTTTCGAATTATTACACAGACAGAGAGTTTAACGCAAATAGATTATTACTACTACTAATTACTAGTAGATAATCTAAGAAAAAAAAGTCAATTGTCGGGTACCTGGGCATAATTCCGTGGAGATGACAGTAGGTGTGTCGTTGCGGACGGAAGCGACTGGTCTAACTCGTCAGTGAGGTACGACAAATTGTTCAGCAGCATATTAAGCAGAGAAGCTAGATGAGTGTGGGTAGCGAAGATAAGGATGGAGCAGAAAGTTGGTAGAAGTCACTCTTCTGTAATGGACAAAGGCCAGCATCAAGGATCTCTGTGCCAGACCACACAATTCCAATAAAGAAACTGTGTTTTAGATTGACATCGGCGGCTGACTCGCAAAATCCAATGGATCCAATGACATAACACACAACCTATGAATTCCTATAGCAAAGAACAGAAAAAGGTTTTAACATTGCAGTGAGGCCCATAAATTCCCACCGCCACGGTGGAATCGAAAGTTAATTACATGATAAAGCGAGAACATAGAAGCACACCTTTACCTCAATCTATTGTAGGCTTCCTATTACTCGTTTCTTGTAGCTATGAAGTGGTAGATGCAGGGAATGGTAGCAATACAATTTCATGATGCAACAACCACACCAAAAGTTTTCAAAGGTGTAAACATCTTTCAGGCAAGAATGAACCTGTTAAATAAAAGGGGCGTGAATTTTGGGATTATTTTATTGCATTGATGGATGATGAGGTAGTAAAATCGGAAGGTTATGCTTACCTGTATAAACCATATCTCTAAAATGTTAAGAGGATGATGTAGATGAAGCTGAGAGTGTGAGTTACAGAAAGTGTTGAGCAATTTGTTCTTAAAATAGGGTCCAAATTAATCTGATGATCAGACAGCAGGTACATTTTCTAGAATTCCAAGTAATACACAATTAGTCAAGTACAAAGTGAGTGATAGATAATTTGCTACTATGTAGTTAGAATCATCACAATAAGCTTACATGTAAATAATTGGTTGATTTTGGGCAGTAAAACATGAAAATTCGAATACAGAAGATGACATAACCCGTTCACACATTTCGCCATTTTAAAAACAATCAAACACCATCTAGCGGCACACTGGAAAATCCGCTGAATCGTTAAAACCACCGCTGGATGATGCCAGTGCTTCAGGCAGACGAGACGTTTGTCCCGGGTGTCGGTAAAGTGCAGGGTGCAGGTGCAGGTTGGACGGGGGGTAAAGTGCGGAGTCCGGAGTGCAGGGTGCGGCGTGCAGGTTGGTGGGTAAAATGCAGGTCCATATGCCGCTCACAGAAAGTGCAGGTTAGGTTTTATGTCTTTTAAAAGACCGTGATTTTATATTCGTCATCTCCGTGAAAGTGAAATAGATTTAGTAGATAGAAAGGAATTATCGAAAAATTAAAAAGTTAGCTTTGTTGGTGGAATAGTTATCGGCTATCACCAAAAAATTACCACACAACAACTGCCGATACATTTTTACATGGATGTCCAAAAGAAACGTAAATGTTAGCCAAAAGAAACGTATTAAAAGTAACAGTGAGTTCGTTTGCGACTCGCAAAAAGGGCCTAATTTAGAAATTATTACACAGACAGAGTTTAAAGCCATTAGATTATTAGTGAATATAATCTACGAAAATAAGTGAAACAATTCGATAAGATTTAAAAAAAAATAGTTCCTTAAAAATATAGCCTAAAAATAAAAAGCTAAGTATGCGAACAACATTCAGCTTTACTTACCTGCAGTCTCCTCTTTCTTCACTCGGCGATGATTCTTTTTGATCGGCAACCCTTGTTTGAGTCAACCAATTCTTCTTTTTCGCCTAATTGCAACTGGCTTGACATCTTTGAATTAACGTTGCCATGGCCGGAATGATCTTGATATACCATTATTATTACTTTCACTACGGCAACTGGTGTTTGAATTTTGACAATTTTTGTCTTAAAATTTAAATTACAGGTGCGATAAGAAAATGCATTGATTAAAGCATCGAACAGGTATCATCATACAAGGTAATTCTGTAACAAGTTTACTCGTTCTTTCGTTTTCAGTAGTAATTAATTGGAAAGCGATAAATGAATAATTTAATGAAACTTAATTTAAACGCTTAATAACACTGATTTATTTTAATAAACCTGGGATAATTAAGTACGTGGGTAAGCACAGAGAAAACGAAACTTTGTGAATACCAACCATTACAAAAGACAATTCCAATTCGGCTGGAAATCGACAGGTAACTTAGGAGATTGTTTTTCGAACAGATCACGAAACAATTCAACAGACAACATTTTTGATTCCATACGTTTCGCCTGTTGGAAGCCGCGTGAAATGATGCTCCTCTCAAGTCCAGCCAGTCGTGCCGCGTGGAATCCATAAGACTTGGGACAAGCTCCATCAACAAACTGGTAAAGAAAAATTATGTTTTCTTGGCTAGGGTCGTCCACCTCTTCGTCATTTTCCACCATACACGCCATATGGCCTAAACGAACTTGAGGGTGAGAAGTAAGGTCGTGGACCAAGCTGTGATAATGAGTAGAAAATAAAGTGCGACATTGACGGCGAGCCAAGTGATCCACAACAGAATATGCAATAGCTGTTCCATCGAAGGTAGCAGTGCCTCTTCCAAGTTCATCCAGCAAAACAAGCGAATGTAGCGTTGCATGCTTCAGGATCGCAGCAGTTTCACTCAGTTCAACAAAGAAGGTGCTTTCTCCACCCAAGATGTGGTCGTTGGCTCCCAAACGCGTAAATAGTCGGTCCACTGGAGTCAGCTCAAATTCTTCAGCAGGGACAAATGATCCCATTTGAGCCAGAATGACGCAAAGACCAACTTGACGCATCAACGTCGATTTACCACCCATATTTGGGCCCGTCACTAAGGTGAGCGAATGATCGGCATCGACCTGGGAATCGGATTGTTCCACAACGCCAGATCCAATGGTGACGTCGTTTGGAATGAACTCGCTGTTGGCAAACTGTTGGGAGTGGGCTGGATGGCGTCCTTGGATCAGCCGCAAAAAGGGACGCTGGTTGCTTCCTGGAGGAATGATACGAGGGCGGCAGACTTTCTGGTCAGCAGCGAAAGCCGTGAGAGCCAAGACAACATCTAGAACAGCCAAACACGTGATTGCTTTCTCCCACAGCAAATGGTGATTATCAAACTGCTCAAAAATTCGTCGACTGATATCCTTGAGGGCCAAATTTCGCTGTTCTTCAGCCGTCAACATTTGTTGAATCAAAACACGAGATTCGTTAGTGTAGTATCGTTTGAATCCTTTACGCTGACCTTGTAATTCGTATTTATGATTCGCACGACTGGAAGCTGCTTCAGAAACTTCCAGTTGAAAACGCTTCTTGTCGGTACCAACAAATGATACTTTTCCTCCAAAGTGACGCTTTTGATCAAGTAGATACTTCTCGGCGTCTGCTTGAACCTCGGCTATCCGCTCCAAGGCCTGATCGTATTGCTTGTCAACACCTGGTCGAGGAACCATCGTGCCTTCCTTGGCAGCTTGTTGATGATCAAAAGCAAGGCGGAAAAACTCCAGTTCTTCGTCCATATCAGGAAATTCCCCGCCTTGACTCGCTAGCTTCACCGATTGCCTGAGCAGCTTCGAAATAATGGTGGATTCGCGAAAGTATTCTTCAACTTTTTGGGCCGACCGGAAGCCTTCCAATGTGAGTAAAAAGTCGGTTATTTTTTTCTTGCTGTAAATAGGAGCATCAAAGAAAATAGCGCGGCTGTCGGGGTGATTCTTAGCTTTGAGTGAACTGCCTTGACTGTGGATTTTGTTCACTAATCGTTCCAAATCCGGAAGAGACTTTAGAATCTTTCTAACCTCTTCTATTGCTGATGTGTTGCTCAAAAGATACTCGACTGCGTCCAGCCGATCGTCGATGGCTTCCTGTTGACAAAGTGGTGCGCATAGCCAATGGCGAAGCATCCGTTGGCCAAACGCTGTGTTGCAGCGGTTGAGTCGCTCCAATAAAGATCCTGTTGTGGTACCCGTGGAAGAGTTTACTAGAACGTCCAAGTTGCGTAATGTCATCCCATCCAGCACCTTCATATAAAACCAATGGAGTTAATGTGACTATAATTTTCAAATAAAGAATTTTATATTACCATGTGGGAACCAAAAATGGCATTTTCTTGTGGCTCTTCATCAATCGGATAGTAAATTTGGAATGAACGGCGAGATAACAGTTCTTGGTCCAGTTTACATTCTTTCAGATACCAATGAAGGGCTCCCAATGCTCGAATGGCGAGTTCAGACTCCTCTTTGGCAGTCAAGCCAAGGCTACTACTGTCATCGAGCAACGGGCGAATGCCTTCCGGCCAATCAAGGTCTCCATTCACTTTAAAGTAATCACTTTCGGCTAGAGAGCGGAGAGTTTTTGCTGGATCCCAGCACTCGGCGTTGGAGCTGACCATCTCATGAAGAGCATTAGGGCAGGCAGCATTCCACACCTGGGTAGTATCGTTTGAGACTCCGCGCTTGGCTGAGATGATTTCCACAGGATTATAACGGGTTAGCAACGTCGAAAGACGGGAACGATAGCGATCGTCTTCAAACTGCCCTAGTTGAAAACTACCAATTGATGTATCAACGAATGCCACACCAAATTCGACTTTTCCACCAGCTGCCTCCGATCCACTCTTTTCCCACAGCGCCATCAAGAAATGGTGTTCAACCTAAAACCACATAGTTATTATTTAAAGTCCAATTAAGTGCTGTGAAAATACTACCTCCCAGTTGTCTCCTTCAATCGCGTTGTAGGTTCGAGTTCCACGTGACGTAATCTGGCATACTTCACGCTCTACGACTCGGTCAAATTTAGTGGGACGAGACATTCGCTTGCATCGTTCCGTCATCATCTCTGGTGTTTCTGTCTGTTCCACCCGAGCTACTTTATAACCCTTTTCGATTAGTTGGGAGGAGTACTTAGCGAAGCCTCGTTCAGGAAATCCACAGTGAGCGTGATCTCCTTTCATCAAGATAATACCCAATTCTTGGACAGCGATCAGGGCATCTGTGTGATACAGCTCATAAAATTTGCCAACTTTAAAGAAGAGGATGACATCAAAATTGTTGGTTTTCATTTCCCACCACTGGCGCTGTTGAAATTAATAATAATTATGTAATGTAGAAATTTTAATGGGTAATTTTGTAAGTTACCATAGCTGGAGTTAGACTTTGTTTGAACGAATCGGGAATGTATATAGATCTCGGGTCATAATCAGGATCATCTGGACGGCGCCTTTGACCATCACGAATAATGGCTGGCTTCAAAAATTCGTAAGTCAGATGTGAGAATTTTCTTCCTTCACTTTGACTATCACAGACTCCATCAGCATCTCTGCAACTAAAGTCAGACAGCTTCTTTTTGGTACTGTTACTGATGGTGGAAGGCGAATCACAGACGAATGACTTCAAATTAGATGGGGTGTTTAAACCACTTTTCGTATTTGCAACTGGTAATTTACGTTTCCTTTTCACGGGACTCTCCTCCTCTACTTCTTCCTCTGAAATAGGGTTTTCTTGATCTTCTTCAATTAGACTCTCTTCAACTTCAGACTCACTGCTGTCAACAGCCATTGGCTTGTATTCTTCTTCTGAAGCTTCATCTTCATTGCTGTCACCTGGTACCAAAATTCTTCTTCTCTTGGGTTTTGGTCCTTCAGCTTTCTTAGATGTTTTAGTAGCAGTTTTTGGTGTAGACTCCTCACTTATGCTGTTCTCTTCATCAGATGGAAGTAGCTCAACTACTAATTTCAATCTCTCTTCTACAGACATTGGAAGAGCATTGTCTGCTTCTTTACATCCATTATCCCAATCACTGTCTTTAGGTTTACTAACACCAAGTGAGTTGAAATTTTGGCTTCCTGTATAAGGTCTTGCAAATTTCATGTGAATCCACGATCTCGTGGGTGGATTGTCAAAAAACTGTACATGTATCTTTCCACCTTCTTTTTCTACTTTCTTTACAGGATGGAGACATACAAGGCTGGGCCACCATGGAAAACCGTCAAGTTTTGCCCAAACAAGACTGCCAAGCTCATAACCTTCTTTTTGTGGTATAGGAGTTCGGGACAACCCTCGTTTAATCTTCAGCTTAGGTGTATCCTTATTGGAAGGAGTCAAGGCTGCACGACTAGGTGTCGTTTTAGTTGAAGGGCTCGCAAATGTTGGAGAAGAAGCTGATGCAGCATTAGTGTTTCGTGAAGGAGTAGTGCTCCCAGCAGCAGTAGGAGATTTCACGAAGTAATTGAATATAGTATTTTTCTGGGATGACTTAGACATTCTGAGGCGTCCCTAATTGTGCCTTTCGTTCGAAATCACTACATTGTAAAATAGTTTTTCAGTTTCAAGGACATGAATCTTTAAATCCATTAATTTAATACGAAGAAGAACTTACCTCTGTTTGTCACTTTTTTTTTTGTCGGAACCACGAGTTTGTCCCGCCACAATAACATGAGAACAGCAGTATGTTGCGAGGTTGTCAATATCTCTCTCCCGCTCAACTATTTCTATAACACATAAATCATAAATTACAGGTAAATCAGTAAAGAAATAATTTTATTATTTTAAATTCAAACTTTTATATATGTTTTTTTTTCAAAATATACATGTAAATTTCATTGCCCACTCAGTAAGTCAGTTCACAGTTATTGATATTTGATAGCAGAACATAAATCTGGTTCAGCAACCTAAATGTAAATTTCCTTTTTGGATTTTTGACACACGTGACGGAAAATTTAGTGTTCACGCAACTGGCAACGTTCACGATCAACCCATCCCCCATTTCAAAGCCCCGTAAGAGAATTATATCAATTTGTTGTTTTATCAAATTTATTAAGGAATATGGAACAGAACATGAATCTGGAAAAGGCTGATGCCATTAAAGAAGAAGCCAATGAATGTTTTAAAAGTAATCCATTTCAACAATTAGGAATATTGTGCAATAATTACATATTATTTTTCGGCTTTTTAGAGCAAAATTACGTCAAAGCCATAACGCTCTACTCCAATGCCATTGAGTGCAATCCTACCTCAGCTGTCCTGTATGCCAACAGGAGTTTTGCCTATTTAAGGACAGAGTGCTTTGGTTATGCCTTAGAAGATGCATCGAAGGCCATCAGCCTGGATAAAACCTATGTCAAAGGTTACTATAGAAGAGGTAAGTTAAGAACATTTCATCAAGATGAACCCACCATAATTTTTTTTTTTTATTAGCCGCTTCTTACATGGCTTTGGGGAAAACTAAGTTAGCCCTGAAAGATTACGAAACTGTGTTTAAAGCCCGACCAAATGATAAAGATGCAAAATTGAAATTTAACGAATGCAGCAAAATTGTTAGGCAACAAGCTTTTGAAAGAGCAATTGCTGTTGATACTGTGAAGAAATCAGTGTCAGAATCTATTAACATTGATTCCATGGCTGTTGAGAGCACTTATACTGGTCCTCACCTGGTGAATGGAAGAGTGACTTTAGAATTCATGCAAGAACTTATGGATGCATATAAGGATCAAAAGAAACTTCACAGGAAATATGCCTTCCAGGTACTGTTGTCAAATTATTTTTAAGATATATTTGGTTTTTAATGTAAAATTTTCTTCCAGATTCTGTTAGAGGTGGCAGAATTGTTCAAAGCTCAACCATCGCTTATTGATGTAACCATACCTGAAGATAGCAAGTTTACTGTATGTGGGGATATTCATGGTCAGTTCTATGATCTCATGAACATTTTCAAACTCAATGGTCTCCCGTCAACCGAAAACCCATTCGTGAGTATCTTTCAGTCACTAAAATAAAAAGTAATGATGCACAGCTAATCATTGATTTTGTAGCTTTTTAATGGCGACTTCGTAGATCGGGGTTCGTTCTCTGTAGAATGCATCTTTACCTTGTTTGGGTTCAAGTTGCTGTACCCAAATCACTTTTTTATGGCGCGTGGTAATCACGAGAGCCAAACAATGAACCAAATGTACGGGTTTGAAGGCGAAGTCAAGTCAAAGTATTCGTCACAAATGGCTGAGCTCTTCACCGAAGTTTACAATTGGCTTCCTTTGTGCCATTGTCTTAATCAGCGAGTCCTGGTAGGTTTCATTTTTGTTTCATTCTTACCCTTTCATCTATTCGTTCTAATTTATGCCAACGTACGTTTGAAAAGGTTATGCACGGTGGACTATTTTCGCGGGACGGTATTTCATTGGAAGACATCCGGATAACGGATCGCAACCGTCAACCACCCGAAGAAGGTATCATGTGCGAACTGCTTTGGTCTGATCCTCAGCCGATGAAGGGTCGTTCTCCGTCTAAACGAGGTGAGCATCAACTTTAGATGCAATTCCATTTGCACGAAGAAAAATTTAACCGTTAACATTAAATATGCAGGTGTGGGAATTCAATTTGGACCGGACGTTACCGCCCGTTTCTTGGAGCATAATCATCTAGATTACATAGTTCGCAGTCACGAAGTCAAGTCAGACGGCTACGAGGAAGCTCACGATGGAAAATGCATCACTGTTTTCTCTGCTCCCAACTATTGGTGGGTCCATTTAATGTAGTTAAACTTAATTATTTCATAGGCTAATTCTCCTTAATTTTCCCACACCAGTGATACCATGGGTAACAAAGGGGCTTTCATTACAATGAACGGAAAGGACATGAAGCCCCACTTTACAACTTACGAGGCCGTCCCCCACCCGGATGTGAAGCCAATGGCATACGCCAATTCAATGATGAGTCTGTTCGGTTGATCTACTGTAACTTCTAATCTTCCAGACCCTTTTGAAGGGAGAAATTTAGGTGCACTATTATGTACAATCCACAAACACAGATTAAACAAAAAAACAAAAACACAACAGGCTACTTATTTAGGTTACTTAGTTGATTACTTGCATTACTTTGTTGAATAAAGGATTTTAGTCACGAGTCGTTGACATTTTCTCAACATTCCAGGCTTTAGATAAGATATGAAATATCGAATTCACTGTTGGATTTTATTGAACTGGACCCGCGACCGCAACTGTTCATGTGTCTTGCGGATTCACAAAGATTTCGATATATTACAAAGACCCCCCAATAGTTTTACTTGTTTCAAAATCAAAATGAAAAGAAAGAAAAGATGTTACACAGTTTCTCTCCTTCTCAAGGCTGAGGTCTCCTCAGGTAAACGACCAGTACGAGCAGTCCGAGCAATGTTGTAATGAGGTACAAGTCCCAATCAGGGCCTAAATAAGTGGCAGGGTCCAGCGAAATTGTTAGGTCCTGCCAATCATTCTCTGTCATGTAGCGAAGGCCGAATAGAACCGACAACTTGGCAAGGGCAAGAGCAACGGGCACTTTGGCGTCGGTACTTGCTTCGGCGGCCATATCGTAAAACCTTTTGGCTAAATGGATGTCCTGAACGAAACAATATAAAAATAAAAGTCCATCTACACAAGCTAAAAATGAAGAGTGAGTTATACCTGTTTCATTCCCAATCCTTGCTCATGCATGTACCCCAAATTGAACATGGCTTGGGCGCTGTGCAATTGATCAGAGGCGATACGATAGTGGACAGCTGCTGAAGCAAAATCCACGTCGGCTCCCCAACCATAATAGTAGTAATCACCCAGACGAACACGAGCAGGAGCGTAGCCCTGAGAAGCTGCACGTCCAAGGTATTGTAATGCTCTTACCATCGTTTCGTTGACGTTGAACAAATCACTCTCCTCTGAAAGAAACCCACGAAAACAACAAGAGATTAGAAAGCAATTCAATTAGACTACTACTATTCGTTAAAGACGTACTACGGTCGAGGATGAAAGCGGCGTTGCTCTGTGCCACTTCGTAGCCCAGATCGGACAGCAGCATGTATTTAATCAGAGCTTCGTTGACGTGTCCGTCTCGATAGTCGGAGTAGGCTTCCATTAACTTATCGGCCCATTTTCCTCGTTCGACGACGTTCTTAAAAAGCTGCACAGAAATAAGAGAATTGAATTAAAAATCAGATTGCTAAGATGGCGCAGTCTACCTCTACAGCAGTATGACACGAGCGAATCATTCCAGTTCCGGCGGCATGCATTTGAGCTAGCTGATATATTGCCAAAGTATTGCCGGCTTGTGAAGCCAAGTTGAAGTATTTGATTGCCAACTTATAGTCACGTCGGACACCCAATCCAGCTATGACACATCCAATGTCAAATAAAGATCCTAATTCATATACATATTCTAAACTAAACTAATGTGCATACCAAGGTACATGTTGCCGAGTTGGAGGTGACCATCCACCCATCCACGGTCAGCAGCAGAATTGAAATACTGGAAAGCTTTATTGACGTCCTTTTCAACGTGTCGACCATGAAGGTACATCAAACCGAGTCCAGCCTGGCCAACGGGATTATTACGCTCAGCCGCTGCTTTGAAGTATTGAAAGGCTGTTGCATTATCTTGGGGCACTGCTTCACTTCCTTCTAAATACATCTGCAATTGAACAAACAAATCAATCCTTAAAAACTCTGATTATGAATTTAGTCCAGATAATGTACCTTGCCGAGGAAAGCCATGGCGTGAGCATCACCTGCGTCGGCAGCTCGTAAAAAGTAATTCAAAGCTCGTTGGTGATCCTGCTCGACACCGCGACCACCCTGATAATGTAGCTGCCCCAATCCCAGCTGAGCTTTAACGTCTCCTTTTTCTGCCTGTAATAATAAGTAATGAAAGTTATTGTTTATTTTGTGAGAGATTCAGGTCATTTGACTCACTTGCAGTTGATAATAACTGATGAGATCTGAATCCAGGACGCCTGACGATTGACCTGGATTCTCTGCTTCATCATGCAAACGCAAGCGATGCACCGCTGTACCACCAGAAAGGGTTAACTCATCTGCTACTCCAGCGGCCACTCGACGGTAAAAGTCCAACGCCTTCTCACAACTTGGGGTCACACCAATACCTGACCAGTATCGGTAAGCCAAAGCCATTTGGGCCCACGACGACCCACCGATGGCACCAAAAGTGTAGTAAAGTAGACCTTTGGCTCCATTCGATTCCAGACCTCCCAGTCCAGTGGCGTATAAAAATCCCATTGCCTAAATAGAAATATAATTATAGTAGTCAATATTGGGAATATGAAAACAAGGCAAAAAGTAAATATACCGTTTGAGAATCTGGCTTTCCTAAATCAGCTAGCTCTTCAAAAGTTTTTCTTGCAATGGGGAGCTCTTCGAGAGAATTCGATCCCAGCAACTGTGACCAGGCAACTCGTTCTTTTGCCGGGATGTATCCGAGTTCGGCAGCCTCCACGAACATATTGTGGGCTAGCTTACGGTTGGCTCGTATCAGAGTAGTGATCTGTTTACCCTTCTCAAAGATTTCTTTGCCTTTTCGTTCTTCTTCAGTAAGATCTTCATCTAAAGCTTCATCTTCAGGATTGGGTGCAACAGAAGTCTCTTTTTCATCCAATGTCTTCAAAGTATGTTGGATAAAAGTCCAGTCAGCTTTAGTGGTAATAATTTTAGATTTATCAGATTTTTGAGCATCTTCTTCATCACCAATCAGTACTTTGCTTTGGCTTAGGTCAGGTGCAGGGACTTCATGTATCACATCACTGATTGTTCCATGAACAATGACAGGTTCCCCCTCTTCGTTATTCTCCCCGTCTAAAGTCAGGGCATCTCCATCTGTCATGAGTTGCAATCGGACAGCAGATTCTACAGCATCTTCAGTATTCTCACTTGTGGCTTCTTCGATTTCTTTCAAATAGTCATACAGTTCACTCCACGAATTAAAATTTATATCAGCACTGAAAGTCTCCACTCTATCAGTTGTTGCTTCAGTTTCATCTTGGTTCTCTTCTCCAGTTGCTTCAATATCAGAACCGGTTTCCTCGGCTATTTTACCGTCTTCTTCGGCGATGACAAGTGAGCCAATCACTAAGGCGATTATCCAAAACTTTAGCCACATTCTTCAAGCAAGTGGTTTAGGAGGAAAGCCTACAAATTACATTAACATTCCAATGAACCTTTTGAAAATCCAGTTTTTAGTTAAAACTAGAGGTTATCGGTTTCTTTGGTCAATTAATCCGATGACAAACTCGGAAAAATATATCAACTGTACGCTGCTGTGTATAATCTGCTAGTGATGACGTTTGTTGTCTGCTACATTTCGCTATGTGACGTTGACCAATCAGAAACGTCCAGCTGTAGGCGGCACATTCAACCGCCTAGATCGTGTGCATTATGAGTTATTGCGACATCTGATTATATAAACAAATAAACAAACACGTAGAGGTTACCTGAGTAGTCAAGAACAGTCGATTATAAAATAAATTGTTTGACCTTTTTATTGAACTATTCGTAAATGCTTGAAAACACTCAAACCTGAACACGAATTTTGGCTGCAAATGATGACGCACCACTAGCTCTATTTTAAAAATTATTCTAATTAAAAAACACGCACACTAAGTTAAAAATTAAAATTTGTACGAATCTCCACACCGATAGCAACACAAATATTTCTCAAGAAACTCATGTTATTCGGTAAAGGGTGAAAACGGATTCTTCCGCTTACATTTTAATTTACTGATAATTTACTTCCATTAAAAAAAAGCGCAAAACGCACAAAACATTTTCTAGTAGATAACCATTTATTTCACTGTTGAAGGTGAAGTTGTAAAACAAAGAAAAGGCTGTACGTTCTTAAATAGTTAAATAACAACAAAACATTCAGCCAGATCTTATTTTCAGAAATTGCTGCAAACATGAGCTAACATTCCTTGATCTTAACAGATTTGATCTTGACGTCCCCTTTAATCTCAATCAAGTCAGCGTCGCCGAGGGAAACGCGGTGATTGAAATCGAAATGATGACTATCGTCAACTTCGACCTAATGAAACAATAGAGTTCCAATAATTATTATTTGCTGACACCAGCACACACACCGAATATGCAATTGATTATTAGGAAAACTGCTAGGTGCTTACATTAAATCGGTCTGCCAAGACTTTGATCTGTATCTTGAATGGCTTTCCCCTCTGCAGTGGGTTGTCGGAACGCTCTTCCGCACCCCAATGACCGTGTGGGTAATTACTGTTGCGAACCACTGCCTTGTGATACGCATCTCCTTCGTTGAAACGGAAGTCCAAGTGGAAGACACAGTGGTGGGTGGATTTATCGACAAAATTTACCATAAACCTGTGCACAACAACAATTTAAAATTAGTACTTGCTTAATCACAATTAAATTGGATAACTAATACCGTTCAGCATGTTCAAGAGGTTCGCCCTTGAGTTCAACTTTGTCTCCAATCTCCAGTTTCCCATCAGAAATTTGATGAGCAACCGGAACCTCCTGTAAGTTGAACAATTCAAAAATTAATTTCACATATACAGACAATCTTTCACGAAAATTACCGGATGTTTCAACGAAATGGTTCTAGACATTTCAAGTAGAGAGGACCTCAACAGTGTGTGCTAGATGCTAGTTTCAAAAACACTTCGGAAGTGAGACAAAATCGTTTGGAAGCGCAACTTTTGTACCATTTTTAAATTCTCTAATCTCATGCATATTGCACCAGAAAGCGGTCATAAAGTCCATTAACACAATCCTTTAACCAAACCGGAGGCGTATGTAAAGATAAAATTATCTCTTTTACATATGTAGGCTGGAGCCTAAACTAAGAAAGTAATTTAAATTGCGCATTAACTGAAAATGGGGTGATGGTTGGGATTAACGCACGCATGGTATTTACACTTCAAGGATACTCTAAAAATTTTGACAGTACAGTTTAAGATTAAATGTGTGCACCGACCAACTGAAAATATCTTGAAATACTATTGTAATTACTTGTGCAACATTTTGGTGCTGGCAAATCCCCATGTAGGCGTGGGCAATGACTACCAAAACAGTCGACATTGCCAGACTCTTAGTCATACTATTTAAAGATATTTCATTCATCTTTTAAAGAAAAAAGAAAAAAATCCAAGACCATTTAAGCGAAAATTGTCCATCTAGACATTTTGGGATGTTTATGTTTTGAATAATTCAAACATTACACCAGTGAAAAATGTTATTACAACTCCCAAAACAACTTTAAGCAAAAAGCAATAGAGGCAGCAAAGATACTTGAGTTTCTTAAGCTTCTGATATTTTAATGATACTACTAGATCAACACTCCTTAATCTTAACAGATTTAATCTTGACGTCTCCCTTAATGTTGATTACGTTTGCGTTGCCGAGCGAAACACGGTGAACAAAGTCAAAACTATGGGCGTCGTTCACTTCAACCTGTAGCGAGACAAAATGTTCCAATTAACCAAGGTGTTAGTTATTTAAAATAAGGTGCTAGATTTTTACGTCAAAACGATCCTCCAAGACTTTGATCTGGATCTTGAAGCTCTCTCCTCTTTGAAGCGGGTTGTCGGCACGCTCTTCCTCACCCCAGGTGCCATAAGGGAAATTGGTGTTGCGAACCACAGTCCTTATATAGGGTTCTTCCTCATTAAATCGGAAGTCCAAATGGAAGATGCATTGCTCGGTCGAGCTGTCGATGAAGTTGACGGAAAACCTGTTAATTGAAACGGTAACTCATATGCCCAATGTAATGAGATTGCATTAAATACCTCACGGCATTCTCCAAAGGTTCACCCTTTAGCTCAACCTTATCGCCAACTTCAAGTTTGCCATCGGAAATGTAATGTTCAAGTGGAACTTCCTGCCAAATTAATAAATAAAAATTATTATTTCAACAAGATAGCATTATTTGAATTTGAGTTTGTTTAAAAAACTTACCGGGTACTTGATAGAAATGGTTTTACTCATTTTTTTGGCCAGACGATCTAGAACGGATACGACAAGTCAGTAAAACTTTGTTGAATGAGGTCCAAGCAGCAACCACATCGATTTTTAACACAAGCATCGCTAAGTGTTGCACCATATGGTAATCAATCCCCCCCCACGGAAATGAGATAAAAACGTCCCCATAATTTTCAATGGATATTGCAACACATGGATACTGAAATCCAGTCAAAATACCACAGCAAGTTTATCTAACCATAAAACACCGTAAGAAACCTATGGTGAGACTAACTGAGATTTTACCTGTCAAGACAAAAGGAAATCTATCAAGGATAGGGTGCGAACGACAAGAGATGTGGCCAATTCAAGTTAATTTACGTATTCAACCCCTGGACATTTTTTTTCGAAACTTTTGACCTACATACCACATCACATTTCTTACTTCTAACGACAATGTTTCCGTAATGCAATAAGCTTCTTGGCATGCAACCTCAATTGCCGTTCAAGCACCTTATCAGTTATCAATCTACAACTCGAAAAAATGTTACCACCCAATCTTGTTTAGCCAACATGGTTTAACAAGAAAGATTGTCAAATGTGTTAAGGCTAATCACTGAGAGTTACACAGACAGACGCCAAACAATTCATACACATAACTAGGGCATGACTCGAAAGGAAAAATACGGATTACGTCATCACATTACCAACAAAAGGAGAATGTAGCCAGAGACGAACCTTTCTATTCGGCGAACAGTCCCAAACTGGTGAAAAATCGAGCCCTTTTTGGCCGCAGCACGTGTGGCGGGTGTTGCACAAAAGTTCTAGAATGCAAGGTATGGCAAAGCGATTAAACGCCCACCTGAATAAACGTCTGGTGAGTAGTCTAGCCAAAATCCCCTTGAGTCATATGAACATGAATAAGTATAGATGGCCTGATGGCGGCATGGCGCAGGCAAATACTTTTTTTTTTCAATGAATGAATAAGGCGATAAAGGAAACAGAACTCTTTAAACAATCAAAGGTATAGTGTTTTTCACAGATCGTTTATTTGACAGGTGTCGATAAAAAAACGACGTTAGTTAAACTGAATCGAGTTAATATTGACGTCGCCTTCAATCAGCAACGCGTCGGCCTCAGACATGTCGAAACGATAAACGAAATCACAGTGGTACTGGAAATCAACTATTATCTATACAAGGAAAACATAACGCATATTAAGTTTTTTTTAAATTTAAATTATTATTAGGATTAATTACCACAAAACGATCAGCCGAGAACTTGATCTCGATGTTGAATTTCTTTCCCAAGATGAGAGGTAAAGGCGTGCGCTCTTCTTGAGCCCAACATCCATTCGGATAGTTTGAGTTGAGGACAGTCTCATTCTGATCGAAGCGGAAATCCAAATGAAACAAACGAGTTTGTGAGCTGGACTGGATAAAGTTGATGGAGAACCTGAAAATTATTGATGCCAATATTTTACTCTTGAAGCTGCGCCAATAACACCTATACAGAAAAGTTGAATTACCTTTGGGCCCCGTAAAATGCTTCGCCCCCAACAACTACGTCATGGCCGGTATTAAGTTTATTTCCAGGCAAACTAACACAAAACGGAATGATCTAAAATAGTAAAAAGATAGTCAAACAAAAATTTACATAAGAAAATTCTCATTAATTACCGGGTTCAAAATGGATGTCATTTTATTGCTAGCCTTTGCGCTGATCTTGTAGTAACACACAGAACACGAACAGAACAGCAGAACGAACAGAACTCGGACGATAATTTAACCTCAGCGTTGATACAAAAGCGGTCGACCCAGGAAACCATGAAATGTTTGATATGGAATATTTTAGTAAAAATATGATGCGAGTTTAGTTGAATACCACGAAAAATTCGGCAGTTAATCGGAGCGTTATAATGAGGAAAATCCGCGGTTGTAGAAGTAGAGCGGAAATCAATGAGATAAAACTGAACATGGCTTGAAAATGGGAAATCCATTCTTCTTGTCAAACATATCTAAATAACGGAAATGACTTCACTTACACGACAATAGTGAGCGACAATGATGAAATTACCAACACAAACTGTATCCGAATTTTTCTTAGTTTGCAGTTACTGAAAATGTCGGGGGTGTAACTCAGTAGTAGAGTGTTCGCTTTGCATGCGAAAAGCCTGGAGTTCGATCCTCCATTCCTCCAGCATTTTAATTTGATTTTGTTGAAGCTTTGATGTACTTTCATATTTATTCAATTTTTGAATCTACTCAAATATGGCAGAGTCTGATGAACTTAAACCCCTTATTAATTATTAGACAACAATAAAATAAGAAATTTGAAAAAAAATTGACATTTTGCCTCAGGAATTGGATCCATTTTGTAATCAGTTGATATCAGACGGAATACAGATTTTGGTCATCATAGGCCTTGAACGCTTTGCCCTACACGTTACAAGCTGAAGCTATCCAGCTGAGCCACGTCCACATGAAAGCAAATCGTAACGTCACCAATACAACCCAAATAGGAAATTAGAATTAAGCGCCAATTTCGAATATTTGACAGCTGGTGAAGTAAAAAATGAATAATAGTTGACAATTTTGAGAAGAAAAAGTGTATTACCGAACTGATAACTGAACTAGGTTTACTTCTTTAATTTATATTCGTAATAAGATTGCCAACGTATCAACCAACTCCATTCCGCTAGGGAAATCTAAATATATTCGGTGCACGATGAATTCGTGAATCAGCGCAAATAAAATTCCAGGAAAGGAAGGCGATGATACTTGCCCTTCATTCTCCATTTTCCAAGGGGACTGAACTTTCTGGTTTACTAGAAATTTCGGATTCTTCCGAACAAATCTTTCATCCATGTGGGAGAGAGGAGAAGATTGCTCCGTTGACAACCCTAGTTGTTGTTAGTCACTACTAATGTGTGGTTTTAACGTCTTTAAAACTTGATCTAGTTGAATTCGTTCTTCTGGGATTTTGTTGATCATTTTTTCGATGATGGGTATAGCAAAATGCTGTTCATCTAAACCAGAGAAACCATATTTCCCTTCGATGATGTTGATGGCGATAAAATGGCGAGATCCTCCGCTGAGAAACGGGTGACCTCCTTTAGTCAGGAAAGTGAACAAAACGCATCCCAGTGAAAAGGTATCGCTGGCCACGTTATGTTTGGCTTCGCTCTCTTCCACACTGGAATAATCTTCGTCACTTTGAATGATTTCAGGCGCCTGCATGTTGGGAGATGTCCTGGTGCTGCTGCTCATTGAAAAACTAGCCCTGGCGGAAATCGGAGCAGTCAGTCCGAAATCCGATATTTTCAAATGGATCGACTGTGAGATGAGAACGTTCTCCGGTTTAATGTTCCGGTGAATGAATCCCTGCGAATGGATGTAATGCAATCCGCTGACCATCTGGTAAAGTCCGTCCGCCTGACTGGGAACTTCTCCTTTGTACGTGTTGCAACAGTAATCGAAAAGGCTGGCGGCGCAGTGCTCCATGATGTGATACCTTTAAAAATTTAGGGAATTTTTAAAATTAGGTTGTTGAGAGCAAATAAAGTTAACGATGTTTACCGAAAGTGTTCGTCGTCATAGATACCAGTAATCTTCAAAACGCTGGGGTGTTGCAGGGCCGTTATCTTATTGAAACAAGCGTCAACAGGCTGATTTTCCCATTGTGGATGCAAGTCCGTAGACATGACTCGTTTAATGGCGACTTGAATGTTGCCAAAAGTTCCGGCAAAGATGATTGCGCTTCTTCCTCTACCGATGATGGTACTGCGATCCAGTTGAACGTCTGAAGCAGAAACATTTCTTTTGGCTCCGTCACTCATGATGTTTCCTTTCTCTGGGGAAAAAGCTTTAAAATAATTAGTTGACAACAATTGGACCAGGTAGACACCTATATCTTTACAGCGCACCTATCTGTTTGTTACTGAATTTTTAACTGCGTTGTTGCACCGTTTATATTCAAACGTTATCAGGATGTTAAGTTCTCGAAATTTTAGGTAAGAAATCTTACAATTCTTGAGTGCATTAAGGTGGATTGAATTCGTCTATGCCCAAAGTACATCGAGTGTGTCACAGTTCCAACGAACTTTCTATTACACATGTGAAAGAATTGTAGGCATTATTGTGACTTCTAAGGAATTTGTAAATGATATAAGCATTATTTCGTAAACTTATTCTAGAACAGAATGTTGAAAATGTTTTACCTGAGGTGATCTAACCTACTTGAACCAATCCAGATTCCAGATATCATTTAGACGATTCAAGGCGTGTCTAATATCTTACTTTCGTAACTCACTGCTACCGTACCGTACTATGGTTGTCATTTGAGTTAAATTCGACAGGAAGGTAAATTGCGGAACTGGACCACCTAGAATATAAAAAAAGCCAAATTTTAAGTAATTAAACTTGCTAATAACCACAGGAAGAAGATTTATTATGTTGAGAGTTGAGACTCGCCCGTTTTTCATAGTTCAACATATCCAACTGCCGTCGCCGTCCACTGCTGATAACACTGCTAATAAGAGATGACGGAAGATTTGGTTTCAACGTTTGAAATCAATGGTGAATCAAACCCACACCTTACTTCACTCCCACACGCGAAGCGACTACATCATTGCATTCATTGCCATTGAACGAGCACGTTGACCTGCCACCGACTTAGCCAACGTTTCGCAGGTAAATAATAATTATTTCGACATTTGTGTGATCTCTTCTTTTGCATTTGTGTAATTTAATTTTAAAAAGAATCTAAACTTGTCTTTTTAGAATTTTTCCATAGGCGACTAAATATTCAGTATGGGCCATTCAACATTCTCTAGTATCCTTTTTTTTACCATTTTTTTCGTCTTTTTGTCTCAAATGTTTCCTATTACCCAAGGGAAAGGTTTCGGAAAGGTAAATCGTTTTCACAATTACTTTTACCTTAAAGAACGGCTGTGCGTATTAAACAACTGGAATTTTTTCAACAGTGTGACAAGGACAGCATATGCGGGCCTGGATTTTACTGCTCAGACTCCAACCTTTGCGAAATATGCGTACCTTGCGAAAAGGTATTCAATCGCCAGTCGCTTACGTATAGCTCGGGTGAATCCGTTTGCGCAAAGTCTGTGGCCAATTGTGGACAGTGTTTGGAAGGGTACCAAAAAAATTCCATCATTTCAAATTATTTTTGCAAAACTAATTTTTTGTTAACCGTACAGATTTCAAGCTTTTGACAGAAGTGATGGGCAACCTTCTGAAAAATGTTTCCCTTCGGATAAATCCATTTCGTACTCCAACACTTCAGTATTAGCAGCCCCAGCAGCATGGGCCATTTTCTTCCTTTGTTTCCTTAGCTGGATCATCTACTAAAAGAGAGATCAACCTAATTTTATTGTGACGACCTCGAATCTTGCCACGATCTTGCCATATTTCCCACACGAACCGAAATTGATGCTCCAAAAATGTTCTCTTCTCTCTCCCTACTTAATCTATCTCTACGGTATGGACATCATCGGACATCATTTTGAATGCTCTTCGTCTTTCGTCACATGAAATATTAACAGTAAAAATGTCTTGATGCCAAATATGCAATTAAAAAAAAAACAGTGTACGAATTTTCTTACGAATCGATATCAATATAATAGAACTTAAATAATTTTGGGTGTGGTAGGCGCAGATTGATATGACAGACATGTGTTATCTATGAAACAACGGACTGTGGCGTAATGCAGTGCTGCGCAACCCCAATGGAAAAGCGGATGAAACTGCATCAATAATACGCAAGAGGTTTGACAGTGATCACCTACGAGCCAGAAGAATGACGTAAAACCCAAGTAAAACCCACCCATCCTGCCATGCCATCCAGCCATACGTATCTATTAGTATGCGCACAAATTTACCCAGAAAGATAATCTACCAATCTCTAAAGCCATTCATAAGCGACGCAAACAGATGTCGAAACCAAATATTTGTCACAAAACACATTGCACCGTCAGAGAGAACGACTAGATATCACACGCCACTTTCTTAATCATTTATCATTTATAAATGATGACAAAAATTACGAAACGAAATGCAACGCTCACCTTGCCATTTCCGGTCCAAATTCCACGGGAGGGCAAATAGCGGTCGGCTCAACGAGATCCGTCTAGAATAAACGAAAGATAAAACAGGAATCACTGGACTAGCCAAATAACTAGACGTAAAATAGAAATTAAACCTCGCTAAAGTAGTCGACAAACAGTTTGGTAAAAGGGCTTGAAATGCGACGTCTTGGAAGAAGAATTTGCTATTCTCAAACCGGATGGAATGCGGAAGCGAATAGTTTTTGCCTGTCTGAAATTTGAAAAATCAAGTTGAGGGCATTTTCCCAATGAAAATAAAATGTTAGTTGAGCGTTGCTTCTATAACTGGGCGATCAGTTTTTTTTTTCATCAATCTGTAATGGAAAACGTGACAACAAATTTCAGCCGGTACATGTATAATATGATAATGACAATAGTATATGGAATATAGAAAGACGTCGATAAAGTTTGGAAAGGGCGGGCCGATAGAAATGAAGAGGCAGAGCGACCAGAGAAATAGAAGAGAGAGAGATAGAGAGAGAGGAGAGACCAATGAATAATTTCCAAGAAATGAGACCCAATAATGAAATCATAAATTAATTTGAAAAAAAAAATGAATTAAATTAAATCACGCCAATTAAATAAGTGAAAGTGATGACCCGCGATGAAAGTCCAACGTGGCAGGAAGACGAATACGAATGACACAGTAATTTCTTTAAAAATCACCTAATTCAAATAAAACTCAAATCGAAATCATTAAAAAAAAGACTCGGGTGCGAATTGAATTGGCAAGAAACAAAAGGCAGAGAGACATTAAGTTGACGTAATCGAAATATACTACCAAAGATTTGAAGGAACCAAAAAAAAAAGGAACTATAAAACCCAATGCAACTGAAAATTATTTTTGAACTTGATCAATTCAGTCTGACTAGAATTTGTTGAAATTCATCATTATTGGAATTGGGATGAATTTGTTGTTGTTCTTGTGGTAGTGGTGATCATCACATTGTCCTATCCATCAACTTCGGGGGGTCGTGTTTTTCTTTTCTTCTGGGTGTATAGTTGTGTGTGTGTGTGTTGCGAACGACAGGAAATGTGTTTTAAAAAGGGGATAGTAGGAACCTAAACACGTAATTTTTTAAAAAATAAATCATCAACGACACAAACGAAGAGATATTTCACAGTTAACACAGATGGCGCAGGAGAAAAACGAATAATAAAAAGAACTCCGAGTTCAATCCTCCCTTCATCCCCCGGATGAGGAAGAATTGCAATTAAAAAGGAGACACAGGAAAGTGTTGTTGGTGGTGGTGGGGGGGATTATTGTGTACAACACGAAGCCGACACCGAGGCCAACAGCACAGCAAAATTACTAAATGCGGGTATCGTCTTCTATCCATTTTTCTTTCGACGATTTGGGTAAAAATGAATGAACAAGTAGGTCCCCGCGATAATAAACAACTATATAACCGGGTCAACAAACTGGGCTGTGGCGGGGGACGATCCTATTTGTTGTTGTTTGATGAATAAATCTGAATGTGTTTGCATTTCTTCTTCCGTTTTTTTTTGTAAGTGGTGAGGATGGGGGCGGTGAATTTGTTTCAGTCTTGATAATGTTTTTTTGGGTTTGTTTTGTTTCTTTTACAATTTGTCCATTGACCTCGAAGGCAAAGTGGTGTCGTAGGCTCGAACCATGTCCCCTTGCCGCACCGCTCCGTGTTCCTCTTGCGAGAAAGCGTAACCGTCTGCAAGTCAAGAAGAAAAGAGAAAAACAAACACACACACACAAACAAAAAAAAACGGACAAAATGAACAATGGTTATCTGTATTAAAGAAAAAAAGGGGCCCAAATTTTTGTTATCTTTGTACAAGGAAATAATTAACCCGTGCGTGAACTTTGGTTCTTGTTTGTGCTTATGAGGAGGGAAAAAAAACAAATGGTTTTATAAATAGCGCTTAAATCGTAGTTGAAATAAATTTAGGAAAATTTACGAGAAAGTTCGAGTTCCGTCTGGCCGCGAGCTCCGTCCGACGAGGCGTTTGGCCGCCGGAATACATTTCGAACGCTGCGCATCAGCCGGGCGGTCTCAACCAACCTAAATACACACATAAACACATCAAATATTAGAAGAAGCGATTCATTTTACTAGTCTTAAAAAGTGTTTACTTGGTCCTGGAATCCCTCCGTTGACTATCCAGCAGCTTTCCCGACTCGGATCGCTGCAAATTGATCTCTCTTTCGCACACTTGGTCAGTGAATGACTTGAACATGGTATTCCACAGGCTATAGAACAAAATGTCAAGTTAAAAGTGTTTGAATTTGAGAATAAATTCAACCTTACGTTTTGATGGAGAAATCGGAGATAAGGGCAGTGACTGGGGCAAGGATCAGTCCCCACCAAAAGACGGGCGACGACAATAGCATGTGGGACATTCCGGCCATGTTGGCAGCGAGTGGTAAGCTGGGCCAAAAATGACTAATAAAAAAAGAAACATTAAAAGTCAATCGAATAAAAATCTAGCCATTAGTTAAGTGGTTTTTTACCTGTAGAAAGCTAAAAAGAGGAACCATGTCAAAACCGATCCTCCGATAGCCAACAAGGAAAGCCACGTCCACGAATAAGTCTCCAGTGCGGCCTTGAGGCAGACCGTGACCACGACATAGGTGTACACAGCGTTGCCGAGAATGAGGTAGCCTCCATCCTTTCCGTTGGACCAGACAATGTCCTCACCAAAGGCCATCAACGGTAGCCCAAACAGCAACACGGAATGGATCAAAGCTGTAAGAGAAGATAAAAAAATGAACATCCGAGCAGGAATAAAAGTATGAGAGCTAATACCTTTCGACATCCAGAACCAGAAAACCTTGACATTGAAATGCTGGGCAGACTGTGAGGGTTTGTAGAGCTGCGGGTACCTGTAGGAGACCTCGGCCGTGCAACGCCGGTCAAACAATCCCAGGGCTAAAGGTGGGGCGGCAGTAAAGAGGACGTTGTAGAGACCGATGGTCCATCGTTCGAAGAGAATCTGACCCGACCAGGCCGAGTGGTGGGCGAACCAGAGCTCGATGACGTACAGGGTGATGTTCTTGTAGAAGGAGTAGAGAATAAGTCGGCACATTCGGTAGTAATTGGAGGCGCCGTGGACGAGGAGAAGCCGGCGCAGGAAGCGGAACTGGGCGATCGAGTAATCTGATGCGCAGGCCGCCTGGAGACCCTCCATGCCCGAGATACCGACGCCGACGTGGGCCTTCTGGATCATGGCGACGTCGTTGGCTCCGTCGCCGATGGCCAACGTCACCGCCTGCGTCTCGATCGTCACGGCCTCGACGATTTCCGCCTTCTGACTGGGCGTCACCCGACAGCAAATGACGGCCCGGCATTGCAGGCACAACTGGAGGAAATCCTTCTTCAGGTCGCAGCTCATGGCGTATTTCAGAGTCTGTCCGTCGACGACCAGGGCGGCCGAAGAAGCCATGGTCGTGCTCAAAGGCGAGCTGCCCTCGGAGCGGGTGCTCAACCATCGGCCAATCACTTCCCTCGTACCCTGATGGGGAATGGTGATGAAATTAATTAAAGTAATCCTGCCGGATGAATGCAATTGGAATAACTTACATCGAGCGATTCCTCATTCATGACCAATAATTCCATGTTGGAATTGAGGAGGCGACAGGCGTGGCCGATGTTGATAGCCGTTTCCTGCTTGTCGCCAGTCAACATCCACATGCGGATATCCGCTTCAAGTAACGCGCCAATTGTTTCCGGAACCTTTTTATTTTGGGGATGACGCATAAAGAAAATGAGCGTTAAAAATGACACCCAGTGAGATAAGGAAAAAGAACATTTACCTCATCTTGCAATTTGTCTTCAATGGCCGTAGCGCCCAGGAGAACCAAATTGTTTTCGATTAAATTCGCCGCATCCGCCAATTTCTCCTCGCGGTTCTGCATCGAGACGGACGCCCGGTGGTACGTGTGCTTCCACTCCTCGTAAATATCGTGCGGGATTTCGGCCACTGCGCAGCACAGAGTGCGCAAACCCTCACGAGCGAACGCTTCCAGATGATTGGTCGTCACCTGTTTGTAAAAGCGAAAACCAACAAAAACACACACGATCAATGAACACGAAGAAAAACAAAATAGGCCGAAAAAAAAAGAATCCCATGCGAAACAACAACAAGCAAAACCACATAAAAGAAATACACAGAAAAGGAAAAGATTACCTGTCTGATGTACTGTTGATGTTGCTGAGGTCCCGTAGGAGCGGCGCTTCCCAATCTCTCGTAGATAACCGTGTCTGCTCCTTTGCAAAACAATTTAATCTTTCCGGAGGGCGTCCGGACGATGACCGACATGCGTTTACGGTCGCTGGTGAACTCGAGAATGTGGAGTAGCTGGTAACGATGTTCCATCCCCTCGGCGGTGATCTAAATGGCAACCCATCAACAATGACCCGGACATCAATTCCCATCCGTGGTGACATTTTTCCCGTTTAAAAAAAAATAAAATAAAAAAAGGAATAGATCCCCGCCGTAAAAATCAATGCCGCAGGGGCTAACGTACCGTTAATGTCTCTGGTGTGCGTGACGACAGGACCCATCCCAATCGAGCAGCTCCTTGAATCAGAGCTCTTTCATCTGATAAATAAAAAAAAGAGTCAGGCGGACGGACATGACCAGAGAGACAGAGAGAGAGCGGGAAATAATAATAAAGGACGACGAGTTCCATAGAAAAAACAATCATCGTGAGTGAGTAAGTGAGAACGTGATCAACTCTATAGTAGTGGTGGCCGGATTAAAAAAGAAAACAAAAGAATCAAAAGAAATAAAAGTCAATCGATGACAAGACCTGGAGAGGCGGCGTGATAGTGGAGGATTTCGGGATTGGTTTCATCCTTCTCCGGTATGACCGTGTGGCAGACGGCCAGCAGAGTGAGGAACTCTCGAATGTAGGGGGCGTTCGAATGTTTGGCCGTCAAGTCTTGAACCATCGACGAAGCCATGCCGGAACTGTTGACCACCACGTCGCTCTTGGCCGAGTAGATGGTGCCACCCACTGAGCACTGCTGGAACTCCATCACGTTCTGCGTCAACGTGCCAGTCTTGTCCGAGAAAACGTACTTGACCTGGCCCAGCTCCTCGTTCAAATTGGAAGTTCGAGCGCAGGCTGGCGTGTCCGTCTCGACGTGGTACATTTCCAAATCATTATTGATGAACGTGGCCTTTAAAAATAAACAAAAACAAACAAATCGTCAACTAATGAACAAAGAATTGGCGAATCGTGACATTTTTTAGTACCTGCATGAACCGGACCATCTCGATTGTGACTTGCAAAGAAATGGGGATGAGGTTGTTGAACAGAATGATGTACGTCAGCAAATTGTAGCCAAAGTTGGCCGTCGGCAGATCTGAATAACAATGAGCCGGAAAAAAAAGTGAAAGGGGGGCGGACGTGAGTAATCATCAATTATCTTTTGCTCACAATCAAGAATTTAATTAGACATGAACGAAAGGGGGGGGAGAGAAAAAGACGGATCGATAGTGAAACCTTTTCTTCGCTGGATCGAACAGGATAAAAGAAACTTGTTTACAGTTTGTCTGGTCTTGTTTCATTTACCTTCTAATCCAAGGTACCAATGCTGGAAGCCAAAATTGGAGGCCCAAATCTCATTGCAACTCGAGGCCAGCAAAGAGAGCAGGACCAGCAAGAAAAAGAGCAACAGAATTTGCATGTTGGCTGCTTGATCAACAGTCGATCTCTGCGAACAGAAAAAAATTTGATTAATAAAATTCACCAGTGTCCAAAAATAAATGGGAAAAACCTTCAATGGAGCGGCGGCGGATGAATTCTGCAGCAATTTTGTCTCGTGGCCGGTGTAGAGGACGATTCCAGTGGCCCATTTTGTGTTTTGGAGACGGGCGCCTCTCTGCAGCAATTGATCCGGACCTGTGATGACACACACAAAGCCGAAAAAAGGTCATTTATATAGTCTACTAGTCGCGGTGACGAAAATAATACAATAAGTTGCTTAGCAACAATAATGTGAGTTATAAAATTGGAACCTTACCCAAAGCAAGCGGCTCGTGATTGGCGAGTCTGAGCGTGCCGGTGAATTCGTACAAGTGACGATTGGGCAATTCGCAATGCAGAGTGCCTTGCAAATCCTTGAGAGCCGTGACACTCAACAGTTTGGCAGTGGCTGGCAAAGCCTGGCGGATCTTCAAATTGGTCTCCCCATCCAAATTGGCCGTTTCGATGTAACACAGCGAATGCGGCTCACTATAATAAAATGTAAGGCAAAATGAATTTCAATGGAACGGAAAATTTGTTAAAAAATTGTACCTCGAAGAAATCAGGATAAGATCGGCCGGGAAAAAAGCTCCAGCTCTGACTCGAACCACATCTCCAACGTTAATTTGTTGCCATGCCAGCCAAAGCCACTGGCCATCCCGCAGGGCTTCCACCTGCCTCTTGTTGGTCTCCTGATCAGCTTTGTGTCTTTTCTGTTGTTGTCCGAGGCATCGGACAGGGGCAGCAGCAGCAGCAGCAGCAAATAAACAAATTGAATTAAGAAAACAACGCGGAGGGTACAAATGTGATTACAGATGTGTCTGCAGGCACTGTTTACACACAATATAATACTTACGACATCTTCCACAATTTCCTTGGTGGCTGACACGGCCAGAATGAACAACAACGGGACAAGCGTCGTGTATCGACCCGTTGGTGACACATCAGGAATTTGCTGCCATACGACGACGACGACGCGAAAAAATCCGCCGAAACAAACACACACACAAAACAGAGAAAAAAGAAAAAATCACAATCAGATAAAGGGTGACAGAATGAAGGAGATGAAAGAGGTATGAAAGAAAAAAAAGAAATGTCGTGAAAGAGAGCTATAGCAGACGCGCAGACATCCCAGACACAGATCAATCAGATAGGTCACGCCGAGTGTAGTAGAGGACGACGGAAATTTGGACGCATTCAGCTGAAAGTTTTCCCGAAAAAAAAAACTCGCAACAAAAATAAACGGAATCTCTCTTTCTACTCTCTATGTGTGTATGTGGACTGTGGCTACTGTGCCATTGTTCGCCCTTTGCCAACAACGGCATAACTCAAACCGATATGCTATAATAATAACCGACCAATAAAAACAGTAGGAATAATAAAATGTCGTGTGCCCAGCAGCTTCTACATTTCCAGCTGCCAATGGGCCACGGGGTGGTATCCTGGGTTTTTCCCTGTTGGTCATTAGTGCCTTAATTAGACCTACCGCTAAAAGAATCATCAACCGATCCACCCATTCCAAGAAACAAACAAGAGCTATATAGCCTATAACCTCTCTGCTCTATAGTCATTTCTCTTTTTCTCTCTCGAAATAAATAAATGAAAAGAAAGAATATAAGAAGTTCGCTGAACTTTTTCATGAACTTTGTCCTGCCCTTCTCGAGAACCGATAGGCACTTGACGACCGGTATATATATATAGTATCTACCAGCAACAAGGGCTAATACGTATCGATTTTGTTTCCCTCCACACACACACAGACACACACTCAGCCAAGCCGAGCCTGAAACTTTTTTACACCAACGGTTCGTTTGTTTCCCTTCATCCCCCACTTTCCCCGTTTTTCCAAGAGACACAACAACTGGGCAACTTTATTTATTTACTTTTATTTTTTCCAGGGCCTCGCGAGTCTCAGCTCGCTCGATTGTCTTTTTTAGAATAGAGAGCTGGGCAATCTTATATACGGGGGGTCTATAGGGTCGCTATACGGTACGCTTCCGCACACAGCTTTCGCTTTTATACAGACGGTGGGAGCTGGAAGGAAAAAATCAATGAGATTAAGGTGTGCACGACACTTGGTAGGGTTTTATTTTGTTGCCCTGTTAACGCGGCGGATCACGGCCTGTCTGCGCGCTCTATTCCCTATTCACATCGACGACACGATCAATTTCCTATATCGTCGAGTTCGGTATTGCATGATCGAATAGGATTTGCCTCCAGCCATTTTCCCCACCATACACGTGTTATTGTGAAAAAAAAACCCTGTTTTCTGGGTGATAAAATGAGAATTTGGTATTCTTACCTGGAGCAGGGCGATGAAGAGGAAAAAGCAGTTGGAGTAGCGTCGAAACTGTTCAAACAGGAAGCAAGGTAGGAAGGAGAGGGCGTTGTACTTGGCCGTTGAAACCCGATTGCTACAAAAACGTTGGCCCGTCACCTGGACGCGAATGGCTCGTAATTCGATGCATTCGGCCGCCTCGGTGGCCCCCGATGTCCGGTCGTCCTCCTCCTCTGTAACTCGCATAGCACAACACAACACTCGGTCAGTTTAGTTATCATCAAATTATCCGACGGAGATGATGGACAACGTGAGACTTGCCACGATCCCAACGCACATGAATCATCGCACAAATCCGACTACAACAACACAAACATTGGGCCACAAATAAAAAAAAACTAAAAGAAACTTCAACACTCGTCAAATTGGATGTTGACTGGAAGGTTAAAAATAGGCAACAGCAGCAGCAAGCAGCCAATCGGAAAATACGAGCCCAGAAGGTATACTGCAGCAGCAGCTCCTTTCTTTTATTCAGCAACAGGCGGTGGTGTGATAGGGTTGACAGGAGGCAAAAGGAGGCCCTTTTTTCAGGAGCCGTCGTCACCGTCGTCGATCCTCCCTTGAAATGAGCCGAGCAATAGGTGCAACACACAACAACATGCCAGTCGACGGGGCCTGGGATTTTGTTTCCCTTTCCAGTGTGTGTGTGTGTGTGTGTAGTTTTTCCTTCTTATTCTTTCATGGCCTCAGTGGATATAGTGTGTGTAGTACTCGTACCGACATGGTATACGTTTGAGCGGGCGCTCTGCGGAAACCACCCCACGCAGTGGAGCTGGAAGAGATGGAAGAGCGCAAGCGTCGGCCGCCGGTCAATAATTTTCTCTTGACGAAACGCAGCAAAGATCTTACTTGTATGTACAGGCACATACGGAAGGAGACGACGGTTGAAAGCCCGGAAAATGTACCAAGTCTTACTCACCACCACCACCAGCCATCAATAGATGCATTTTCTACAACGACCGACCGACCGACCGACCTAGTCGGCCATTCAATACTTTAAGCACTGGGATACACTACTTGCATACAATAGCTCCAGGGTAGAGCAAGGATTATACAATCAATGGGAGAAAGAAGAATCAATTGTTGGGCTGAGATAATAATACGAGGGAAAGATGAAAGCAAATTCTAGGGGATGCTCAATGAAGCCAAAGATTATAATGACGAAACGATTGGGGAATAAATGGAAAACAATCGCTGGGAGGGAAATCAGACGAACATAAGGTTCATAACATTTGAAATTCAAAATAGGATCGAGGAATCGTTACCGCTGAGTCGAGTGATGATGCCAAAAGTTCCCATTTCTTCTTTTCAATGGCGCAGAAATTGTGTGCAACGTCGAATTCTGGGGTGTCGTGAAAAATCTCGAGGCTATTTCACTTGAACAAAACAAACTAAATTTTACGACGGGCTGACTCACTCACGAAAACAAAAACACACACCCACACACTCACACACACACACGGTCGAAATGTGTGTTGTTGTTTTTTTCAAAAATGTCGTCCAGTTTGGCCTTCACTCTCGAACTGCATTACGCCAGTTGAGATTGAAAAACCTTTTGCTTCGGCTGTTTTTCAATCAGCTGTCACGGTGGTACAAAGTCCAGCAGGCTGATACACAGCAGTTGTTGGGTGTTGTTGGATTAAAACAGGTGAGCTCTTCTTTCTGCTGCAGCAGCACATCCATCGAGTGCTCACTGGCAAGGTCAGCCCAGAAAAAGTTAAAATCTCGTTGTGGAGAAGAGTTGAACCCTACATGTACGGAGAGAGCACTGTGCAGCCGACGAAACTATTCTCTCGCCAACGGAACAAGAAAAATGTGTACGCCCTCTCAGCACGCGATTATATTTCTGCCAAAACTGCCATGCGCCATCTGTCGGAAAAACGTCGATTTGAGGGACGCAACAAGTGACAGAGCCATCTAGCGGCAGGAATAACTTGTATTTAAAATGGGTGTTTTGGGTTTTGGTTTTTGGAATATAACCGTCGAATTTTTCGTAATTGTAATACAATACATTATTTTGCAAATTGAATACTGAAATACATTACGGGAATTTAGGAATCTTCGAGGGCTTGGATTCGAGTGACTATGGCAAGTCTACCAGCTAATATGCCGTGTCGCTCGATCCGATTCCACACAGTGGCCATGATTAGGCAAAAAACAGCGACTAGAGTGAGCAGCAAGTGGGTGACCGTCAAGGTGTAGTGGACAATGCGTGAGCCGTCATACGTGAACGGCAATGCGGCCAAAAGGACGACGAATATACCGAAAGCCAGCCAATAGTTGCGTCTGTCGTTGGCAATATTCCTCAGCGCAGCGTCACACACCTGTAAGGCTTCTTTTAACGACGAGATGGACGTGTCTTTGCTCCATTTCTGGTTGGCGGAAACGGACTGGCTTTCTAGGATTCGAAGTTTAGCACAAACTGCTTCGTGATCGGAATAACTGAAAGGATAGTTGGGAATGCGGGGTGGCAGTGGAATGTTGACGTCGATTGTCTCGATCTGAAGGCCTTTCCTCGAGCTGCACATGACGAAATCGATGCGTTTGCCATTTGGACAGGCCCGTAAGCTTTCCGATGCTGTGTATGAATTGGCTGGTGTTTCGCTGGTCATACCTTCAATTTCCGGCTGTAAATACCAAACAAGAATTTAAGTAAGATCTTTAGGGTCGATTTTAAAAAACATAAATATCGAAAAATGAAATACTTTTCCGGTAGAGAGGTACAAATCTTTCAATGAAGTATGATCGCATATGAGCCTGTATGCCAAATTTTCCGGTTCGGTATTTAAATCGCCACCGAGGATGCAGAAGTCAGCTTTGTTCCGGGTATAACGGATGAACTGTGAGGTTTCAAATGCTTGCACTACGCGATGGGCACAGTATTCGTCACTTGCCGGATTGTATTCTGCATGGAGCTAATAAATATTCAAGGGAAATTAAATCAATAGTAGCACACTTCTACAAAATAGTAAATTAAATGATAATGCTTACATGGCTGACATAAAGATTGATTTTCAGGCCATGATAAACAACAGTGCATAGACCAACACCTTTGCCACCAAACCAATCCCCATGTTGAATTTTATGAATGTATCCATTCAAGGACCAAGCGTGAAAGAGAACATCGATTATTTTTGCTTTGGACAGAATGCAAATTCCTCCACCAATGACACCACTGTGAAAGTAGTGACTGTACGGGAAAATGTTGCCAACTTTTTTTACTATCGCTTGAAAGTCATCTTCAACCCAAACCTCTTGCAGGAAAACAAAATCATAGTGGCCTAATTGCAGATGACTTCCGATGGCATCTATACGAGTTCTTCGATCTTTCGAAACACCGGCAATGCCCCAGCAATTGAGAGTCAAAGCAGTCACCTCCATTATCTGATAATGAAAAAGATAACAGTTTAGGACAAGTCGGGAACAGCAGAAATTTTTGTGCACGTTATTATACACGCGTTGAAACCAGAAGACTAACCTCAGTTCACTTACATCAAATTATTCAATCGACGAGGATCAAGTCAAGTTATTAATAAATACTGATGTTTGTGTTTCTTTGTGCCAAGTTGTGCAACACGTGAAAACGTCTTCAAATGTCAACAAATAAATCAGCTGTGTAGGGTATCGATTCTAAGATAGATCGATTCCTTGGCGGCCCAGTCAAATTACATAAAATGAAGTTTATCGAAGGAATTCGCAAGACGTTTTATTATTGACCTGTAAAGTTTTTAAAATTACAATGTCGTTAAACTCGCTCTGTGCACTAAAATATAATTTAATATAGCAAATACTAGGAAAAGTGTGAAGTGGAGAAGAAAACGTATCACTTTTATGCCGTAATTTATTCCCCATTAAATGAAAAACGATCCCGTTTGTAACACTGTATTTACCAATACAATAGTCTGTTAACGCAAATTACTTTGATCTAGCTCTAGCCAAACAAAAAGCTGAGCTAGGATTTTTTTAATTACCAAAATGCGCAACACACACACTTAGTCACGATTCGTATTTGTTATTTAAGGACCGTTTTTAATAGTCTAATAAGCCTTTCTAGCATTGCGCGGGGCGTGCATAACACAAACACTTTTATTGCTGCACTAGGCGGTTAAAACGACATCTCAACACTCGAGTCGAATAGATTCCCCAACTTCTTCTTCCTCACTCTTCAACAAAAAACTGGAACTTATTCGTTTCATGATTAAATCACTAAATCAGCTCCCATCCCACAGCACTTACTTTTGTATGACTTCCAAAATCGTGTCCACTTTTCGGATGAAAATGTTATTCTTGGGCGAGAATTTTTGATTCATTGACCTAAATACGTCATCATCGGATTACTCGAAAACAACTGTGTTATTAGTGCTTGCTGTACAGTATCCAAAACACTTCGAAAATTTAGAGATTATGAATTAAAAACCTACCTAAAAAAATTAATTGCTAATGTTATTTTTATTTTTAAATTCTCAGAAATGTTTTTGTTTTTCTCTCTCAAAAAGAAACAGCTGGTCATGAATCGATACTTAAGTAATCGATTCTTGCTAAGCAGTAAGGGTACTAGAGGAGGGGAAGCTAAAAGAGGTTTTACATGTCGCCAGGAAAACTGTCTAGTGTCTAACTAGAAACTCAACGTTGAGAAGAAAGAAGTTCAAGTTGGGATACGTTTGTCCACCACAACATTTACAGCTCTTGATTGTACTAGATCTATATAGTTTTTCAATAGTTATTGGCCTTAATAATCCAAACTAGTTAACCTTTTCAAGGACGAACCCGAAGCTCGTCTGTATGCCCAACCTTCAATTTCAATTGATTAGGACTTCGGTGATCAGTTTTTCTCGCCTCGATAAGCTGGCGAAAAGGAATTAGGGAAGTGTGATGCCTCGCAATAGCAACAACAGTACCAAGAGGAAAATGGATCTGGGCGAGGATGTAAGCTCATTGTTTGGAAAACGGTCAAAAACTAGCAGCAACAGCACTGTAAATCGCTCTAGAACTAAGGGAGCAGAAGAGGCACCCACTGTATTCAACCAAAAAAAATGTATTGCCTGGTTTCGCCAGTACAGCACCCCAAGCTCACCAGACACTATTGGTAAGTATTTGTCATAAATGTGACCTTAATAAACCCCTTTAATTGAATTTATTTGTTTACTTTGCAGGGCCTGAAGGTGTAGAAATGTTTTGCAGGGACCTGAATGTTGAGCCAGAGAACATTGCATTGCTAGTCTTGTCATGGAAAATGGGAGCTAAACAAATGGGATATTTCACATTGCAAGAATGGCTGCTGGGACTCACAGATTTACAGTAAATCTTGAAAATATCATGTCCTTGGCTGTTAAAGTTAATTGGTTTACTGTTGATATAGGTGTGATTCATTAGCAAAGTTGCAAGCGAAACTCAACTACCTTCATTCTCTACTGCTTGACAGTTCCCACTTCAAATCAATCTACCGATATGCCTTTGATTTTTCCAGGGTAACTTTGTTGTTTATTTGATTTCATTCTAGTGTGTTATGCTCATATTATTTTAGGACAAGGATCAAAGAAGTTTAGACATTGAGACTGCCAAAGCAATGTTGGGATTGTTGCTTGGAAGGCAGTGGTCACTTTTGAATTCCTTCTTCCAGTTTTTAGATCAATCTCGATACCGTGTTCTGAACAAAGACCAGTGGTGCAACGTTCTTGAGTTTTCCCGCGCGGTGGATGTAGATCTGAAGAACTACGATGTTGATGGAGCTTGTGAGTTGGAATTCAGTGACAAACTTATTTATAACATTTGAACTTCATTTTTTGTTTTTCTGTTATTTAGGGCCTGTGATGCTAGACGAATTTGTAGAATGGCTCAAGGTGAACAGGGGAGAATCGAACATTCAATAAAATACTTCTTAGAAAATTTCAATGCTCTGATCGTCCATATCCTTCCCATTCATCCTTTGATGGGAGGGCTTTAAAGCCTGCTGTCTTTCGAGCTGCCAGCCCAGATTCATCACTCTCCAGTGAGTGGAGCACAACCATTTGCCGAATATTCAATAAAAAAAAAATCACGTTTTTTCTGTTTGTTACTTTGATTTGAAACACAATACAAAATAAGGCTCTACTCTTTTCAATCTAGTACTTTTTAAAGTCACATTTTATTACGTCAATATTGAAAAAAAGCATCGTCATAAACACATAGTTTTACTAGTTCATTTGCACATTCGATCAGATTTCATCTTGCTTCGCCTGTCTAGTAAGACTTCGTGTAAATACCCTTCGGCCTTGGCAGATTTGAGAACTTCACGGCTTTCGGTATTAACCCGCATTTTCTTGTCTTGAAATTTTTGAAATTGCTTCCTGTTAAATGTTCAATCGTTAAACTTGTGTTGGAATAACGGATATTAAGGAAGGATAAAACTTACACGTAGTTTATCTCAATCTGCTCTACACTTCCTTTTTCTTCAATAGGTCCTTTATTCTTTTTCTTGCTTTCAATGTCTGCTTCCAAATCCTTATTGCAGCGTAACTGTGCAACAAAGTCTCAAATGTTAACACTGATCATAAACTTTTACGATTGTTTGGTGTTCTTACTTTTAAGATTTCATCTGGTCCAGCGGTGATACTCTGTGCGTAGAAACTGTCGTCATCCGGCGAAACCGACACGAATTTACTGTTGGCGGCTTGTAATGCAAGCTTACCGTCCTAATTGTTCCCAAATATTTTTTTAAAATCTTATTTTTCTCAGACTTGTATTAATTTGTTGTGCTTACCTGAAAAACGGGCTCGAACTGCTCCAACGCACTTACAGCATCAGATCGTCCAACAACTATACCATTTTTGTCAATGCCAAGGTATTTTCCATACCCAGATTTAAGTGTTATCTTTGTTTCACCCACAGGGAATGCTGTGAAAATCTCCTCAGGTGAAGGAGAATCTCCTATAGGACCATACAACATTATCAGTACATGTAAAAAGTAAAATACTAAAAAATAATATGTAGTAATTAGTTAAAGTAGGCTACCTTCATCATGTGGTGGCCCCAGTACAAATAAACCATTGTCCAACGCTTTGATGTAGCATCTTTCACCAAACTCAATTGCTAATGCCCCTGAAATCTGAGAAAAATTTTGTACATTCCAAAAGCCACCTAAAAAAAGGCTGTAGAGGATATTTTTTTAATGTATTTCTAATTTATAAAATATACCATGTTTTATCATATCATCTTTGTCTGAAGCTGCGATAGCTTCCTCATGGGTGCGCTTTTTGGATTTATGCTTCTTGGCTGGCCTTGAAAACAAATCATTGTAAAATAAACTCAAATTGTCCAAAATGTACTTAAAATAGATGCACATGATGATGAACAAAATAGAAAGTAAAATAAATTAGAAAAGTCAACTTACTTAATATCTTTATGCCCTTTCAGTTTAAGTTTTCCAGATCGAACCGCAGCATACTCTGCCATTATCTTCAACCGAAAATTTCGGAACTAACTTTAATCAACGCGTAATAAAATAGAAGATAAGTGTCAAATGAAAATGCACGAATTGTATTTTATGTCTATTTTTCGTTTGAGGACGACGTAAAATCGTTAAATCGTACGAAGTCCAAACTAGTTGTGCCGTTGGGTGTTGTGATGATCAGGTGCGACGTTGCCTCTAAAATTTGCGCCATTCGAATTTTCAATGAAATATTTTCTGATTTTATTTTTTATCAGCGATTTTACTAAAAATTATCCTTTAGAATTTTTGGTAAAAATATTGAACATCAAGTTTATTCGATCTATTTTATTAAGCAGACAGGCGATCAACCACAGCAGTAATATTTGGTCGTTTGCTGGGTTCTAGTTGGATCATTTCTTTGATGATTTCTCTTGCAAAATGATCTTCGTTTAATCCTTTATTAATAACGAATTAATTAATAATGAAACATCTGCGCCTAACATTGGAAAAATTTATAAACATCTCACCGTTTAGATTATGATTTCCCTCACGGATATTTAAAGTGATTGTGAGCTCGTCTCCTGTTGAAAACGGATGTCGTCCCATTGTCAGAAAACGATAGAAAACACAGCCAAGTGAAAATACATCACAGGCGATGGTTCCTCTTTGACCTCTTAGTTGATTATCAATGAGCAGCTCCGGAGCAATAAAGTGAGTAGTTCCTGTTCCACTTTTACTTATGGAAAAACTACCTCGTTCTGTTGCCGGTTTACAGAATCCGAAATCCGAAATTTTCAACACAGTAGGGAAACCTTCACGACTTTGAATCAAGACATTTTGAGCAGATATATCTCGATGAACGAGTACTGCTACTGTATGGATGTGTTGCAAACCGCAAGCCATTTGATGCAAAGCGTCTAGTTCTGAAGGCATCGTCGATCCGGTATATTTCCTAATGATGTAGTCATGAAGAGTGGACTGACAGAGCTCCAGTACTATGTACCTATTTTTTTAATAATTTGATGCGTTAATATGCTATAGTATGGCTTGTGTATAAGTATGAAATTCTTACTTGAAATCGTCATCTTGATCAACAGCAAAAACCTTCAGAACGTTGGAATGATCACAGCGCATCATTCTTTCCTCTTCTGTAGGATTTCTAACATGGTCTTCGGTCCTCAAAAGTTCTATCCGTTTAATAGCTACCCTTGCATTGTTATGCTCTCCTTGGTATACAATTCCAAAACCTCCTCTTCCCAAAATTTGAGAAGCAGCAGCCTTTTTAAGATGAGGATACTGCATTTCTTGCCTATCCAGTTACAGAAGTTATTAATTATGAAATATCGATCGGATATGCTATTTTTTGTTTATTATTAATTAATTTAAATGCTATTTATTATTAAATAAACTCTTGTTCTACAGACCTTACGCCATTTTCTTTGACGAGTATTTTTATCAAAAAACAAAAATAGATAACATGTAATGAAAAAGTTGCGTTTCTCACCTTATATGTGTATGACCAGCGGTTATGCTATGGCACTGATATGACGCTGATATGATTTTCACTCCTATTATACAGGGGGGTGATAACAGATTCTTAGAAAACGGAATAAAAAACCCTCTTTACTACATCCAACGTTTGCATTTACATAAACTTAGTAAACTCTACCAATCTGCCATGAATACATACCGAAAATTTGTCTCATGAGATTAATTATTCATGTTTTCCTCTCCTTTATGATTAACAGATCTCACCGGCCACTTAGTTAGAAAAAACTTGAATAGCAAATACGCAACATCTAATATTCTTGAGCAATCATACCAAACTGTTGTCCCCGCTGTGCTTGACAGCACTGCGTTATCTGAGTAAAAGGCGTGTCCAATTGGGATTGGATAACTTGTATGGTAGTTTTATTTTGGCGTGATCACTATAGCTGCGTGTTCGAAGTCCAATAATGCGGCTCACTCGGCGGCTCATGTCGCACGACTTTCATTCCTGCGTCTACCTAATTGAATATTTGTATTATTAGTTTATTACTTCAAAAGAAATGGTCACGATAACGAGAAATGATGTGATATCGTTCATCAAACATATAATTTAGATTAAAACCCGCTGTATAAAACAGCGCAGAAGGAAATAAATAAACTCATTATATATTCATTTGTTAATAGCTCTTACAATACAGTAATTTTTTTTTATATTCATTCATTATTCAGTAAAATGTTGATTCAATAAATTGTTCATCCGTTATTCTTCTTTGCATCAGTGTCTTTCCGTCTTTCTCTTCCAGTTTTATATCGGCCCATTGATTACGCAACCGCGCATTTGTATTTATTTTCGGAGCAGACAGTCGATCTAATTGTCACTGCTGTCTGCTGCCATTTGAAACTGCGTCTTACGTCAGGTTTTACGTCCAAGAACAACTTCAAAATTCTTTGCTAGCTCCATTTATAAACAGCATATGCAATGAACATTCTTCCGCGAATTTCTCAGCTTTCTCCCCGTGTTATTCATATTTTAGGTAATTTTGTATTTAAAGATTTATGTGTATGCCTCATCTGAGACTTGTTTGATCACACATTAAAAACATCATTCTGTTCCGTCACCTTTGCCGTTCATTTATTTTTCACATAGTTGTATAATAGAGTTTAAAAATTATTAAATAGGTTGCAATCCAGGCCCTTTTACTCTCCAAGGAACTAACACATATTTGATTGGAACCGGAAAACGGTCAGTGCCAGTAGGCCAACATCTGTTTCTGTGTAAAATTTAGCACCATTTTCACATATACAGGAGAATACTACTTGACACAGGAGATGGACAGGTCCCAGAATACTTTGATTTGCTTCAGTCAGTATTAAAGGAGCAGCAAGCAACCTTGGATCACATTTTAGTTTCCCACTGGCATCCTGATCATGTTGGGGGTGTGGAAAAAATCCAACAATCAATCAACAAAGGTTGTTTACAAATTGTATTTCCCAACATCCAATTCTAACATTTAAAAAATTTGTTTATCAGACTGCAAAGTCTCAAAGTTTCACATTGAGGACAGACCAACAGAATTTGAAAAATTAACAGATGGACAGGAAGTTTCAGTTGAAGGAGCCAATTTAAAGTAAGTCTATCACTATTACATGGGATACTTAGTGAAATAATACAATTTTGTTCATTCCCTAGAGTGTACCACACACCTGGTCACAGCACTGACCACATTATCCTACATTTGAAGGAAGAGAATTCCTTATTCAGTGGGGACTGTATTTTGGGTGAAGGGACTGCCGTCTTTGAGGACTTGTACGATTACATGAACTCACTGAAAACCATACTTGGCCTTAATCCAAGTAAAATTTATCCTGGACACGGACCGTCGATTGAGGTGAGCCTACATCGTAATGATGTAATAATTTTCTGTTCGTTTGTCACTCTATTCGTCTTGTGTTTAGGATCCCATTCAACGAATAGAGTACTATATCCATCATCGAAACGAAAGGGAGAGGCAGATTTTAGAGTACCTTTCGTCTAACCATGGGAATAAAATGTCTGCCATGGACATTGTCAAGGGTATTTATGAAAATTTAGATTCAAGTCTTTATCTTGCTGCTGAGAGGAACGTTGAGCTTCATCTTAAGAAATTAGAAAAAGAAGGTAAAGTTAAGAAACTTGCGATACTGTGGAGTACAATTTGATCTATTGTTCAAAGAAATATATAGCCCTATTATTGACTCAACTTTCTACAGTGCATGTACTCAAAGTGATTAATGAGAGACAAAATAGACTGAAGCACCTTGTCTTCAGGGTTAAATTAACCATTTATTTGTCTTTCCCTGTTTAATTTGAAAGTCGCACCTCGGAACACCTTCTAGAATGTATAAAACAGTTGGCGGGAAACTGAGCGACGTTTAAGGGAAAATAGTGTAGGAGGACCATGATTGAGGAAGAAAGGTGACCACGAAGATTAGCTGCTAATGCGGTCTTCGCTGCGGCGGAGGAGGAGGAGGCATACCCCTCAGATTTAGAATAAAGTCCTCTAATATCTCCTTGGTAACCGGTTCACTGATACTTCGACAGACAGCTGAAAATATTTTTTTCAATTTACGTGTTCAATAATAATTTCCGATATAAAAACGATGGCACTTGATTTACCTGTAGCAGTATTAAAACTGTTGGGGAAGCTTTTGTCCGTTCGTTGTCTCATAAAGACCCATTTTCCATTGCCGTTGTTCATTTCAAATCGGCATTCAATAATTTTATTGTCAAGGGGGACCATCTCCTTGGTAGCTTTCATTATCGCGAAGGGAGTGTCATTCTTCCCTCCGACAAACAAATGACCAAGACGTTCTCGCAACATCCTAAGAAAAACAAAATTAAAATCAATTTCAACTATGTAAGTCTATTTGTTAGTGAGATAGCGAACTTACCCAGGACGGTTTTCGATAACAATTTTCAGTCGAAAATCAACAGAATTGTGAGAAGGTGGTTTCCACTTCAAGACGGAAGGGCACTGACCTGGTGTATAGGTCTATTCATAAAAATACACAACATGTTGGCAATTAAAGTTAAATTTAAAATGATTTTGTTGCCGGTATACAGAATTTTTCTTTTACCTCTTCTATGGGTTGGAAAACGAGACCATCAGGTTCGTGCCCAAGTTTTCTCATAAACTTCTCTCCTAAAAGAGCGGAGGTAGCTGGCACATCCCAAAAATCTTTACGTCGAATGCCGATCGGCTCACGTTCTCGGATAATCCGTCCCGATTTCATGGCAACCACTCGAGGTTCAATAATTTCCTTCTGGGATTAAAAACGATATTCAATAAATCAAAAGGAAAAATCCATGGAATAAATTTAAACACTGTTTACCATGATCGTACGATAGCGGATCGAAAAAGGTTCTTGCAAAACTTGATTCCCTTCCAGAGAGACGAGATCGTAAATCAAATAGCGCGGATGGCGCATCCCGTCAGCCTTATCAATGACCATCTCACCGTCTACTAACGTGTCAACCAAATGACGCTTGCCATCATGTGAAGAGAAGAACGAGACACCCTCGATCTGAAACACTGCGTTGTCTCTGTCTATAAAGTAGACTTGTCCTTGTCCCATAATATACATCATATACCTGCATCCGAACGTGAAAAAGTTTAGAGATACCGTAAGACTATAAAGATGAGATCAATTACCTGGTGCCGTCAGCTTTCCATGAAACCATGTAGGGGTTTTTCAGCAGTTGGATGTTCCTTCTATCCATGGAAACTGGCTGGCAACCAGGGAATCCAGATGATTTGAACCCCGTGAGACTTTTGATCCTTTTTTGCACTTCGGTTGTAATCTCCATATCAGTAACCGGCTTGACGTTGGGGATGCCTTCCATGAATATGGCTTTGGCTTGAGCCACTTCTCGTCGTGGTTTTTTCTTCTTGTCACCCGTACTGCCGCCGGCTTGGTCATCATCTTCGTTGTCTTTAATCGTGAACATGACTCTTAGGTTAAGAGCATAGTTTTAATAAAATATACCATCAACAGCTTCTGGTTCTTCTTTGCTGGGGGTATCATCATCAGCCTCGCAATGCCACATTGGCAAGGCAGGAGCAGGTGGGGCGTCATCTATGTCACCATAAAGAGTAAATAGTTCTCTGATATAGTCTTCCTTGTAGATTCCAGGAGGTCTATTATAGAGAGGAAACAAATTTTGTTTGTTAAAGGAAAATAAATAAATTAGTAAATTGTAGTTGAAACTAAAGAGCCCATTTTCGTAAAAACATTTATGTTTTAAATTCAGGCTGATTTATTCATCTGTAGACTAAATGTTATTATGGTTCAAATTGGTGATAGTTACCTTGCTTTAGAAAATTCATTGACTGCAGCTTCCACTGACCAGTCCATGGCCTGTACCAAGTATGAAACAATGAGAAAGCCAGTTCGGTTAAAGCCATGGGTACAGTGGATGCCGATAATTTGTGTAGGATTCTGCGAGATGAATTGTGTGCATAACCTGATGAACAGGTTCACTGTTTCAGGGCTGGGAGTTTCACCATGTCCTTTGCAGCTGAGTTTAACATATTTACATGAATTTTGTTCTACTACATTCTTGTCGTAGAACCTGCTGGTATTGGTAAGATCGATCCAGAGCCCAAGTTTCAACTTCATATTCTTGGCTGATGAAAATACCATTTCAGGGTGAAAAGTATATTCATCGTCGACTTGATTATCGTATCTTGCATCTAGTGGAGTTTTGAACGCTAAAAATTTCTCTCCGACTGTAGAAAAGGCCTTTCGAGGACAGTGCAGCCACCGTTGAGGAATCGGGCCTGGCCCATTGTCAAGATTCCTTTTGCGGCTCATTTTGTCGATATCAGAAGATTGTTGTAAAAATCGACCTGTAGATTTATGGTGACTTATGTTATTCCATTCGTGACGTATAGGTTTTCACTTCTATAAAGCTAAACTTTACGACGTAAAAAATGAGCAACCCGCTGGAGATTCAACGACTACTGACAATGAGTGAAATTAATTGTGCACTCATAGATGGCGCACATGATAGGCGGGCGGGTTTTTCGATTTAAAAAATATGGTGACAAGTTTCGACAACTTCGCCTTGTAAAATGTTGTGCCCGATTGTATGCAACCAATTTTCTTTCCCGTAAAAGTTGAACTCTTCTGGTTCAGTTCTGGTTAGAAAAAACGAAAATTCGCGTCGATATCCCAATTTCATTGCCAAATTAAACTTTTAATATGACGTTATTCACGAACTAGCACGGTGTCAGCTAGTTTTCATTCCGACCTAAGGACAGTCCCATCCTTCCTATACTTTCCTCAGAGAACACCCAATGTTATTTAATTAGGGATGAAATTATGTACTCTGTATTAGTATGCTGTATTCAGTATTCACCCTTAGGTTACACACAATAAATGTGTAATTACCACATTCATTTTACAGTGGTTGCCTTCACCGGGAAGTCAATTGTGCACTAGATGGTGGATGTTATGGGATAATAATGATGATAACACAATGATTAGATTACCCTCAGCGGTCGAAATTCATCTAAGAAAGAGATGCATTGAGACATTCGATAACTTTCGCCAAATCCAATCGTTCTTCCATCATTTGAATGACAGGTTTTTTGGCAGCATGACCGTCGTTCAATTCTGGAAGTAAAAAAATTTTTATCTAAGTAAAATAAACGAAGAGAAAAAAGTTACGCTGGTCATAACTTACCATTTTTATTTACTATGTTTTCACTTAAAATATTTTGCTCGATTAACCGATTTTCTTCACCATAAGGATGGATTCCTCTGGTTAAAAAGTAGAAAAACACGCATCCAGCCGCAAAAATATCGCTGTTTTTAGAACACCGCCCTCCTAATTCATCCCTGTTAAAGAATGGAATGATCTCCTTTGCCAACCAAGCTTTCGTTCCACGGCGCCCGCTCATGGAGGTAGAGCCGCGCTCGTTGGTCAGTTTGCTGTGTCCAAAATCAGCCCATTTCATCTTGACAGAATCCTTGTTGGAAACCAAAATATTTTCTGGCTTGATGTCACGATGGATGATGTCCTTTGAATGAATATACTCGAGAGCTTGGGTAAGTTGTAACAGGACCTTTAACTGATCTGACTCATCGGACAGCACTTGACCTGTGTAAACAGGTTTGCAGTATTCGCGGAGATTTGCATAACAGAGCTCGAAAACAATAAATCTAGATGTATTTAGGAATGTGAGATGATTAAGGTTTTAATTTATTATCTTTAAAAGTTTATTATACCTGAAATCGTCGTTATCCTCGACATGGATAAACTCGACAATATTGTCATGCTTGAGTTGGCGCAAATTGAGCAACTCTCTCGAATTTAATTCGTAGTTGGCGTCAATCAGTTGAATCCGCTTCACAGCCACATTTTGCCCTGAAAAACTGCCACGGAAAACCACTCCATTACCACCTCTACCTATGATATCCTTTCGGCAGAAACGGATTTCATTGTCGTTGAGGAACACCATTTCTTCCCCCATTTCTACTCTCCAGTCCCACGATTGACTGAATGAAATAATAATCGCCCACGAAAGATACGAAAATCTTTGTTCGTTATCTCGGTTTTTCCGTTACTAACACCACTGATATAAACGGTACGGTAATATAGGCCTCTATATAAACGGCCTCAGTTTTTCATAACCGGTGTGGCAGCATGGCACAGGTATCGTTCTTAATTGCTTTGAAAGCAACAGGTTTGAAAACGTTTCTTTTGACTTTTGTTGTCAGCGTTTTTTAACATGTGAAAACTGTTCCCAAGAAGCACAAAGTGAACGATATTTAAAAACAAATGAAAAATGTAAATTAAAAATTAAGTAGTTTGGTCTTCATCAGCAGTTGTTATTCACTAACGTTTCAACAAACACATGCTCAAAACCAACAAAGCAGACGATGTTTGCGAGTTACACGTCAACTTAAAAATCGATTATCATTATCAATTTTCATAATCGATTACTAATCAATTCTTTGTACGCAATTTAATAAAAAGCCAAATTTGCTTTCAAGAAAGATAAGATAAATGTAAGCACCAGTAGAGCTGGTTTTCATAATGACAAGTACAATTCTATCCCTCAACTTAAGTTCCTCTGTGAAAATTAAATCTAGAATCTCACTATTCACTAGAGGAAGTATTCTGGATTCACACTTGTTAAAAAACAACGATAATTTTGTTATTCACGAAAGGACTACTATACACGTTGTACAGTGGTCGCCTTCACCAGAGATAATTCTTTCCTTCCGTAACGATTTATCTTCAATGTTGCTCTCTTGATGGCGTATTCTCTGCCGACCTGTAAATATTATATAAGAGTTAATACAAATGCAATTAAAAACTGAATGATGAACAACTCATATAAAAGTGACTCGTACAACTTACTTGAAAGAGTTCATGGAACCTTTGGAAATTATCTGCAAAAGCCTTGGCTTCAATTTCACCAGTGTCATCCCGGAGATGCACAGTGAAAAACTTCATGTTAAATCCAATATTTCTTTGCCAAAGATCGACTATTGGCTGTGAAACAACTCTGGCACGAATCGTCCTTAACAGATGGGAACCGAAAAAATATGGAAACATAAATTTATTTTTCAGAATATTACACTTAAATTTAATCTTGCTCTTACCCGGAATTCACTCCCTCTTCCAGTCCCGAAATTGGAGTAATGTCCGCCGCGGTTACGTACCGTGGAGTGGGTGGAACCACGACTGCCGGCGGAATTGGCTTTGGCTTCAATCCAGCAATTACTTCCGCCAAGGTGATTCTTTGTGCCGGATCCTTGGAAATCATTCTGGAAATGACAGTCTTAGCGAAGTGATCATTTGCAAGTCCTGTTTCAATTTACAATTAAAATATGATTACATCAACAATAAGGACGTTAAAGAAATTCAGTTTTATACTTTCAGCGCTGATGGGGTTGCCCTCCATGACGTTCTTCTTGACGACCGATTTTTTCCCAAATGGATGAGCACGCGTAAAATAATAAAAATAAACACATCCAGCTGAAAAAATGTCGCTTTCTTTCGAATCCGCGCTAGTTCCGTCTCCACTGGAGAGAACTTCCGGTGACATCCAGCACAGAGATTCACTGCTCGAACTCTCAGTTGACGAATCGGACATTTGGTTGAGACCAAATTCGGCCCATTTCATAACGACTGGGGTCGTCAACGATATCAACATGTTCTCCGGCTTGACTTTGCGATAGATGAACCCCTTGGAATGGATGTAATCAAGTCCACTGGACAATTGGCAGAGAACTTCAACGTCTGTCGGCATATGGCCAGTGTAGTCTTGATCGAAAAATCCTTGTAGAGAAGCAGCGCACAGTTCCAACATGAAAAACCTAAGCGAAACAGTTAATAATACTAATTCCACAAATTCCATACACTTCAAATACAATACTTGAACAAGTTGTTTTCTTCCACGTGAAGCAGTTTGACGACATTTTTGTGCTCAACTTGGCTGATGATGAAAACCTCTTCCTTCGTCTTTAATTCGTCGATTCCCACTCGTTTGATGGCGACTTGTTGGTTTTTGTAAGTTCCGCGAAAGACCCACGAAGTGCCGGTGGCATTTCTACCGAGCACACCTTTTGGTGAAACATCAACGAACCAATCCGCTTCCGGCTGTGCCGCCACTACCACCTCCTCGGCTGGTTCCGATTTAATTTCAACCTAACAAATCAGAGATAACCGTTAAAATGAATCTTATCTCTGTACGAAATATTATCACTCGACCATATGTTAGTTCTGCATTTGTTAAACAAACAAATTGACGACAATATTGTATCCCCTTAACATTTTAACCCAATTAATATGAAAGACAAATCTCACCTTTACGTCCATACTCAGCAATTGGGGCAACTTAATTTTCAAGTGAAACAGCAATCGGCTGAGAATCAAAAAGCTGTACGTCTAACCTGAACGTAGGATGGACTGTGTCTGAACAAGTGAGCATCCAGAGAATATTACTAGGAAGAAGAAATAGTTGGACATCTTTCAAACGTTTGACCAAGTATATCTCCCAAGGGTATTTAGTCATCAAAGAACGTTTCAATTTTCAGAATTGTTTATTAAGACGTCATTTTACATAGAATTGTGTATATTCGTTTTTAAAAAGATTAAGGTAAATTTAGCGATGGCGAAACCATTCGAAGGAATTCGTTCAGCCAATCTTGGCACTTTTTCAATGTGGCTAGTATGGGTGTGGTGGTCCCGTTGTACGGATGCTTCTGGGCCAAGGAAAGCAATTTCTGCGGAGAGGTGCGAACTGTGCCGATGGCCAGTTTTTCCTTCGGGTCGGCTGGAACGCTTCCGGTCGTCCGGATTGCCTCCATGCGCCCGGAGTTGTTCTCCACAGCTTCAAAGGTGTAAACACGACCGTCGCGTGAGAAACGAGCGACGAGAAACCATTTCTGGAAATAAATGTTGTCTTCGTTCCTGGTGATGGACAACAGGAAGTTGCCGATGGAAGAGAATTCCGCCGGTTTGGTGTACAAGAAAATTTCGCAATCGCCGACCACGTCATCCAGCTCTTCACAATCTTCCACACGGTTCGTTGGCTTCTTAGTAATTATTGTCATATTTTTAAATTGAATTGTCACCGCCTTCCGGAATCCTTCAAAGTTCATTCATTATTGAAATGATTAGATTTATTGTAATTGAATATACTTGCCTTTCGTTATAGGAATAGGTTTCACCGCCAACTATCGCCCAGGTATATCTGAACTGCCAATAAGTCAACTGGACAGTATCCGCATAGTTTGACTTGGAAGTTGGAACTTTCGGTTGTTGCCTAACGCAAGTCTCTTTTTATCTTTCACCTGCGTATCGCCTACGCTAAATTTAACAAACTAAACATCACCTTAGATAACGAACCATCTTATCAAGTTGTGTGACGCGCGTTTGACTCGGCATCAATATTCAACCCTTGAATTATTGATGTGTTTATTATTTAATGTGTTAAATTTCTCGTCACATCAAGGTCGTTAAAACAATGAACCTTCGGGTTTATCGGATGTACGTCAATACGAATGTCATCAAAATTCTATCCGGTATATACGTATAAGGACACTATTCACCTAAATTCACTATGATGTGAATGTGAACATCCTGTTAACTCCATTCTCATTGGTTTCGTAATTTTTTGGTATAAAGTTTAAATTTATTAGTTTAGAGTTAATAAGTCATATAAAAAAAAGCTGGCTGGTATATGTGGATTATTGCGGATGTGGCGGTGATGATTAGATTAACGTACGACATTATCATCTTGGGGAAAACAAAACCGCAAAGGGTTATATAGAATGTGAAATTCAGTGGGAGTATGTGAATGCGCGATACGTTTTCTCAATTTGATTTGACTTGAAGTAGCATTATTTTATTAGACGTTTGAGAGAGACAAATACCAGTCATGTCTTTATAGATTTGGATATAATTCAAAGTGCAAAATAATATAACATGGGGAATTCTAATAGCAGAGGCAGCAACTGCTGGGAGCCGAATAGTCCACCCCATTCTCACGTCACACCATCTGACAAAATTGTTCCAGCTGCACAAAATGGCAAGAAATGTTTCAAATTAAATTTTAGATCACGTGAAATAACATTGATGACTTATTGTTTTGTTCCAATAATAGATTACAATATTAATGTTCAGCCCGTTGAAAAGAAACCGGCTGCGCTGATTTGCATAGCTCTCTACGACTATGAAACCCGAACCGATGGCGATCTGGCCTTTCAAACCGACGATCTTTTAGAAATCCTTGAAAAAAGCGACACAGATTGGTGGAGGGCCCGGAATAAAATCTCCGGAATGGAAGGCTACATTCCGTCCAACTACGTAGCCCCATTGAAATCTGTCGAAGCCGAACCGTAATATAAACACATAACATCTTATAGCACAAAGAAAAAATCTACTAAATGCTCATTATTTTCCAACAGATGGTATTTTGGGAAAATTCCAAGAATTGATGCCGAAAAATTGTTGCTTCAAACGGTTAACAAAGATGGTTCCTTTCTCATTCGTGAATCTGAAAGCGCTTTAAACGATTACTCACTTTCAAGTAATTTAGAATTATATCTTTTGTTAAATGAGCATTATAACCGAAACAATTTGCATAATTGCAGTCCGATTCAATCAAGAAGTGAGGCACTACCGCGTCAAGCAAACTCTCGTTAACGACGAGACAGTCTATTACGTCAACCGAAGACGGACGTTTTTGACGCTACAGTTGTTGATTGAACACTATTCCGGCAACGCTGAAGGACTCGTTATTCCTCTCAGCAAGCCTTGTTGTAAGAAGGTATGATACATAATAAGGAATAATTCATCTAAAATGATTAGTTCATTTTAATTATTAAATGTATAATTAAAGGCGATTGGAGCACCTCTGACGTCTACTTTGTCTTACGACACGTACGACAACTGGGAAATTTCACGATCGTCGCTCAAGTTCGAACGTCTTCTAGGACAGGGTCAGTTCGGTCAAGTTCATCAGGGCCTGTGGAACGGAAGGGTGCCCGTCGCCATCAAAAGCCTTAAAACAGGTATACATATACAATTAATTCTTATATCACTTTGAGTTTTTACCTGGACAGAAATGAATAATTAAACATTTTACAGGAACAATGTCGCCCAAAGATTTCCTGGCCGAAGCCCAGCTGATGAAGCAAATTCAGCACGATAAATTGATCCGCTTGTACGCCGTCTGCACGACCCAAGAGCCCATCTACATCGTCACTGAGCTGATGAAGAACGGGAGCTTGCTGGACTACCTGAGGGGTAACAAAGGCCGTCACGCTAAACTGGAGAAGCTCAACGACTACGCCATCCAGATAGCGACGGGCATGGCTTACCTCGAGTCGCAGAACTACATCCATCGCGACCTGGCCGCCCGGAACGTTTTAGTCGGCCAGAAAGGCGCCATCGTCAAGATCGCCGATTTCGGACTGGCCCGGGTCATCATCGAGGAGGAATACGAGGCCCGGGCCGGTGCCAAATTCCCACTCAAATGGACAGCGCCGGAAGCACTCAACTACGGCAAATTCACCATCAAATCGGACGTCTGGTCATTTGGCATTTTGCTCAGTGAACTGATTACTTACGGCCAAATTCCTTACCCTGGTATATCTGTCTTAGATAACCTTATACAAATCAATCAACGTAATTAAATTAATTATTTTATTTTTTCCAGGAATGTCTAATATCGAAGTCATGCAGCAGATTGAGATGAATTACAGGATGCCCATGCCGGACAAATGCCCGCTGTCTTGGTATTTGATTATGTTGAAAACGTGGGATTACGATCCGATGAAACGGCCGACTTTCGACGCTTTGAAATCCATGTTCGAGGATTTGCTGTTCAACGATGGACACAATTACAAGGAGACGAACGAAATCTTTTGAACGAATTATTTTTCCCGAATCTGTCTGACATATGTTATCGATGATGTAATGGAACACGTTTCTAATAAATTGGAATTTTGTAATTAAGCTGTATAAACTACAATGCTATTCATTGAAAATTAACATTTTTTCAAAACCATTAAAAATTGAGTCCTCAGTGGAAAATTAAATCTAACGCTGTTACTTTAAAGATCTTGTACAGTGGTTGCCTTCCCCAAAGATAATTCTTTCGTATTATCGTAAGCGTTTTCTTTTAATGTTGCTCGCTTGATGGCATATTCTCTGCCAACCTGTTTTAATAATAATGTAACAGTAAGTAACAAACGCAATTAAAAACAACACTGAATGATGAAAATCTGGCTTAATTAATACTTACTTGAAATTGGTTATAGAACCTTTCGAAATTTTTTGAAAAAGCCTTGGCTTCAATTGTACCAGTGTCATCTCGGAGAAGCACAGTAAAAAACTTCATGTCAAATCCAGCATTTTTTTTCCAATTTCCTATTCTTGACTTTGAAACTACTCTGGCACGAATCGTCCTTATTAATTAACAGATGGGAATCAAGACGGAAACATAAATTGGTTTTTCAGACTATTACAATCACCTTAAATTTAATCTTGCTCTTACCCGGAATTCACTCCCGGTTCCAGTGCCGAAATTGGAGTAATGTCGTCAGCGGTTACGTACCGAGGAGTGGGTGGAGACACGACTGGTGGACTTGGCTGCTGCGGAATCGGTTGCAATCCAGCAATTACTTCCGCCAAAGTGATTCTTTGTGCCGGTTCTTTGGCGATCATTCTGGAAATGACAATCTTAGCAAAGTGATCATTTGCAAGTCCTGTTTCAATTCAAAATTTAAGTATGATTACATCAACAATATGACGTTAAAGAAATTAATTTTTATACTTTCAGCGCTGATGGGGTTGCCCTCCATGACGTTCTTCTTGACGACCGATTTTTTCCCAAACGGATGAGCACGCGTAAAATAATAAAAATAAACGCATCCAGCTGAAAAAATATCGCTTTCTTTCGAATCCGCGCGAATTCCGTCTGCACTGACGAGAACTTCCGGTGACATCCAGCACAGAGATTCGCTGCTGGAACTCTCAGTTGACGAATCGGACATTTGGTTGAGACCAAAATCGGCCCATTTCATAACGACAGGCGTCGTCAACGATATCAACATGTTCTCCGGTTTGACTTTACGATAGATGAACCCCTTGGAATGGATGTAATCCAGTCCACTGGACAATTGGCAGAGAACCTCAACGTCTGCCGGCATCGGGCCATTGTAGTCTTGATCGAAAAATCCCTGAAGAGAAGCAGCGCACAGTTCCAGTGTGAAAAACCTAAGCGAAACAGTTAATGCTACTAAACAATAATTTGACAGACTTGAAATACAATACTTGAACAAGTTTTCTTTCACGTGAAGCAGTTTGACAACATTTGTGTGATCAAGTTGGCTGATCAAAACCTCTTCCTTCGTCTCTAATTCGTCGATTCCCACTCGTTTGATGGCGACTTGTTGGTTTTTGTAAGTTCCTCGATGGACCCACGAAGTGCCGGTGGCATTTCTACCGAGCACACCTTTTGGTGAAACATCAACGAACCAATCCACTTCCGGCCGTGCCGCCATTTCCACTTCAGCCGGTTCCGATTTCATTTCAACCTAAACGTTCGGGACAGATATTACCCTACCATTAGTATGAATCTCATACTAGCCTATATGATTGAATATATACTTGCCCTGTGATATAGGAATATTTTTTTTACCTGAACTGTCAATTAGTAATCGAATAACTGGCCGGTTTAGAAGTTGGAACTCGGTGGCTGCCTCGTCACGAAAGCAAGTTGCCTTTTATCTATCACCTGCGACTCTACGCTACATTTAACGGACTGAATGTATCATCTGTAGATAACGGACTATCTTATCGAACTATGACGACTACGCCGTTTTGACTCAGCGTCTGTATTCAACCCTTAAATTATTGATGTTTTACATTTTAATGCGGTCAATTTCTCGTCACATCAAGGTCGTTAAAACAATAACGATACGGACGAATTGGAATTTTGTAATCAGATGTAAACCACAATGTATCATATCATTGAAATTTACACGATTGAAAATTGAATTTCGGCGCGTGTGTGATGTGCTGTCGTTTTTGTTCATTTGGTAACTTTGATCTTCGTATGGCTACTCTACGGTTTATATTCTGAATGGCACATGACATGGACATTATTTCACTCAGCATCATCAAGTTAAAGTGATTCTGAATCTTCGATTCGAAATGCCGGAGAACTTTGATGAACTTGAGGTCGTAACATGTTGACGACTTCAGTTAAAGGAATCCTGTCATCTGGCTTGGATTTCGTCATGTTGGAGATAATTTCACGGGCGAAATGATTCTGGTCGAGTCCTAATTTAAATATTGTAATCATCGTGAAATTGTTTGATTATTTAGTGCATTTGTTTAAATAATTAAAAAGACTAAACTTACTGCTCTGATTGGCCGGGTTGGGTTTGCCGCGCATCACATTTGAAATAATTAAATTCTTGGAGCCGAAAAGGTGCAATCCGTTGGTCAAAAAGGTGAAAAAGACCAAACCCAAAGCGAATATGTCGCTCCGCATTGTACCTCGACCTTTGTTGGCGCCTTCAACATCGTTTTTACTATAAGGTTGATCCTCCAATGCCAGAATTTCTGGCGCCTATCAACAGTATTTAAAAACTTATCCACTCTAAAATGTATATATGACAATTGAATTTTTAATACCATCCAATATTGGGTGCCTTTGATCCCACTGATCGAGAAGGTTCCTCTTTGATTGACAGGTTTGCACAGACCAAAGTCGGCCAATTTGATAAGCACAGGCTGAGTGATGGAGATCATCATGTTCTCCGGTTTGATGTCTCGATGGACCAGGTTCATAGAGTGAATGTACTGCAGACCTTTGGTCATTTGCAAGAGAACTTCCTGGTCAGAAGGTAGAGCCCCCTTGTATTTCCTGAGGTCTCTGTCTGGTAAAAAGCACTGGTCCAGGGATGCGGCACACAGTTCCAGAACATAATACCTATTACGTAATAATATGTTAATTTCTGTTGTGTATACAAATTATGCAAAATCATCTATACCTGAAAGTTAAGTCGTCTTCGGCGTGAAAGAGTTTGACGACATTCGGATGGTCTAGACTGGCCAAAGCGTCTTCTTCTCTCTTCTGGAAATCTTCGTCTTTTCGTAGGCTGGCCAGCTGGACGCGTTTGACAGCGACGGGGTTCTTGTCCAGGCCAAAAGAGCCACGAAAGACGAAACCGGCCGTCCCTTTGCCGAGGATTTCATTGTCGTCATAGCTGAGACTATCACTGACGATTTTGGTTTTGTCCATGACTAGTGGTGAAAGACGAGTGAGCTAATAACTATAGGATATTAAAATCAAGACCGTGTAGAGAGTTGCTAGCGACGCCACCGTCTATATTATAAAAGGCTGATACCATATCATTCTTATATTATAAATACGATTTCAGCGGGCGGCTGCTCTGCGGTTCAAACTCGACCTAGTTGCGGTGTCCCGGTTGCCGTCAGAGTGTATAATACAGTTGATCACGTCTCTCCACACTTTGATCCTTATCTCAGATTTTGTGGGTTGCCCAATAAAATTTCGAGTGCAATTGTTATTTTCGAAGAGAATATTGCGCCACTCATATGGTTGTCGTATGCGGCCCTTCAACACCCAGATGTGAAACCTTAATCTGATGCCCGCTAACAGAATTTAAACTATTACAGTACATAGAAAGATAAAACGGGGCCAGGTAATTTAAAAAAGGTTTATTGCACCGACTTTTGTATTGATTGGAACCTTCTGTGGACGAGTTGATAATAACGTGTCGGGCAACTTGTAATCTTGCTTAACATGCCTTGATCATTTGACGTTTATCCGACCTGTTTATTACCTCCTGCTTTGTCAAAAAACAAATTTTCATCTATCGGGAGAAAATGGTGCGGTTCGATAGCGTCATGAAATCTGTTAATCACCAACTAGCGTTTAAATTAACAACTAGCAATATATTATACAACATTAAGATTAAGACAAATATTTTTTTTAGTAATCACTTAAAAATGTAAATAATATGTTCTATTAACTATTATCTATTTGTAATCCATTTTGGTGTCATTCAAAATGCTTACTCACTCGTTTAGCAGACGAGGTTGACATGGCGTCATGCCGTCATCAATCATTATCAATATATCAACGCACAACCGCGCACAACGTGTGATCCTTTCCCGCCTTTCCCCTGTTTTGTGTTTTGCATATCAACGTCGTTAAAAAAACTTGTTTTTATATGTACCAGAACAAGTATGTAAACTCTGCTCTTCCCCTACATGTAATATGTGTCTTCAATAAAGTTTGGTTTTAACTGTTGACAGAGCCACAGAGGCCCACATGAATGGCCATTGCCGTTATCGGTGTAAGAAAAATAACAAACGATGAAGCGAAGTCATTCTTTTCTACCTAATTTCTGTAAAGATTCACTTTTGTTTATGTCAGATGTTGCCATAATTTGTTGGAAACGTATAGGATAATTAACCAGACTTTGTAACATATCTGTTGTAGCATTGCCAAATCTGCATTCAACTAAACCAATCTGGAGCTCTACATGCCAAAATTTTCTGGTAAGAATCCTTACATTTCATCTCTTCTCACGGATTTATTGATGTATCCCATTTGTGATCAAGGTAGTGAACGTGAAAGTAGTGAACACCAATCTCTGCAGTTCTCGCCTCCCAATAGGAAGTACATCAACAAACCTTCAATAATACATAGAGCTAAAAGGTGTGTTGTTATTATTATTCTTGTACTAAACTTAATTGAAATTCAGCAAGGCATCAACACCTAAAGAAGTTCAGTTTTTCTTATGAAATATTGATTATACAATCATAAATTTAAGTTAGCTTTTACAAAAATTTGTTATTGCTATAACTATTCTACTTATTGTTACAGTTTTTTACTTTGACATTTTACCTTTATGAAATGAAAATAGTAATTCTGTTGTTTTTATTAAAGACTTGATATACAGTATGTGAAATATTTATGTGCGAAATTTACAGGTAATAATCCAGCAAATCATTTCAAATGGGCCAAATTGTCTGATGCTGTTGCCTCACAGCTGACCATATTTTACCGATATTTCATCTCTTGCTGTACGTCTCGTCCCATGCTCATTAAGCACTTCACGGCAAAGGTAACTGTTGATTAAATTTTATTGCTAGAAAGCTATAGATATAGTTGAGTTAAAACGTGTGAAGTATATATTTGACATTTTACTGAGGAGGAAGTTGACTACTGAAATAATTGGGTTTCTTCCGTCTCTTGTGATCGTTTTTTTTCGTTAATCAAAGGTGCTTTCGTGTATCCTGATTTCCTTTTAGTTGGGTGTGTTGGACTGAAGGCTAGGCTAGTGGGGAGGGGGGTTCTTGAAATGTGTGTTATAGCTATTGTTACCAACTTTGTTGGCAGTGTAAAACATAATCCGATAATATTTTATAGGTATGGGATACGTGATACAGGGGTGAATTTCCTTTCAGAAAAAAAAATAAGTTGCTTCAGCAATACGCGTTCGATTCGGTTATAAATAAAGACTGTACGATACGCAATGCCAAGTATTTGCAGATTTTAGTAGCTTTGCACCTTGCAACTGCGTTCAGCGCCGTATTATAGCGGCTTATTGCAATTGCAAGTCGGAGAAAGGCCCTGCTCCATGTTAGCTTTGATTTTTGAGTCCACAAACTAAAATTCAAATAGATGTTACCAAATTGCAACCATCTTTAACAACACAAAATGGATTACTTTTACCGCCAGATCGGAATCCATCTGCGATGGGGAAATCATATAATTGTCCCCAATGATTGAAGCCGGAGCTGAACTAGCAAAAGGCCGGACGTGAATTAGTTTAGGGACTGGCGGTGATATGGGCGGCTCCTGTTTCTTAGACTGGTACCAACGAAAACACCAACGAACCAAAAAGAAATAAAATATTTCAGCTGCGCTGAGGATACTGAAGCCGAAACCCAAGCCCAGCAGTCCACCAGTAGCCGCTATAATAAATGATAGGAATATAAAAATTAAGTGAATAGGAATGTTCTCTATTTATAATATAATAACCAAATACTCTCACAAAGAAAATCCGACCATGTCGTCCGCTCCTTCATAATGTAACACAACCCAGTAACCCATTGAAAGTAGACATTTAACTTGACGAAATTTTTCCTGAATAAGTTGAGAGCTATTTATTTATTATATTTTCTAAAATGATTGACTATACTTGGCGTAAATTTTCAGATCAGTTTGATTCATGTTGCGAAATTCAGGCCGATCGATGACGGTAGGAGGATATTCCCAAACAGAATTGGGAAACGTTCCAGTAGAAATTTCGCTCTTATACCAAACGGTAGTGCACACGTCAGGGCAGTAACACACATTTGAATCCATCTCTTTTTTGGCCTCTGCAATGAATTTTTTCAAATTAAAACTCATCAAATTAGACTCACTAACTCAATTACATTGTATGTAAATTTTTTAACCAGATATCCTTTGCAGGCAGGGATAAGATGAGACATTGCAGACTGGTAGCCGAGTCGGAACTGCGCATCGCCAACCGATTAAATTGTTTTATAAGCAAAATAGCTTAAAGCGAGAAGATGAATTTACCTGGGAAGTAATAAGGGACGCAAAAGCACTCGGCCAAAAAGAACCGTGTCAAGCAATCGAGCTGGCAATAAGGTCGGGTGTAGTTTTTAAAATATTTTAGAGTTATTTCTTGACTGGTGGTGCATAACCTTTTCTTAAGATCGATGACCCTAAGCTTATCATCTGCTCTCTGGGTGTAACCGGTGACAGCCGCATTAATTTGAAATCCCGGGCTCGCAAGGAAACCTTTCCGTGAGGTCTGAGGAAAGTCCATTGGGTCTTGAATCGATACCTGGTACAGTGCAAATAACATTTTCAACACAGATACGCTAATTATATTGCCTTTGATGGATACCTTAAAGCCATCTATAGAAGATGAAGTGACATTGTAATCGTCAAGTTCGGCGTCCAATAGAACGGTGAGTCCTGCTTGTACCCCACTAGTTCGGGCGTGCCTAAGTCGGTTCTGCCTAATTTAAAACTCATAAATTATTTTACCAATAGAAATAAGTGAACTGTGTAACTGACTGATTTTTTAAATAGGTGTCGCTATCGCGCTGGATGATCACTGAGTTGAATGAACAACAACAGCCATCATCGGCCGTCTGCGTTACAAATAGATCGGCGCAGTCCTCTTCTAGGCCCTCCCACGAACAGAAGACAATTGTCTTGGAACAATTTGGAGATAGCTAACATCAAAACCTTAATCAGGATTATAAGTATAGATGACTTATGGAATTTCTATCACCTTTTTCATGAGCTTTTCGTACTTATTGTCATTGCTGCTAATATTGGCCTTGAGTAATAGTGGACCAAGAACAGCGAATTCTCCCTCATTTTCGACCCAATTCAACCCGGTTGACATAATCTCCAAAATACGACGAATCTCATTCACCTTGAAATCTTTCGCTCTGCATCAATCAAACAGGCGTTAAAAAGCAGCTCAGGAAATTGATAAGTTAATAAATTGTCATTTTTACTCTTCTGTAGCCATCCATTCTCCGAGTGCCCGAGTCGAAACTTTGTTCACACTGCAAATTGTGACAGCTGGAAAAGGATAGCTTTTGATCTGAAAACATTCAAAATTTTGTAGAGCTGTAAAAATACATTTAGTGTGAAATTTCCTGCACGCTTACGGGATAATTAACCGTTTGAATAGTGATGAGGACCGGAGATTGTACCCATTTATCCCATAAATTCCAAGCGAAGAATAAAGCAAAGAATAATCCAACTAAAAAAAGAATTATCCAGAATATCCTATGAATGTAAACGCACTTTTTAGTTTTTTGTCCATTTTAATGTGTAAATGAATTGAAAATTACCTTTCCATCAATGTAGTGTGGTCTTGCGCTATGAATTTCAGTCCATGAATCGAAGTGTTTCTGGCAAATTCTTTTGACAATTTTAACACTGAAAAGCCCTCGTTATTAATCTTCTGATTAATCTTCCTCTTTGTCCCTACCCAGCATGGTCTTTCCTCCACCGTCATGGCAAACCTACTCGGTTGACTGCAGGTTTTCAATTAAGCCGAAACGTCCATCAACATTTGCTATACCGAAGTTGCTGTTGAAACCACAAATAATATTTGGAGATCGAACAATATCAAATTATAGAGCCGTACCCAAATGCCTCCTGCTAATGCATTTGGAAAGCTGATATTTGTTTTGTACAGCAATTGATTTAGCCCACCCAATCATTTTACCTGAGAAATTAAAATCGATCGCAGAGGTACGCGCCGGGGAGAAGAACTTTCCAACACTATCGTCATACAAGTTGCATTGTCATGACGTGTTCTGTGTAACCTTATTGAGCCATTTCTGACAACATCTAGTAATAGCATAGCATATCTAACAACTATAGAATGCATTGTTAAATCATTGAATATTTTATTGAACACTTAGCTGCCTAGGTGAAACGTTGCGTGGCAAGCTGATGCCACGGTAAAATAATTCTTGAAATTTACTAAAGTCAAATGTAATGTCGGTAATCTGATTGATTGTTGATTGGTTAGAAAAAATCTGAATTGAGTGTAGGCAGTGGCCGCAAGGAGTGGTGATAGGTGTTTAGGGATTCAATTGATAGGTGTTTAGGGATTCAATAAGGACTAAAGGAAGTCTTCGTCTGCACGTCTAATCTTCGATGTTGACAGTCACGTGCAAGAAGCATTGAGGGAAAGTAGTACTTTTCTTGTGAGAAATATAGAGTATGGAAATGGTAACATGTTTAATACTTCTTAACTTAATTGATTAGTGAAAAGACATGGTAAAAAGCTGAATGATGTTTTCTTGTGCATGATGATGTATCCATTTTAACCGAACTAGAGTCTCTGATCTTTTTGATGAATCAATGGATTAATCTGATGCTATAATCTTGTTTTGTGAGATAGTTGTTTTCATTTAGAATTAACTCAATTTTGCTTTTCAATTATAGTTGGATGTGCAGTGGGTATGTGATGCAGTAAGGGGACAAGCATTATTGAGGGTTCTTGGCTGATGGAAGTGTCAATCAGAGGTAATTGTTTCGAAATTGAAATGGTGTGGTTGAATACTTGAAGATTGAAACTAGGATTATTTAGTTAGTCTTTTTTCCTCATTTGAACAATGAAGTATATTTGACATTTACTGAGGAGGAACTTGACTTCTGAAGCATTGGGTTTCTTCAGTGATAGGTATTCTTCATTAATTGGGTGCTATCGGGTATCCTGTTTCCTTTTGTTGGGTGTGGTTAGCTTCTTGTTTTTCTAGCTCAGCAGATGAAGCTGTCATTTGAAATTAGTGCTTCCTACATGGTTGTAATTTGTATTCTTGGATAAGGAGTAATTCGAAGTTTTATTTCACTTAATGGCGCACGGTATCTCCAGTCGTTGTCACGTGCTGGTCAACTAGTACCTACATCACACTGGAAGTGTTTGTATCGTTGAACTAATAGGCATCCATATTCCATGCAGTCCTGGAATAAACCTCCTACAATTATTATTTTTGCTTAGTTCATCGGCCAATAATTTAAGAGTATTCTGATAGGATTTTTCTCCCAACTCGATGAGATCAAGGTTACATCGCTATCGTCGGTGAGCATTCTTTTTGGGGTGTTTTTCTACTTATTGCAAATGATGTGTTAAGTCATCCGTGTTTCACCTGAATTCATGATTATAATCTTTGACTCTGATTATATATGGGAGGGATATTTTGAATAGGGCTTTTTCAGTTACCAACATTTTATAATTTTCTAGGTGATTCGATGTGTATCTCTGGCTTTGTCAGTCGTCATATTTGGTTGGTGGTGAGTTCATTACAATATAGCGAATAAGTTTCATATGTTGAGAACTAGGCTAGAGTTTTGAGGTACTTCGATGCTGTCATGAAATTACTCCTTTCGTTCATTACTGAATTAAATAAAAAAAAGCATTGCATTAGCTATTCTTTTTTCTCGGATTTAATGTTTTTAAGGTTTCATTTCAGGTAATTGTTTTCTGGTTGCTTCCTCTGTTTCCGTACAACGTCGAGTAAGTTTTTAAATATTTCAGTGGGATATGATTTTAATGATAGTTACGTAATTTAAGTGCTTATTCCCTATCTGAAAATATGTGAAGTATATTTAATGTTTTACTGAGGTTGAACTCAAGTGCTGAAGCATTTATCTTTTATTTCTTTTGATGGATTTTCTTTATTTTATAAGGATCATTAGATTGTTTTTGTTGGATGTGGTCGAACTTCCTGCTGCTCCTGCTTGGGAAATGTAATATCATTTCAAAAATGTTGATTTTTGAAATCTGTCTATGTAGACTTAAACATCCTAACCTAATATGTTACTAAAAGAAATTTAGTAACAGTTAAAAAAAAAAAATTTAATTTTTTAAAGCTTGACACGACTAGTTCACTGTTTTTATATATTTGACAGAGGGGAAATTATGTTGCCATGAAATGCTCATTAATGTGTCTCGTTACCCATCACAGTGGGTAAGCAAAGGTGTACCGAAATCAGTCGCCACAGTCTTTGCACGTAGGACATTGTTACCATGGTGTTAAACGAATATTTTCATATTCCAACAGGTGGAACTGCTGGATCTGAATCAGAGGGGATGATCCCACACTCTATGCGTCTATTTTTTTTTCATTTTCAACAAAAATTAGACGTATAGAGCGTGGGATCATCCCGATGCAACTCAACAGAAGTTTTCAAAGACATTAAACAACTTTTCCAATCGGCGTTGGACGGTTACAACGTTTGCATATTTGCCTACGTTCAGCAGAAACAATTTGACCGTAGGCAAATATGCAAACGTTTGGCCTAGGCAAAAAAAACGTTCAGGGGGTGTAAGTAAACGGCGGTGTTTGTTTTAATTGAACATGTGTTGTCTTCTGCTGAAAATGATATATTTCTGGTTTAGTTCATATCTCTGGTCTTGATATGTTCAACTAATGTATCTGGTTTTTACGACATCAATGAACTTGCATTCTCTACTATTTAATGTTTCTCAATTAAAGCCAGAATGTTGTTCTATACAGGTTAAATTGCTCCATGGAACAGTGGTTCGTCCCCACCTACTATGGTTATTATTGCTGCATGGTGAATTGGACAATTCATGGTAATTATTTCACAGTTATAGTGGTATAGTTGGGTATAATGATGAGTTACGTAATTTATGTCTTCTTTCCCCATCTGAAAATAAGTGAAGTATATTTAACGTTTTACTGAGGCTAAACTTCACTGCTGAAACATTGGGTTTCTTTAATCTCTTTTGATAGATTTTCTTTATATTACAGGTACCATCAGATTGCCTGGTTTTTGTTAGATGTGGTTGAGCTTCCTACTGCTCCAGATTGGGAGATGTAACTCCATTTATATAGTGGTGAGTTAATTTTCTGCTAGGTGTAATCCCTTGCCCTGAGACCTCTCTGCTTTCTTTGATTGGTTGCTTGGCTAAGGGGGACATTATTCTTCAAATGTGTGTAATATTGTCAGCAACTGTGTTGGCAGTATAAGAATTAATCTGATAACATTTTAACAGGTTTGGGGTATGTGGCAGTCGTGGTATAAGGACAAAGTTTCCTTGGCTGCCATTCGTATTCTAGGACAAGTCGTAAGTCGAAATTTTAGTTACAACTGATGGCGCGCGGTATCTCCAGCCGCTGTTCTATACACGTGCTGGTCGACTAGTGCCTACATTACACTGGAAGTGTTTGCATCGTTGGACTGAAATGGGCATATTCCATGCCGTCCTGGAATAAACCTCCAATAATTTTTGCATTTGCCCAGTTCCTTGTCCGTAATTTAACCCTTAGTTTCATATTTTTAGGTTTTTTTGCTGAACTCGGTCAGACGAAGGAGACATCGTCATCGTCGGTGAGCATTCTTTTTTGGGTGTTTTTCTACTTATTGCAAATGATGTGCTTAGTCATCCGTGTTTCACCTGAATTCATGATTATAATCTTTGACTCTGATAATTTATGGAAGGGATATTTTGAATAGGGTTTCTTCAGTTGCTAACATCTTATTTTCAAGGTGACTCGATGTGCATCTCCCGAGTTATTTGTGAAATCGTCAGACTTTGGTTGGTGTTCCAGTAAATATTGGTGAGTTCATTACGATATAGCTAACATGTTTCATATGATGAGAACTTAGGCTAGAGTTTTGAGGTACTTCGGTGCCGTCATGAAATTACTCCTTTCTCGTTCATTACTGAAGCTTCCTTTAAAAAAAACATTATATTAGCCACTTTTTTCTCGCACTCAATGTTTTTTTTTGTTTCAGTTCAGGTTACCGTTTGCTGGTTGCGTTCCTTTTTTCCGTACAACGTTGAGTAAGTTTATAAAAATTTTCAGTAGGGTCTAATTATAATGATGAATTTTTGTGTGGGAATCTCTCGGAAGAAAATGACAGACAAACCATTGCACTTACTGATTTTTCATGCTTAAAGGTGCGTTCACACTGCCACTAAGCAGCGTTACGGAGCGTAGCGTAGCTTAGCGCCACTGGCTACAGTACCAATTCTTCCGTTAACACCCAGTGGCGCTAAGCTACGCTACGCTCCGTAACGCTGCTTTAGTGGCAGTGTGAACGCACCTTAAGATAAACATTCGTATACAAAGTTTACGTTCTAATAATTATTTTTTTTACAGGTTGAACGGCATCTGGGTGCAGGTACCAAGAAAATATCCTTCGATTATTGTTTGAAAATAAAACGTCTTGTGTGCGTCAAGTTTACGAATACAACTTTTTGAGATTACATTTGGGATAGATATAATTTTTTTTCTCAAGCAAGACGGTAAATGTGATTAGTAAAAATAGATTCGACTTGGAGATAAACTATGGTGACGTGATAATTTTACAAGATGATGGTAACTATGGAAATTAACCTAGTAAACGATGATGGATATAGAGGTTACGTTTGATCGCAGGCAAGTGTTGGGTCGTGGTGCATTCGCCTCGGTGTTCGTCGGTAAATGGAGAAACATTGACGTCGCCGTCAAGAGGATTCAACTTCACGACCTACTTACTGATCGTGAGGAGATGGCCATGAAAGACCTTGACCATCCAAATGTTATCAAACTCCTCGCGTTTGAAGAAGACTGTGATTTCAAGTATTTATCTTTATTCTAAGCACTTAATAGTTCGTCTAATACTAACATTTCTTTTTCATGTTTATCAGATATTTAATTCTGGAACTTAGTTTGAGAACGGTAGAAGAGTATTGTAATGGAAAGTATACAGGTATTATGCCGCCCGAACCTGATGCGCTGTACCAGATGGCCGACGGATTGTCTTACATTCATTCCAGGAATCTAGTCCACCTCGATGTGAGCACTGGAAATGTGCTTATTGCCAGAAATGAGGATCAAGTGATCTTGCTGAAGATTTCGGATTTTGGTTTTTGCAAGCCAGCATCCAACACCGGAAGCTTCTCGACGAGCGAAGGTTCCAAAGGAACCAAAAAATACGTCGCTCCGGAAATGTTGAAATTGATGGATCATAGATCGGGAGGTGAGAAGCCGAGGGGTAATGCGAGCAGTGACATTTTCTCTATGGGGTGTCTTTTTTTCATTTATCTTACCAAAGGCCTTCATCCCTTCTCCGACGGATCCATTCATACAATTCCATTGAACATTATTGACAACAGACAGTATTTAGGAAGTAATTAGATAATTTAATTCACTGTTATTGAAAGTGTTTATTAAAGGATATTTGTCTTCGTGAATTTTATAGGCTTGGATGAGAGACACGGTTATGCTTTACCTTTGATTAAAGGGATGATTCAAGCAGATCCTGAAACGAGACTGGGATTGGATAAAGTTAAAAAGCAATTGCTTCCGCTTTTACGTCCTTCAGCTGTCTGAACTGTGTGATAGACATATCAAGATTTCCAGAACAATAAATACGATCAGAGTAATCACACATGCCAAGTTATAACTTCCAAAAGGTGACTAATTAGTCCACTAGTAAGTAGTAACGAATTGGTGGTAACTTTTATTAACAGTGTAGGTCGGGGAAAATTTTAAAGATAGTAAAAACTAAAAAGGGATTTAACTAACGAATGACCATTTCGCAAGGCTTTTTCTTAATGAAATAAAAAATATTTATTTGCTGTAAAAAAATTGATCCTTCCCTGCATTTTGCAAATGTGACAACGCTGTCATGCTCGTAGCCACTTGTTTTGTTTATTTTCTTATCACTTGAAATTAATTTTCTTCGTCAACTTGAAATTCAAAAAAAGTATCGCATATTTTCTTATCTAAGTATTATTAGCTATTGTTCATACAGCCAGCAGTTGCGCAGCACATATTAAAGTGATTTCCCCTTCTTTGGAGCCTTCTTTCAAAGTAAAATGGAGTATGGCGGTAAGTCAGTTACATTCGATAGGAAAGCCGTGTTGGGTAAAGGAGCTACTGCTGTCGTTTTCTCTGGCACATGGGGCAACCAAAATGTCGCTATCAAAAGAGGTGAATTGCCCAAATTCAACGTTCGTGAGGAAAGCACCATGAAAGCCATTGGGCATCATGAAAATGTCATCGATTGTTTTGGCATTTTGAAAGACTGTGATTTCATGTAATTTACTTTAAAACATTAAAATGGCTGTTTACACAAATTAATCAAAATTTCTTTTCAGATACATCATTTTAGAATTGTGTGATGCTACAGTGGAACAATATTGCCAAGGAAGTTACAAAGGAATTGTACCTCCTGATTATCAAGCCCTTTACCAGATGGCGGATGGACTACACTTCATTCACTCAAAGAACCTTGCCCATCGCGATATAAGCACAAGCAACGTGCTTATCAAGTTAACTGGTGACAAGGTCGTGCTGAAAATAGCTGATTTCGGGGTTTGTAAAATTGCTTCCAATAGCGGCAGCCTGTCGATGAGTGGTGATGGATGCAAAGGAACACTCCCTTTTATTGCTCCCGAGCTGCTCAAACAGATGCAAGATGATAACTATCAAGAATCAAATGAAAATGGAGTAAGAGGGCACACCAGCAACGACATTTTCTCCTTGGGTTGCGTATTTTACCGATTTCTCACTAAAGATGGACATCCCTTTATAAAAGGCGCGGTGAAACTGTGTTATCTCACAATAAATAATCGGATTAAATCGAATATTCTCGATAACAAACAATCTTTGGAACGTAAGTAACACAATTTGTTCGTATGCTTTATTACAATTCTGAATTTAAAAAAAAAAAATAATAATTCTGTGGTGCTAGGCTTGAGTGAGGAGCAAGCTTTTGCCAAAGCTTTGATAGTAAAAATGATTGATCCGGAAAAAGAAAAAAGACCCCAACTGGAAGCGGTAAAAGAAGAATTGTATTCACATTTAAATAGCATAGATCTGCAGTCAAACTGTACTCCTTCTGTTCCATACTTAGTTGAAGGTGTTTAAATACGCCATCACATATGTTCAGTTCTTTATGATGGGCTAAAGTCGCAATTGTTCATTGTTTCAAATGTTTAGGAAAATGCTGGTTTGGTAAACTAATATCTTTTTGTTTTTGGCAAATTTTCTAGTATAACATTTTTTTTCCTTCAATATAGTCATGCTGTCATGGCAAAAAAGAAGTTCACGTATTACAAATTTACAATCTTTATCGTTTGTATAGTAGTATAACATGGCAAAGGGTCTTGTAAACAATAACTTGCAAGTTGGGAGAATGAGTCTGTCCTTATCTTCTTTCGGATTTATCGCAATGCGCACCATTTTCGGTTGCTACGTGAGTAATTAAACGTCAAAGTTTGGTGCTATGGCGCGTGAAGGAAGGCAAGGCATACGGCTAACAGACGAAGTAAGTTGTTATACAAATAAAGTGTTAGGAGAAGGAAGGGTTGCGTGTGTTTTTCCTGGAATTAAAGGAAACTGTAAAGTAGCCATTAAAAGAATTCAAAAAGAAAATTTCAACAAACTGGAGGAAAGTTGCATGAAAGCTCTGAATCATCCCAATGTCCTGGAATTTTTTGATCTTATAGAAGAACAACACTTTACGTAACTATATTACTTGATTGTAATTTTTTCTCTTTACAATAAGAATTTATTTTCTTTATTTTGTCAGGTACATAGTCTTGGAAATCTGTGACGCTACAGTGGAAGATTATTGTCGAGGTGAATACAAGGGGAAAGTGCCAAGCGATCGCTCCGCCCTGTTTCAGATGGCGGACGGGTTGGATCACATTCATTCGAAAGGTTTTGCTCACCGCGATATCAGCTCCAATAATGTGCTCATCAAGTTAACTGGCGATGAGGCCGTAATGAAAATTTCTGATTTTGGAGTATGCAAGCCGGCTTCCGAAACCCAAAGTTTTTCTATGAGTGGTGATGGTGTTAAAGGAACGATTCCATTTCTGGCTCCCGAGCTGCTCAGACAGATGCTAAGTGTTGAGAATCATCAAGATACAAATGAGGGTCGAAGTGGAGTAAGAGGGCACATCAGCAACGATATTTTCTCTTTGGGTTGCGTGTTTTACAGATTCCTCACTAAAGATGGACATCCCTTTATGCACGGCGTGGTGGAAAGTTCTTTCAATAGCATAATCTCTAAGATTATATCGAATATTGTCGAAAACAATCAATATTTGGAAGGTAAGTTTATGTATTAGCAATATTCATGATTAATTAACATTTGTGAATTCAAAAACTAACTACAGAATTTTGCGTATCAGGTTTGGGCGAGACTCAAACCTTCGCGCAATCTTTAATAGAAAGGATGATTCAACCCGACAAAGACAAAAGACCTCAGATCAACAAGGTTAAACAAGAACTGAATTCTCACTTGAATAATTAAATCTATTACATGCGGTTTGTATTCGATAAAACATGGCTTGGCTCAGTAACAATTTGCGCCTGATTCAAACGGAAAATTGCTTTTGAATGAATATGGTATCTTTTTGCATCATTCATGCAATGTTCTAGTTACCCTAATTGCAGGATAATGTATGATTGCGAGCCCGAAGGGCGAAGCTAATAATCGGATACGCAGAAAAATAAAAACCATGTCACTTTGTCTGTCTGTATGTCCCGCTCCATAGCTCGGGCGTTTTACGAAATATTTCGGACTTTTTGGTCTTAAAAATTAGACAAAAAATATGCGGTGCGACCAGAACAAAAATAATTGCATTTACTTAATTAGTTTTCCCGTAATTAATGAAAAACTGCTAAAATAATTGTTTTACGACTAGGGACATCTGGCGGTTGCGACTAAAACTTTGCAATTTAGGTCTAAATTAATCACCACCAGATGTCCATAGCATCGCCGTAATGACGCAATAATTGATGTCCCAACCATGACGCAATAACCAGATTCGCATTTATGTTTTGCAGTAATTAAACTATACGATGGTTTTTTTTAAATTAAATAATTGAACTTTATGTGTAAAAATTGGAAAATATGAGTTGAGCAAACTAAACGTTAATAACTTGCAAGAATATTGAACTGTGACAGAAAAATCCCGTTTTAAGACAAATAACTAAATAAGTCTGTGAAGAAAAGTGTGAATAACAGATTCACAACAGATTTCAGACTTTTTTGTCTTAAAAATTACACAAAAAATATGCGGTGCTGCCAGAACAAGAATAATTTTATTTACTTTGATAATGGATCAAATTAAAAGACGAAAAATAGATTTTTGGTTATGACGCTGGCATGATAATGAAGAGGGCCATGGTTCAAGTCTAATTATTGCGAGCCCGAAGGGCGAAGCTAATAATCGCATACGCAGAAAAAAAAAAGCCATGTCACTTTGTCTGTCTGTCTGTCTGTATGTAACGCTCCATAGCTCGGGTGTTTCAGGACAGGTTTCGGACTTTTTGGTCTTATAAATTAGACAAAAAATATGCGGCGCGACCAGAACAAAAATAATTTCATTTACTTAATTAGTTCTCCCGTAATTAATGAAAAACTGCTAAAATAATTGTTTAACGACTAGTGACATCTGGCGGTGGCGACAACAACTTTTTTACTTTAGGTCAAAATAAATCACCACCAGATGTTCATAGCATCGCCGTGATGACGCAATCTGTAATGTCCCAACCATGACGCAATAATCAGAATTGCAATTAAGTTTGCAGTTATTAAACTAAAGAGCGGTTATTTTTAAATTTCAAAATCACTGAACTTTATGTGTAAAAATAGGAAAATATGAGTTGAGCAAACTAAACGTAATTAACTTGCAAGGATATTTAACTGACAGAAAATCCCGTTTTAAGACAAAAAAGTCTGTGAAGAAAAGTGTGAATAACAGATTTACAACAGATTTCGGACTTTTTGGTCTTAATAATTACACAAAAAATATGCGGTGCTGCCAGAACAAAAATAATTTCATTTACTTTGATAATGGATCGAATTAAAAGACAAAAAATAGATTGTTGGTTTTAGCGCCGGCATGATAATGAAGAGGGTCATGGTTTAAGTCTCATTATAGATTTACTTTTTTTAGAATAAAAATATTGTTTTGACCCATGCCCTTTGTTAACCGTTAATTTCGCGATAGAAGTTTTTTCCAGAAAATTTCAAAGAAAAAACATAGAATTTACAGAAAAATTCTGAAAAATTAGGAAGGCATTAAGCAAAAAGTCCGACTTAATAATAGGCCCTGAATTTTTCATTTAAGACAGTTTTCAACTGGCTTACGTTTATCCCTTCGCGGCGAGCTGATAAGCTTGCTTTTCTATCTTATATTCATAATCTTATAATGAATAATTTTGATTACGAGTTACGACTATTGATTATATATCCTAAAAAAGGAAACAAAATACACGAAATGTCTAACATTTTATTGAAGCAGTTTTTTTATTCTTCCGCTAAAGTCTTCTGTCGCTAGATGGTGTGTTTGTCTGTTTGATTGTTTATTGTCGTCTGCTTGTCTTCATTGGATTTTGAAGACTGGAAGAGAACTTTATGGAAATTGTTACTGTGTGTGTAGGCTACTTTACTAACAAATTATAACTATTCAGTATTGAGATTCTGGTTTTCCATACCATTGAAACCAAAAGCCAAATATTACAGACCTGTGGTGACTAATGCAGGGTCTATTTTCCCAAAGCTGATTACTCGACCGTGAAAGTCAACATTCATTCTTCGAAACAGTGGAAACACCACAGGTACAATAGTCTACTTGTGATTCCTTGCAGCTTGATGCAGTTGATTAGTTTTTGAGGAGGAGGTTAACAGGCAACGTCGAAGCGTTAATAATGCGAAACATTCCTCAAGGGACTAAGTCTCAGCTATAGTTTGCCATAAAATATCATTTTAAACACGGCATTAAGATCTGTAAATATGTTATTAGTTTCCTCAATCCTATGGAAAAAAATATCACCATTCATTCAGGCAGAACTTTCTAAACTAACATGTCATTCACGAGAGATTTTCAAAGAGTTTATGGACTCCTTTTAGGTTTTTTTTTATTGATTTACCCCCAGGTTCATGCGTGAACTCTGGCAAATACAAGTGTTTGCGTGGAAGATTATCCCGTTTATTTCTGTTTATATGTTACCTTACGTCCTTCCCAGCTTAATCAGAGTAACCTGGTTTAATATACTAAGTGGAACGATTTTCATTTGTTTTATGTTTTACAATTTATCACAGGGGAAACACTCGTAAAATATGTCGCCGTTGAACGAGTTGGACGTTGGTGTAATCAAGTAGTCTGTGGTGTAATGGTGTTTCATGTTTTCGTGGTCAGGTTTTGAGACGGCCTTACTTGCGTGTGTGTGTGAAGAACTGAAATGTAAACGTTTTTCTAGTTGATAACGTAGTTCTATTTTTTATTTTAATTAGTCTTGATGAGCTAGAGCAGGAATTGACAAATAGATGGTGATGATTGTGTCAGTTCTGAGCTAATGGCGGTTCGTTGTCAAAAGTTTAGCCACAGCTATATTTCTTCGTAGATTAACCAATGAATTTACAGGTAAATGAGATTGATTTCGTGTTCAATTTGCTGGGCATGTGTTCTTCTCCGTGTTCCGTGTTGGATAACCTTAATGTTTCTCATTTATTTGCAGGAGGAAACGGGAAAGGAGCATGCAGCCAACTGTCAACTATTTTGTTCAAAATCATTCTATGATTGCATCACTGTCACCCAAATGATAAGGTGTCTGGGAAAAATGGCGAATCAATAGTCTACTCCGCGACCTGATGGATACATCTGAAAATGATCAAAGGAAAATACCTGGATAAAGAATTGTTTGTTAAAAACAATACTTTTCAGCTATATCTAAAACAAAGTATAGTAGTATTATTTCCTATGAATTTGGTTGAAGGTCATAACTCTAAACGAAGTAGAAACAGCCATAACAACAAACATGCTGTTGCAGGGTACGCCACCAAAATTGCGAGATTCAGAAAAGATCCTATGGTTCATGAAAAAGAATACCTATGTTACATGAAAAATCTGAATTGTAATGGTCTGGTAGCAGAAATGGGAATTACCTTATCTCAGAAGATTTGTATTCCACTATATGTGGGCTTCAAACTTTAATTTTAGGCTTTTGATGGTGATCACCATCTATTTGTCAATTCCTGCTCTAGCTCATCAAGACTAATTAAAATAAAAAATAGAACTACGTTATCAACTAGAAAAACGTTTACATTTCAGTTCTTCACACACACACGCAAGTAAGGCCGTCTCAAAACCTGACCACGAAAACATGAAACACCATTACACCACAGACTACTTGATTACACCAACGTCCAACTCGTTCAACGGCGACATATTTTACGAGTGTTTCCCCTGTGATAAATTGTAAAACATAAAACAAATGAAAATCGTTCCACTTAGTATATTAAACCAGGTTACTCTGATTAAGCTGGGAAGGACGTAAGGTAACATATAAACAGAAATAAACGGGATAATCTTCCACGCAAACACTTGTATTTGCCAGAGTTCACGCATGAACCTGGGGGTAAATCAATAAAAAAAAACCTAAAAGGAGTCCATAAACTCTTTGAAAATCTCTCGTGAATGACATGTTAGTTTAGAAAGTTCTGCCTGAATGAATGGTGATATTTTTTTCCATAGGATTGAGGAAACTAATAACATATTTACAGATCTTAATGCCGTGTTTAAAATGATATTTTATGGCAAACTATAGCTGAGACTTAGTCCCTTGAGGAATGTTTCGCATTATTAACGCTTCGACGTTGCCTGTTAACCTCCTCCTCAAAAACTAATCAACTGCATCAAGCTGCAAGGAATCACAAGTAGACTATTGTACCTGTGGTGTTTCCACTGTTTCGAAGAATGAATGTTGACTTTCACGGTCGAGTAATCAGCTTTGGGAAAATAGACCCTGCATTAGTCACCACAGGTCTGTAATATTTGGCTTTTGGTTTCAATGGTATGGAAAACCAGAATCTCAATACTGAATAGTTATAATTTGTTAGTAAAGTAGCCTACACACACAGTAACAATTTCCATAAAGTTCTCTTCCAGTCTTCAAAATCCAATGAAGACAAGCAGACGACAATAAACAATCAAACAGACAAACACACCATCTAGCGACAGAAGACTTTAGCGGAAGAATAAAAAAACTGCTTCAATAAAATGTTAGACATTTCGTGTATTTTGTTTCCTTTTTTAGGATATATAATCAATAGTCGTAACTCGTAATCAAAATTATTCATTATAAGATTATGAATATAAGATAGAAAAGCAAGCTTATCAGCTCGCCGCGAAGGGATAAACGTAAGCCAGTTGAAAACTGTCTTAAATGAAAAATTCAGGGCCTATTATTAAGTCGGACTTTTTGCTTAATGCCTTCCTAATTTTTCAGAATTTTTCTGTAAATTCTATGTTTTTTCTTTGAAATTTTCTGGAAAAAACTTCTATCGCGAAATTAACGGTTAACAAAGGGCATGGGTCAAAACAATATTTTTATTCTAAAAAAAGTAAATCTATAATGAGACTTAAACCATGACCCTCTTCATTATCATGCCGGCGCTAAAACCAACAATCTATTTTTTGTCTTTTAATTCGATCCATTATCAAAGTAAATGAAATTATTTTTGTTCTGGCAGCACCGCATATTTTTTGTGTAATTATTAAGACCAAAAAGTCCGAAATCTGTTGTAAATCTGTTATTCACACTTTTCTTCACAGACTTTTTTGTCTTAAAACGGGATTTTCTGTCAGTTAAATATCCTTGCAAGTTAATTACGTTTAGTTTGCTCAACTCATATTTTCCTATTTTTACACATAAAGTTCAGTGATTTTGAAATTTAAAAATAACCGCTCTTTAGTTTAATAACTGCAAACTTAATTGCAATTCTGATTATTGCGTCATGGTTGGGACATTACAGATTGCGTCATCACGGCGATGCTATGAACATCTGGTGGTGATTTATTTTGACCTAAAGTAAAAAAGTTGTTGTCGCCACCGCCAGATGTCACTAGTCGTTAAACAATTATTTTAGCAGTTTTTCATTAATTACGGGAGAACTAATTAAGTAAATGAAATTATTTTTGTTCTGGTCGCGCCGCATATTTTTTGTCTAATTGCGAGCCCGAAGGGCGAAGCTAATAATCGCATACGCAGAAAAAAAAAAGCCATGTCACTTTGTCTGTCTGTCTGTCTGTATGTAACGCTCCATAGCTCGGGTGTTTCAGGACAGGTTTCGGACTTTTTGGTCTTATAAATTAGACAAAAAATATGCGGCGCGACCAGAACAAAAATAATCTCTCTCTCTCTATGTGAGTGATTTTGAAATTTAAAAATAACCGCTCTTTAGTTTAATAACTGCAAACTTAATTGCAATTCTGATTATTGCGTCATGGTTGGGACATTACAGATTGCGTCATCACGGCGATGCTATGAACATCTGGTGGTGATTTATTTTGACCTAAAGTAAAAAAGTTGTTGTCGCCACCGCCAGATGTCACTAGTCGTTAAACAATTATTTTAGCAGTTTTTCATTAATTACGGGAGAACTAATTAAGTAAATGAAATTATTTTTGTTCTGGTCGCGCCGCATATTTTTTGTCTAATTTATAAGACCAAAAAGTCCGAAACCTGTCCTGAAACACCCGAGCTATGGAGCGTTACATACAGACAGACAGACAGACAAAGTGACATGGCTTTTTTAGTTTTTAGTTTAATAACTGCAAACTTAATTGCAATTCTGATTATTGCGTCATGGTTGGGACATTACAGATTGCGTCATCACGGCGATGCTATGAACATCTGGTGGTGATTTATTTTGACCTAAAGTAAAAAAGTTGTTGTCGCCACCGCCAGATGTCACTAGTCGTTAAACAATTATTTTAGCAGTTTTTCATTAATTACGGGAGAACTAATTAAGTAAATGAAATTATTTTTGTTCTGGTCGCGCCGCATATTTTTTGTCTAATTTATAAGACCAAAAAGTCCGAAACCTGTCCTGAAACACCCGAGCTATGGAGCGTTACATACAGACAGACAGACAGACAAAGTGACATGGCTTTTTTTTTTCTGCGTATGCGATTATTAGCTTCGCCCTTCGGGCTCGCAATAATTAGACTTGAACCATGGCCCTCTTCATTATCATGCCAGCGTCATAACCAAAAATCTATTTTTCGTCTTTTAATTTGATCCATTATCAAAGTAAATAAAATTATTCTTGTTCTGGCAGCACCGCATATTTTTTGTGTAATTTTTAAGACAAAAAAGTCTGAAATCTGTTGTGAATCTGTTATTCACACTTTTCTTCACAGACTTATTTAGTTATTTGTCTTAAAACGGGATTTTTCTGTCACAGTTCAATATTCTTGCAAGTTATTAACGTTTAGTTTGCTCAACTCATATTTTCCAATTTTTACACATAAAGTTCAATTATTTAATTTAAAAAAAACCATCGTATAGTTTAATTACTGCAAAACATAAATGCGAATCTGGTTATTGCGTCATGGTTGGGACATCAATTATTGCGTCATTACGGCGATGCTATGGACATCTGGTGGTGATTAATTTAGACCTAAATTGCAAAGTTTTAGTCGCAACCGCCAGATGTCCCTAGTCGTAAAACAATTATTTTAGCAGTTTTTCATTAATTACGGGAAAACTAATTAAGTAAATGCAATTATTTTTGTTCTGGTCGCACCGCATATTTTTTGTCTAATTTTTAAGACCAAAAAGTCCGAAATATTTCGTAAAACGCCCGAGCTATGGAGCGGGACATACAGACAGACAAAGTGACATGGTTTTTATTTTTCTGCGTATCCGATTATTAGCTTCGCCCTTCGGGCTCGCAATCATACATTATCCTGCAATTAGGGTAACTAGAACATTGCATGAATGATGCAAAAAGATACCATATTCATTCAAAAGCAATTTTCCGTTTGAATCAGGCGCAAATTGTTACTGAGCCAAGCCATGTTTTATCGAATACAAACCGCATGTAATAGATTTAATTATTCAAGTGAGAATTCAGTTCTTGTTTAACCTTGTTGATCTGAGGTCTTTTGTCTTTGTCGGGTTGAATCATCCTTTCTATTAAAGATTGCGCGAAGGTTTGAGTCTCGCCCAAACCTGATACGCAAAATTCTGTAGTTAGTTTTTGAATTCACAAATGTTAATTAATCATGAATATTGCTAATACATAAACTTACCTTCCAAATATTGATTGTTTTCGACAATATTCGATATAATCTTAGAGATTATGCTATTGAAAGAACTTTCCACCACGCCGTGCATAAAGGGATGTCCATCTTTAGTGAGGAATCTGTAAAACACGCAACCCAAAGAGAAAATATCGTTGCTGATGTGCCCTCTTACTCCACTTCGACCCTCATTTGTATCTTGATGATTCTCAACACTTAGCATCTGTCTGAGCAGCTCGGGAGCCAGAAATGGAATCGTTCCTTTAACACCATCACCACTCATAGAAAAACTTTGGGTTTCGGAAGCCGGCTTGCATACTCCAAAATCAGAAATTTTCATTACGGCCTCATCGCCAGTTAACTTGATGAGCACATTATTGGAGCTGATATCGCGGTGAGCAAAACCTTTCGAATGAATGTGATCCAACCCGTCCGCCATCTGAAACAGGGCGGAGCGATCGCTTGGCACTTTCCCCTTGTATTCACCTCGACAATAATCTTCCACTGTAGCGTCACAGATTTCCAAGACTATGTACCTGACAAAATAAAGAAAATAAATTCTTATTGTAAAGAGAAAAAATTACAATCAAGTAATATAGTTACGTAAAGTGTTGTTCTTCTATAAGATCAAAAAATTCCAGGACATTGGGATGATTCAGAGCTTTCATGCAACTTTCCTCCAGTTTGTTGAAATTTTCTTTTTGAATTCTTTTAATGGCTACTTTACAGTTTCCTTTAATTCCAGGAAAAACACACGCAACCCTTCCTTCTCCTAACACTTTATTTGTATAACAACTTACTTCGTCTGTTAGCCGTATGCCTTGCCTTCCTTCACGCGCCATAGCACCAAACTTTGACGTTTAATTACTCACGTAGCAACCGAAAATGGTGCGCATTGCGATAAATCCGAAAGAAGATAAGGACAGACTCATTCTCCCAACTTGCAAGTTATTGTTTACAAGACCCTTTGCCATGTTATACTACTATACAAACGATAAAGATTGTAAATTTGTAATACGTGAACTTCTTTTTTGCCATGACAGCATGACTATATTGAAGGAAAAAAAATGTTATACTAGAAAATTTGCCAAAAACAAAAAGATATTAGTTTACCAAACCAGCATTTTCCTAAACATTTGAAACAATGAACAATTGCGACTTTAGCCCATCATAAAGAACTGAACATATGTGATGGCGTATTTAAACACCTTCAACTAAGTATGGAACAGAAGGAGTACAGTTTGACTGCAGATCTATGCTATTTAAATGTGAATACAATTCTTCTTTTACCGCTTCCAGTTGGGGTCTTTTTTCTTTTTCCGGATCAATCATTTTTACTATCAAAGCTTTGGCAAAAGCTTGCTCCTCACTCAAGCCTAGCACCACAGAATTATTATTTTTTTTTTTAAAATTCAGAATTGTAATAAAGCATACGAACAAATTGTGTTACTTACGTTCCAAAGATTGTTTGTTATCGAGAATATTCGATTTAATCCGATTATTTATTGTGAGATAACACAGTTTCACCGCGCCTTTTATAAAGGGATGTCCATCTTTAGTGAGAAATCGGTAAAATACGCAACCCAAGGAGAAAATGTCGTTGCTGGTGTGCCCTCTTACTCCATTTTCATTTGATTCTTGATAGTTATCATCTTGCATCTGTTTGAGCAGCTCGGGAGCAATAAAAGGGAGTGTTCCTTTGCATCCATCACCACTCATCGACAGGCTGCCGCTATTGGAAGCAATTTTACAAACCCCGAAATCAGCTATTTTCAGCACGACCTTGTCACCAGTTAACTTGATAAGCACGTTGCTTGTGCTTATATCGCGATGGGCAAGGTTCTTTGAGTGAATGAAGTGTAGTCCATCCGCCATCTGGTAAAGGGCTTGATAATCAGGAGGTACAATTCCTTTGTAACTTCCTTGGCAATATTGTTCCACTGTAGCATCACACAATTCTAAAATGATGTATCTGAAAAGAAATTTTGATTAATTTGTGTAAACAGCCATTTTAATGTTTTAAAGTAAATTACATGAAATCACAGTCTTTCAAAATGCCAAAACAATCGATGACATTTTCATGATGCCCAATGGCTTTCATGGTGCTTTCCTCACGAACGTTGAATTTGGGCAATTCACCTCTTTTGATAGCGACATTTTGGTTGCCCCATGTGCCAGAGAAAACGACAGCAGTAGCTCCTTTACCCAACACGGCTTTCCTATCGAATGTAACTGACTTACCGCCATACTCCATTTTACTTTGAAAGAAGGCTCCAAAGAAGGGGAAATCACTTTAATATGTGCTGCGCAACTGCTGGCTGTATGAACAATAGCTAATAATACTTAGATAAGAAAATATGCGATACTTTTTTTGAATTTCAAGTTGACGAAGAAAATTAATTTCAAGTGATAAGAAAATAAACAAAACAAGTGGCTACGAGCATGACAGCGTTGTCACATTTGCAAAATGCAGGGAAGGATCAATTTTTTTACAGCAAATAAATATTTTTTATTTCATTAAGAAAAAGCCTTGCGAAATGGTCATTCGTTAGTTAAATCCCTTTTTAGTTTTTACTATCTTTAAAATTTTCCCCGACCTACACTGTTAATAAAAGTTACCACCAATTCGTTACAATTTAGTAGACTTAATTAGTCACCTTTTGGAAGTTATAACTTGCAATGTGTGATTACTCTGATCGAATTTATTGTTCTGGAAATCTTCATATCACTATCACATAGTTCAGACAGCTGAAGGACGTACAAGCGGAAGCAATTCCTCTTTAACTTTATCCAATCCCAGTCTCGTTTCAGGATCTGCTTGAATCATCCCTTTAATCAAAGGTAAAGCATAACCGTGTCTCTCATCCAAGCCTATAAAATTCACGAAGAAAAATATCTTTTATTAAACACTTTCAATAACAGTGAATCAAATTATCGAATTACTTCCTAAATACTGTCTGTTGTCGATAATGTTCAATGGAATTGTATGAATGGATCCGTCGGAAAAGGGATGAAGGCCTTTGGTAAGATAAGTGAAGAAAAGACACCCCATAGAGAAAATGTCGCTGCTCGCATTACCCCTCGGCTTTTCACCTCCCGATCTTTGATCCATCAATTTCAACATTTCCGGAGCGACGTATTTTTTGGTTCCTTTGGAACCTTCGCTCATCGAGAAGCTTCCGGTGTTGGATGCTGGCTTGCAAAAACCAAAATCCGAAATCTTCAGCAAGATCACTTGATCCTCATTTTTGGCAATAAGCACATTTCCAGTGCTCACATCGCGGTGGACTAGATTCCTGGAATGAATGTAAGACAATCCGTCGGCCATCTGGTACAGCGCATCAGGTTCGGGCGGCATAATACCTGTATACTTTCCATTACAATACTCTTCTACCGTTCCCAAACTAAGTTCCAGAATTAAATATCTGATAAACATGAAAAAGAAATGTTAGTATTAGACGAACTATTAAGTGCTTAGAATAAAGATAAATACTTGAAATCACAGTCTTCTTCAAACGCGAGGAGTTTGATAACATTTGGATGGTCAAGGTCTTTCATGGCCATCTCCTCACGATCAGTAAGTAGGTCGTGAAGTTGAATCCTCTTGACGGCGACGTCAATGTTTCTCCATTTACCGACGAACACCGAGGCGAATGCACCACGACCCAACACTTGCCTGCGATCAAACGTAACCTCTATATCCATCATCGTTAACTAGGTTAACTCGGATCAGACTTAAGTTACATCACCGGGAGACCTAAATCAGCGTGACGTTCTAGACTGTTTTCTCTGTATAAAACTATTCACTGCTATCCATAAATGCTCATACATTAAACGATAATTTCCATAGTTACCATCATCTTGTAAAATTATCACGTCACCAAAGTTTATCTCTAAGTCGAATCTATCTTTACTTCTCACATTGTCCGTCTTGCTCGAGAAAACACAACGTACCAACTTCATATGTAACCTCAAAATATTTTATTCGTATCTCAGCACATACAAGATATTACATTCTCAAATAATTATCGAAGGATTATCTTCTTCGTACCTGCTCCTAAATGCCGTTCAAACAACCTGTAAATAAAGTAACTATTAGAACGCGAGCTTCGTATACGAATGTGGGTTTAGAGCATGAAAAATCAGGATGTGCAAAAGTTTGTCTGTCATTTTTCTCCGAGAGATTCCCACACAAAAATTCATCATTAAAATCAAACCACACTGAAAAATTTATAAAACTTACTCATTGTTATACGGAAAACAGGAAAACAACCAGCAAACGATAACCTGAAATAAATAAATAAACATTAAATGCGAGAAGAAAGAATAACTAATGCAGCGTTTTTAAATTTAACTTCAGTATTGAACGAGAAAGGAGTAATTTCATGACGGCACCGAAGTACCTCAAAACTCTAGCCTAGGTTCTCATCATGTAAAACATGTTCACTGTATTGTAATGAACTCACCAATAATTTCTGGAACCCCAACCAAGTCTGACGATAGCACAAATAACCAAAGCCAGAGATGCACATCAAGTCACCTAGAAAATCAAAATACGTTAGTAAGTGAAGAACCCCTATTCAAAATATCCCTCCCATATATCATCAGAGTCAAAGATTATAATCATGAATTCAGGTGAAACACGGATGACTAAGCACATCATTTGCAATAAGTAGAAAAACACCCAAAAAAGAATACTCACCGACGATTACGATCTCAACTTCTTGTGACCGAGTTCAGCAAAATTACCTAGAAATATGAAAGTTAAGGTTAAATTGCGGACAAGGAACTAGGCAAATACAATTGTAGGAGGTTTATTCCAGGACGGCATGGAATATGCTCATTACAGTCCAACGATGCAAACACTTCCAGTGTAATGTAGGCACTAGTCGACCAGCACGTGTATAGAACAACGGCTGGAGATACCGCGCGCCATCAATTGTAACAAAAGATTTGGACTTACGTTTTTCCAGAGATAACGAATGACAACCAAGAAAACTTCGCCCCTGTAACACGACTTCCACATACCCCAAACCTGTTAAAATGTTATCAGATTAATTCTTATACTGCCAACCTGGTTGCTGGCAACATTACACACATTTGAAAAATGATGTCCCCCTTAGCCTACAACCAATCAAGAAGGCAGAGAGGTCCTCAAGGCAAGGGGTTAGAATTGCACCTAGTAGAAAATAATTGAACCCACCACTTTTAAATGATGAGTTACATCTCCCAAGATGGAGCAACAGGAAGGTCAACCACATCCAACAAGAACCAGGCAATCAGATGGTACCTGTAACATTAAGAAAATCTATCAAAAGAGATCAAAGAAACCCAACGCTTCAGCAGTGAAGTTCAACCTCAGTAAAACGTTAAATATACTTCACATATTTTCAGATGGGGAAAGAAGACATAAATTACGTAACTCATCATTATAACCAACTATACCACTTTATCTATGAAATAATTACCATGGATTGTCCAATTCACCATCCAGCAATAACAACCATAGAATGTGGGGACGAACCACTGTCTCATTGAGCAATTTGACCTATGTAGAACAACATTCTGGCTTTAATTGAGAAACATTAAAAAGTATAGAATGCAAGTCCAACTGATGTATCTGGTTTTTACGACATCAATGAACATATCAAGACCAGAGATGTGAACTAAACCAGAAAGATACCATTTTCAGCAAATCAACTTACCATTTAATTAGAGCATCCTATCATCAGCATCTACCCAAACTTCGGCATCCAACATCCTGCTTGAACAGAGGAAATACTGGGTTAGCTCACATTTATAACATGTTTTATTACATTAACATGAGATTCATCAGATTAATCCATTCATCAAAATTATCAGAGACTCTAGTTCGGTTTAAATGGATATATCATCATGTACTGGAAACCACGCATCTAAAAATTTACACGTGGTTTGAAATTTCTAACACGTCGACATTTACATAATTGCTTTTTCATACCATGTAACGGAATAGCTCATGGTATTCAAAATCATGATCAAAAGTATAAACTATCAGTTATTTTTACAGTGGAAAACTATCTTAAATACAACGTTAAATATATTACCATTTCCATTCCAAGTAAAAATCTGTCCATTACTCGCCACTTGAAGCGGTTGATGGGTGAATGTCCAAAGCATGGTTTTGACGTGCAGACGAAGACTTGCTTGTAGATTCCCTAAACACTTAGTTACACTTTACGCTCGCTACCGACTCATTTTCTACCGAATTATATTACTTTGGCATGACCGTAGTAAATTTCAATAAATACACAAAAGTTTTAGAATTACTGTGGAATTTTTATACTTACTAAATCGTTTTTATAACATTAACAAATATTTTTAATTAACATCTAGGGATTTTACATTTTTGCGTTGTTGCCAGATCGTGAAGCGATATTTTTTGTTGTGGCACCAATTCAAAAATTTCAAACGGATTGTCGGGATCGAATATGAAAAAGTAAGTAGAACAACGATTCAAAATATTTTGCATTTACCAAACCACATATAACAAATGATACACAGGAGATTTCAAAACAATGGACAAAATGTTACGCAGGGAGATTGTCTGTGGCCGATGGAATTTTCGTTGTGGCGACTTCGTCGTAAGCGATGGTGAAAATGGATTTCTTCTCCAGAAATCGGCTGCGGTTGTTTCCGTTACCCAGCTGCTGCTGCTGTTGAGGATTGAGAACAATTCCGGAATCGTGGTCGTCTTCAGTCAACAATTTGTTGGGCTTCGTGTAGGACACGGAAGCGGCATTGCGGCCGGAATTGCGCTGTGAGCGATCGTTGCTACTGGCACTCTCCGTCTCATCTCCATCCACCATGATGGGATTCCGGCTGCTGGATGTCACTCTAGGCTGTTTCTTGTTGTTCTTCTTATTCAAATTCAATTTGTGACGCAGAAAACTCGATCGATTATTGAAATAAGGCAACTCTTTTTCCAGCTCTTTGATTTCTTTCGAAAAGCTTTCCGGCCGCTTGAGCTGGACGTTGCTGCCTTCGTTCAGCATGGCATTGCCGGAATCCGTCCGGTCCCACGCCTGCCTGGCTCCCCTCTCCACATCCGACGGATGAAACTGCCGCTGCCCACCGTTTCGTCCGCCGTTGTGGTGGAAATCGAAAAGACCTTTGGGTCGGAGGTAGAAACTCGATCCGGTTTGTAATTCCCGCTCCAACGCGCTGTCCGTCTCCTCCAGGATGGGACTTTGAACGTATTTGTTGAGGCTGTTGCGGTGTTGGGGCTCGGTTGCCAGACGCCAGTTCATATTATTACCCATCTGGTCTTCGATGGATGAGCGATGTGGGAAATTGATCATGGATTTGGACGAGTTGCCGGCCTCGACTTGATCCACTTCCGACTCGTTGAGTCTGGGCTCGCTGTTACTCCGCCTGACTTTCGACTGAGAATCGGTCGAGATGCGACGGTGGCGGTGGATGGCCGTGTCCAGCTTCATCACATCCGCATTGCCCATCCTTTGATAGTAAAAAGCATTGTCGCCAGCTCCGTGATGACTGGCAGAGTCTTCCGGCTGGATTTCCAGGAATTCCATGTCGTTTTCTTCGACGTAGTGCCGGCCACCTCGTGATGGATCATAATTGACGTTTCCAGTCTCTTCCGAGTAAATGTGTTGCATCCCTCCGTTGTTGTTGGGAATGCGGAAGGGACGTCTGTGAGATTCGGCTTCCGGCAAAGTACCCAGCCGAGTCGTTCGCCGGACCTGACTCATCCTTTTCCCTCCACTCCAAGCTTCCTTCCGGCCTTTGAATTTTTACAATTGGATTAACAAATGAATATGTAAATATGTTTTCCATTTGAATTTGTATTCACCTGGAGTTGTCAAATCAGAAGCCTGGCCACTCCTTCCATCGACGACCATAACTGGCCGAACGCCTCCGCCGAAACGGCCCATCTTTTTCCTGTTTTTATTCCGGAATGAAAATCGAATCATTAGACGTGACGGAGAAATATTGAATTAATTAATTGTGTAACGTACGGATCGTTGTAGCAGTAGCATCCAGGGCAACAGCAGCAAATGGCTAAGAAAATCATGATGGCCACGAAAAACAGGATGAAAGTAATCAGGAGCCACAATAAAAGATTGTTTTTATAGCGGTACTCTTTCTCCTGAAATTCAATTTCAAAATTTTTTTTTAAATAGATTTAAAATAAATCAATTCAACCCTAATCTTACGATTGAAACTCCGCTGCCGTTCAAATCGAATTCGTTCGAGATCATTGCGTCACGAATGCGCTGGACATCGACAATGGCCGCGTGCGGAGGGAAACGGACCGTGGCGATCAATCGGCTCTTTTGGCTGAAATTAATTAATTAAGAAAATCAATTTAATGGCTATTAATTAAAAAAAACTAATTAGCTATGTACCTGTCCTGATTCAAGTTGTCGATTCTTTCGCTGAGAGCTATAAGTTCGTCCAGGTACGGCTGGACATTGTTGATGGTTGTGGGGGCTCCGGTCAATAACGTCAGTAACACTTCCATCCTTCTCACGTCTTCCGCTTTCTCCGGAAGGTATTCCATGCGTTTTGGCACCAGAAAATGAATGCTGCGGGCGATAACTTCTTGCGTGAATACTTGAACGACCGTCTCTGCATGCAAATGAGGTACACCCAAATCGTAGGCCCGCACTTGAAGCTGGATCAGCGATGGCAAATTGGTCGATGTCAATGGTGCCATCAGAGTCACCTCACCTGGACAACATTTTTAAAAGTTTAATTTCTCCCGTTTTGCAAATTTGAATTTAATTTAATAATACCTGATAATTCGCTAATTTTAAATTTTGATTCGAAATTTCCTCGGACGATTTCGTATCGGATCGCCCCATTAGTCGGACTGGTATCATTATCGACTGCCTATAAATTTACATGTTTTAACTCCAATTTTCTTTAAAAAAATTAATTATTATACCTGGACAACAACTTTAGAAGTTAACCGGCTAAGATCGGGAGTTAAATTGGTTTCGTAGGGAAGACCAATGAATTGAGGTGCATTGTCGTTGATGTCCAAAAGGCGAATAATGACGGGCACAGTAGCTGAACGGCCAGTTCCTTCCATATCTCTGGCCTCCACCGTTACTGTAATTTCTGTTTTAAATATAAATAAACCGAACAACGATTACAATTGCTCCGCCGAGCGTCAGCCGTGAAAAGAGATTAAAGCCTTTGCGGCGTATCATTCACCTGGCGAAATTTCACGGTCCAGTAAAACTCCCGAGCCGACGGTGATCAATCCGGAAATGGGGTCTAGGACAAGAGCCTTTGAAAAGATGCCGTGAAGCTGCGTGTAGCGAACTGTTCCGTATTTACCGGAGTCGGTATCGGTGGCTCTGACCTATTGAGCAACCTTCTTTCTATAATGAGCTGATGAGCATTCGTTCAGAACTGGATAGTACTTGGATAACCACTGTTCCGGGCGACGAGTGCTCGGGTATCTCGGCGATGTAAGTGTCTTTCTCAAAGACGGGGATGTGGTCATTGTCGTCCGTTATGTACACAATCACCTCTGATGTGCTGACCTTGTTGCTTCCGTGCTGGACTTCTTCCGCCACAACCTAAATCGCATAAAATATAAAGACATTGATGCAACATGAAAATTAAAAATTTTATTAAACGTTAATTTAGCTCGAAATACGGATAGTTAACCTTGAAGCGAAGCTGCTGGGTCTTTTCGAAATCGATAAGAGCTGGATTTTTCACGCGAATAGTAAAAGTGGCCGCGTTTTCAGCCACAGAAGGCGAAATTTCAAAAGTAGAATTATCGCCTAGTAACGATAAGGAAAATATTCCGTTGTGGCCCTTGAAAAAAAAATTAAAAAAGAAAATTAAAAAGGTTTTGCATCGACCGGGAATCGAACCCGGGCCGCCCGCGTGGCAGGCGAGCATTCTACCACTGAACCATCGATGCTTATACCTAACCACTTTTTTCAGTAAAGTGTATGTATACCTGATCGTTGTCAGTAACTTGAGGGTTTTGGCCGTCTCCAAAGTACAGAGCAGTTCCTACAGGTGAGTTTTCCATCAAATGGGCTACATACCTATTGTGATTCATTACAATTTTTCAAAAATAAATAATTGAAAGGAATTTTGTGGAGAAACTACAAACTACATATTTGTTTAACATCAGAAAACAGCGTACCGGTCCGAGTTGAATTCTGGGGGATCGTTTGTTTCATCTTCAACCATTAGTGCAATGTCAACTGTGGTCGTTGTGTTGGCCTCATTAATTAAACTCCCAAGCTCTTCAGCCATAATGGTGAGCAGGAAAGGTGCTTTTGAGCGCACCATTTGGTTCAGAGGAACAAGTTTCTTCCTCACTTTCAACTCACCTGAAGAGCAAAATTTGTCAAATCTTTATCTTAATCATTACAGCATGCAAAGTATCTGATTACCTGTTTGCGGTTCCATAAAGAAGAAGGGGGCGAATGGATTGTTATCGACCATGATGACGTAATGAATATCACGCGGATTACCCTTATCGCCGTCTTCAGCTTTAACTCTCAGCACAACTTTACCCTAGTAGAAACAATTCAGTTCAATTCGAGTTTGAAATACTTTGGGTGGAAAATTAGATTAATTTACTATTTCAAGTTTGTCGGATACGGCCGTGATGGGCGGAGCCCTAACGAAAAAGGGCGGAGTATCTTGAATATCCATAACAAAAACGTAGATGACAACTTCCACCACGTTGCGAGTGTCTAGTCGGTTGTCGACATAGGCGTTCTAAAAATTTCAACAAAAGTTTCAAAAAGATGTAATAACGCAAAATGAATAAAATCGTATTCAATTTACCACTGCTAAAATCCGAAGGATGTGAACAGTTTGAGTTTCAAAATCTAACGGTTGTTCAAGGATAATGGAACAATTGGTCCTATCCGATCCAGCTAATTTATCAGCAATCCGGAAATTCCACGATTGCTTCGTCTTCTAAATAATTCAATTAAAGTTTGATTAGTTTAAAAAATTCAGAATTTAATTCGATTAATGTAATTTTAAAAACATACCCTTAGCTCCACTCGGATGCCACGAATATTATTGGTGTTCTTCCGCGCGATAAAATAGTCGACCACGGAATCTCTGGGTAAATTCTGAATTGAATTGCAAATCAAATTTATCAGGTCATCAATAATTACGTCATTTGCAAGCATACTTCAGGCACTGTGAGATACTGGTTCAAATGTTGGAATGAGTCGGTGGCCGACGACGAAGCGTTGGTGGCCTGAATGGTACAAAAGACGGTCGTTGTGCCTCCCGAAGTGTCACGAACCGACAGACTCAATTCGTAAATCTTGTCCAACTCGACTGCCTCGTTCAGGATGACGTTCGCCTCGCAGACGGAATGCTGTTTGCCGCACGGAAGAATTTCCAGCGACAACAGTTTCGGATGCTTCAGGCCTTGCGTCGTACAAAATGATTGAATTGATTTTAATAATCATTTTAATAAAAATAATAATGATTTTAAATAATAATTTTTTTATTTAATTATTATTTTATTAAAATAATAATTTTACGTAAAAAATGATTTCATTGATTTAAATCAATCAGAAAAATAAAAAAACTAGAAAAATGATAATTATTTTACTTGTGAAACTGAACTCGAGGGGATGGTCGAAATCGGGATCGGACGCCCGGACGCGGTAGATGGTCGATCCGGCCCGAGTTGCGAACGGCAGGAGCAGAATCCTCATCCTGGAATCCTCGTCGAAGGTCGGCAAATTGGCGCGGACGTTCTCCGACACGGCGATGATCAACACCAACAACTCGCAGACCAGACACAAGTGCCACCTGACAGTCGACATGGCCGCCCGATCGTGTCTGCAATTGCAACCAACACAAACGTTTCAACGAATTGTATCTCTCGTTCATCCAGCAATTTGTTGCCAGACCGGGGTCATTAAATAATCATATTGAAACACATGCGCACCGTTGTGTTTTCACGCTCAAGTTTTCAGGCTGAAAGTGGTTGGGGGGGGGGGGGGGGGAGAGATAACAGCAGACACACGTCACACACGATCGAATTATTTTTAAACTGTCACGCACTTTTTCGGTTGTATAAAACGAGTCTCTCGTGCTGAACGTTTTTCATCCGCTTCCAGCTCGACGGTTCTCAGTTAAACGCGTTTAACTTCCGAATTTGAAATATATATAAATGTTTAAATAGATCGCGGGACTGCGATAACGACACTTTTGGACCGTGGATTTCGATTTTGGTTTGTCTCAAAACTTTGGGGGGGGGGGGAGATGTTGTTCAAGAAAATCTACGCGTGCGGATGGCGTGTCGGGATTGCGGTGGGGAGACGAAAATAACAAACAAAGACGACGACGACGTAGTTGGACGACCTTGGCACGCCGGAATTTCTCCAGCAAGAACCAACCAAACACACCCCGCGCGGATTGTCAAATGGAGACGATCCGATTGTTATACTATATCTCCGCCTAGTGTTAACTTTGGTCGAGCTAGCTATACCGACCAGTGTGTGTGTCATCACTCATTGCTGTATAGTTCTATACATCACTTGATTTGGCTATAGAAGGCCACACGCCATTGGTTTATTCTTGTATGCAATCATCTTTGAATATAACTCAATTACCTTGAAATGTTTAAAGTGGGAGGAAAGGTGAGAAAGTGGTAGGGTAAGATAATCTTTGTTTGCTCACCTATCCTCCTATTTCTAGAATTCACCATCAAAATGTATCCAATCAAATCATTCCGTTTTGCACTGGTTCACTAAGCTTTTTTTAACAAGCGATCTCCCACTCAACCGGACCGTTTTGGTGGAGGTACTTTTCGGATCGTAATCCGGAAAAGGACTTTACAAATCCGGACTAGGTCTATTCTGTTCAGAATCGCATGGCGATTCCAATGGAATTAAGTCCGGATTTTTATCTTTTCCCGTTCACGAGATAATCACGGTTGAAAATCGTGAAATATCACGAAAACCCAAAGTCTCCCCCTCCGACTATATCGCTTTTAGCCGTATATTCGGCTTATACAAAAAAACTAATTTATACAAAATGTAGCCCTTTCATCCCTTTTTCAGAATCCAAAAGGATTTTCTATAATTCTGTAAGATGTCCGAGATATCACGATTTTCGTGATACCCCCATTTCGACATATTTTTCAAGCATTTTATTCGGCGTTGCCGATTTCCGTATATGTGACTTCGCCCCCACTCCTTCGCTTTTTCCATTGTTTCCTATGTATCAAGTCCCATCTGTATCGATATACAAGGCCTTGATACATAGGAAACAGGGAAAAAGGGAAGGAGTGGACAGAAAAGGGGGCGAAAAGCACATATACGGCAATCGGCAACGCCGAATGAAATGCTTGAAAAATATGTCGAAATGGGGGTATCACGAAAATCGTGATATCTCGGACATCTTACAGAATTATAGAAAATCCTTTTGGATTCTGAAAAAGGGATGAAAGGGCTACATTTTGTATAAATTAGTTTTTTTGTATAAGCCGAATATACGGCTAAAAGCGATATAGTCGGAGGGGGAGACTTTGGGTTTTCGTGATATTTCACGATTTTCAACCGTGATTATCTCGTGAACGGGAAAAGATAAAAATCCGGACTTAATTCCATTGGAATCGCCATGCGATTCTGAACAGAATAGACCTAGTCCGGATTTGTAAAGTCCTTTTCCGGATTACGATCCGAAAAGTACCTCCACCAAAACGGTCCGGTTGAGTGGGAGATCGCTTGTTAAAAAATGAAACTGAAAACTAAAGAAATCAAATCATAATTAGAAAAACGATTGGAAAGGGATGACACCTACCGGTTGCTTCGAGTACATTTAGCCGAGTTTAAAACAAACGAACCAACGCATTCCTTGGCGAGTTGAAAATAAACAAGAGAAAGAGATATCCCCATCAGAGAAAATAGCGACGGAAATGAAAAAGATAAAATCCCGGGGACCTTTTAGCGCGTTTAACGAATTCCCGAGTTGATTGAGCATTTCTCTGTCAAAACCGTTTAAACGCATTGCGCGCCTTTAAACACACACACACAGCTCTGATCGATTCGACTCTATACTATATTTACTATACTTATATAACACACACACACCCATCACGCTGGCGTACTTATTTGTTTGCGTGTCGTTATCAATCACATCGCGGCCTGCCCAAAACGGCAGCTCGCATTAATATTTATCAAAAATAAAATCCACTTGTCCCGAAATGGTGGAAATATTCCCTGTTGCGTGGGAAAAACGTTTTCTCACCCTCGTGCCGCAATTTCAGACTTGATAATAATACAATATCATGGAATTTTTAAATCCATTTCAAAATTTGGCGGGTTTTCTATTTTTTTTAAAAAAAGTTGCATAATATCACCGAGCTATATCCTGATTTTATTATGATTATCGTCGATAGGGGAAAATTGTCCAGAGGTTTCGGTCGTAACTTCTATTCCTTTGAATAGGTCCGCTAAATGCTGTATCACGTGCTGTTATTACAGTATATACGTACATATTCCGGAATAATATGTGTAACACAGTCCGGTCGAGAACTTCTCCTATTCATTCTTTTTTTTAAGTTTCATTTTCCAATATCTTTAGGACTCGGATGACGTCCAAACTGGGAACCATAGTAAAACTTTTCCCATAGGGTTTTGACTTATATGGCCGTTATAATATTAAAACTCGCGGTACTTTTTAACGTGTCCGTCTCAGACGGTCTGGACAAAATAAAAAAAAGAAAAGACTATTTCAGAAAATACAAAAGGTTATAAACTTAAAACTTATGCTTCATAGAATTGTTTACCATCAATAACGGTTGAAGTGGGGTCTCTCTCCAAAGTCTAAAGAAGGGGGTTTAGATTCTATTGTATGTATTACATATACCTGGGCACGCGATCACCGTCACATGTATAGACCGTTGGCTTTATTCTCTATCTGATGTGTTGCTTTGTGTTGTATATAGCTGGGCACACGGAGATATATATATACATAAATCGCTTGGTTGTTTAAAAAGAAACATTCCGGGAGAATGTCGCGGGACGAAAGAGGACAATTAAGGCGAAAGAACAACATTTCAGGAGCGCACGGCACGGCACAAGACTGGCCATCGACTTATCCTCTGGCCACACAATTTTCTTCTATTTCTCTTCAAGGAGTTTCGGAAGTCGATGATGATGATAACGGTGCTGGAGCCACATGTGTGAATAAGGGCGTTGATGAGGACCAGGCACGAAAGAGGCGCCATTAGGAGCCTAAGGTCAACACAAAAGTTTGTTTTGTTTTCTCCTTCAAAATGTTGAAAAAGGTAAACGGAAGGAAGTCATCAACGGCCTCATTTTCTTGGCCAGGAATTGACGTCAAAAAAGGCCTAAAGGGATGATGCCTAATCAAAAATTGAGATGGCATGTTTCTCAGGAGGGCCCCCCCCCTCCTAAGTCTAATAACAATCATCAAACAAAAAAGGTGAATTGTTTGTTCTCTTTCTCCCACAATCATCACCAACGTCAAACATTTACAAGAGAAATCGAACGATAGTGAACCGAATCGACTGTGCGTGTCCAGTTGTTATCCGAGTGGTGGGCTGTCGTCGCCCAGGTAACCGTTTTCACCGGGAGGAGGCCACCGCCACCCCCCTCCGTTTGTGTGTACACACAAACAGAGGAGGAGGAGGCCATATGTTTGTGTGCATTACTGAATAGCTCAGCTTGGGGAAAAAACCGGACAACAAATACACATATCCACCCGCACCGCAGCTGTGTACATAATAGAGAACTTGGACTCCAAATCGATTGTCGATCATTCATTATTCATTTTAGAGGCGGTCGGCTGTCTGGAGCCGACCGCAACACGTTGACCAGTCACATAGTTATAGCGACTTTTTAATAAATAAGAAATTTTGACAAGGAGGAGTGTAAAAGGCTGTGCACACTCAGACTTGTAGACTACTCGACTTACTTGACTAGTTTGATAAATGACAACCACACATTTTTGCCCAGGGTTAAAAATTGAATTTGTGTTGTCCAGGTTTTTTTCTTTTTAAAAAATGAAATAAAATAAAATAAAGTAAAAGGGAAAATAAGTATTTTCTTCTTCTTCTTAAACTTTCCGCTACCCGCTGGGCTATTTCCAGGCCTGGTGACTTATTATTAGCCCCCTACTCGCAAGCTGGAACGCGTTTCGGGAACCCGACACACGAAAGAGCATATTCAACACGCGTGCTGTGGCTATGGATGGGGGGAGGGAGGAAACACAAAAAATAATAATTCCGGCCAAGTTTCTATGTTTTCCAAAAAAGAATCAAACAAAAAGAAAATAACCACCAAATAACATCCCCGAAAGAAATAAACTTAGATTTTTGTTTCTCTCTCGATATATAAATCAGTCAGTCAACATCCCAACTCGATATAAGATTACATCAGATATATAATCAAAAAAAGGGCGGAGTCTTTGTACGTGTTTCATCATCACGTTCTAATAACAAAAAAAATAACTGACCTGGATGTGTGTTGGTTAGCGTCCGACAGTTGCGAAAAGATGCGAGGAGGAGACGGGAAAAAAAATCCCGCGGGAGCGTGTGTGTGTGTGTTATACAGCTGAGGAAAAAAAAACGATGAATCACCGTAGGGTCTTGGTCAACGAGCTACGCATAACCAAGGCGCATGGGAAAAAAAAAAGGAAAACCCAATTTCTTCTTTTTCTTTTTCAATTCGCCATCAAAAAATTCAAAACCCAAAAAATCAAAAACACTCACGAACGGTATAGACACACACACTGGGGAATTCTATATAGCGCCAGATTACGATAGCGCTCTAATAATTTTGTGAAAAACTCACAAAAATAAGGTTCGATGGATGTTGTGATTATTTAACACCACCAGCACCAGCACCGCCACAGCCGAGTAGTAGTGTCTCTTTTTTGGCTGATGCGGATGTCGCCCGACTGTCTGCCTCCGCCAGCGACATGGTACTCCTCCACACACAGGTGACTTACGACAATATGTGACGTTACGGGGTGGAAGGGATGGGGGGTTATAATCCGGCGATCGATGATGGACTTGCGCGGATCAAGTTGCCTCACCACACACGATCAAAGTAACTCACCCACAGCCCAGTTGGCTCTTTTTGTTTCTCAGTCCGGTCACTCATCAATCGATTCCGATTGTATTCCGGGTTATAGGAGGGCATGGGCCAGTCACGCAGGTTTCGATGCGGCCAAGATGCACGGGGATACAACCGGCCTTAATCCGCTTTTGCTGCTGCTGCTGGCCCAGCGAAAAAAAAGCCCCGCAATGGCAATTCAAATGTTGCCGTCGAAATATCCAGTATATGGTATATAGCCTCCCGGGTGGATATAACCAGCAGCCGGAAGCATGCGATTCAGCCATCATCCACACACACACACACACTGGGACGTGTGTATATATACAGAGAGCTAGAGGATCCTATAAACTTGGCAATCGGTCGAATTGTGAAATAAAAACGACACAATACGTACACATTTAATATATCCCAGGTGAAACTACTGGGATACGGCCCCTGGAAATGTATGTATATAGTTATTATACAATATTTGGGCCGGATGCCGTTTTCCTACCGAGTGACCTCGTTTCTGTTTAGGCTCTCGTCATCATTTTTCCTCGATTGGTTGTCAAAAAATCAGCGGCTGGTCGGACGTCAATTAATAATCAGCCGCCCATCCAGCAGGCCGGCCGCCCATTCTTTTTGCGACAAACGGTCGGATCGATGGTCTCTAGTTAGCCCCCAGACGGACGCGTTTATAAAGTTGGAAATTTTGTTTGTTGTCTTGGTGTGAGTCTCGTCTCTTTTTTTCTTTTTCTATGTGTTCCAGGCTTTTCTCTGCTGCTGTGGGCTCCTACTCTCGGCCATCGGCGGGAATGAAGGAGTCTATAGGAGGAGAGAAAAAATATTCCGGCGCGGACGGATATAGACGGGCTATTTATAGCCGAGACGTTTGGAATCCTCCATACCCCCCAACACACACACACACACACCTTACAGTTTTGCTAGACCTTGGTCTGACCCAAACTGCCTGCTTCCCAGTCTTCTCTTTGCCGTGTTCCAGTCGAGTCGATCAGGCGATCCTGCTCAACTCTACATCCTATAGACAATGCTGTGAGTTCATCCATCCATCTCCCCCCAATCCAGCAGCAGATTCAATCTACTAAAAAGTGGGAAAAACCAAAAAATGAATTCATCAGAGGCAGAAGAAGCGTGGCAACAGGAAAAAGAGTTTCTGGATTACATGTTCGTTTCACTCCGTCACGGAGACGAAAATGGAGCCGCCGCCACCAGTGAATCCGCTCGGATACGTCGAACTGGGCAGCAACAGCAGCAGCAACAGCCCAGTAGCATTTCGTACACAACCAACAGCACTAGCACTGCTAATAGCACTGCTGCTAATAATACAGACGTTATTAGCTCGACAAAGTCCTTGACGTCTGTCAAAACTACAGACACTCCGGCCGGGCTGGATCATTTGGACAACCTGTGCAAGTTGATGGAGCAGCTGGGCGAGCTGCGCGACGCCAACAGTCGACTGCAGAAGCGCGTCCACTACCTGGAGGATATGAAAACGCTCCAGGAAATGCACCAGGAGCTGGATCTCTTTGTCGGAAGCGATTCCGCCGCTTCCGCTTCCAACATGTCGACCAAGGCGGATGCCGGAGCAGATCGCTCGCTGGACAGCCTCGACAGCGGTGAAATCTTGCCCATCATCAGTCAGCACCAGGCGGAATTGATCCCGGTCGAACCGGCCAACAAGAGCGCCGGAATCATGGACAACAACAGCAACGGAAGTGTTGAGCATTCTTCTTCCGGTGGCGGAGGAGGTGGTGGAGGACACCGTCAGTCGAGAGCGGGCAAGAAGATCAAGAGCCACCACCACATGAAATTCAAGAAGCCGGGCGGCACGTTGTTAAAGTACCGCGAGCGGAGTAAATCGGTCGGATTCGACGAGAACGTGGCCCCGCCCCCCATCGCCGCCGGAGGAGAAGAGAACGAAGTCGATTATGACGTCAACAATGCGTCGGCCACGACGACGCCGTCGCCCGACAGCTACAAACTACCCGAAACAGCTCCTGGAAACAGGAGCCGGCCCAAGACTAAAGTCTCCAAATGGACCAGAGTCAAGGAGGCTTTCCGCTGGGAGAAGGCCCATGTCGACCAGCAGCATCAGGCGACGTCATCCGGTGGCAGTCCGTCGGCCGGCAAAGTGACCAGCAGCAGCACTTCAAAGCTTCCGGACAAGGAGGAAGTGGGTGCCCTGGACAGCAGCAGCCACAACAACCGACATCAAGTCAGTCCTTATCAGCACTCGCTGGCCTCGGAGAGTTCCAGTCACGCCATGGCCCGGTCACCTAGTCCCATCTTCCGGCTGGGACGCCGGAGGAGGTCGACCACGTCACGAACGTCCACCTCCTCTTCCTCCCTGTCAGAGTGTCCCCTGGAGTCGGAAATCCTGAAATCCTTTGCCGACGCCCAGGAACTACCCCGTAAGTTGAATGACACCCTACAATTTCATAAGAGTTAAATGAATTAAATTTAAACTAAAAAAAAAACTAATTTTGAAATAGTTTTCCACCTGGAGAAGAGAGCATCCAGCCCGGAGGTGAATAAACTGTTGGCCGAAGGCAGTGAGGAGGAATCGGGCGGAGGATCGGACGTCCATCAGCGCGGCGGCTACGTCTTATCTCTTCCGCAAATGAAACGGTTGCACCGGCAGAGCACCGTCAGTTGCGACGGCAATTTCGCCACAGGATTGACGCCAAGTGGCGCCGGTGGCAACGGCGGCCACATGCCAGAGCGTATTCCGGAATCACAAATTCTTTGCAGCTCGGAAATGCCTCCGCCGCCGCCGGATCCGATTAGGATGAAAGGGCCCGAGTCTCCCAACAGGCGAAAGACGAGCAGCAAAAATGGCAGCCACAACTTGATGGAACATCAGGAGCTGGTCCAGCAGCATCCAGCGACGATCCAGCAGCATCCGGCGGAGAACAATCCGGACGAGAGCGTCGGATCGTTCATCTCTAGTTTGCGGAGTCAGCTGAAGCCCATCAACGAGTGGACGTCCAAATGGCATTGCGACCTCATGAAGGCCAACAACAGCCCGTCGGCGTTGGCCAGCAGCAGCACCTCGCCCGGCGGAGGGGGAGCCGTCAGTCATGTCGAAACGAGTTCCAGGAATTCCCTGTCCGTTCCATCCACACCGAACCAGCATCAAACATTCACATTTGACGAATTTCCCGGTAAGACGGGCGACAGTTTCTTCGTGTTTGGCTGCTGCTGGGCGACTGGCGGGTCCCGTGATGATTACGACAGATACGATTTTTTTCTTTTCTCTGGCCGTCTATTTTTCTATTTTCAGCTTTTCTCAAAAATAACGTTCGGCCATTTTTTTGTATTTTCGTATTTTCCAGACGGAGGACTCTGCGACCTTGGAACGGCCAGCCGGGAAAACAGTCCCGGTGGCAAGAAGAATCACGACATTGAGGCGTCCATCAAGAACCATCCGGGATTGTTGCTCAACAGCATCTCGCCGGAATTCCGGAAAAAGGTCGAAGTCTGGGAGAGACTCAAATCGGGTTTGTCCGTGGCTCCGGCCTTCGATTCCGGCGCTCTGGCTTTAGCCACTCCGCCCACTCCGACGACTCCGCAACAGCACGGGAGCAGCAAGAAATCGGCGGCCGACAGTCCGGATTGGAACGACATTGGCAAGCGGAGGAGCGAGCCGGATAAATTGCCTCCGGCATTCAAAAAGAAATTGGCCGAATGGGAAATCCGGAAGGCGGTGGCCGGCAAATCCGACCAGAACGTCGAGGAGCTGCACAAAATTCTTCCGCACGATTTCAACCGGAAGCTGCAAGAGTGGGAGCGGATGAAGCAGCAACAAGCGGCCGCCGGGAAACTGTCGGCGGGAACCAATCAACCGGGACTGGAACGCCAAGGATCCGGCAAACAGCACCACCACAGCCGGGGTGGCAAACACGTCAAGACGGGCCAGAAGACGGACGAAGTCCAACAACACCGAGGCGAGAAGCAGAAGGAGAAGGAACTGCAGTGGCTGGAAAAGGAACTGCAGAAGATTGAGCGTGAAAAATTGCGACTGGAACGTGAGCGTGAGAAATACATCGAACGAGAATCCCGGCTGGAAAAGATCCGGGAAGCCATGAAACAGCCCGGACACGGTCCCCAGCGAGAAATTTGCATCCGGACGTCGACGGGTGAATTCCGGTTCCAGGGACTGTCTCGGAAATTCACCAAGAAACTTTTCCAGTGGGAGGAGCAGAAAGGCATCCGCCCGGAAGCGAGTACCATCGCTTTATTAGACGGGGCCTTCAGTCCTGGCCATCACCATCATTTGCATCACCACCATCCGGCGGTGGGTGAATTCAGTTCCAGCATTTCGGCCCGGCCGAGCAATTTGTCGGCCATTTCACGATCGAAATCCGAGAGCAGCATAGCGGACCTTGTTAGCGCCAGTGTACACAGTCAGCCATCCAGCTTGTCTCTCAACGACGCCGAAACAACGGCCGACTTTGACCGTCGATTGGCCTCCGGTAGGATAATATAAACAAAACAGCTGAGCAGTAGAAAATGTTGTTTGTTGTTGAGTTGCAACTCCAACTGAGATCTGACGATTGTTTGTAGATCAAGAAGAAGGTGCCCAGTCGACACCTGGACCAGGCGCCCTCCTAGTCGAGGTGGAGGACGTTACGGAGGATTGCGCAGCTGTTGTTGATATACCGGAAGTCGAACCTCAAGCCCCTATCTATAGCATCGCTCCAGCAGAGCTCCGCCAAACAATACAGTAATTTAAAACAAAAGATGTAACACACAGTTTAAGTCCAGTGATAATATTTCGATTGTACCTTTTTCCCATTTAGTCGGAGCGAACAAGAAGAGCAACCAAGGTTCCAGGTAGGGATAACCGGTCCGGCAAGAGTTGAGCGTAACGATTCCGTCAGAACCGAAGCCAGTTTCAAGTTACTGGAAGAAAATCTGTCACTTCTCGACCGACTGCGAGCTAAAGGTGAAATTGTCAAGTAAGTAAATTTGGTTGGAGATGGAAAAAGTGTTTGCCTCCTGTGAGGATTGAACTCACGACCCCTGGTTACCTGAGCGATTGCGTACGAGACCAGTGCTCTACCACTGAGCTAAAGAGGCCAGTGTCTCAAAAAATGTTCAGACTCAGAATCATCCTGTACAACATGGCTTGTACATTTCGACATTGAAATTTGGGTTCCTTTTAAAAATGTTTTGATCGCCTGTAGAAATGTAGAGATATCAAGTTTCATCTTATCTTTGCTTTAAAATTTAAAAAAATGTAAATAAAAAGAAATGCCCCCTGTGAGAATTGAACTCACGGCCCCTAGTTTACAAGACTAGTGCTCTGCCACTGAGCTAAGGAGGCGTTGAGTTCTCTAAACATCAGCTGGTGCACAAACGTTTGCAATACGTTTTTTCCCCACAACAGATACCTGGAATTGCAGATGACCTCAATCGACGGGGATATGGCGGGTGTAGCCAACACTCAAACGGAGGAAATGGTTAGATTGAAAGAGGAAGAAACTTGTCTTTCCGACCAAGAAGGTAATAATTGTTTAGAATACTCGATTCATTAACTTCCTCTAATATCTAAATTTACATTCACAGATAATAATTCTACTGCGGGAAACTCGTCCACTATTGATCGCTTGAAAAGGCGCATCGTTTTGCTTGAAAGTCGCGGCCAACAACTCAAATCCGAGAAAGAACATCTCCAAGTAAAATTTACCTTTAAAAAATGAAATCAATTTCACGATTTAAACGTTAATCGATGGGATGAATTCTCAGACGGTTTACCAACGCCAATGCAGCCAACAAGTTCACTTGGTCCAGCACTTGGTGGATAAAATGCAACAACTGCGCGGGATTGGCACCAGTTCCGGAGATACACCACCACCATTCGATCCGGAAGCCCTCCAACGACTAGACACGCTCACCACCGAAATCCTCCAAGAAGTCTGATTATCAATTTTGTTTCTTACCTTTTCAAAAGTTCGACATTTTAAAATCCTTTTCTTACCGTCTAGGCCCAGACTTTGGAAATTTCCATGAGGCATCCTCAAAGGCTTCCGGCGGCGACTGGAAACCAAGGAGAACTCGTCAGGCAGCCGTCTTCCGCCGTCCGATTTCCTGAACAGCTGAGCATCAAAGCCAATCAACTCAAAGAAGAATACGAGCGTCTGCGATCCTTTGATTCCGATTTGGAGACTAATTCAGACGACGAGCCGGAATTGACCCCAACTCCACGGGTTATTTTACCCCAGCTACCTCCAGTGCCGTCGGAAATGAGCAGCGCGGCCCGGAAGAAAGTCTTTGTCGAGACCCACCGTTTAGTTTTCGCTCCGTTGGAATCCAGCGACGACAAAGCCTCGACGACTCTCTACCAGCCGGTGCTGGCGGAAGAGGGAGCCGAGGACGGCGTTCCGTGGCGTCGGACGGCTCGTGACCAACCGGCCGATTCCTGGAGGAGAAATTCGTCGACATCGACTCCGACCGAAGAGAACCCGCCGGATCAATCCCGCCCGACGGCTGTGACCACTGTACGCAATACCGCCCCCAATATCCGGCGGATGATCGACAAGTATCACCAAAGAGTGACAGCTTCCGGCAAGGAACGTTCCGCTCCGACTTTCCAATTCCGACCAAGATGTGATTTAATGACGGACGAGCGTTCCAGCTCGTCAACTCCTCCGCCGACGATTGTCATCGAACATCGAGGCCAGTCATCGCCACTGGCGGCAGCAGCCGATAGTCCGTTACCTTTCGAGCACGGCGGTCATCTTCATCCCAACTGTTTGGTCCAATTGAGTAAATCGCTGAGCGCAGGAGCCATGGGTCCAGCAACTACTGAAACTCAGAGGGCGGGATCTTCATCCGCCAGCTCCGCAACTGGCTGGAAAGGCAGCGGAGTGTTACGCTCTCAAAGCGGACTCCAATTGCCGACCGGCCAGGTGACGCCGTGCACCCGGAATCCTAGTTTCTTCCGGAAATCCCCACTCGATCCGTCCATTGACGACCTCCTGCAAAAGTATCGAGGTAGAAGACAGGTGGGCAGTGTTCCGGCCGATTTGCCAAAGAGTCCCACAACCAATCCGGAGCGGATGCTCAAATTGAAGCAAGCTCGCGAAGCCTTCCTAACAGTTGGTCCGGGTGCCATCCAGTCAGTCGAGTCCTTGTGCCCATCGGAAGAGCGCGCCCAGCCGTTGGTCGAAGAGGAATCTCAGTCCAGTCCCCAAGGTCCAGCCCTTATTGTTCAAGGTATTGAAGCCAAGTCAGTTGTCCAGAAGTTGTGCAGACAAAGTTTGTTTGTAGATGTTACCTTCGAGGCCCAACAGCCACAAGCAGCAGGAGACGCCGGAAGCTGCAGATCACAAGAAGGGAGCGTGGTGATGGCTGGGGCCTGGTCTGCCGGAACTGGGGGCAGCGTTCCTTCTTCGCCCGCCACTTCTAGGCGGTCTAGTACTAACGAGAATTTACGCAGCCGAACAAGTCCACAGCAACATCCAGCAGTAAGCCGGCGAAGTTGGCTGAAACAGCCATCAAAGTTCTTCTTCCCAAAAGCCCCCAAAACCCCATAATATTTAATCCATTTCTTTTATTTTGTTGTTCAAATCAGCATTTGATGCCCCAGACTTGCCCGAACCTACAATATAAATATTATTATGATGATATGCATAAAAAGGTGGCAGACATCAACGTTCCTGCGGTCCTTATTACATTTTAAAAATCGTTTTTTTTTCGTTTGTTCACAGTTGACAAAAGGAGAGAGAATGTTATTTGCGCTTGTTTCATGATTGCAATGGTTGAATTGGCTGAACAATCGGATTATACACACCTGTATGAATATATATTCATTCATAAATCACCTTCGATACATAAACTTGCTTCCTTTTACCACCACGAATGTCTCTCGCAATTTCTTTCAGTGACAACTTTTTAAATGAAACACTGCCATCTGGTAAAAATGCTCGAAGCTGGAGTAGTACTAGAGCTAATTACATATGAAAATATCACGAAGGTTTTCCTAGTCTTTTTAAACGTGAGACACTTTGAAGGGCTATACTACCTACTTAATATTTACCAACACTGGGATTGGGATACAAGATGGTCACACAGCCCTGCATGTCAAGTGTTGAACTTCTAAAATACTTAAATGAAATTGAATTTTTTAGATAACAGGAAATGGTTTAAATTTGAGGGTTTTGATAGTTAAGGAACTTACCATGTAGTAAAAGAAATTACAATTTCAAAAACAAACAATCGTAGGCTATAAGACAATATGGCATGTATTGATCACCAGCAATACCAACACAATTAAGTATTAACTAACCATCAGACCTTTACTTTAACATATCCTGGAGTTTTCCTTGCTTGTATAGGCTTTGAGTATCTAAAAGCAGAAAACATTTGTTTGTTTAATGAAAATGAATCTGGGTAATAAAGCACATCAAATTCAATGCTAACTCACCAGTTCCACCTCCAATACATTGACCCTTGACAAATACTCTAGGAACCTGTTCATATAAAAGATTTAACTTAAAATGCTACGAAACTTGTAAGTTTCTAAAATTGTAATTACAGTTCTAGTTCCTGTCATCTTCCCAAGAGCGTCTTGAATTTGTTCACTATCTTGCACTTGGTCTAATTCAATGAGGTCATAAGGCTGGCGCATTTTGTCAAAAACCTAAAGAGAATATTTCACACTGTCGGTCTGAAGGTCAAAACAGTTGGTTCATCAAGTGTAGGCCTACCTCTTTAGCCATTGTGCAATATGGGCAATACGTTTTTGAATAAATTACCTGTAAAACAAAATTTGGTTTACGACGACGTCTAAAACAAAAATTGACTTTCTTGCTTTTACAGCCTTGCTTACCACAGTGTTTTGAGAGATTCTCTGCCGAATTGCATTAGTTACTGCACCGCTCATTTCTGAAGAGGGACTAGAAGAATTGATTCCCATCAATTCGAATTTAAAAAAACAAAGACACTCAAAGTATTTAAAATCTTAAAAGCAACTGACAGGATAACCAAAGAAGTGGGTGTTTCAACTAGTGGTCCAAAATATCTGCGAGCTATGTTGCATGCATTACCTGGCATAGAGACGAAAGCTTAAGCAGACGACGCTTAAGAGGCTTTTATGTTTGCTCTACACAGCTCACAGCTCACAGCTCACAGTTCACAGCTCTACAGCTTCACTTGTGCTTGCATCTGCAGCACCAGATTTAGTACGTTACTACGCAGTCGTAGTGTCGTGGCTACGTATATGTGACGTAATTATGGCGTTAAGAACTTAGTTTTTATTACTTTTGTGCTATAGTAGGTCAAGAGTAGATTTCTAGTTTACTGTGTTTTCATTATTCTGTATAACCTAGTGTGAAACATCTAACTGATTTAAGTAGACAATAACACTGACAAGATTTGAAATGGAGACCGCCCCTATTTTTCAACCGGGATCGGTTGCCAATGTCCCTACTTCTCAAGTGGAATTAACTTTTTCTGCAAGGTGATTTATTAATTTTTTTACATTGCCTGTCGTTCCGAGTTGGGTGTGGTGTTTATTGAAATCATTATCATGAACGTCTGTTATCATGTGACGATTGCATGACGAAGATAAAGTAGGCGTCAGACGTTTGACGTCGCGAGTATTCTGTCCTTATTTCTGATTTTGATGACGCGACGTAACAAGTGTCTATTGACTATTGACATAATTTTTTAATTTTTAAAAAAGAAGTATCATTTTATCTAGGCTATAGATGTTGTAGAAAACATGTGTGCAGCCCAGCAAGGAAATGATATGATGAGTCAAATGGGCGGTTTTGCGGCGGGATTATGCAAGGAAATTGAAATTAGTTTAGCTGGGAGGTTGTTAACATATAATTTATATCTGTTTGATTTGCTGTCTTGAAATATTAACACATGTTCTGTTTTTGCAGGGATTTACCTGACTTGGATTACTTGTCCAAATCTGATCCCATGGTTGTGGTGTACATACAGCCATTTGGATTGAATCAATGGCAGGAGTTCTGTCGAACAGAAAAAGTTGTCAACTCCAGAAATCCTGACTTCACCAAAAAGGTTTTGATGATGTACCGTTTTGAAGAGCAACAGAAACTGAAATTTGAGGTTTATGATGTGGATTCTGCCAGCTCTGATTTGAGTAAACATGATTTCTTAGGATGGGTTGAGATCACCCTTGGAACTTTGGTTTCTCAGCACATCATTAGAAAAAAGATAGAATTTCACAATCCAAACCTTGAGAGAGGAACACTAATTGTCTCTGCTGAAGAGCTATCATCTAATAAAGAAGAAGTGGAATTTCAGCTGGTTGCACATGGATTAGATAAGAAGGATTTTTTTGGCAAATCTGACCCTTTTGTTACCATTTCAAAGTCAACTGAAAATGGAGAATATGTTGTGGTTCACAAGTCTGAGGTAATCAAGACCACTCTGAATCCTGTTTGGAAAAGTGCTATTATTCCTGTCAGAAATTTGAATAATGGTGATTACGAGAGAACTCTAAAACTTCAATGCTGGGATTGGAACCGTAATGGATCCCATAGCTTTATTGGCGAAGCTTTTTTTAGTCTCCAGAAACTACTGAATGGTCCACTACCGATGTCAATTCCTTGCGTCAATCCTGGATATCAGGTTTGGGATTTATTCAAATTCTTTCACCTTCTTTAAATTGTACTAAATTAATTTTTTCAAATATTTAGAAAAAGAAGAAGAATTATAAAGACTCGGGCAGATTTGAATTTGTTCATTGTAAAATCAATCCTATCTATACTTTCCTAGATTACCTGCAAGGCGGTACAGAAATTAACTGCACCGTAGCAATCGATTTCACAGGTTGTGAATGCAATCAAGCTTTGCAAACAGATTGTCTATGTACTAATCTATTGGTTATAAATAGCTTCAAATGGCGATCCCAACACTCCCGCATCGCTGCATTATCTGCATGGAGGTCCAACGTTGTACGAACAGGCCCTGTCTGCCGTTGGTGAAATAATTGAAGATTATGACTCCGACAAACAATTCCCCGTTATCGGTTTTGGCGCTCGATTACCTCCTATAGGCCGAGTTTCGCATGAATTTCACGTCAACTTTAACCCGACCAATCCTTACTGCTATCGAGTCCCTGGAATCATCGCAGCCTATCGTGCATGCCTTCCCTTAGTCCAACTTTATGGACCAACTAATTTCGCCCCTTGCATTCGCCATGTCACTAAGTTCGCTCAACAGTAAGTTTTCGATTTTTCATGAAATTTACAATACTGACTAATCATAAATTTTTATATCTGTTCTATGAAATAAGATACCAAGACGGTTCACATTATTTCGTCCTCCTCATCCTCACAGATGGTATTGTCCACCCATACTTTGACTTAGTTAACATATAACTAACGATTGACATTTCTTAGGAATCATCACCGATATGTATGACACTAAAGAAGCTATCGTGGATGCTTCCAGCCTTCCTTTGTCCATTATCATCGTCGGAATAGGTCAAGCTGATTTCAGCGCTATGGAGGGATTGGATTCTGACAACGCCTTGCTGACTGCTCCGTCGGGACGCAAAGCTCAACGGGATATTGTCCAATTTGTTCCATTTAGCCAATTTCTCAGTGCCAACGTGAATCCCTTAGTTGGGAGACTTCATTTGGCTCGCGAAGTCTTGCGCGAAGTTCCCGACCAATTTACCAGTTACATGAAAACCCGTAATATAAGCCCCAACCCTCCACGCTACGATCTAACTCGATTACCGCCCGACCCCAATCTCTCTTAAATCGCTCTCTATTTCTTTTCATCACATATTTAAATACTCAAAATTCATGTTTCATCTATTGTCAGTGTTGCCCAAATTTTTGGTTACCAAACAGAACTTCTAACATTTTTCTTCTTGCTCATCAATGCTGAAAATTTGAAATTGATGTTTGCTTAATCTTCTGCTTAAATGTTTTGCGAGTGTTGTTGCCAAACATATCCTCTAACATTTATCTTCTTATTCACTAATACTAAAATTGGTGGCGTTATTTCTATTCTAATCAATTACATTCTTTCAAATTAATTTACGTGTTTAAAAATAAACAAGTCAAAGGAACCGTTTAGAAGTTCTGAATAATTTCATTACGCCTAATTGAGACCAAAAACACGGTACACAATAAAACGTTTGTCCGAAAATCTACTGAGGGGGTGGTGGTGGAGGTATTCCCATCATGTTTGACATGTCACTACCTGGGGGAAGAGGTGGAGGTTGCTGCTGCGATTGGCCTGGAGGAGGCGGCGGAACTCCATAAGATCCGTAAGCGGGTTGGGGTGCCTGTTGCCCCCAATTGTAATATCCTGGAGGAGGCACGCCTGGCACAGGGGGAGGACCTCTTGGTGGTGGTGGAACAGGTGCAACAGGTGAAGTACCCGGCACAGGTGGCGGAGCCACTCCGGGTGGTGGAGGTGGGCCTTGGGCGTGCCAACCTCCCCATTGAGGAGCCCCACCCATCCATGGTTGCATGTTGGATTGCGCTTGCTGTTGTGAACCAGAGGAAGCGCCTTCAGTACCGGGTGGAGGAGGAGCGGATGACATACCGCCACTGTGACCCATCCATCCACCGCCCATCGGAGTGCCCCAAGGACCTGGTGGACCATAGCTTTGTGGAGGACCCCATTGATTGGCAGCTCCTTGTTGTTGATTTGGTCCAGGACCACGTGGAGGGCCGCCGCCGCCACCTCGACCACCACCCATGGATGGACCAGCAGTGATGGCCCTAGGTTGTCCTTGTTGTCGATCAAACAATCCAGAGCTTCCATGATAACTTTGACGTGTACCGCTTCCCGATCCTTCACTCTTCGGTGGAGGACCCTCTCCCAATTCGGCCATCAATGACATGTACTGTTAAAAGAATGTAGGAGATGAGTGAATGTGTTTAATTGCGTTAAAGCTGTGCAAAATTTACTTCTTCATCAATCTTATTTCCTGGTGCTCCATCAGCATTCGCTGAGTTACGAGGAGTTCGACAATCTCGAGCAATATGACCGGTTCCTCCGCAGTTGTTGCAAATGACGGTGTTTGTGACGTTAGGCTTGTCGGGACATTGCCATGCTTTGTGAGTAGTGGCACCGCAGTTAGAACACCGTGGACCAAACTCGCCTTCGCGGAACGTTCCGTTCAACATGGCCAATTCTCGTAGCTGCATTTTCCGTAAATCGTTTTGATCCTCTGGTACCTCAACAGCTTCCTTGATAATCTTTTTAATCTGTCAATTCAAAAATTGCGTCACTGATTGTTCTTTTTTTTTTACTCCAAGATGGAATACTTACTCGATCGACAGCTTTTTTAATGGCTTCCATACTATTGGCGGTTACATAGGCATGCAGGGGTTCATCTTCGCCTGGCAAAGGCTTGCCTACTTTTCCTTCTTTGACTGATCCTTTGCCTCGAATTATAATCTTAGCTCCAGTGTCTTTTTCCATAGCTGGTAAAATATAACGATCGGGTTTATCGTTATGTTACGGTTAAATAAATAAATAAACAAAAAACTTACATTTTAAAGTGTTTCCACGTGGACCAATCAGCAGCCCCACAAAATTGATTTCCGGATGCTCCTCTTGCGGAATCATGACTTTATCGGAGACGCGCGTCATAGGGGGTCTAATAATACAAGGAAAGTGATAAGTAAGGGCAGACATGGTAACTAAGATAAATGATCTTACTTATAGTCTACAGGGGGTTTGAAGTCAGCATTTAAGGAAATCATCTTGGTGATCATGGAGTGGCGCTCTTCTTCTAGCTTACGACGCATCCGGTACTCCCGGGTGTTCAGCCTTTTACCATCCGTCCCGTAAATTGGTTCCGGTGATGGCGATCTGAAAATGAAGGAGGAAAAAAAGAACAAAGGGAATACGAAAATGAGCTATCTTTTCTTATTCTGAATTTAGACGAGGATAATTGTAAATTGATTAAGTTATTATTTTTGCAATTGATTAAATGTTCTGAAATTTTATCCATCCGTCCAGCTGAGCAATGAGAAAAATCGAGATAAAAGCAATTTAAAAAAATGGCAAGTACAAATTGCCTGTATTGAACGTTAGAATATTTCTTTGAAAATAAATGCACGTCCTGTAAAGGTTCAAAAAATCAAATTATAGGCTCCCTACATCTGAACCTAACAGACGGCATTAGTACGATTTCGGTTTGTGGTGAAAAAAAGATTAAAATGTCAACCAATTAATCATCACAACCTAGGCTCATTTGTAAGAACCTGAAAGGTCTTTGGAGGGAATGGATATAGATCAATCAATGGATAAAAAAGAATGAATTGTTTTATGCCTAGCTGACAAATTAAAAAAAAAAAGATTGAAATATAAACAATTTAATTTTGATTAACTATGAAAAATTGGGAAAGAAATGAATTAGTATTGGCTTTATATATCAAACCTTTCTTCTGGATTGGGAGCAATGCCTAAATCACCAGTCCTCAGTTTCCGTGTTATCTCCTCAATCTTGAATTGGACTGAAAAATCACAAGTCAATACACACAATATTATGATGAATCAGTTAATACACTCATACAGTTCAGAATATGCACTCCTGTACGCAAGTGATGAGAATGCACAATATTCAAAAATTAAGTTACACAGATGCACAGAACTATTACCTAGATACGCCTCCTCCTGGTCCTTTGTCAAGTTTGCTGGTAAAACAGTTGGCATGCCCGGAATGAAGGTCTTTTCTTTCTCATCTCCACCCCAGCGTGAACGCCTCTTCTTCTTTTTCTCTCCACCGAGTGAATTGTCATCTGAGTTGTTGCTATCTTCCAGTCCACGTTTCCAGGTGTTGGCACTGGCAGAAGTGGACGAAGATGATGTGGGGTAGCTGTAGCTGGGAGTTGTAGATGGCTGATCAAATTTGGATTCGTATTTTGTTTCGTACTTTGGCTCATATTTTTGCTCGTAGCTTCCGTGTGAGCCTTCATCATCCGAATTGAGATAATTCGGGTTTAAAAGCGAAGAAGTTGCTTGTCTTCTTCCACCGGTGAGAGCTGGATTGACCCTGCCCAGAGGTGTAGTATTGGCACCCGTTGAATGAGCGTTACTCGGCATGACTTATAGCAAAATATGGTCAAATTTAATTGAAATCGTGGACAATTGGACAGAAATTAACCGAACACGTAATGTCAGAAATAGAATGCGTCTAACTTTCCGCACATTGAATGATGAGAGCCGAAATATTGCCCGACGCGATGAGACGCCAAGATGGCTGACGCGACATTGTCAAATTAATGAAAAATTTAATTTATCGATTAACTCGCATTTTGATTCGTTCTTGGCAATGTGGCAATGCCCGGCCTTTATTTATAAATCGTAATTCACTTTCATTTTTTGTTTAAACCTTTTCATTGCCGAGTGCCAACAACAAAACCTTTAGTAACCATAAATTAATCTACAATCTAGAGGTTTGATTATGATGAATGATAAGACAATCACTAATTTAAAGTACACCGCTAAGTAACGACCAAAGTCGTGCAAGAATTTTTTTCGTATTTCCAAATGATGTGGCCGTATAATTGTTAAACCACGACAATCTGACATGTCAAATGACAAGAATCTATTTCAGTAGGTACCACAATCTAACAGACTCATATGAAATATAACATAAAGGTGTCACACTGAATGGGTTTCGTAATCAGCTTTGCTATCATTGCTTGTTTGTATGGCTTCGAAAAATCATTGATAAACCACGTCAATTATAATTATCTATCCTGTTGCGTGTCATGTAGGCCCATCACATCAATGGGTTTTCGATAGTCCAACTTCACCACTCATTTAAGAAGACGGCCACGCATTTACTTTGCTCCACAGGTGAAAAAGTCACAACTGAATTGCGGTCACTTGTTTTGTGTTTTGGAATAGCGTTATTAGTTAAATGGGATGAGGGTGATTAGATAAAAATGTCCTAGTTGCAGGAAGTCATTTCACCAGTTTGTTTGCAATTGAGTTCCAGTGGGAAATCCCAAACTGGAATTCCACAATTCTACAACCACATTGGCCATTTTCTAGATAACTAATGACGATAATTATCAGTCGTTTTTTTTCCTTCATAACGATAGTGGTTAATGAGGCTGATGACTTGGCAACTTTATTTCTCATGGAAACACCCACTAGCCCTTCCCAGCGTCGGCAGGGTTTTTGGGTACTAGTTTTTTCCTTTTTTTTACATAGTAATATAATTGGAACAGGAGACCATCGTTTGCCTCACCGCCATTGGAGATGAAAATTGGCGAGAGGTTGCGCGATCCTGAACATGGTCGCGCTCTGTTTACCTTAAAGAATTGGCATATGTGGAACAGTCGCGAATTTTTCCTTCTACTGAAGTCGCCACCTAAATTTTTTCTTTGAAATAATATTTTGACAAATCCTAAAACCAACGGCATTTCAGTTCACGAATATTAGATGGCACTGCTTCTTTATTTATTAATTTTCCTAAAAGAACCGGCCCCAGCGTCACGACAAAATCCCACAACGAAGCCCATCTTTCCTCTTTTTGTTCTCAGGTCAATGACAATTGTAAACTCGACTCCTCCCACTGCTCATGAGTTCAAAAACCAGCAGAAGCGATAATGTTTTACGGACTTGTATGGAATCGTAAACCAGAAAGTCAACGGTCAGTTTGACTCATCTGCTATTCAATCTAAAGACGTTATCTCAACTGGTTTACGTTCGAATTTCCAGTATTTGGACACACACAACCATTCCAATTCCTGATCAAATTATTGCGTCCTGATTTCGATTGTTCCAAGGTGAAAATAAAAACTTTGCTCACAATAAATCTACTACAATCGGTGTCGACGCAACCACAAACGCCCCGTTTTTTCTTTCCCCTACTGTTTCTAAGGACATAATTAAGGACAGAATGAATACCATGTTGTAAGCTCTTTGGTTCGTTCCACGGCCGAATTCTACTTTGGCGCACAATGACAACGGCTGCAATTTAAAAGAAAAAACAAGTGCTTTATTGTCCAATTGTTCCTGGAAATCAAGGATTCAAGAGGGGATAATGATGAAAACACAAAGTCTAGACGACTGTAAAGTTCGAATGAAGACGAGATACTGACGGGAAACAAAAAAAAAAATCATAATAAGGAGACGAGGGCAATTTAAATCATAAAAAAAAGAGAAAGAACTGTGACGATAAACATCGGGTGGAAGCGCACACATCCACATACACATCAACAGCAATTGGATGCTCGGGATGGAAATGTACATAACGGTTAGGCTAAAATGAGCCAAACCAAGCTAAATAAACTGACGAGCAAAGAAACAGAAAAGAAAAAGGGAGAACATAATCAAATACTGATTATTTTGAATGCACTCTTTTTTTCATTTCTAAAAATCCCAACCAGATAAAAATAAAATGTGATTGTGTGTTGCGGTTTACACGGTATCAAATATTACTTGGGATATGGGGAGTAGTTCTTAAGTAATGCCATTAATAATAATAATAGACACGCCTGAGCACCGTTGCGTTTTTCTTTTCTTCATTGAACCTTGTTGTTTTTTTAAGAGGCAGTCCAAGTCAATCAAGACAAAAGGAGAACTAGTGTGCGCGATTGCTGTTTGTGTAGTACGTGTTGTGGGTGTATGACATTGAGTGGGTTAATCGTTCACCAGTCTTTTGGCTCAATAGGGAACCGCAGCGGATCTAGTAGGCAACAGCGGCTTCTTTGTATTCAGACCCTTCAATGGTAAAAAAGTCCTCTAGTTTCCATTGAAGCGTCTCGAATGTAGGCCGTTTCATAGGGTCTTTGTGCCATGTTTCCAACATAATTTCATAGAGAGCAGGTGGGCAACTAGGAGGTGCCGGCATCCTGTACCCGTGCTCAACCTGGTGGAGCACCTCAGCATTGGTCATACCTAGCCGAAATGTTGATTGATTAGCAAACTGGAAAAATGAGTTCAACCAAATTGACTCGACTCACCAGGATAGGGAATGCGTCCGTAAGTAATGAGTTCAGTAAGAAGGATTCCGAAAGACCAGACGTCTGACTTGATAGAGAACTTGCTGTAGTTGGCTGCTTCAGGTGCGGTCCACTTGATGGGGAACCGAGCGCCCACACGAGCTTCGTACTCGTCTTCCTTGATAATACGCGCCAAACCGAAATCGGCAATTTTGACGATGTTATTCTCTCCAACTAAAACGTTGCGAGCGGCCAAATCACGATGAATGTAGTTCTGCGACTCGAGGTAGGCCATGCCAGAAGCAATTTGTGCGGCCATGTCAATTAGTTGTGCTAGTTTCAGGTTACGTCCTTTACCCTGGAGGAATTCCAGTAAACTACCATTTTTCATGAGTTCAGTGATAATGTAAATCGGTTCCTCGGCCGTGCAAACGGCGTAAAGTTGGATCAACTTGGAGTGTCGCAACTTTTTCATAATCTGCGCTTCGGCCAAGAAATCCTTGGGGTCCATTGTTCCTGAAATCAAGATTCATAGCGTGACAATCAAAATCTGTTCTCTGAATCGTTTCGGAATGTTGCACAATTTCCGTTCGGAATTACCCGGCTTGAGCGTTTTTATGGCGACGGGTGTGGTGTTGTTCCAAAGTCCTTCCCAGACTTCGCCGAATTGTCCATGACCCAATTTGCGCACAAATTTGAGCGATGTCCGGTCGATCTCCCATTGGTCGCGAGTATTATACGACATTCCTGCCGTCACCGGTTTTTCAATCTATAATTGGCAGGATGAAGAAACATTGCAATGAGAATGGGATTTACGACAAGCACATAACACATGTTTCTTACCTGGATACAAGGTTTGCGCAAGTTGACACATAGTCCATCAGCATCAGCACTGTAGTGCTCCACGAGTTCTTGTAATGTTCGGAACGTTGTTCGGCGGGAAATGAAAAAGCCTCCTTCGTCCAGCTGTCTGATTCGGTAATGCTTGACGGTGTCCCCATCGCGAACTGCACAAGTGATTTGATAATTACAGAAATAAGCCATCTAGTTATTTCTGCATCATTCCGATATTTAGGTAACAAATTGCCAGCATTAAAGTTACAGAATCAAAGTGACCGTGACAATACCAAAGAGGAAAAAAAAGAAAGAAAGAAGGTGACCGCGAAAGAAATAATTGACAAAGACGCACGTACTGCCCACGGAAAATTCAAGGGAAAACGTGTTCAATCAAGCGCTGTTAATTGTGTAACACGCCATCGGCCTCGTTCGTTTTGAAAAAAAAAAAAAGGGAATGGTAAACATGAATTGCGAAAGAACCAATCCCGAAATGGCATTCAAATCGATTACGGCCCAGAGTCAGGGAACAAAAATAACGACAACAAAAATATGAAAACGTACCCGATAATGAATAGTCATTCCGGCGACTCTCTGAATCACGAACGAGGAAGGCACCATGCTCGTTATCCGGAAGTAGCAGTTTTTTCTCAGCCTCGATGCGCTTAATTTTGCCGAAATACCACCTATAAAATAAAATAAATAAGTATTTTCTTAGATTAACAGATGTTAGGTGGCCAGTTGCTAAAGCAAGTGTTCACTTTTAGAAATAGAACGCAGACAAGTCAATCAGCCCAGAAGCGATTCCCTTCATTTCCTACTACAGCCTTGAAATCGACTTGTTTTATGGGATTGGATTAAGCCGAGGACTGGTTCCTACAAGATAGTATTCGAGTTTCCGATTTCAGATTGTGTAGATATTGTCAACATATGATCATCGTTGAGGGGAAAACTCAACGTGGATGGGTACTCGTGTCTCTATTTCCTCGCCCAAATGTGTTGCCCCAATGTCCTTGAGACGGCCTCAACCGGTGAATGGGAAAGGCCATTGTTACCTGTTTCTCCGAGCAGGTAAATAACCCCCCAGGCCATGCATCTTACACAGGAACATACAGGTGGTAATTTACATTCCTCTTTTTCCTGTTTTGTTTCTCTTTGTTGTTTTTTCTTTGACTATTTTCTTTTTTTTAAAACTTAGTCTTACTGGAATACATTTACAATTTAAAAAATAAATAGACAAAACTTACGGTTCAGCTTCAATAGACTTGAGCTTTGCCACATAATTGGAGGGGATGTAGCCTTCCTGTTTAGTTGCTTTGCTACGGGCCAACCACCAGTCACCCTGGGTGTCATTGATAATTTCAAGATGTTCTCCTTTCTTGAAGCTAAGGTCTTCATCAGTCCTGGCATCATAATCGTACAATGCCACAAAGACCTTTGCTGTTGAACTCAGAGAATCTTGGAGGTCTGGAGGAGCAGGAAGTGACGGCACAGGGATGATTCGACCTGCTGTAAATACAAAATTCCACATTTAAAGAATAAGACAATATTTGGAACACAAATGGAGAAATTACGTGGAAATGGTTGATCAATGTGATTTTGGCTGGGTGTGAGGCTGGGAACAGGAGGTTGTGTCGGCAGAAATTGGCCCCCCACTCCACCACCAATGGGTGGCTCTTCAACCCTTGGTACTGAACGACGATCCGAACTGAAACAATTCCCCATTTTGCCGTTCAACTATCTGTCTACGACAATCAAGAATGTCAACTGTGCTTCTTTATCAGAAACACCACTCACTCACACACACACACCCAGTACAAAAACGAAGCCGAAGCACCTACACCAAAACAAATACAATTGGTCGACACTGTTGTTGTTTCATTATGACGAAATCCGACAAGTTCCTTCTCAATCAATTCGGACACGAAAAAATAAACCCGACTGCACGGAATGACTTCTTGACAGTCTTCTTGTGTTCGATAAAAGAAGAAAAAGAAATATCCATTCACCTATAGACCGGAGGCAACAAACTATGCGACTCTTAGCGGCTACGCTTAGCGGTAGGCCCCTCCCTTTTTTTCAACGAGTTCTTTCAGAATTGATTCACAGGATGGCGCTACTTACTTGAAAACAATTTTAATTGGCTGTTTCATTTGTAATTTGTAGTAACGATATAAAAAACTCGATTCATTATCTTATCTGACATAGGACGGTAGGGAGTTTAAATAACCAGTTTTTCATTTCAAATATTCAAATAGGTCTAACAATGTTTTTAATCGCCAGGACTTGGGAGTCTCAATATTTTTAGGCCACGATTATTTGTCTAACAAAAAGAGTAAACGTAAACATGTAGTTGCATCAGCAAAGTCCTCTACCAATATATGCTAGGCCTATTTAGAACGAAAACAAATTTAGAATCGAATTTTTCGAGGATGATTCTTTCAAAATTAGCATTCGATATTTCATTGAAGATAAATACAAAAAAGAGGCAATTTAAAAAACAAAACTTAAAATATTTATAATTGATTAAATAAAAAAAAATGATCGTAAGAAGCTTATGCTTGACGCATCGGACCTTCGAAAGTTTCATCAAACGACCGCGACTTTCAAATGAATGTTTAAGAGGCAAATTAGTTTTCTACCTTTAAATCTATTTCTGTTGATTCCGCGAACAGATTATCACTTCACCTTGCTTCCGTATTTCCAAATTTAAATTTAGGACACTCCAGTACCGTGTTCCTTTCCCCATCTGCAGTCCGGGTGGTATTTCGGTTTATTTCCGGAGAAAGATTCCTAAAATTAGGAATTTTCAAGCATTGATAATACAGATTTTTTTCAATAATTAAAAAATGCAATTCACTTGACATTATCATTCTTCAACTGGGTCAACGGTTATCGTTATCTTCATTCGATCTTTCTACCTGATTGATTCTTTCAAATGAGACAACGCATTTCGTTCGTCAGTTGTTTCCGCCATTTTGAAACAACTGCTTGCTGACAACAAACGACAAAGTGTCAAGCCAAGAAAAAGACAAAGTTTTCTTTCAGTTCAGTTTCAAATTTCTTTCGTGTTTCACCTATTGTAAAGTTTACTGCACCAGAGAAATTTACTGTTGATTTAAAAAACTTCGGTTTTCACGAAGAAGACGAATGCCTTATGTTATTGTATCTGGAAATTTGAACCCTAACAAAAACGGCGTAGCTGGACAACCGTCAATCCCTCCAGGATGGAGAGTAGGAATTTCTGGATTAAAAGGTATTTTATTGATTCAATTAACATAATAAATTTAAACATTTTAATCAACAAATATTGTTTTGTTTAGCCTGTGATTTGGAAGATTTGAAAAGGTTTACCTATGAACAAGGGAGTGATGTGCACACAGTTTCATTTCGTCATCACCCAGTCGTGCTTTTAAATGCATTAGAAGTGTTAGGATACAGAGTCATAAGCTCATTTCATGTGAATCCAGATAGTTGTGTGTGGACTATGCGTAAAGATTTTCCAGAACCTTGCCCTGAGCCATCTGATGAAGAAGAGTAAAGTTTTGACCAAATTATCTATGTGAAATAATCTTAACTTTAAATCAATTTAATTATAGGAGTGATTCTGCCCCAGAGATTGATTAAAGGATAAAACATGGAGCAATGCACCCATCACAACTGCCAGCACACTGCATCTGCCAGTCAAACATTAGAAGAAATGGATTTTGAAAGAGGACCGTGGTCTGCTGGTAATAATTGGTTTATATTCTTCTGCCCAATTAATAACAACTAAAACCCCATTGTGTTCTGTATCTTGTTCCCACAGCACTTGATGGGGATTTGAACCGCCTTAGTAAGCTTCTGCAAAAGATGAATGCTGATGCAGTTGACACATCAGGATACAGTTCTCTGCACTATGCTTCAAGAGCTGGGCACTTGGAAGTTGTAAAATACTTAGTAGCACATGGTGCTAATGTTAATCTTTCTACACGGAATAATCAGAGTTCACCTCTTCATCGCGCCTGCCAACAAGGACATTTATTAGTGGTGAAATTTCTGTTGCAGAATGGAGCAGATGCTGGATTACAGGATTCTGATGGGTGTACTCCACTTCATAGAGCAGCGTTAGCTAATCGTACAGATGTATGTCAACTATTGATATCTCACAATCCGCAGCTTGCCCATATTTCAGATTTACGTAGCCGTTTACCAAAAGACTGCTGTTCAAGTGCCACTTTAAAACAGCTGCTAAATGCTTAATTTTGTTCTCAAACGTAAATGATTGAAACCAATCAAGTGCCTTTCAACATTCCACTTATTTGTGCTTTATTTCTTAAGTCGTCGATTTTTCCCATGTTTTACTCGATAAACTTAATTTCTTTGTTTATTCTGCGTGCCTTGAATTTTCACTTGCAGCAATCTTTAGATAAATCTAGCTGTAGTTTAATTTTGTAATCAGTTGCCAAATTATCTCACCGCTTTTTAGCTAGCTACGAAACTGCGTACTATGCTATAATCTTTGTTAAATGATCGTCTATTGCTTTTTCAGTGTACTTTTAAGTTGCTATTAACAAATACAAGAGAAATTTCCTTCGCTTGAATGCGGTTCTTTGCCATCTTTTGTTTTAGCTTAAGTAAAAAAATGTAGGTAAAAAGAATTACTGTTCTTATTGGTAACAATATATCAATGGGAATAAAGTATATCAGTTTATTAAAATAAAAAAGTGTTCTTTAGAGTATAATAAAATATACTACCTTCTACAATAAAATAGCTGTGTTTTTTTAAGGAAAACGAAAGGTAAAACTGTTACTATAAACGGTAAAATACAACACGGATATAGATTGTCACTAGTTTTTAGTATCATTGATGATACTGTCGTAACAATCCAAGAATTCAATTTCCACATCAACCTCCATCGACTCGAAACCATCATCGGCGGGAATTTCAACTTTTGGTATCGGCTGTAACAGGTCAGTGAGATTACCGGTATCATCGGATTGAGAGAAATATAGATATGGACTGTCCATCTCGTTCTTAGGAAGTAGCTCACTAATATTCCGAACTTGGCAATATATCTCGCTTGAAGACGGCATTTCTTTGCAACTTGTCGCATCCATTGGCGATTCAACCCGATAAAAGCGAAGTTCACTATGATCAATGTCAACACTTAGGTCAATCGAGTAGGCACTGTTTTGCTCCTATAATGAAAAAAGTACCATTCATTTCAAGTTCGCTCAATAACAAATGCATAATTAGACTCAATAAACGCTAAACTCTTACGTCAGTCTCAGGCACGTCTCGATTGAATTCCGACCTTTTCAGCATGTCAGTAGGCACTGTCGCTTCATTCCAATTTCTTAGTCCCTTTGATTCGTTCTCGAGATGTTCAATCGACAGCGGTAGGGATTGTGGTGCATTGCCATTGATATCCTAAAGAAATATAGAATATATGCTGTCATACTTTAAAGTTTGTAACAAGAAACCTACATTAGCGTTCTCTGCGACGGTATTTAAATAGCCAGATTTGCTTTTTTGGCGAGAACGTGTGACTAAAGTTAAGGAACCATAGTTACACGGACGAAAATGCTCGTGGGTGTAGGAAATAGAAGTAGTAAGGTGACATTCGCATACACACGGTTCTTGGCTGTGTTGGTGAATGCTGGCAGTTTTGCGAAATCCGTACATATTGAGCTGGCGAACAAAACTGCTCCACTGGATAGGTTTGAAAATTCTCCCTACACAGGTGCTGTCGCAAAATTTTGTCTTGTCTATAACGATGCTTTCTCCAGTATCATTCCATCTACGATAAAAACACGTGTGATTGAACGAACTCTTCGTTATTTAATTAAACGTCTACCTGATTGCACCATCAGTGCACTCATTCATCAGTTGCCAAAGTTTGTAGGGAAATGTGGAAAATTTGTTTGACATCCTCTGTAATTTCAATTTCATACACATAGTGTTATTGTTATTTACTGTGTATAATGAAGATGGAACAACTGCTTACCAAAAAGATGAGAAAAAAAGCACTTAAAAACTTTTGGAGACACGAATTACGTTCAGAGCAAGACTGTCAGCGACTAGACACCTTGGCAGTCAAGAGAAAAATGGGGAAAAGTTAAAAAAGGCGGGTAGTGGAGTTGTGGGAATAGTCCACTAGGCGGAGAAAATTGGTTAAAGCAACGTCTTTTAAATCAACGACTGCATAGGAGGCGGGATTTGATAAACAAAATATGGTTGCAGAACCCCAGTGGCTCGCCTCAAGGCATGGCGGGAAATATTTCCCAGAGTTCGCATGGCCAACAGCTGATCTACAATGGCTAATAATCTGCAACTTTTTTCTGTTTCTTTTCATCAGTTTGAAGTACAATAACATTACGATTATACCAATCAACCAATGTATTCCAGATGGACATAACTCTATTGGCATAAAATCTCTTTATCTATGTATCGTGTTGGTATACAGTGATGGTTGTTATACACATTAAGAGTGTGGAATACAGTCAACAGACAATTGTTTTCCTATTGTCAGGTAGCTCAAGTTAATTGGCTACATTAAACACACAAAACAAACACCATGAAAAAAATCATAATTATATAAACCAATGAGTGCTTGTAAGAAAGATTCTGGTGCGTTCATGATAATGGGTTATCTTTTCTTTCATACAAGACTCACTCATTCTTTTTAACTTCAACCTTGTTCTCTAGTGCTTCAGCCGGATGATCTTCATACCTAAAAATGTTAACAATCAATATTTTTGTTCTATCTCATAAAACAAATGCACTTACTTGAACAAGGTCTTGATGTCTCCTCTAACTAATGCCAAGAATAAAGGTGTTCCCAAACAAGCAGGGACAAGGTAGAGTAGTGCAGGCTGGGCATGACGGTAAAGGTGCATCACTAGAATTGTGGCCACCAATCCCATGAAGTAAGCAAAGAAAGTGGCATTGAAATAGAAGTTGGTTTTCCTCTTCAAACTAGATTGATAAGAAAGAGGAGATCATTTTCTGCCATCTACATATTATTGTTTGTTGATGAAAAACACCTGTTGTCAAAACGAAGCAGAAGGGCAATAAATATTCCTGGAATAACAATGTCACCCAGACCAAGCATGGCAAAATTGTTGGCATCCAATCCTTTCTCAAGTAAGTCTTGAGGGAAGACCACTAAAAATTAAAATAGTATGTGTGAGACAAAGAAATCAAGAAACATCAAGGAAAAATAAAAATATAATTACATTTAATAGGAGCCTCAAAGGATTTGGCAACAGTTACCATGACATTGGTACCAAATACCCAGAAGATGTCATAGAAGAAAAGACCTCCAAGAAGGATGCATCCAGTAACAACATTGTTCAAATGTAGAAGTTCAATTCCATTTACGGCAAAGGCAAATCCTAGCAAATTATTGGCAATCCAATGCTGTGCTCCCAATAGATATATTATTTATCTGAGCTGATTTTTAAGTATGCTTCTTTGTACCTTTTTCAGAAGGTACCAAACTCCAATTCCTGAGCAAAGTCCCATGCAAACTAGATCATGTGAAGTGAATTCATAGTTTAATAGATCTTCAGCCTGAGGTGCTTTGCCTTTGACCAACTGCAAGTGAAAAGGAATGTTTGGGACTGAGGCTGGGATCAATTTAGACACAACAGGACTCAACAGGTGTGTCAGGGCCAAAATACCCAGGAAGAAGAAGTAGCCTGTGAGGAGATAGTTTATGTAGTCTTTTGATATGATCTGCAATGGAAATTTAGTATGATTTGCTGTTTCAGATTAAAGTCTTTTAACCAATCTCACCTGGAAGAAAATATAAAGTCCAAATAACGCACAACTAGCGATTATGGGAAACATGGCAGCATCTTTCTGAGTCATTGTGTCAGGTTTCTCCCCAGATTCCTTGAAAAAGACGAACAATATTAGTACATGTTTCACCAGCCCCTGACACAAAACTGCTAAAGTTACAGAAACTATGAAATATATGATTAGGGATGACAATAACTTGAATTTATTTGGAACTGTTTGACTATACCTTTTGTTCTTTGTGATGCCGAACGGAACGAAAAGCACCAATCAAAATTGGTACGAGTGCCATAATAACTAAACTTCCATATGCGATAGCCATTCCCTCCGGTGTACTCGGCACTCGAGCCGTAGTATTAGCGGATGCATTCACGCTTTCTTGCACTTCTTCGGCGACAGGCTCGGCCATTTTCTTGAAGGATTACTTAAAACGTTTCGAATCTTGTCCTTAAAAGATATGACACTTGTTCGCAGTTTCTGTCAGTTGCTTTAACGTAAAAGAAACACGCGCAGCTAAAAAGTGACGTGTGAAAAGCCGAATGTAGACGAGGAGCCAGAATCAAAGTGACGTATACACAATACAACGCTGCCAGCTACCTTTAAATCTCTTTTTACCTTGCACGCACGACGCACCGCCCATGCACCGCCTACTCTGCTTTTGACTTATGAGAGTTCTGGCTGACTCCTCCTGTCCCGTGTGAAAAAATGCAGTTAAAGAAAAAAGAAACCGTCAAAATTTTTTATTTTAAAAGTTACATTTATCTATTCCTTGATAAGAATTTTAATATCTTCAGCAGAACTCAATGACAACATGGTTCGAATTCTTCGTGATCAGTGTACTCTTTAGTTGTCAATGTACTACACACTTTTAAAGACATTTGCACACCGGCAATGTCTGCCAGAAACGATACAAAATAAACAAAAGTGAGAGATGAGAGAGAAGACCATCAGATTCAAACACACGAATCTACCACCCAATGTGTAACAGAAATGAATGAATCAGCCCAAATGTGTAATGTGGGTATACAAAGAAACTTTGTAGCTTTTTTTTATATAGTGTTATTTTTTAGTTTGTTTGGTTGATTGGGATTCACAGTTAAGAGGGAAACAGCAGGACAGAAAAAAAAAAACGCAAAAATAAACATCAGACAACACAGTTCGCATTCGCACATTTCTTGGCCGAATGAAATTATTAACTAAGGTTGCAATAGATGATCAATATTAGCAAAGGCGCACGAGCCGAGACCGTTCTGGGCCATGAGTCGCAAAAGTTCTCTGGCATGTCCAATGGCCAGCTCCATGGGGGGCCTTCTGGGTAAGTGATGAGACTCCATTATGGCTGAGTTGAGAGCAGCACAAACGGGTTCTCGCTGGACGGGGTCAAGCTGTTCGCTAACTGGGCTTTTCCAAGGATCGGCATACGCCAATAAGCTAAAGGCATCCTAAAAATCATAAATAAAATAGAAATCATACATTAAAAAACTATATATTTAAATACACAAGCAACTTAACTAACCCTTAACATCTTTTTATTGGCATCGTTCTTTCCGTGTTGTCTTCGAAGAGTGACACTAAGGGTTTGCAACTCTTTGCCGAAGTCAAGTGTCCTCTCCATCGCTGCCTGGTTGCCACCACATAATTGGCGTCGTGTGCAATTGCTGGGACCTGCGACATCAACTTCTATTGCAGAATTGAACGGGAAATTAAGAATTTATAATGTTGTACGAAATATATTAATAAATACCCATTTCAAGGATGCTGTCTTCTTTTACGCCAGGATCTACCAGTGTCTCCCCAGTACCAGAATGTGAACCGTTCTGTGAGGCTCCATTCATTTCCACGTCATTATCCGTTTCTTCCTGCATATCTGATGACGCAGCAGTTGCAGATGACCCATTGAGATGTTGAGAAAAAGCTTTAGTGGATTGAATAACTGATGTTTGTACTGAAGAATGACCGGGACTCGAGCTTCGTGATCTCGAACGAGACCTTAAACTGGAGTGAGCTCTGAATGAAATAAATACAAATGAATTCGATTAAGTGAATAATATATAAACATATTCATTTTATTCAGGTACCCCTGTGAAGTTCCGAATCCACCATAATTTGGGCTCATGCTTGGACTACCAGAATTTTGTGATTTCGGACTTCTGTTGGTTGTTGAACGAACTTCTGAATCCGACCCGCCAACCATTTCAATGAACTGCCGAACTTTCAACAAAAACAACAAGTTGGGACGAGAATCAAGAAGGGTCGGATACAAAGTCTGTGTAGTCTCAATTGCTTCGCCCATCCTTCCACTCAACACCAGACGTTGGATTCCTGTGAGAAATGGAGAAATGTTAGAATTGTTATAGTTCATATTCATAAAACACGAGTTACTTACGTTGCCTATTTTTTATTGAAGCTACTTCTTCACCGAACTCTTGACCGGTGGATCGTGCAAACGCTTCAGCCGTTGAACAATAACCATGATGTACTAAATATGTGGCTATCATTCTGAAAAAAGAATAATTAAACATTGAGAAAATTGAACAAAGAAATTGAACACTAACTGTATATCTACCTTTGTAATGAAGCTTCCCAATGACCTTGTTTGTCGGGAATGGGGTAATTAAGAATGGTGGATGCAACACGCGCCCTGAGTTCTCTCATATCATCTTCGATGTCATATACAAAGGGAGACTGACCAAAGTTGGTGTCTACAATTTCTCCTGGAGTCTGTAATCCAACGGTGGGGTACAGGTTTGAAGGCAAGTCGGCAAAGGCCGTTCCAAGATTGTGTCCATTCTTTGTGTAAAAGCAAGTGTTATCGATGAGATTGACTCCACAGCCGATGACGTCGTTTGTTGTGAAAGTTGGTCCATAAGGTTGACCAGAACCAGATGAGCAAAACGAGTGACCATCATCACCATGATAACCATAAGAATGTTTATCCCAGCCAGGTAACCGATTCATGTTAACTCCTTGAGCTGACAGACCAATTCCCATATACCTACACAAAACCAAGAGGAGATGAAAATGAGAAAATTTTTTTACTATTAATACATCTAATGCATACCCATCTCGTCCTTTGCTGACAATTTTTACTTCAAAATAATACAGACCACATGCTGATGGAATAGGATGAGTAGCTCTTACACTTGCAGCATCTTTGTGTGTTTTTCCGTAACCTAACATGGATAAGAAAAGTCTTATTTATCTCAAAATACACCAATAAATGCTTTAAATTTAGACATTCTTTCAGAACTACCTTTATAATGAACTCTAAGATTATTTTGTGACAGGCCAATGAAATTGTATTTATCTTTAGAACTCCAACAGCGAGGCAGTGGCGTGTCCTCTTCATTAACGAAAGGATAAAGCATTTTAAGGCGATCCAAGCTGTTAGACGTCGCTGATCCACAGCTGCTAGAGGAGTTCTCCATTTCGCCTTAAGACTTTTAATTCACTCCTCTCGAAAAACTCGACAATTTGTGTAAGTTTTCTTTACAAAAAAGCAATGCTACGACGTTTTTATTCACGATCACTTATCAGCGAAACAAAACAGACAACCTTTGTCAGAATACTGTGTTACACTCACTAGATGGCTAATTGACGAGGTTTTAATATTTGCCGTTAGGTGGCTCTTGGCCGCTACTAAACAAACCGGCAACCGCTATTTTTGTTGTTGAAGAATAATTTTTTCGTTCAAAATATTAATTCGAACGTGAATTGTTTTATTCTCCAAGATTTTTGTAAAGGGAATTTAATTTCAAATCGAAAAAGAAAATCATCCCTTAAACAAATAGGGGGTAACACTGTAACAGAAACATGCCTTGAGGCTTGAGGATAACTAAAGTCTAAACTCTAAAGGAAGTCTTCTCTTCGTCTGCACGTCCAACAATCCATGATGACAGTCACGTGCAACAAGCAATGAGTGAATGTAGTAGTAGTACCACTAGTACTTTCTCTTAGTAAGGAACATGAAATATGGAGAATGGAAATGGTAATGTATTAAATACTTTTTAACTTAACTGCTTAGTAAAAAGATATGGTAAAAAGCTGAATGTTCGGTTTTTCTGTGCATGATGATATATCCATTTAAACCGAACTAGAGTCTCTGATAATTTTGATGAATGGATTATCTGATGAAACCCATGTGTGTGCTTTATAAAAGTGTTTTATAAATTAGCGCTAACTCTGCATTTTCTCTATTCAAACAGGAAGTTGGATGCTAAGTGCAAAATTGAACTGTGGTAGTTGTCGATGATAAGATGAGTTGATCTTCTGAGTATGGTATCGTTCTGGTTTAGTTCACATCTCTGGTTGTGATATGTTCATTGATGTCTTAAAAACCAGATACATCAGCTGGACTTGCATTCAATACTTTTTAATTTTTCTTAATTAAAGCCAGAATGTTGTTCTACAGCTCAAATTGCTCCATGGAACAGTGGAGCAACCTTATACGGCTGCAACTCCTGGATGGTGGACATGGTAATTATTTATTTATTTTACAGTTGAAGTGGTGTAGTAGGTTATAGTGATGAGTTACGTAATTTATGTCTTCTTTCCCCATCTGAAAACATGTGAGGTATATTTAACGTTTTACTGAGGTTAAACTTCCATGCTGAAGCATTGCATTTCTTTGATCTCTTTTGATAGATTTTTATTGTATTTCAATTCAGCTACCATCAGATTGCTTCGTTTGTTGGATGTGGTTGAGCTTCCTCCTGCTCCAGCTTGGGAGATGTAACTTTTCTTCAGTAATGGTGGGTTCATTTTCTACCAGGTGTAACCCCTTGCCCTGAGACCTCTCTTCCTTCTTTGATTGGTTGCTTGGCTAAGAGGGACATTATTCTTCAAATGTGTGTAATATTGTTAGCAACTATGTTGGCAGTATAAGAATAAATCTGATAACATTTTGATAGGGATGGGGTATGTGGCAGTCGTGGTATAGGGGTGAAGTTTCTTGGGCTGTCATTCGTATTCTTGGGACAAGGCGTAAGTCGAAATTTGTGTTACAACTGATGGCGCGCGGTATCTCCAGTCGTTGTCCTATACACGTGCTGGTCGACTAGTGCCTACATTACTTTAACACTGGAAGTGTTTGCATCGTTGGACTGTAATGGCGCCTATTCCATGCCGTCCTGGAATAAACCTCCTACAATTATTGCATTTGCCAAGTTCTTTGTCTGTAATTTAACCTAGTTCCATACTTCTAGGTTTTTTTTTGCTGAACTCGGGTCAGAAGAAGGTGCTATCATTATCTTCAGTGAGTATTCTGTTTTGGGTGTTTTTCTACTTATGTGTTTAGTCATCTGTGTGTCACCTGAATTCAAGATTATAATCTTTAACTCTGATAATTTATCGGAGGGATATTTTGAATAGGGCTTTTTCAGTTACCAATATTTTATAATTTTCTAGGTGATTTGATGTGCATCTCTGGCTTTGTCAGTCGTCAGATTTGATTGGTGGTGAGTTCATTACAATATAGCGAACACGTTTCATATGATGAGAACCTAGGCTAGAGTTTTGAGATACTTCGATGCTGTCATGAAATTACTCCTTTCGTTCATTACTGAATTAAATTTAAAAAAAATTGCATTAGCTATTCTTTTTTCTCGCATTTAATGTTTTTAATGTTTCATTTTAGGTAATTGTTTTCTGATTGTTTACTTTGTTTCCGTACAACGTCGAGTAAGTTTTTAAATATTTTAGTGGGATTTGATTTTAATGATAGTTAGTAATAAGTGATTATTCCCTATCCGAAAATATCTGAAGTATATTTAGTGTTGAAGCATTTCTCTTTTATCTCTTTTGATGGAATTTCTTTATATTATAATGGATCATTAGATTGTTTTTGTTGGATGTGGTCGAACTTCCTGCTGCTCCAGCTTGGGAAATGTAATATCATTTCTAAAATGGTGACTTCATTTTCTACTAAGTGTAATTCTTTGCCCTGAGATCTCTCATAGCATAGAACATTTTCTTTCATTATTGAAATCTGTCTATGTAGACTTAAACATCCTAACCTAATATTTTACTAAACAAAATTGAGGTTTAATTTTTTAAAGCTTGACACGACTAGTTTACTGTTTTTATATATTTGACAAGAGGGGAAATTATGTTGCCATGAAATGCTCATTGAATTGTCTCGTTACCATCACAGTGGGTAAGCAAGGTGTACCGAAATCAGTCGCCACAGACTTTGCACGTAGGACATTGTTACCATGATGTTAAACGAATATATTTTCATAATCCAACAGGCGGAACTGCTGAATCAGAGGGGATGATTCCACGCTCTATACATTTCATTTTTGTTGAAAATGAAAAAAAAAATGAAACGCATAGCACGGGGGATCATCCCCTCTGATTCAGATCCATGCAACTCAACAGTCAGTTTTCGAAGATATTAAACAACTTATCCAATCGGCGTTGGACGGTTACAACGTTTGCATTTTTGCCTACGGTCAAACTGGTTCAGGCAAAACGTTCAGGGGGTGTAAGTAAACGGCGGTGTTTGTTTTATTTGAACATGGTTGTCTTGTGCTGAAAATGATATCTTTCTGGTTCAGTTCACATCTCTGATCTTGATATGTCCATTGATGTCGTAAAAACCAGAAACAGTTGGACTTGTTTTCTACATTTTTTAATGTTACTCAACTAAAGCCAGAATGTTGTTCTATACATAGGTCAAATTGCTCCATGGGAGAGTGGTTCATTCCCACCTTCTATGGTTGTAATTGCTGGATAATACATTGGACAATCTATGGTAATTATTTCACAGTTAAAGTGGTATAGTTGGTTATAATGATGGGTTACGTAATTTATGTCTTCTTTCCCCATCTGAAAATAAGTGTAGTATTTTTAACGTTTAACTGAAGTTAAACTTCACTGCTGAAGCATTGGGTTTCTTTGATCTTTTTTGATAGATTTTCTTTATGATTATAGGTACTATCAGCTTGTTTTGTTTTTGCTGGATGTGGTTGAACTTTCTGCTGCTCCAGCTTGTGAGATGTAATCATTTCAATAAAGGTGAGTTCATTTTCTACTAGGTGTAATCCCTTGTCCAGAGACCTCTGTCTTCTTTGATTGGTTGCTTGGCTAAGGGGGATATTATTTTTCAAATGTGTGTAATATTGTTAGCAACTATGTTGGCAGTATAAAAATTAATCTGATAACATTGTGATAAGGTTGGGGTATGTGGCAGTCTTGGTATAGGGGTGAAGTTTTTTGGGCTGTCATTCGTATTCTTGGGACAAGGCGTAAGTCGAAATTTGTGTTACAACTGATGGCGCGAGGTATCTTCAGTCGTTGTCCTATACACGTACTGGTCGACTAGTGCCTACATTGCACTGGAAGTGTTTGCATCGTTGGACTGAAATGGGCATATGCCATGCCGTCCTGGAATAAACTTCCTACAATTATTGCTTTTAGTTCCTTGTCCGTAATTTAAGTTTCATATTTCTAGTTTTTTTGCTGAACTCGGTCCGAAGAAGATGACATCGTAATCTTCGGTGAGCATTCTATGTTGGGTGTTTTTCTACTTATTGCAAATGATGTGCTTAGTCATCCGTGTTTCACCTGAATTTATGCTTATAATCTTTGACTTTGATGATAAATGGGAAGGATATTTTGAATAGGGCTTTTTTCAGTTACTAATATCTTATAAATTTCTAGGTGATGTGTATCTCTGGATTTGGTTATTTGTGCTATTGTCAGACTTGGTTGGTGTTCTATTAATTCCAGTAACCTGATATTTTATTAAAAAATTGTAGGTGTCATTTTTTAAAGAGTGATATCACTAGTTAAATGTTCATATATATTCGACAGAGGGAAAATTTTGCCATGAAATGTTCATTGGTGTTCAATTACTATTTTATTCCACTTTCATTAATGAACATACAGAAGTATTGCTAAAGAAGGATGTTGACTAGGAATTAGATATTGTGTAAGGGCGAAGTGGATTCCTTGTTACATTTTCTGTTTTCTCGTTTCGTTTATTTGAAATCGGTGTTATTGTGCCAGAAGCTAGTGTGGTTTAATGTTACGTTCACTTGGGTTTTATAATAACGATAAGAAAATACTACCATGTCTGAATAATATATGTGACAAGTCAAGAGACAATGACGAAAATTAAGTTCAGTGAAACAGAGGTGAAGCCTTGAGAAGAATAAATCAGCATCAACCATCATATGAAATTCATTGATGACTTGAAGCAACTAGGTTAGAAGTAATTGAACGTTAAGGAAAGGGCTAAAATCTTGTAACACCTGTAATTAACGCAGCACTTAATAATTAGTATGATTATGAAAAATCAATTTCAGGTTTAGAAGACAAATGTCGCATAAAACGTAACGTGAAATTTGCACTACACCTTCCTTCACACCATACATCACAATGCCACACATATATCCTTTACCAATGCTCGCTGGTATCTGAACTGCAATGATGCGGCCGTTCTGTTATCGTTGCCTGATGACGGATATAATTAATTGATCTGTATCCGTTATTGCTTATTGCAATTCCGCAATAGAAGCCAACGGGTATTATAACATTTTTTTTTAGGCCTGTTACGAAGCTGTTCTGCACTACGATCGTCACTTCCTGTAGCTCAAACTAAACTAGGCATTATCGTCTCTTGGGTAACTTCTACTTCCGCCTGCTGTGCAATAGAAATTATTAAAGTAATTTCTTTTTTTTTGTATGATTTATTGCTCCCATCAGCCCTAAATATATGAGCAACACGTTCGCTCATATCGAACTTAGGCTAAAAAATCATTTTGAATTTCTCAGTAACAAGAGAAAATTTTACCGTAAGACGTTTCGCCACTAGGTAATGTGATTCAAAATCAGCTGATCAACTACTCCCCTCCACCATCAACAATTTATTACCTCTTTTTCCTTGGCTCCTATATATCCATGCCCATGGCACTTTCAGGTTTTAGTTCATGGAAACTTGGAAAGTTGAACGAATAAGCGCTTTAAAAATTATTCGTTGTTGTCAAGTAGGTGAGGTGTGTTATAGTATGCCATTGTTATTTTCCTATACAAATAACCATTTATGAAAATTTTATTTTAAACATGATATAAAAATAAACAAACACGATTGAAAAGATGAGGGAATATTAAATGGTTCAAATACATTAACTAAACTATTATATCACGAAATATTGAAAAATATTTGAACTATGATTTAGAAGAGAAAAGTACATGTCCAATATTACTAGAGAACTAATATTAATCATACTTAATTGTTAACTTACAAATTAAACAACCCTCCACAACTTTTTCTCACATCATGACTATGAGCCTTTCAAGTCCCCGTTCGACTAGAGCCTTCAACATCCCCCTAGTTATCACAGCGGGTGAGTAACTACCGGCGAACGTTGCTTAGTGGTTAGTTAGGGAAACAGGCCCACAGAAAAGAAGGAAGCCCAGATATGCACTTGTTATCTACATCTACCTAAATTATAGATATTGATCGAAAGCAAGTTCTTCTTTAACCGTCAACTTCTTCAAATTGAAGCACAATGGCAAAGGATTAACCAGAAATTAAATAAAATGACTAACTAAGAATGCAGTAAAAAAAAGATAGGGAGGAGATACCTGGTATAAGATGAACATCTCTCTGCATATTCCACTAGTGGGTAAGGTCTGGAACAGTGGCAAGGGATTTAACTGAAAAGATTATTTAAATGTCAATTTTAAAATAAGATTGCATTGACAGCAAGCAATACCTCAAATGAATCAATTGAAAGGAACCACAGAAAGGAAGAGCTCAGCTGCTCAGGTAGGTAAGTACTTGCAAAATGGTATGTCTGCAATATCAACATTGTTGGAGTGAAGTATTAAACGACTATGTTGTATGCACAACTTGGTCTCAACACGCCGCGGCGGTACTTACCGCCGCCTGACGGGACAACCACCGCGGCGGTACGTACTGCACGGGTACGTATGTACGGGGTCTCAGCCATTTTTGATGGGCGGTGCTTAATTTCTGATCAATTTGTAGACGACGCTCACCAAAATCACCCTTTTCGTACTGCCTACGGCTGACTACAACCCTCTTTCGCCCTTATGGCCGAAGGGCGAAATACGAAAAGGGTGATTTTGGTGAGCGTCGTCTACAAATTGATCAGAAATTAAGCACCGCCCATCAAAAATGGCTGAGACCCCGTTTTGAAATGGGAGGCGCTTATTTGAACTTTGAATGAGAAATACACATAGTTAAAATCTTCAAAAATTTCCGACGGCTGGGTGTAGTACGGAGCCTTTCCCCCCTTTCCTGAACCGTCAGGCCGCTAGAGGCGCTGTGACGGCCGGGTGTGCCCTCACCCTTTCTGACGGCTAGGTGTACCCTCCCTCTTTCTGACGGCTGGGTGTACCCACCTTTCCAGAACCGTCAGGCCGCTAGAGGCGCTGTGACATTTAATGGGGAATACATTATTCAAAATGTTTTTTTTTTTTTTTAATATTTGTATGTTCCAGTTACCTATCCAGAAGTACTTTGCTCAGCGTTAAGTTAATTAATTTTTAGAAATAAATAAAATGCAATTGAATATGTTTACACAATAAGTACTCTCAGCAACATATTTAAATAGCTAATATTTAAAGATTTGGCTGATAGCACATCATACTTTTCCATTTCGCAATCCCTCCTTGATAATTAATTTAAAATTTCTTTCTTTTCTCCAAATTATTACTTTACTTCAAAGTTCAAACACTATATTCTTCCCTCGACCTTACTGAAAGATTTTCATCTCTACACTTCAGCTTTAACTACATTCTGTGCAGACTTGTGCTGAAATTGTACAATACAAATTTAAAAAAAAACACATTATGAATAAGGTAATAGATCATTAGATCCCCGATTATATGTCACAGCGCCTCTAGCGGCCTGACGGTTCAGGAAAGGGGGTAAAGGGTCCGTACCATGGTGTATTAGTATGGTGGGGGAACTTTTGTTGGAATCGGCTATCTCGAATGAAGCCAGTTTCCGGACAAGAGGCGGAGCTTAGTGACAAAGGCAGAGGATTTTCCAGTGTTACCCGAAGGGTTACTGGTAAAAGTTTCGTTTGCAGTATGGTTTACATTGGTATGGTTTTTACATGTGGTTTTTTTACATTGGGCACCCTCAGTTCTCGTAACACTACACAGATGGCTTTTTTCAGTTCTCGTAACACTACACAGATGGCTTTTTGCAGTTATCGTAACACTATATAGATGGATGCACTAGTTTTTGGCAATTATTGATTGCAATCAACAATTTAATTGCATTTCAATGGCAGTAATCGGTAGCTTACAATTTTTTACATCTATTTTGAAAATTTGGCTGCAATCGATTCAGGCGTTTGATCAAACGGAGTTCTTGTTACTTTTTGACAGAATTTCAATAGCTGTTACAGCAGACGATAATACAGAGACATGTGACAGCTGACAGGGATATAAACGTAACGTGACAATCGACTTGAAGCCCGTATGATAAAATAAAATTTATAGTCAAAGTAGTAGTACTGTGTTCTCTGTCGGTTATAGTTCAAAACGAGTGTTATTATTTCGTAATCACTAACTATAGCGACCATAGCTGTTGGAGTAATATTGTACGATAGAATATAAGTAACTGTATGTTATCATTTAAACGCTATCAATCTCCAGTAAAAGAAGTGCTGATAGGTAGTTACTTACATTTAATTTTAACAAGATCCGGTGTGACGTGGGGTGGCGGGGCGAAGCCTCCGCCGCACCAAAGTCACGCCTTACCCTTACGCCGCGCCATATCATATTAGGTTTTTTGGAATTGAATTTGTATTTAATGTTTGGATAGAAACATGCGGAAATATGCTTTTCATCTCTTTCTCGATTTCTGCATATTAAATTTCTCCGGAAACTAAGGGCATAACATTTTTGTTTTAAATATTATTAATTAATCTTAATAATAGGCCTACCTTTATAACAGAATATTATTATTATTCTATAACTATTCTCTAGCTCTGCCTTTATAAAACTATACCAATACAGCAATACTACTATACCAACTAGTATACCCTTAACATTCCCTTCGGGTACCTTGCGGCGTACGTACGCTGCCTACAGTGCCGCTAGATGGTGTTTGTATTGTTTTTAAAATGGCGAAATGTGTGAACGAGTTATGTCATCTTTTGTATTCGAATTTTCATGTTTTACTGCTCAAAACCAACCAATTATTTACATGTAAGCTATTTTGATTTTTATAACTAGGTAGTAGCAAATTTTCTATTACTCACTGTGTACTTGACCAATTGACTAATTGTGTACTGTACTTGGAATTCTAGAAAATGTACCTGCCGTCTAGTCATCAGATTAAATGCTCAAAACTTCTGTAACTCACACCCCCAGCTTCATCTGCATCATCCTCTCACATTTTAGACAAAACCTCTAGCGGTTTTGCCCAAAAATTGTGGCATAGGATGTATAGTTACAGGTAAGCATAACCTTCGGATTTTAATACCTCATCATCCATCAATGCAATCAAATAATTTCAAAATTCACACCAATTTGATTAACAGGTTCATTCTGGCCTGAACAATGTTTACACCTTTAAACCCTTTTGGTGTTGCATGTTGTTGTTGTTGTTGTTGCATGTTGCATGTTGCATCATGAAATTCTATTGCTGCCATTCCCTTCATCTCCCACTTCACAGCTACAAGAAATGAGTAATAGGAAGCCTACAATAGATTGAGGTAAAGGTGTGCTTCTATGTTCTTGCTTTATCATGTTATTAACTTTGGATTCCACCTTGGTCGTGGGTATTTATGGGCCTCATTGCAATGTTAAAACCTTTTCTGTTCTTTGCTTAGAAATCAATAGGTTGTGTGATATGCTATTGCAATTTCATACATTTTTAAATGGTTTGGAATCCTGGGAGTATGCTGACTACTAGCTCCGTTCAACATTTGGTCTTGTACAGTCGCATTTTTAGCCATACTTCTCCGCCATCCGTTTTTTAGTGGAGAGTCGGAGAGGTTGATCCAAAATCCTTCAGTATGACGACAAAATCTTATTTTTTTTCAAGCTTCCTTTTAATTTCCAACTCCATTTTTTTACAGCATTACTCGTTACATCTCTGAGATCGCGATTCGGCCGCCGATGTCGATGTTCAACGCAGTTTCTTTATTGGAATTGTGTGGTCCTGGCAAGGACATCCTTAAGCCAACGCTTTTGCCATGACAGAAGAGGGACTTCCACCAACGTTGTGCTCCATCCTTATCTTCACGACGTACGCTCATCTGGCTTCTCTGCTTCTATGCTGCCACTCAACTTGTCCTACTTCACCGATGACTTAGGCCACTTCAGTGGTCGCATCCGTCTGTCGAGACACACCTGTAGTAACTCACCACGGATTATGCCCAGGTACCAGACAATTGACTTATTTTCGTAGATTATATACTAGTGATCTACTTTGATCTACTTGCGTTAAACTCTATGTCTGTGTAGTAATTCTAAAATCAGGCCATTCTTGCGTGCAAAGTATTATTAGACGTTTCTTTTTTCTAACGCTAGATGGCTTTACGATCATTTTCAGCCGTCAAAACAGTCAGTTTTAGTTACTTTTGCACATCTCTTTAAACATTTATCGGCAGTTATTGTGTGGAAATTTTTTAGTGGTAACTGACGATAACTATTCCGCCAACAAAGCTCACTTGTTAAATTATCGATTTTTGCTTTTTTTTTCTACTTCTGGTTTTCTCATTTCAGTCAGTAGTTCAGTAAATATTTATTCGACGCACAAACAAACCACATATTCGTGATCCTCGTTAACTTTGTGGTAAAGTTCATGTTATTATTTCTACGTTTTCGTACTTCCGGTTTTGACAATTTTCCTGAATATAGTTCAGGGAAATTTTCGATTTTGGCTAAATTTTGGATTTCGTTAAAATAACATGTAATCGACCCCAAATTTTATGGAGATCACGAATATGTGGTTAAATTGGACGACAGCTCAATGGTTGAGGCGCTGTGGTTACTTCCGGAATTTTTTTTTGGACTAGCAAGTGAGCTTTGTTATGTGTACTGTTCTCAATAATGTTAGGTGGATTTTAAGCAATTTACAGCGCGCCTTTAAAGTTTTGAGCTAAAAAACCAGAACAATGAAACTATATGTATTATGTGACTATTATGCAACTTTTATTGGCATGTCACTTAATAAGAATTTTTTGTCTTTATTCAGGTAATTCAGATGAGACGTCGAGAAGATGGAATTCCGAGACTCGTTATCAACGTGGATCATCGTATTGTTGGTATTATTTCATCTGTGTTAGTGTTAGTTAACCCGTTGGCTGCCACGCCTTTGTTCTCCCCTAGCTCCTTAGCACGGGCCGCGCTGTTCGGTCTCGTGGTTTTCATGCCGCGGGGTCGGACAGTCGCACCAGCCCCAGATTCGCCGAAAGGCCCTGTTAGGCAATGCACCATAGGGACTTCCCCCTTGTCGATGCGGTGATGGATTCTAGAGGTTGTGCATTCCATCTTCTCCTGTCACCGTGTCAGCCCGGACTTGTCAGCAATGGCAAGTCCCACCTTGGTCATTGATCCTTCTGACGTGGCGCGTAGAGTAGTAGAAGAACAACCTACGGGTTGTATGGCGTAGCAGACAACGGGTTAACTAATTGTATGTGTGTATGTATTTATGTTATGTTATGTTTGTAGATAGTGGAGGAATTGTGGGTGAAGGTGGGACAATATAAGCAATTCCATACAAAATTGATATAGATGTCATTTATTTTTCTTTATTTCACTAGCGAAGCATTGAAACCCCACCGTAAAATCAAACACAATTACATGGATAAGAATTTTGGATACCATGATATCAGTTTGCAATAACTTTTACTATTTATGAAGAAAAATATATTAAAAATATGTTTGATTCTATAAACAGAAAAACTTTGCAACATCAACCACAAATTCCAAATGGACACACATTCTACCCATAACTAACAAGTGAATTGAACACCTTTTAAATTGGCAAATTCTGACTGAATATCTTATCTTAGCATGTGATCTGTAGTCCTCATTTCCACCACAAAAACACCACAATCCAAAATCTTGTCAGGAATCTAGAGCCAACCATTCAGGATAATGCCAGCACCACAGACTGGATAGAAGCAGCTCACCACACCAGCACAATGAACTGCATGCAGTAGCTCATCACACCAATCAATCGTCAGCTGGCTGCAACAAAACCATGAGCACAAAAGACAGCATTGCAGAAGCTCTCACCTGGCTGTGAAACCTATTTGACAAATTTTCAATTACTTAAGATGAACAGATATATATATAACTCTCGTGCAAAACAACACCAAGACAGGAAAGTTGAAGTAAAACTATGTGGTCCCTCAGTAAAGTCTCAGAAACTTTCCAAAGGGATCTAGAATTTCAATATAAGTCTAGTAAAAAAAACTTTTGAAAGTTAAAACCAATGGATGGCAAACATAAAACAACAGGTCCAATTGACTTTTCTCAAAATTCAACACTAAAGCAAAGGGATCTACTATCTGGTCAATAGCTAAAATTTTATCCTTCTAGTTGGAAAGTGGAAAAAAAAATTACTTCTTCTTTAAGTATTTCAGCAAAGGATGGGATGAAACATACAGCCGTTACACGTAGCAATGGATGACATTTTACTATTTTGTCTGAAGCTAGCCATGTGATCATATCTCATATGACTTGCCCAAGTGGAAATAGGCAAGATGCAGAGTAAAGCCATGTAAATTAATACATCAATATTTTACATACAATAAACTTAAATGATCTAAACAAGAATTACCTTATTTATTTCCGTCAAAATGTTAGAGATTGAGCATACAACATACAACGGCGTCCTGCTCCTGGCTCAATGTCTTGGAATACAATGGCGATTCCACGTCACTCCAATTCACTTTCAGATGTGTCCACCAGGTGGCGGAGTTTCGGGACTAAAATTTAAAAAATTGTTGGAGTTTTACTGTCGGGAGTTCTACTGTCGGTATTTTTAAAAATAAAAATAAAAGGAGTTCTTATAATCTTATGTCTTTGGAGTTCTACTGTCGCTGGAGTTCTACTGTCGCAAACAAAGAAAATTTCAAAATTATTTCAAATATTGGGGTTCTATTGTCGGTGGAGTTCTTCTGTCTTTGGAGATTTGTGGAGATAATGTGGACTTTATCTGTTGTTTCTGCCTTTCTGGGGTTTTTTTTGTAACCAGGACTTTTTGGTCAGATTGTTTTTTGTTTTTTTTTGGTCAGGAGCCTAAAATAACTGAGTTAATATAGTCCACCTTTGATAAATTGTATATTTCCTATGAAAGAAGACCTAATTGGGGAGCACGTAAACATTCACAGTATGTAGGTCTGGGGGGATTATAATAGAGCGGCAGCGTTGTTTTCTTAAGTGTCAAGCGGATGAATGAAACCAAAGAAATTCAGGAAACGAAAAATGTTCACGACGAAAAAACGGTCCGCGTGAACGAGGGAAATGGCCAACGATGTCGACGAGACTGAGAAAATGATAAATTAATTGGAGAATCGGGGTAAAAGATGGAGGTGTTCGCAACGAAGAATGACGAAGGTCCTGATTTCCCTCCCACTCGCCAGTCACCGGTGACCCAGTTGAATAAGTAGACAGTTCACCGGCGGGCGGCAGCTCTACGTACACGACATAATATAAAGACAAAAGAAAAAACAAACCAAAAAAAATCGTAATAATAGAGTCGCGAATTGTAGAGGGAAATTGGGGCGATATTACAAGGCTGTACAACAGACCCTGGGGACGTAGATAAGGGAGAGGGGAAAAAAAAGAAATTACAGTACAAAATAATAACCAATTAATCGAAAGAATGGCGGCGCAAACAACAAAAAATATGCAATTGGCCAGCTTCTTCTCATCCAAAAGTGTACAAAATGTTTTGTTTTGTTTTTTTTCTTTTCATCCATTCCAGAATGAAAGGTCGGCGAATTTAAAAATGAATGCAGATTTTAAATGCCATTTAAAAAAAAAAGAAACTGAGTCAAGAGTCTGAGGGCGGAGGGGGTGAGAAGACTGCATTTTTTTTTTAAGTACACGGGGATTAGACGATTGATTGATTCGCTTGAGAATAATAGGACGTGAAGGAATAAGTCTATAAAAAAGCACCACAAGACAGACGACAAATTGAGAAAGTTGGGGGGGGGGGGAGGTGGTTCAAGTCGGTGACGTTGCGGTTTCTCATCCTTGCAAAAGTTGAATGGTTTGATTTTGAAATTCGACAATCAAACTTGCGTCATTCATTGCGCCGATCAAAGGGGAGACGAAAGTCGACATTAATCACGCCCTTCTTTTGTTTCGTTACTTCAAAATAATAATCAGAATATAATAACCAAATGAATTCGGAAGAAAACTAACAACGCATTTTCAAGTGGTGATAAACGCGATGCCCATTTTTTTTAATACGACGCCTATTCCATGTACGATCACAATATAGCGTCACGCGTTTTTTTTTTTTTTTTTTTTCCTCATCTCGTTTTAAGTACACCCCACCCCACCCGAAAAGTCACTCGATGACAAATAAATAGTACGCCGGGCTTTTTTGTTTCTTTTAAGTATTTTTCGATGCGGAAAAGAAGAAGAAGTTAAGAAGAAGAAGAAGTGAAATTCCTCTACGGAGAAGAAAATGTGGTGGACAGAGTTCACGATTCGTAACTGTCCCGACTGTCACGTAAATGGCTCGTTACGCCCGGACTCGGAGGGTTACTCAACCCGCTACTGTTGGAGGCGATAGAATGACGTGGACTGCCATTAGTGGCCATATCATGCGGAGTGGAGAAACTAAAGGGGACGTGCTGGCCCGATAGACCGCTACTCGGCGTCATTGGCGTAATCTGACTGCCCTCTGGAGTCCTGTCCAAACGAGAAATAAGAAATGATGTTAACGTCGTTAGAAAGCAATCAAGGCAAAACAACTTGGCCAATAAGTTCGCCTTAAGTTTTTGAATATATACCTGGCTAACGTGGAGGAAGTTAGGATCGGACCAGAAATGTGTAAAGATGGTCGCTGATGAGGCGGAGCCTGAGGAGCTGGTCGTCGGGGCGGCAAACCCGGTAACGGTACACCTTTTGTTTGGGCGGTAAATAAAACAACAAAGTCGATTCGAATCAATAAAACTTGACGTAAAATGAGAGAAAATTTAATTATTATACCATTATGAACGGAAGACGAATTTCCTGACTGGGATATGGATCTACGGGGAGGCGATGGATCGGCCGGCTGGGGTGGGACGCGAGGAGCAGTTAATTTGCTTCCCGATTGCTGGAACATGCTTCGCACCTGGAGGCCATCGCCATGGTCAATTGCACTTGAAGCTCGAAAAAATACACTGCCGGAACCTACCCTTTGGATGCCTTGCTGTTGTTGTTGTTGTTGTTGTTGCTGCTGCTGTTGCTGCTGCAACGTCATCATGTGTGACGGTGATCCGGTAATACTGGTATTACTCGAACTGGTGGACATGCCTGCAAGGGGAATGGCACCGGGTAGATGCTGGGCGCTCTGGTGGGGCACAAACTGGTCCACCTTGTCCAACTGCGGCAGGTCCAGGAGCCTCTGCATTTGAATCCCGTCGCCGGGACCCATGTGACTGATGTGGTTAAAATTGGACGGCGCCGAGATCATCTTTGAACGGCGATCGTTGTTCCTGGAGGACGAAAAAAATAAACAGGAAATAACATTCAGTGTCGGCCGGACAGAAAATTAAAAAAAAAACTGCTGTCAATTCCTTACGCTGGTTTCGACGTCCGGTTGTTTTCGCGGACAGAGAATCGCCTCCGCGTCCGTGGCTGATTGCTTCCCGCCCGGCTTTGACCTCCCAAAGTCACTTCGCTCTCTGGGACATTAACGGCGTCGCAAACTATTGAATGGATCCAATTAGAATTTCATGTCGATGAGGATCGATCGAGTGGATCCTGGTTGATACCTTTGTTGATGTTGCGCAAGTAGACGACGTAAGGCTGTTCGGTGGCGAAGGAGGCCGACAGGAGGCCATTGTGGTTGAGTGGGAGGCAGCGCTTCAAATTGAGTGTCTGGACCCAGTCACCGGTGAAACAGTCGATGACATCGACGTGAGTCTCAGAGTAGATCAGCAAATGGCCGTCGTAGTTGACTGGTTGTTGCGCAAAAACCAAACATAAATAAAAATAAAATACACGTGATTAGAAATGAGTTGTTGGAAACGGCTGGATGAAAAATGGTACCGATGGCCAAAGGCGGGGCTGGATACATGATCTCCTTCTCACGCGATTTGCGCCCCTGGTAGTCGACGTAAATGGCCAGCGTGGAAAAGACCAGAAGGAATTCTTGGCTGTTGATCTCGACGGCCCGCAGGGCGTCCAGCGGGTGGTGGGCAATGAACGAGATGCTGGGATGCTCCGATTGGACGAGCGACATCGGATGCTGGTCGCCCATCAGACTGTAAACGGCGAAGCCCGACGGGTAGCCCACAACGAGCCGCCCGTCCGATATCACGTTGAGGCACTGGGCTGGCGTTGGTAACAGGATATCCCGGAGTCTCTTATGACGCGCCTTGGTCCGTGTGATCTCAAACAACAGCACCTGGGCGACACGACACGTTTCAAAAAAAGTTGAAATATGAAAACAAAAAAAAAACTCTAAACTAAATGGGCGGGCCGCGGATCAAAAACCAACCTGTCGCTTGACGGCGACGCAGAGACAATAGACGGCCGCTTGGGTGCCGTGTCCTTGGCGCAGGATGCCGGTGGTGAAACTGATGCAGGCTTTGGTATCGGCCACTTTAATCCACTCGACGTCGTCACCGTCGAGCGCCCGAACTGGAACTAGCCGGACGTGATGCTGCTTACCGCAGATGACGACCAGCAGCTGCTCTTCGGGCAGGTAATCAATTTGGTAAATGCGTTTGCTCTCGCCCACCCGAGCGATTTCTATTCCAAGAGAGAGAAAATATAAAAGGAATTAGCAAAAATGGGAAAAAACAATCCGACTGGAACGTGACAAATGAGTTGGCACCACCTTCGCGATCGAGGTCGATGCAGAGCAATCCTTCTTCGGTGCCGATGGCTAAACGGTCGGTATCGATGACTGCGCCACTTCCGGCAGTCTTGATTAGGGTGATGGAATTGTCCATGACCTCCTTGGGCTTGAAGACGGCCCGATTGGGCAATTTGTTGCGCTTCAGGATGCGATGCAATTCGTTGAGGGCCACGACCCATTTCGTCTTTTCACTCTCCGTGTCGGCCAGCATCAGCAAATGGTTGCGCAAACCGGGCGGGTCCATCATGGAAGTGCTCACCTGTAAAAGTCCAGGAAGAGAAAAAGAAACCAGAAAAAAAAACAACATTAGAGACAATGAAACAAATTTTGTTTGTTTGTTTTGTAAATGTGAATGAGACGGACCCTGAAAATGCAAGGGATATCCTTCTTGTTGGCGTGGATGACGTCCGAATCGCGGACAGAGCTGACCTCAAACTGCTCGTCTCGCATGTCCAGCACCTGTGAAACGGACACGGACGGCTGGGCGTTGCGTTCGGCCGAGATGTCGTAGAGGAAGAGTTTGAAGTCGCAGACGACGACAAACTGGCGCAGCCATCCCTTCTTGACTCCGCCCGGCTTGGGCACTTTGACGTAGCCCTCGTAGGCCGTGCCGATGCCGCGGGTGGGATCGATGCCCAGCGGCCGCTTGGTCTGGTCGGTGGGCAGCGGGCAGAGCGGCGGGACTTTGTCCTTGCAGGAGACGTGACAGGCGAAGCCGCAGACTTCGCAGACGACGCCCTGCCGGCTGAGGCCGACCATGAGCGACGTGCAGTGATTGCACTTGAGCGGCGACGGGAAGGAGCGCACCAGGAACTGGTGCGACTTGGAGCGCAGCGACAAGGTGCTCGTCAGCGGCGAAGAGTGCAGCAGCGGCATCGATCCGGCGCTGCTGTTGGACTGCGGCGACGGATGAGACAAGTTGAGCGTCTGCTGCAACTGCATCTGCACCTGCAACATGTGCTGGTTCTGCGACATGTCCACCATTCCGGAACCCTGTCGGCCGTCCGAAGGAAATAAAATAAAACATTAGTTTGAAATTATTTGAGCGGGTGATTTTTAATTTGTAAACGGACCTGCATGATGTGTCCGCTGCTTCGGTCCATACTGCGCTGGCCGAAAGGCGATCCGCCGTTGTTGCCGCCGTCCGTCTGGCTCGGCTGCCCGGGATGTAGCGGACTGATGTGGTGCGACGGGCCACTTTGTACGGGGCTACTGAGATCCGAGGCCGATTTGTTGCTGCTGCTCAGCACCGACGGGGCCCGATTGTCTTCGATGTCGCCATCCTCGCTGTCGGCCGAGGCCGCCCGCCCTCTGATGGACGACTCCTTGAGGAACTGCTCCAGGAACGACATCTGCGAGATGGGTCTGTCCAAAACTATCCAAAGAGAAACGAGACGAGAGAGACAAAAGAAAAAAGGGGGAAACCCAGAGAAAATAAAACAAATGAGCAAATCAACAACAACGCAACCAAAACTACATTTTCCAATAATTGAAAACAACAACAGCCGTCAGGATTCTTTTTGCTTTAAATGGTAAATGGACAAGGGGTCAAGATTTCTCGGCATTATTGTGCGGATGGAAACTGAGAGGTGGTAGAGGCCAAGTCCAGTACGCCAACAATCATTTAAAAATGAAAGAAAATTGAATCAATAATAGCAAAATGGCGTGAGATAAAAACACTGCCCTCAGGAACAAAAATCTTTCGATCCTTCCTCCCGCCCCACCATCTCTCTCTCTTTTGCTATTGGGTGTGTATGTGTGTGTTAATGGTGCGGAGCGGCTAAAAGAAAAAGGGAGGGCCGATTAGTTTTTTTATAAATCTGTTTGGGGCGGAATAATTCCGGATTCCGGGGGGATTGTGCGTCACACAAGTCACGGCGGGGGGGGAGTGAGTGGAATCAATAAAAGAAAAAGCTCATGCCCACTATGTGACGACGACACAAATGGACGGAAGTGGGGAAAAACGGGATAATAAAAAAGAAAGTGCGTGGGATGGATGGAACCGGACAATAGAGGCGGATGTGGGGGAGAGACCAGCAATCAGCCATTACATCCAGCACAGACACAGGCACTAGTAGTAGCAGCAGCAGCACATGATGGCATCAAATAATCAATATAAGTAGCACATCTTTTTGGATTGGAGTCAATGGATGCTTTGGATTTTGGCGATTTTTTGTTTTGGGGGTTTTTCTTGATTTGTTTCTTTACCGGAATTTTTTCTTTTTCGAAAAGTGTCGCCTCCGAGTGTGATCAAAGTGCCTCGAAACACAACAACCGGAAAGTGTAGGAGAAAGTACAGATTTGTCGCTTGCACCAACGAACCGGCGGACCACCGAAGGGCGATCCGGACCCAGGAGAGAAGAGAAGTGCCGAGCCCCCTTTTTTTCGTTTTTGTTTTTGGGTTTGTGTTTGTTTTGTAAAAGAAAATGTTTGTTTGGTTTTTGTTTGTTTTTTCTTCTTTTCAGACAAAAGAGACGGACGGACAGAGAGAATAGGAGAAGAAGAATCAAGGCTTTTCAAGGAAGTACAGATTGGCTTTGGTTTTGGCGGATAGAAAAAGAAGACGATAAGGCGGATGGATGGATGGAAGGAGTTGGGTATAAGGCGAATTTTTCTTTTTCTTTTTTTCCATCTCTGATCAAATTGGATAAGGTGAAAATAGCTGAAAGCTGGCCAGCCTTTTGACTAGTTGGAGAACAAGGAATTTGAGTGGATGTGTGTAATGTTTGTTTTGTTTGTCTTCTTTCCATTTCGGATGAAAGAGTGGGAGGAGGAGAATAAAGGGAAAAGGTGGAGCCACAGCGCGCTTAAATTCTCTTGATTATGGGGGGTCTTTTTTTTGTGGTAATAAACGTTTTTCTTTTTTTTTTCTTTACAAAATAAAATTGAAAATTGAAATTCCTTTTTTTTTTTAATCTTTTTTTTTGTGTGTGTGTCTGTTTGTGTTTTGTTTTTTTTCCCAGTCAAATTGTCTACATGAAGGCACGGACCAGCAGGACGACCAAGCCCCACAGGCAGCTGGTCAAGCCTAGGAAGACGGGAATTTTGACTAAGAAAATTTGGGAAATTAAAAAAAGAAAAAGAAAAAAACCGAAGAGAATTGTGTGTGAAAAAGGAAAATGAATAAAGGAGGGAGAAAAGAAAGAAAGAGAAAAAAGAGGATTAGATCGTTAAAACCCAAAAAACTTGAAAAATTCAAAAAATAGAAAAACTAAATAAAGAGATCCGTCAATATTGCTGGAAGCAAGCTTTTTCTTTCAACTAATCAAATCAAAAATTGGGGGGGAACAAATTAAAAATGGGAAGAAATTAAAATAAAAGGGACAAACGCTTTTCTGGTGGTACTAAACTTCCCCCTTCCGCTCTCCCATCCATAAATGGAATTATTAGCCATTCGCGGTACGTAAAAGCATCAGCATAACAATTAGCGGCATCATCATCATCACACACCTGGTTATCACTTGGGTAAGAGCTGGGGAGGGGGGAAATGCTAAAAAAATTCGTCAAAAACCAAAATTATAGAAGCCTTTGAAATGTTTGTTCTTCTCTTTTCGCTGTGCATATTTTTGTGCGGGTATAGGACGGGAGGTATCGAATGAGGGAAGGGGGGGGGGCATCAGGTGGGTGCAGTGTGGAAGGAATGGACGGCTGTGCCAGGAGAAGGGTGTAAAAAAAAAGAAAAGAAATAGATTTAGAAAGAAAAAAAAATGATTAAAAACAACAGTAACAAATTTTTGTAAGAAAAAGATTTGATAGTGAAGAATCAACCGATTCTCATTTGTTTTCGTTGGGGTCGAGCCACACTACAAGGAGATGAAAATATTATCGAGTGCGAAGGGGGATGAGAGAGGGTATCGAGCCTCATACGGATTCAGAAAATCGCAATCCAGCACAAAATTCAAACAATTCGATTTTTACAAGGGGTTGCCATTTTGGGGGAAATAATTTTTTTTTCGGTGGGGGGGGGGATTGTTTTTTGGTAATCAATTTCATCATCCTCTAAATAAATGGTTTCTCTCTTTCACTATTTCGAAACTTGTCAATTTGCTCAAATACTTACATCCGTCTCCGGATTCAAGGCGTTGTTGCATCTCTTTCATTTGCGAATCCTTCCGCACCAGCTCGCGGGCCAGTTCCTCCCGCTGCTGTTTCACTTCCCACAATTCCCTATTTTTTTTTCCAAAATTCACCAAATGAAATTCCAATTCACTTTGATTGATTGATTCCAAAAAATGAAATTACTTTTGCATGGCGATGAAATCGGCCCGTATCTGAGTCAACTCTTCCCGGATCGATTCCTTGGCCTGGATCTCTGACTGGAGGCTACTCTGCAAATTCAATATCTCCATTTTGTCTAATTTCTGAGATCGCCGGTTCTTCCAGTTCTTTTCCTACAAATTACAAAAGAAAATTCGAATCGATAAAAAAATTGAATTCCACTAAAAGGGGGGAGGGAATGTTTGGGGCGGATCGTTTGTCTCACGTTGCTGGGTGTTCCGCCGACGCCCTGCGTCTTCAAGTTCTCCATCTCTTCCGTCATTTTGCTGGTCAGGGCTTGCAGGTAACCTCGGGCGTCTTTCTCGTCGCTGACCCACTGGATGATCTCCGAGATTTGAGCCTCCCACTGGGCGACGGCGGCCTGTTTGCTGCGCAGCTCCGACAGCTCTTCCTCCATGGCCCGTTTCTCGCTCTGCAGCCGGAGGCAAGAGTCGGAGAAGCGCTCCAGCTCGGCCACGACCCGCTTCGTGTCCTCCAGCAGCAGCTGCTTCTCCCGCTCGTGGGCCCTCCGCACTTCGACGATGACTTCCTCGTTCTCGACGGCGCTCTCCTGCCTCGATTGCTCCACCTTCTCCTTGAGCAGGGCCGACTCCTTCTCGTAGGTGGCCCGCATGTTGTCCGCCTCCAGGAGCTGGTCGTTCAGGGCGCTCAGCTCGGCGGCGTGACGCGAGCTCAGCTGACTGGCCAGCTCCTTGTGCTGCATCTCCTGTTTCTCCAGCTCGGATCGCAACCGCAGGAGCTCCTGGTTGAGTTCCATCGAGTTCATGGCCGCCTCACCAGCCTGGGCCTTCTGCTGCAGCCGCTCCATGTCCTCGTGGAGGGAGCGGGCGTGCTCTTCTGCCCTTTCACGCAGTCTCTTCTCCCGCACCACGTCGGCCTGCAGCTCTTCCGCCCTGGCCTCCAGGTCGCGGCGCAGCTTCTCGGCTCGACGCAGGTCGTTCCTGAGCGCGTCCATCTTCTGGAGCGTCCCTTCCAGCTCCTCCTCCTTGTCTCGTACCTGACGCGACAATTTGGCCTTTTGCTGGCGCAGTTCAGACAACCTAAAATCAAACCAATTTCCATTTTTTAAAACAAATCCATTCAGTTCATATCTTTTTTTCTCTTTTTACTTGTCCGAGACTTCCGTGTATTCCGTCATGGCCAGTTTGCGTTGTCCGATGGCGTCTTTCAACTCCTTGGATTGCAGCCGCAGCTTTTCTTGCGTGTCGGTCATCTCCTGTGAACAGGATAAAGATAAAGAGGCCGATCGATTAGAGCGTTCCACAGTTTTTGATATTTATTATTGATCATACCCTGACGAGCTCATCTTTTTCTTGCTTCCACTGGCGCTGACTCTTTTCCATTTCCTTAATCTTTTGGCTTTTCTCGCCTTCGCTCAGCTCGAAATCTTTCTTCATTAGGGCCGACATTTCCTTGCCCGTCTGCTCCGCCCTGGACAACTGCTGCATCAGCTCTAACGAAAGGCACAGCCGGACGAGAAGAACCAGATGAGTTTGATAAAAGCAAAATTGGAGCTGAATAGGAGACGGATTACCTCCGTTGCGCTTCGTCAGCTGATTGACTTCGTCCTGTAATCGGCGGACGTCGTTGTTGTTGCCGGACGGGTTACCGCCGCTCCCTGGGCCATCGCCGGAGCCATTTAGGGCCGCCGGGGCGGCGGCGCAGGCGACTGAAGCGGCTGCGTGAGTCAGGGCAGCGGTGGCGGCGGTGGATGCGACGGAGGGCGTGTATCCGTCGCCGGTTCCGTTCGAGTGGATGAGCAACCGGTTCATGTCCGTCAGCAAACTGTCGGCAACGATTAAAGTGTGACGGTTATACACGGACAGGCTGGGGAATGAGAAAAAGAAAAAGACTTTTGACAGCGATGACGACATTTTTACCTGCCCTGGGTGTAGGTGAAGCCGAGGAAAGGGAGGTGGAGGGCGCTGAAGACGGAATTGGCCGTCGGCGGAAGGACGTCGGCGCTGCGGAGATCCGTGTCGTCGACATCGAAATTGGACGTGTCCGTCGGACTGCTCACTTCCGGTATGTAAGGAGCCGTGCTGTCGCGAATGTTGTCCCAGTCGATGCCGGAAAACCAAGGATGATTCTGGCAACGGAAATTGGACAACACCATTAAAATTCGATCCTCTTTTCACATGAAATTTGAATTTTAAAAAAGAAAAGAAACTCGCCTGGAAATCGCTGAGGCCATTTTGTCCTAGACGATACTCGGCACTGCAAATGAGTCTCCTCATCAAATCCTTGCCATCTTCAGACACTTCCAGGCCGGAATCCGTTGGGAAATCGAAGCAGCTCTAATATTTAAAAAAATAAAAATAAAATGAACCAATTAGAAATTTAAAACCCGTTAATGTTAATTTAAAAAAATGAAGGACAGACAAAATCAACAAAAACAAATCAAATGAAAGGGGGGCGATGTTGTTGGTATTAGCTCATTGGTGGAATTGAGTCGTCAAAGTGGATGAAGGATACGGGACATTCGATCCGGCTGTCAGAGTCAGAGGTCATTTGATCGCGTTGAAAACATTAGACACACACACACACAGAAACGGACGGACCTTGTGATTCATGATGCGGCCGTAGGTTTCCACCAGGGATTCGGCGTAGAAGGGCGTCTCTCCGTAGAGCATCTCGTACATGCACACGCCCAGCGACCACCAGTCACATTCCGGGCCGTAGCGTCCTTGGCCGTCCTCCATCGCCTGGAAATGAGCATCGCCCACATCGACACCCGACCAAAAAAGAGAAAAACGAAACAAAAAAATTAAGAAAAAACACGAAAATACCATTAGAGACGCCTAAGGAAAACTGCCAATGCCAAATTAAGTGTAGCGCGGACGCACACACACACACATAAGACGGCCCGGATGCAAAGAAATAAAAAAAAGAAAACGGGCGAAATGTGCACGAAATAAATTCGACGGTTAGAGGAGATTTTTGGCAACCGTACACGCGCCATTAAATACTTAAGCCGGCGCCATTTTTTTTCCACCCCCCCATCTACGTCGTCCGTCCTTAAAATAACGACGGCGTGGGGATGTGATGTGAAATTCCGGGGCCAATCTGGAAATTTGTTTTGATATTATCATTTTGTTACGCACCCGCAGGATTTCGGGAGAGATGTAGTCGGGAGTGCCGATGGCCACGTTGCTCTGGACCGTTCCGTCCTCTCTGAGTCTGAGGCAGGATCCGAAATCGGCCAGGCGGATGTGTCCGTTGGCGTCGAGGAGGACGTTGTCGGGTTTGATGTCGCGGTGGACGTAGCGCAGCCGGTGGATCGAGTCGATGGCCAGCACCATTTCGGCCAGGTAGAATTTGGCCATATCCTCGGGCAATCGATCCTCAAACTTGGACAGGAGCGTCAACAGGTCACCGCCGCAGTAATAATCCATCACCAGGTACTACAAGAGAAAAAAACAAACAGAAAATAACAAACAAAAACAAAATGAAAATGGTCAAGTCTTTCGTCTTTGACCGGTGCATTGCCAAAACTGCAATCGTTTCTTACGTTCGGTAATAAATAACGAGGAAGATGATTTACAATCACATCGACAGAAAAAGAATATCTCCCAAACCCCCCCTTACCATCTCTGTGCATGGCTTTATCTCTCATCCCGATGAATATTTACGCTTTCTTCTTGCTTCTTCTTCCCCCCTCGCCTAAAAACTGAGCCCATGTCTTCTTCTTCTATTTTTCTGACTGCCTGATTTACGATCCTCTTTCACCGACTCTATTTGTTTTTCTTTCTCTCCTCTCAAGTCGTTGGCCCGTCCGTCACAAAAATTACCAACAGACGAAATGGAAAGGGCAAGGCCAAAAAAGAAGAAAAGAGAAAAACTTTGTGTGTGTGTGTGTGCTCACACGTTATGCGGTGCGGTCGGTCACACAAAAGTTGCGTGACGGCCAGTTACGGGCGCCCAGCGCAAAAGAGAAAAATTTCTTCTTCTTCTAGAAAATGTGTCTGCAGAAACGCTTCCGCTTGAAGGATTCTCGCCTAGACGACGCCATGGTGCAATGTATGCTAACATACACACACATCCATCCCATCCACCCAGGTGGTGTAAAGATATTGACGCTCCACGGACCAAGCGCCAGTCCCCCCCAAAAAGAAACAAGGACCGACGGACGGAAGAGAAATGTAGCCGTAAATAGAAACACCACGCACGCACTGCAGTCGAGTAGAGAGAGGGGGGTTGAACAAGGTTCGGCTCCTTCTTCTTCTCTCTGGCACACTTCAAAAAAAAAAGGGCGAGTCCTTTTCGGGACGAATAATTCCGCACACAAAACCATTCGGGAGACACGCAGACGCCCTTATTGCATCGACTATCGTCTTATTTGTTTTGGTCGGGAGAGGGGGGGGGCACGGAGTCAAATCGAACGCGAGAGGATGAAACAGCTGCCCGCTCAGCAGACACACAAGGAAAAGGAAGGAAGGAAGGAAGGAAGTAGGGCCAGCTGCTGCTGCTGGGCTGGGCTGGCTCCTGTATACCATCCGACACCGTGCAAGTGGGAAGAAATGAGGTTTTTCGTTTCATTTCCAGCAATTGGGGAGAAAGAAGGAAGGAGAAGCCCCTGCAATATGTCTGGAATGCGTTTCCTTTTCGTCGATTCTTTTAGGGTTGTTGTTGTTGTTTCACGGAATTATTGATTTTTATTTGTTTTTCCTGGTCTTCAAACTTTTGTTTCTTTTTTGTTTTTTCCCTGTGGCCAGCATCTCCTCCTTGTTGCCATTTGTAGTAAAAAGAAGAAAAGAAAAGAAGAAAACTGTTATTTGGTGTGGACACGGTTTTCTTGTCATCCAAAACCCTGCCGACTACTTCTTCTTCTTCTTTCCCCCCTGATGACGACAGACCGCACACGGGCAACCAGCCGGAAGTGGTCGACGCAACCGAGTCAAGCGTTACGCTCAGAAAAAAAAAAGGGAAAATTCAAATTATCTCATCAAGAGCGGCCAGCCCAGACAACCGCCACCTCCTCCTCCTCATTACGACAAAGAGTTGAGTGTCTCCGCTATTTGATCTCTCCATGAAAAAAAAAGGGGGGGAAAAGAATCAAATAAAATAAAATTCGAATCTACACCACAAAACACAACAACCAAATTCCAGCCAAACAACAACAACCACCCTGTTGTCTGGCCATTTTGTTTGAGCTGTTTTGGGACGATAAAGACGTCACCGCGATCAAAAGGGAAAGTCAGCAATGAGATCACAAAGCCGGCATTTTTTTTTTCCTTTCCTTGCTGTATAATGTGTTTTAGCACAAAAAAATAGCTGGGCAAAATGCCAGCCGGGCGAACTACTAATTTAAAAAAAGTTCCTTGCAAGAGAGTGGGGACAAGGACACACACAACACCCGGTCGGTGTTGTTGTTGCTTATTATTATCTGTTGCGCTGTTGTTTAGTTATTTAGTTTTACCAGATTGTTCTCGTCCTGGAAGGCGTAGTGAAGGTCGGTGATCCAGCGTCGATCCCCGCGCACAAGGACGTCCCGCTCCTCGTGAAAGCAGGCGGCTTCGGCCCGCTTGAGCATCACCCACTTGTTGAGGATCTTCATGGCGTAGACGCGCTCCGTGTGCCGCAGCTTGACGACGCACACCTCGCCGAAAGCCCCACGACCAATCACTTTGATCAGCTCGAAATCGTCGCGCGTCAGTCGCAGGCTCTTGATTTGGCTCACGCTCGGTTTCACTGCGCAAAATAAATAACAAATTAATTGAAATCAAATTCAAATTTTTTTAACATTATGCAAATTTTAGTTTTTTTTTTTTTTTGGTTGGGTAGGGATTCGTGTCTTCCGCTCGACAGCCAAATAAAATTTGGTAACCAGCCGGATGGCGCAATTCTCTCCCTTCCTCCCTTTTTTCCTCCCGCAAAGCCTTTTGTTTGTTTGTTACACGAAACAACAACAACAACATCACACAATGTGTAGGCATAATGGAGTAGATTACAACCGACTATCACGCTCCAACAACTCTCCCGGCCGTCGTTCAAAATATTTTAAAAAACACGTACACCCCACCCATCCATCCCTCTATACTACACCAACCCTTTTTTCCTTTACCTCTCTCTCTCTCCGGTACTTTTCGTTATTATTTATTTATTTATTTATTTTCTCTTTTATATTTCGTCACCCATAGCTGAAAAAGTGGAGAGAGGGGAGAAAGAAAAAAAAGAGAGTCGTCGGCTTCACACACACTGGGCTTTTATGCTAATATGTAGATTTTCACTAACGCGTGACGCACGGGAAGTCAGGTGTGTAGCGGCTGGAACTTGACGTCATCGTTTACAAGAGGAAGAAATAATAAACAGAGGAGGAGGAGGGAATGATTTAAACCAAAATGAAATGGACATACTTAATTCGAGAAAGTCGGAAACGGTTTTCTCCCGGCGGAGGGCCGAGGTGAAACACTCGTCGTAGAGGACGAGCAGAGCGTCGAGTAGCGTCTCGACGCTGATGGTGATGGTTGACGTCGATGATGACGACGACGAAGATGTGGCGGCCGTGGTGACGGCTCCATCCTCTCCGCTGGTCAACAGCAGCCGCTCCAGCTGTTTGAGGCGTCGCTCCACCGGCGACAGGTCGGCCGCCATCGCCGACCCTGCAGCCGACGCCGCCGCAGCCATTAACCAATCAAAACTTGTTTTCTTCTTCTTCCGCTCGTTTTGGGCTCCTTTGATCTCGACCGTCGACGACGACGACGACGTCTGATGTCAATTTTTTCCACCCACTATTTCAACACACACACACACTCAACACACACACAGAAGAGCCAAACGGTCACGGAAATGGCAATCGTCAACACCGACTGCTGCCGACTGTCGGGGTGACTGGACACATCCTTGATGCTTCGGCTCGAATCTGCCAAATCAAAAGGAGAAGAAAAATTAGAAATCAAAATAAACTAAAAATGTTGAGCAATTAACACACACACAGATAGAAAATGTTATCCAGTAGACTCGGTTGTAAAACGAGCAGCAGGAGCGAGGAGTGTTCCTCCCGCTATTTCATTTTTCCAGTTACGACCCCCCTCCTCGTTTACGTACAAACAGGGAGACAAGATCAGTTTCTCTCTCTCCCACTCTCACACGCACGCAGCGGGAGAGGAGGAGGACGACGACGTCGCCCCGGCCAAAAGGCCCCAGCATTTGCGGCGTCTGAATGGGAAGAAAAAGGAGGAAAGAAGAAGAAAAACTTGAACGTTTTTCAGCCAAGTTTCTTTTCTTTTTTTCAGAAAAAAAAACCAAGAGGGAGAATATCTATCCCACACACACACACACAACCCTCACTTTTGACTTGCCTTCCACCTACACCCGACAACCCGATTTATTTATACATCTCACTCCCTCCCCGCTTAAACCCCTAGCGCTCAGCCGGGAGGAGTTCGGCAGGGCCATCCGAACGACCGACCCATCTGTGTGCTGCCCCTCGTATTTATGTACACACACACACATATTAGATGTAAGAGAGAGATATATATATACTACTCTCTGTCTTTTGGCTATCCTGCGGGATGACTACCTCGGCCAGACTAGTGCTTAGGTGAGGAGGCCAGGAGGAGGAAAGATGGGAGGGGGTCGACAAGAGTTTTTCAAAAAGAGACATTCCATCACTGTTGGTACGGCGGAGGGGTTTTTTCTCTCTTTCTTTTTCTTGGCCGTCTGCACGGTCCAGTTTCTCTTCTTTCTTTTCTAGTTGTGTAGTAAATAAATAGCCCCCGTGTGCAATAATTGCATCGGCGTTGACGGATTCCAACAGGAGCTAGTTCCAAAACAAATTCCTTTCTTTCTTTATTCCCATCGTATATAAATATCGCCTGATCGCCAAACACTTTAATTGTCGTCGTCCATTTTTCGAGGGGGGGCCCGTTATTTCTTTCCGATGGCTACGCTTCTCCGGACGGGAATTGGTAACAAAAAATCGAAATAAAATAAAAAGAGATTTTTTTTTTTTTACTTTCTTTCCCACATTTAAAAGTTAGTTCTTTTTTTGTGTGTTGACGACGACGACGCCAGGGAAACGAGTCAAACCGGGTAACAACTACGCACACACACAGAGAGAAAGAGAAATCATCCGTAGCTAAGGAACCAGCCAACTCTTCCGCATAACCGCCCGTCTCCCCCGCATCGGCCCGACGCTCTCTGTGTGTGTGTTTCTTTTTCTTTATTTCCTCCCGAATGCAAAGTCACGATTCAGGTGCTACCCTCTCACCAACCTCTTCTCGTTATTTTCCTACACCTCCCCCTTTCACACACACACACCACACTTGGTGTGTGTGTGTACACTCTGGCATCACCTTATGGAGACATGATCAACATTGGCGAGCCAATCGTTTCAACTTCCTTAAAGACACTTTCCATTACGTAAACAGAGAAAAGGACAGCCTATCGTCTTTGTCGTCACACTATCGGCAATCACACAACTCGAATGGGGAGAGAAAAGTTGGCATCAGGCACAGCCAGGCACTACAGCCAGGAATATTGATTACGAGGCCTTTAGGAGGAGCAGCACCCACATCTCTATCTGTTGGTTACAATGTGGGTGCTTTGCAAATGCTGTCCTGACTGCAGCACGCAGACTGAGTAATAATTTTCATGGTAAACACTCCACAGGGCTGTATATCAGCAGATTAGATTACATGACACACTCTCTGCCAGTCGTTCAGTTGGATGTTGTTGAGCACCCTATAAAAAAATGGAAATGCCAGACCCATAACTTGCCTGTCTGGACCGACCTGTCTGTTTTGACTGGGATGTTTGGGACGGAAAAGTGATCAGTGTAGTCGACATTGAAAAGAAACTCTTGGCATACCATACCTGGTGTCGTAGTTTGATCAGCTGGCCAATACACTTCAGGTTCCAAGTGAATTGTCTTTTTATCAGCTCATCATCTTACGGCCAGATCCAAAGTCCGTGGCAATCTCACTAAAAAAGGAGTTGATTGTGTGGAGATGAAAACCCAACACGTCGAAAGAGAAAATATGAAGCCGTCAGCACACAGGCACGAAGTGAAATACCGTTCAACACACTCGAAATTTTTCCGTCTTGTGTTTTTTTCCCTCTAGATTTGTCTAGACATTCTTTTTCGGCTGTGTGTATGCGCGGCGTATGAGTAAGAGCCCCGTTCTGCCTCACGGTGGAGTTACAAATTAAAACACTAAAACAAACTTAAAAAAAAAAACATTCGAATCACTTGAGAAAATGGCAAAAACCATGGGCTGAACGGGGCGGTGGGTTCAGTCCCAACACAACAGAACTGGCAGAATCTCAGGCTCGTCTTCGTCACGCGAAGCCATTGACAGAACTCTACGAGGTACACACACATAGGCAACACCCAACCTCTTCCACTCATAGGGAAATAAAGTATACTCGGTTGCGACCAGCCGACCTAAATGCAACCGTCGGATATACTTGTGAACAGAGATCACAATTTAATCTGACAACAAGCCAACAGCTGGAATTTCGTATAAAACAAAGGAAATGGCGTGTATTATTCTACGTGACTGATGTGACGAGTTTTTATCAGATTGTTTGGTATTTTTAGTTAAAAATATGACAAAAATAAGGAATTCCGTCGAAAAATGTTAATCGAGTACGTCTTTTTGAGGATAGGTGGCGTTAGCGTCCAAGGCTGATTTCCTGAGAATTTCGTAATATCCCATCAAAACAAATAATTGTTTACACCACAAACGCATCAAAAAGTTGTTGTCTGATGAATGAATGCCGACGACTAGCAGTAAGGCATGTTTGGGTAGTAGTTGTCGTTGTTTCGACTATAATAAATCGAACTGGGTACGTTGGTCGAGATGTAAATCATCGTGCCCATATTCTCCATGCCAATTGCCATGTATTTGATTGATTGATGAAGCGCCTTCCGTAATCGCTTGCCGGCAATCTTGATTTTCTAGGAAAAAGCCCACACAGAAATCAGCAGGGTGTTTTAGCAATCTTTGGATAGAGATATTTCAATAGGAAATAATTACATCGCGTGGAATGATTGGCTTGTTTGTCGATCGACTGCTAGCCAGTAGAGATTGAGCTTCTTCATTAGATCCGTTAACTCGTCGAAACAATTCTTTGAATTTACCTCCTAACGACGATTTGCTGACTAATGGCGGTGTCTTGACTGAAATAGCAAAACAAGGCGGGAAATTCACATTTGGTTCAAACTTAATTTAAATAAAATGTTTCAATCACTCACCACCGGTTTTATAATTTGAATACTTGCTCGAGTTTTCCAGCTGATCGGGTTCGGTTGTTTCTTCATCGTCCGATTCGTGAGCTCTTTTCCGGTTATTGGAACTGGCAATGTTACGATTGATTGCCCACGAAACGGATGGGCTTATCAAGGCACTTCCAAAAATATCCATCATGCAAAATGAATTTTAGAACTGACGCGATCACGGCTCCGGAGCCAAATGAAATGATGGAAAGAAACTGCCTATAAGTCACTTCGCCTATATACCACACCACGTACTAACGTCAAGATGGACAGAGGGCGCATATAGTAATAATTCTGTTGCCCATAAAACTTTTGAGGAAAGAGAGATGAACTAAAAGAACTGGGCTAATGCAAGGTCGTCGGAGGTCAAAAGACAGATTACACCCTCTGATAAGGCATGTAGACCTTGGAAAAAGCCGGAACAGGTCCATCCATCGACGACCACTGTGTATTGAACTAGGCCCGAAAAAAGGGCGGGGTCCCATCGGAATTGTTATGCTGCCTCACGTATCCATAGCGTTTCCAATGTTTTGAGATGGGAGAGAGAGCAGTACATATTGAACCTTATACTTTCACTAGCTGATAAGAAAAAAAATTCCACTGGGACAGTTGTTAAGGTCGTTATTTATTCTTTTTCTCATAAACCGTCCGGGTGGGGCGCAAGTGCGGACCCATATAAAAGCCAGTCAAATTTTGGCGCTTCAGGACGCACCTTAAAAGACCTTGCTGCATCAGACGCTAGGTGGTGTTAACGGAAAGAAAAATCGTATTATTTTTTGAAAACACCGGATGAAACGTAAAATAGTCTACTTACTTATCGTTCGTGACGCAATCCGTTGCTTAGATATGTTGGATTTCTATAAGAATTAACGAACCAGTAATTGATGAATGCGGAACTCTTTGATTCGTCAACAATGGAGGGCAAATTTCGGTTTCAGATCTTACGAAAGGACCGCATCAAAGGAATTTGGCTGCGCTTTTTATATTGATGAGTGGAACAACTTTTGGATTCAATTGGACGTGGAAGAGTTTCTTGGAATGAATTAAATGATATCAAACAAGTCGGAACTTTCGTTTCAAAATCGTGAATAAGACATGCGATCAATATTCAATACTAGTGCAACATGAAAACCAGTTCCATTTCCCGTGAATAATTTACTTCCAGATGTCAATGATGTCCTTTACATTCTTTGAAAAGTGTTTCAACAGAACCGGAACTCTCCACAAAAGGCGACAGTCAAGCGATTCCCTTTCATTTCCATTTCACGAACTTTGAATTTTATACTGAACACGTATCAGTCTAAGACTGTGGGTGCATGACAAACTTAAGAAGAGCTTTAAAATTATTGTTTAAAACAAAATGCTACCAGTATAGCCGAAACTACATGACATTCAGACAGGCACTGTTGTTCACGTGGCATCTCTTTCTTTCAGACTAAAAAACACTTTGTCGTTTTGTATTGCCCAAATCCTTTCAAGTTTCGACTTTTGTTGTCCATCCTCTGTTCTCCGTACCTTGGCAGGAGGATAGGTTACCTTTTTACACCGGTGTCAGAGTTGTCAAACTAGTCAGGTGATTCGCAATTAAACAAGAATTACGTCACCATTCTGCTTAGTATTGCAGCAGCAAACTTCCGGCGTGTCTGGTCATTGATTTCAGTTGTTGGCTAAATTACAAAGTGATGAACCTTGAAAACCCAATTTGGCACTTTGTCCTCGTCTCCTTTGGCGATCGCTAGATAGCGTCGGGAGGTGGAAGACCCGCGAGAAAATGAACCGTGAGAAAACTAGTTGCGAAACGAGTCACGCACGCTTCCAAGGCGGTTCAATCCAAACAAGAGGAATCCGCTTGTCGACGTTGTCAACATTTAAAATGACTCGAGAAAGAAGAAAGGAAATCTGCCAATCAATTTCGCCTCCCAACATTGGTCTAGACGGGACCACTTATTTGCAATTCAATCCTTTTAAAGACAGTAAATATTCACTTTTAGGGCATCGTAGAAAAGCTTCCATCAATTCAACACGTAAAAGGGAATGACACACAAGCAGGTTTCGGTACAAATCACATCAAGAGTCAAATTGTTATTATTTGAATTGTATTTTAAAATTTGTTCCCTTTTCCTTAAAAATCTCGACGACAACGATATCATAACACAATCCGACCAATCGGAAATATATAAACTGGACACATGTTGAAAAAAAAAAAAAATGGTTTGAGGAAACCATTGGCATAAAAGTGGAATCCTCATTCAGAAAAAGGGCGAAATAGAATGTCGTCGTCAATTGTGTTTGTGTTTTCGTTTGGAAAAAGGGAAGAACACGGACGCATAATTCACAAGGCAACACATTTTAGGAGAATAATTCACAACAGTTTAGCTAAAAAACAGAATCTTCAATCAAACTGATTGATGGGCATCAAAAATCCTGACAGGATTTCGTGCTGTATGGGTTAGAATAAAAAACATACGTAGAAAATCAGGAAGAGAGAGAAGGAATCAGCAATTCTGTACAGACCGTCGTCTCCAATCTCATCAAAACCGAAGAGACTTGTTTTTCTTTGTTGTTAGGCATTTCTCAATTTAGCAGACGCACGTACGGGATTCTTCCGTGTACAGTCCGGGTTGATTGAAGACCTTAATAATAGCGATCCCAAAGTATTTGGCTCCTTTCTTCAGCAGCCACTCGATCCTCTGCCCAGCTTTTCTGACAATCTGCGCAATATCAACAACAAATAAAAACAGAGTGAGTTAGAAAAATAGTAGCTAAGGTATATATCATTTTGACTCGTCACACACATAGTTCACATCTAGCAAGACACAAAAAGAAAGTAGGCCGTCGTATAACACACTCGACTACGTGACACTTTTACACTGGAAAATGGCTACCACGCGACTCGGCGTCCTTACTGCCAAGTAGTTTCAAAATAGTCACGTATTTTTGCAACGGCATCGGACGACAAGTCGCTATGGGAAACTGTTGACCATTTGAACAATGTTAGGTTGCGTGTGTGGTACGTTACCTCTCTGGAATGCATCGCAACAATTCAGTTTCAATTAGACGACGAGAAGACTCGACTGGAGAGCAGTCGGCAGATGAATAAGATTCGAGTTTGTTTCTGGCTGAACAAGAAAACTTTGCTTTTCCCAAAAAAAGATTTTAGTTTTTCTTGGTTATGGTCGAGCACACCGTGAACGAACGAAAACATCACGTGTGTTGTTGTTGTATATGCACAACTCTTTGAGTTTAAAAGTAGAAAGGGGAAGGAATAGCTTAAGGGCGCCAAACTGTTTTGAAGGGCAACTGGCACGATCCACGCGCGTCCGCCACCGGATCACTTTCCAATGTCCTTAGGGCGACTCTCTCGAATGTTTCGACGATCAACGGACGTAATTTCGAAATCAAATCTCAAACGATAAATCGTACGTACCTTGAATGATATCCTCTTCTTTTTGGACTTCTTGGATTTCTTGCCGGTTTCACCGGATGCCGGATCGGCTTGCTCGAATGCGTCCCAAGCCGGTGGGTTCGACGATGAAATGTGATCCGCTTTGCTGCATTTTGTCGACTTTTTCTGAGTTGATTTTTTCGAGCGGATGGAAAATTTAGGCCGACGAGATGTGCGGACGGATTTCCGGATTAAATTTTGTCCATCATCTCGACGAGGTCGTTGAGTAACTGTACCAGGAGGAATCATCGCCTTTAGTTTGGTGGCCATTTCAAATCGGGTAGGACACGGTCGTTCCTTCACGAATTTGGAATCGAACTTGTAGGTCTTCAATCGTTCACCAAGGTTAATAGAAGGAAGAGGTCGATCACTGTGAAATATGTCTTCTTCTATTCAGAGATAACACTCGGCGGAAACACTCAATCGATGTGACTGATCCAACAAGGTCTCGTGCTCAAACACAACTAGGGAGATTTCTCGACCCAACTGAATTGGGGACCCTCTAACTACGCAGTTCTGGTTCTGTTGAAGGTTGGTCCAGGTAGAGAAAAAAACCGGCACTACCCGAGGCGAATTTAGAAACTCCGCCCCTGCTGGAAACGGAAAAAAAAAGAAAAGAAAACACGATAATAAATTGCAACCACCTGACGGGCTCAGCCAAATTCAGCTCGTACGTTGACTCGGAGGCATGTTAACCAGTTCCATCCGAATGCAGCAATCGAGTCATCGGCTGAATGTCCCAATCTCGTACTTACCGATTCTTATAACGTCACCTATTCGTCACACGAAAAAAAAAATAAGTCAAACGTGTTATCACATCATAATTGGTTCCAGCTTTTCGTTTTGATTACGACTCCATCTGTTGAGAATAAACACGGCCATTTGCATTCAACGCGGCCGGCTGAAAATGTAACGGGTCGAGAGTGTAGACTAACAAGGGAGAATGTATAATCGGAAGACACTAATTAAAACAGAAGGCAATAAAAAAATGCTGGTCTTAAATAGTGGTATACAAGAGAACAACACAATATTTTCACAAAGAGATGATCGAATTATTACGAAATGTGTCATCTTGTTATTATCTGCAGGCTTTCTCTGTCGACCACAAAGTTGCTCCATTTTCTAGAAAGTTTGATAATAAACTTTCTAGCGTCACAGAAATAGCGGCAGATTCGGATGGTGAAATGGAACAGCCATGTTTTTAAATGCTGAAAATTATTTCCCACTTGATTAATTTTGTAAGGTGTAGAAAATAATTTTGAATGACAGTTGTGATGTGAGTTTAACAACTTGTACACGGTAGCAACACAAAAAAAAAATACACAGACGAACGATCATCAAGACATCAACCTAACGATTCAGATGGGTTTAAAGGAATTTTTAAATGAGAATGTGTGTATAAATTCACTCCAAAGAACTCAGCATCAGAAGCTGTTTCAAGACCTTGGTTTGACTTGTTTCTCTGATTTCTCCTGCTAGAAACATTTCATCAACTACACTATAGACCTGTAGTCAGAAATTGAAGTTGTCAGGACATCTAGTTTTTTATTTGGTAAACGATAGTTTTTGAAATGTACCTTGTAGAAATTGAACACCAGATCCAGTTCACACACATTGTGGAAGTATTCGTTTAACACCTCGACAAAGTTGTGAATGGCTTCTAGGTAACACAAATTATTATCATTGATGTCCACACAAATGCAAAAATAGAGACCAGCATATCGTCTGTATATGATTTTGAAATTACGGAACTGAAATGGAAACAAAAACATTAATGTCTGCAAGGTCTAATGTAGTGGTAAATCGTACCTCAACAAAGTTGGTATGTTTAGCATCTCGAACCGTTACAACGGCGTGCACTTCTTCTATAAGTTTCTGTTTCTCATCATCATCAAAGTTCATGTACCATTTCGCCAATCTCGTCTTACCGGCACGGTTTTGGATAAGAATAAAACGAATCTGGGTTTAAATTTAAATTAATCAATGCCTGAGTAATTCTTAAAGCTTTATAATGTAGGAAAAACACATACCATGTCGCTATTTCTTCTAAGTTTGAAGTAAGACGACAAATAAATTTCGGGATAAATGCTGTCAGATGAAACTCCCACTACAGCTGACAGAAATCAATGAGGCCACCTACCGGCGTGAGTCGGGAATTCTTCTTCTCGGATTTTCGTCAATTTGGACCTTCACGACCTGGCAACATCTGACTGTAGAAGAAAACCTGTAAAAATGGCCGCAACCAAATTCGGAGTGCTCGTGAGTAAAATTAAAGTTTTATTATTAAAATAGAGAATAATACTTTTGAATCAACCCGTTTCAATGTTATACAAGCTTACAGTTTTCTTTCGTGCTATTTTTCATTAATGAGCGTAAAAATAAATGATGTAAGAGATAGTCTGCTTGCTGGCGACCATAGCCGGTTGTTTTCGCACAATCCTAAATTAATTCGCCGTAATTTATAAAATTTAGTACAATTTTCAATGAATGTTTTTACTTTCCAACTATTAGGCTCGTAACTTCAGCACCAGTTCATCATCCCAGCAGTTGGTGAAGGTAAATCATGTGAGTGTGGTATAGCATAGGTACATTTTAACCTAATTGTGTAATTGTTATAGGCTCCAGTCCAAGTTTTTGGGTTGTATGGTCGCTATGCCTCAGCACTCTACTCTGCTGCTTCCAAACAGAAATCTTTGGACAAAGTTGAGAGCGAGTTGAAGGACTTTCATGCAACTATCGCCAAAGATTCTCGTTTGGCAGAATTCATTGCCAACCCCACTTTGAAGAGATCACTTAAGAAAGATGCTCTTATTTCAGTTGCCAAGAAATTGAACATGAGTGCTGTTACAGGCAACTTCCTTGGTAAGTTTTTCATTTCTATTGGTTTTCACTTTATTCTAATTGTTATTCATATGTTTATGATTACAGAACTCCTTGCTGAGAATGGAAGACTTAACAAATTGGATGTTGTCACTGGCCATTTCTTTACCATGATGGCTGCATTCAGAGGTGAAGTTGTATGTGAGGTCACCTCAGCCAAGGTAAAATATAAATCTAAAAAACGTTACACAATTACATGTTCAAAAAATCTATTCTTATATCAAGGCCTTGGATGCTGCTACATTGAAAGAGGTTACTGCTGCTCTTTCTGGATTCTTGCAGAAAGGACAGTCTCTCAAGATTTCAACCAAGGTGGATCCCTCCATTGTTGGTGGTCTTGTAGTTGTCCTTGGAGATCGTTACATCGATATGAGTTTGGCATCCAAGATTGAACGTTACACCACTCTCCTTAAACAACCCGTCTAGAAATTTTAAGTTGGCTGCGTTATAGTGGGAAACAAATATGTACATCAAATGGCAAAGATATGCTGTAGTGGATATGAAAAATAAAAGAAATCGTATCACGAGGTTCTCCTTGTATGCAAACAAAATTATCATTGTTATTTCAAACACCACATTCAGCTAAAGACAATAATTTGTGCACATTATATCTGGTTGCAACATTTGTCTCTTCTTGGTCCATAAGTTCTCGCATGTAACTGTGTCTTCGTTCCCAGTTTCGACTAAGTTCTGTTGGGCAAGCCGAAGATTTCTTCTTGGAACTTTCAACTACTGCCAAATGATCCTTTAGATCGGGAAGATTGCTCACAAAGCGGGATGAGACTTCAACGAGCTGTCGCATCAATTTAACAGTCAGCATGCAGGGAGGGGTAACAAACCGGACGGTCTTCAAATCCTTCTCCTGTGCTGCTTGAATGATGCTTTTGGATTCGTGAATGTGTGAAGCGACGGAGCATAATATTCGGGCGTATTTGTTAAAGATAGCATAGTTTGGCTCAGCTTCATAGAGTACATGCCACAAGTTGACCATCAACTGCATCAGCTCACACATGATCCAGGGAGCAATAACTTGTTGCTGCATAGGAAGTAAATTCCAAATAGGTTTTCTGCTACTGATTTTAGCATTCTGCATATTGGGTTTGTTAGTGGCAGCGGTTTTGTCAGCTGTATCTTCGTCTTCGGCTTCCATCATTTCAACCTCCTGTTCAAGTTTTGCAATAGCTTCTTCGTCGTCCTTTTCTTTTGACTCCCTCTTCTTCAACATGTGAGTGTAGAGCGTGTCCCACATTGTCGTCACCACCGACACCATCTGACTAGCTTCATCTGCAACGGTGTCGGTCAGCAAGAGGCTATCAAGCCACATGATAAGGCCACGATGTTGAATCAAGTCATAGGTAATGATTGAATTCTGAAGTGAAGATTGTACGACTTCAAGTATGAGCCGCTGTAAATCAAACAAAGAAAAATGTCTCGATAAAAGCTCAAATTAAAATTCAATTGGTAAAAAAAAATAACCTTATCAGTTTTGTCGGACAATAGATTGGATGGCTGAAGGGAGAGAAGGATTCGAAAGACTCTTCTTCGAGCACACACTAAATAGTCCTGACGACTTTTGATACCATCTCGAAGAAGGCTGAGTAAAAAACTCCTTTGAAGCGACCTCTGTTCAGGTAGTTCAGTGTTATGAAGCATGACGAAAAATTCGGGAACTTGGGTCACATCCATAGCCGATTTCACCTACAAATAAGGAAAGGAATTACAGGATTCAAACGAAAAGGAAATTGCAATCAATTAACAGGACCATACCAGTAGAAAGTTATTGATTGCACGGTACATTGGGTGAGAAGGATCTCGAACGATTGCTGCAGCTTTGGCAAGAAATAATGCAATGATGTTGGACAACTTTGGTGGTAGCTGTCGAGCACCACTGAATCGCTCTTTGAAGTAATCTGCAGCGCCATATCGGACACAGTTGATCAAGTGAAGCCACAAACAACGCTCCGGCCAAGCGGTGGCACTGTCAAACTGGTAATGAAGCCGACTCAAACAGAGCCAACCGAGTGATCTCATCTGTCAACACAAAATTGGGGACGTAAATTAAAAAAAAAGCAATACAAAACATGATTTACGAAATACCTCGCTGCATGGACTGCTGAGAGTGGCGAATAATATCGATATGGCCCCTGACTGAGAGAATTTGCCACATTGGACTTCATATTCTGTAGAGAGGACATGAGCCAACGACAACAAGATGAATCGCGGATCGTAGTCTTCACTTTCTTGCGTGATTTCCGTGCCATTGAGTTTTAGTTCGATGGGGAAGTTATAGGCAGTATGAAGTAGTTTTTTGCTGTTGAGTAATGATAGCACTTCGGCGGCTTCCGGCAATTTGGCAATCCGAGTTGCGATACCTCCCTGAATTGAATAATGGGCAGCGGCAGCCGGTCCCCATAGATAGGGTCTGTAAATTAAACAAATGGAGCATCAATATTGAGTCTTGCCACACAATTTTGGGAGAAAATATTTACTTGAAAGGCGACAGAACGACGCCATTCTTCTCGTAGGTACGCATCAATCCCAAAATGAGTTGATCGGACGCTGATCTAGTGGCGTGGTATGACGACAACAGCAACGGGACATGACCACCTTGACAAATTTTCGGATTTACTTGAACCAACACAGTCAACAGATGTAAAAGTGCTTTCTTTTGCTCCACATAAGTCTCTCTCTCATCCATGATGACAGTCATGAATTCTGAATGGCTGATAACCATATCATGTACCTGTGTTTAAACATACGTTGGCATTGTAACAAAAATAAGGACAAACATCGTAATAATGTAAAAATACCTTTAGGGCGGCTGCCTTTACTTCTTCCGTTTGGCCGGCTAGTAGAAGACGCCAAATGTTGGTCATGATTTGCAAGGCCAAAGTCGGAAGAGTTGACTCTTCAGCAGTGAGCGCACGAAGACCGATACGCAGAGTATACTTGAGAAATTTACTCCAAATAGCATCTTCAACTATGGAATTGGCTAAGGTCGAAAGATCAGCTTGGGCTTGTTTCGATAGCCAATCGAATTCTCGTACCAGCTGCTCAACTTCAGTAGGCTCTGGATTCTCGGATTTGAATTGACGAACAGTTGCATGGATACATAATTGGATATGAAGATCGTAATGGGTGCCATGTCGGCCTGCCTCGACAAACTGGCCGCAACTGAAGTTTTTCTTGGTCTCTGATAAAAGCCCAGTGGCTAAATCGCGACACTCTTCGGCTGTCCAGCATTTGTTGATCAGAGCGCTGAGAAATTCTGGAAATTTTGGGACTTCGCCGGCAACTTTAAGATATTCGGTCCGACTTGTCAAAAGCTGCTTCAGGACCGGCGAAATATTCCGATGGATCATCTCCAAAACTTTGCTATCAGCGCTGGGACTATTGAGATAAGTTGGGATGATTTGCAATCTCCAGTTGATCTCTTTGAAGCATTTCTTGTGTGCCAGACACCACTGGCCGAATGCAGCGCACAACTGGTTTGAAGAAGTTACCAAAAAGAGACAGAATTTTGTGTAATCCGTCTTGGACTTGAGGCAGGCTGTTAAAACAGCCGTGAAGTCATCAGTTGCATCTAGAAATTCCGGGCAGACGCTGGCCACATCATAAATTCCTTTCTTCAAAACCGGAGTAGCATCCTGAGAAACAAACAGCTTAAGTGCTTGCGAAAACACCGACCAGGAAATCCGCTGGATTACACCTTCTAGTCGTAGTCGACCAGCTAACTGAAGGAAGACGTTCAAGTATTTCAGGCACACCTCACTAGCTGCAGACGTGAGTCGATGAACAAGGGATCGGATTTGAGGCTCAACTTCGTTAATCTTTAATTCAGATAACGAGAGCAAAAGTCTGTCTTCATCAATTTCTTCGAGGGATTCTTCTCCTTGGATAACGGCAGCGATAGAGTCGTTTAATTTACGTTGGTACATTTGATCCAGCTGATGATCTTGAGTCAATTTCAAAGAATCCTGAACGAGCGCATTGAATTCCTTGACGAAAGAATCACGAGTGTTCATCAGGTCAAACCACTCTAGGGTGCGAAGGTCTTGAAGCAGCTTGACGTGAAGTGGATAACCTGATTCCTCGGCTTCGCCATCGACAATGACCCGTAATAGGCCAAGAATGTTCAATTGATCCGATTTTCTCGCTTCCGACACAGACAGGCAAGTAATACACTGGTAGAGGGCTACTTCAATGATGTCCAATCGATTCCTTTTGGCAACAATCTCGTCTTCCCATTTCGTCTTCAGTGCCGTCCAGTCCAAATCGTTGGGGAAATAGCAGCTGTAGAGAATCACGGAAGTGGGGCCGAGCCCAAGTGTCGATACATCAGCCTGTTCCTTCTCTTTTGTCCACGATTTTAAAAAGTTTTCCAGCGCAGGACTCGATGACAAGCTGTTGGGTGCGGCTTTTAATAAAGCGCTTGCAAATGTTTCCAGTTCACCCTTTTGGGAAAGTAATAGGTCGCACATTACAGCTGAAATGTAGGAAGCGACTGTTTCTTTGTCTTCGCTTAGTTCGGTGAAGCATTTCCATGCTGCCAGAATGAGTTGACTGCAGGGTGGTTCCAGTTTTTCGGTTTTTGAAATTCCAAATATAGATTCAAACTTGACATTCAATGTAGAGGATGATGTCAACAAGAAAGAAAATGCTTCGGCGAAGAATTGGGTTGCTTTGGGATGTCGTTCCAGCGTCGACGTCCAGATGTTTAACTCGTCGGACGACAGGTGAAGTTGTCCAAGTTCTGGTTGTCGACTAAGTTTGAGAAGTAGCGAACCAACACACAGCCGTAATTCAGACAAACTGTCGCCTGCCAAACACGATGAAAGTTGGGAAACCAAAAGTATTGACTGGTCTTCAGTCATTTTTGGTACATGTGACAACGACAAGACGAAGCTAAAAACAGACAATTTCAGCCTGTCCAGAGACTCCTTTTTGACAGAGTAATCTTTTTCACATTCCATTACAGATTGAATCATTTCAGTTGCCGGGAAATTGGACTGATCCTGCAAAAAAAGATTGGGTTAACACACTTTTTCATTACTTACAAATTAAATAAAAACTTACTTCATCTGTAATCCAACCAAATTTGGCATAGTTCACCAGTAGATCCAACAGGACAACCCAACAGTCAACGTACCATTCCTGACCCTTAAACGTGGGCATCTCCCGACAAGTTTGAATCAACTTTGATGCCTGTGGTACCTGCCATGAAATTTTCTCTAAAATAAAATAAAATAAATGCTGCATTAAGCAAGGGTTGTGTTAAAAACTAAAATATTAGTTTTACTTTTGAAGGCTGCGAAGATATCGTTTCTTTCAGTATCTGTGTAAACGCTTGCTTTCGGATTTTTCATTAAAATGGTGTGGAATTCGTTGATTTTATCAAAGACAGTTTGAAGAAGCCGTCCAGCATTCACTCTGATTCCGGAATGCTCCATCAGCAAACTTTTCACGAAAAAGTTTCGCGGAAGAGAAAGGGGACCGACCAATGTGGCAGCACGGATCGCCTGTTGGGCAACGGAGTGTTTTTCTTTCGGATTGAAGATCATCGTCAAATTCTGGACTTTAATGATTTTCTGAACAACGTCACAAAGATTGAGCCAGGGAACCGACATTCGAATCTGTTCCAGATCTGCAACCAAGCTTCGGAAATAACAATCCATCAAATCCGGGCATTTTTCTATTGTCTTGACAACTAGCTGAGACTGGATCTCAACAATACGCGGAGAAGCACCGCCCCAGAAGTTGAACAAGTTCTAATTTTAAACAATCGTTAGTTCCACAAATCGTAATGGGTTAAACATATATGATAGGATACCTGTAGCATCTCGAGGATGAGGTTGTTCTTGGTGATCGAGTCAACACCGAGGTTGTAATCAGGGAAGGCGATACCATATTTATGAGAAGTCGTCAGGGAAAGCAAAAGATTTTGAAGCAGTTCAGCGACTGTCACTTTATCCTCTTCTAAGGATTCATCTGGAAGAGAGTTTTCCACGGTATCTAGCCTACCTGTTCTCTTGGGCTTCTGAGGTCCAATCCAATAGAAAAGACGCATCAGCTGCAGCAAATTGCTTGATTTGAAGATGTGAAACTTGAGTGTTTTGCTCAGCATCGAGTTCATGACAACTTTTTCGCGGAGCGCTTCCAGGAAGAGCTGTACGACACCGATGGTGTCGGTACGAAGATGTAAGAAGACAGGCCAGAGAATGGCTGGATTCTCGCTAATGGTACGCAATAGCATAGAGTCTTCTTCCATCAAAAATGAAGTGATGAACATAACAAACGTGGAGCGCACGTCGGGTAAATCATGGAGGGATTTTCGTTGACTAGCCTCGACGAGGTTCTCATTTGAGAAGTCTACACGCGTGATCACTGCGCGGGCTGTCAAGTGGCCAAGAGTGACCATTATAGTAAGAAGCCGGAGAGCCGATTTGTTTTGATAGGCATTGCAATTAGGTGACATGGTCCTGTAAATGTTATCCATGTGGGACTTGAGTACGCTGCTGGCCACTGTCGTGCCCAAATCACGATACTCGGTTAGGTCGCTCGCCATTCTATTTTTAATTAAAAAAAGACTTAACATTGATTAAATTAATTATAACAGTATCTACCACTTACCTTTCAAAGAGTTTTTCAAGACTTATGAAAACTGTGACAATATTACCCGTTTTAATCTTAGGTGTATCTAAGAGAGACAGAAATTCTCTGCCTGTACCACCGTTTTGTAGAAAATCCTTGACAATGTCAACAGCCCCATACTCTCTAGCTTTAAATGCATCCGCTGCAACAATGAAGTCCTTTATGGCTATAGACGAAAATTTAAAAAGGGTTAATATGATTTATACAATTATTACATTTTCAGAGTCAATAAAATTGACATTGTACCTTCAAATGGATCTTGGCCTGACAAGCCTTCCATAATTGACCATGCCAAATCTCGTTTGCGTTTTTTAGACGCTGTTGTTGGAACGCTGGATGTAAATGTGTCTTTATTTTCACTGTACATTTCCGATTCATTTTCTTCATTAACACCATCTTCTTCTGAAGGATTTTTTCTTTTATCTGGTGACAACATGATAGAACAAATAATGATACTCTGGAAAACTTTACAAGTGATAGTATAGTAGTCAAATCTCAAAAATGTCAACCACGTGCGGAAGACGTGTGACTTTGATTGTTTTCAAAACGTCGGCTGCTAGGCTGCTAGCAGACTCGGTCAATAATTGAATACAACATTGCCATATTGCCCGTTTAGTTTCTTCGGATTCGGAAGAAAAATTGCCAAATTGGAAACCGCAAAAATTAAATTAATTCGTTGTCTCTCCATGCCCATGGTTTGAGAAGATGTGTTTGTTTAACAGGGTTTTATTTTGATTAATAATAACCCTACACTTTAAGACGAAGCCTAATACTAATTTTTCTGAATTTTGACATATCATTCTCTGGACAGTCGCATGGGGGGGGGGGGGGGGAAATATTAGGCAGGCTGCCACAGCTAGCTGAATAATCTCTAACGATGTTATTAGTTTTTATTAATTAATATCTGTGCTAATGAAGAAAATATGGGAACATGTCCCATGGATGTCGGTATAATCTACAGCTCATCATGGTAATGAATTTTTTGTATGCCCGCCCTATAAGCTGAAAGCATATGTTCGTGATGTTTCAACAACATGTGACGCGTTGCGTGTGGCATATTACAAAATTATCTCCTTCGTAAAAACAAAAAAACAATCAACAAACACGCACAGCTGGTTTATATAAGTTTTCCCAATAAACACGGACAGACGAACGAGATAACATGTGTAGGCCAACGTATAATAACATAACAAGCCTACGGTCCGTTGGAACAGAATGAAGACGGTTGATCCAGATTAGTCACGTCAGTAATAGTCTTAATAAGTTTTTTTTTTTCGTGGGAAAGGGGACTGAAGTGTTACATATTATATATACTCTCCATATATTTACGGTAAGAAGTCGAATGATAAAACGTTACGAAATTTTCCCTGTTTTCTTGACACAACTTTTGTCCATTTTAATGACGCCAAAAGTAGTGAAGCTAATTTGATCCCGTATTACAGTTTTCTAGAACTACTCCAAAGTCGACTAAACTTTTTTCGTACAAAGCAAAGTTATTTCCCTGCTTTCCGCTTCCGTGTTGCATAATCCCTCGGCAATGCAAAATGAATTTGCGGTTCCGCGAAACCTTATAATAAAAAAAAAAAATATATGTAATATTTGAGGATTATATTTTGGAGGAAAGCAGATTGAATAAAACCGCAAAGTATTGAGCGCCGTTTGAAGAGCTGGGGCGTTATTGGAAAGGAAAAAGGTGCGTGTGAACATTTCCCTGCTGGGATGTTGCTGTGCGGCGGCCTCACATGTGTCTGTCTCCATTGTTGTCATGACAACAACCTGAGGAAGAAAACCGCTACAAAAGAGTCGATCGTCTCCTAGAACCCTCACTATAGTGCCCGAAATGTCCACAGAGATAACAAAAGACGCAGCAAGGCCCATCCGCATTAGTGGCTGTAAAACGATGAAGAGTCTCCGAGCTGACGGTTGTTCACAGTGTTCCGGGTAATGTTATAACATTCCAAGGTAGAGAAATTGTCAACAGCCGACGACAACAGGAAAGAGAAGAAAAGAAATAAACGACGAATACAAATCAAAATCAGAAAAGAACCTGTGTTGTTGTTGTTGTAGTTGTAGTGGTTCGAAAGCAACACGGGCCGACAATGGAGTTGGCGGATGAATCTGTTGATGGATCGCACTACAGCCGGATGCATGTCGCATCCATCTGCGGCAGTCCCAGTATTAGTGCAACTGTCACAAGCAATAACGGCAATCCATTCTGTCTCTTCTACTCTCCGACTTTAGCCATCCAGCACAACAACAATGTCATCCAGAGCAGCCGGGCATCAAATTCCTGGATTGCGTCTCTTCGGAGTACCAAGCAGAGCAGCACTCGCTCGCCAATAATGAGGTAATTATTGTCTACTACGTGCACAAATGGAATACATTTCAGTTTCTGTGTACAGCACCACCTGATAACAACACAAGCCAAATTAAGAACAAGAAACTAAACGAAGATTTCTCCAGCTACAAAATTTGTTGTCACAACTTGTTCTTTTTTTTTTACCTACCTACTTATACTCGACAGGTAGAGTAGGTGTAATATGCAAAACTGAGTGCCAGGGCCAGCATATTGTACCTCGAATAATAACAACCCCTATGGATCAGAATTAGTGCCCTATATACGTACAAGAGTAGATGAGAAAGTGCCTGTGATGTGTACCTGGGTATATGCGTGTATAGTGCAGCCCTTCATTACTTTACCTGCTCGTTATAGATCGCTCCCTGCGAGTCTAATCAATGCAAATGGGTTCCATATTGAATAATAGAGAGCAGCCAAACTTTCTGTGCGATACACACTGATGACATTTGGCGACGAATTCAACCGAAAACTTACGCAGGCACATGTGGGGGGGGGGGGGGGGGGGCCAGTGTCTCAGGAAACAAACCTGATTATTTTCCACTCTAAAATCGATTTTCATGCACTTCATTAGAATCGATCAACATTTGTCTTTCATCAGAAAACATCAAAAGTCACGATAGCAAAAAGCGAAAGATTAATTGAATCAACCAAAAGCAGCTGTCTAGTACAAACGTTTTTTCAAAATGATTGTTGAATCTAATTATTGCGTCACAGACCGCCGACATGCAAGGTATACTGGTATAGGCTCGTGTAAACACGCAAAGGATCGGTTCATAAAAATCGGTTCAAAAATAATGGCGGTAGGAAACTAACCGCTTATCGCTTTCTTCTTCATGAAACATGCGCGGAACAACAAAATTTAATTGTTGGAAATATGTACAAATCAAGTGGCCGCCAACACGAACTGTCGGAGAGAGAGAATGGCGGTTGGATCAACATCAGCACCAGTGGCAGAACTGGAGCATTTGATTACGGCAGGTCGCCTTCCATCGACGGCAGCAGCTTTTCTTCATCGCCAGCGCATTCGCTTCTTCTTCCATCGACTTCTTCATTTAGGCAGTGGGGTAGCCTGGAGTCGATCCAGCGGAATCAACGGCTCAGGCAGTTAGCCGCCCAATCCAAAACCAAAGTCAGGTACGGTTCGCCAGCTTGAGAATATCTGTACCTACATTCGATTTTCCCAAGATTTGAATGAAATCAATAGCTCTCAAATGTTCAAAACGGGGTTCTAATGAAAAGAGCCGGGAACCGTTGGCTATAGATTTTCGTTAAGAGCTTTCCTCCGTCTCATTACATGCATACCAGTTAGAGTTTCCATCAGCAAGTAAAGTTGGGAGCATGTTTGAGTCGATTTCAACCTGTGTGCAACAGCCAGCCCTTTTAACGCTCCCCGATCCATACGCTATCAAACGCTTTCCTATCCGCATGTCTATAAGCCGCGAATAGGATCGACCTAGTAGATGCCTCTGGGCTCTCTGTGTGCTTCATTGAAAATTAATCCCCACCCACACTCTAAGCAAGGAAAATATAGGAGTAGCAAATTCGATTTCGCTTGGCCAAGTTTGTGAAACGCTCAGCAGCAACCGCGAGGTTTGATTTGATTACTCCTCACATCACACTCATCTCTGCGAGCATTTCCGGTGAATAACCTCCGGATATGTTGGCGGTTATTAGTAGTAGTAGCTGCAGCACTTGTGCTATTCTATATACCGTCCTCTTAACTCATATCTTTACTTTTTATACTATTTCTGTTGGGCGGGGTGTTTGAATTGCAGATCAATTTCGGCGAGGGAGTCGACGGCGGCGGCCGAACGATGGCGCTACATTCAAACGGTTTTAGAACGCCGTCGAAAGGAAAGTTTGGTTAGCAGGGAGCGGTTCATCCGCCAGCCTCTGGACAACATTCTACGCCAGAAAGCCGGCGCTAAACAAGTCGGTCCGGCTCCGGTGGTCTGGGATTCCTTCGTGGCCGGGCGATCCATCCTGAAACGACGGGCTCTCAACTGGCGGGCCAAAGCCGGGCGTCACGTTCATTTCGACAGCAATCAACAAGCAAACGAAGCCAACGACAAAAGCCAAAATGGAGACAAATTGCCTCAATTGCCCGTCGTTTCAATTCCGGAGGAGACGGAAGCGCCAGGCAGCAATGAGAGTTCCTTCACCAATGAAGAGGATCAGCGACTGCCTCTGCTGCTGATGACTCCATCGCCCAGATTGGAAATCATCACAGATGCACAACAACAACATAATCCCGGTGATGATGATGATGACACGACTCTCCAGCGTGTCTCTCCATCCGGGCCGAGCTGGGTTGAACGTCAAGTGGCAAAAGTGAAACAACGAAAGTTATGGGCCTTCCGCCAGCAGCAACAGCAGCAGCAGCAAAAACTTAATCATCATCCGCCTCGAACAATCCTCAAGCGGAGTGTCTCAATGCTCGTCAATGTGCCGGATGAGCCGGACACGGACAGTTTGAATGAGGAAGAGGAAGAAGAAGAAGAAGAAAGCGATCGATCAGATTCCGGACAGCCCGTCGTCGACGACGGGATTCACAGGAATAGTAACAACCGCCAAAGTCTGGCCTGGGAGGTCTCGCTGGACAAAGATGAATTCGTGGAAATGTCCAGCGATCAAATAAAAGACGCCGAGGCGACAGCAGATGATCCTTACGGCGGATGGCCACACTTTCCCGTCAAACTGGCTATCTGCATCCAGCAGCGACAAAAAAGCTTAAAAGAACGGAGCAAAGCCGGACGGAAGGGGAAAAAAGAGGAGGCGACAACGACGACGACGGGAAGTGAAGGGAAATTCCATCCAAACAACTCGTTTGAGCGCCGAAAGCGATTTGGTAAAAGGCTATCGATCGCCGTTGTCAGACAGCGAAAGAGAAGAATACCCAAGAGGGGGCCACTTTCATCCATCCATCAGCCGCGAGCGAGCTGCCAATCCGGCGAATCTCGACAGCCAACCCCAAATGCGGATGATATTAAGGGCCACGATCCAGCAGCTGTTCCCGCAAATCTGATTGTGGATGACGTAGTAGGACAATGTTTAACTAACGCAATCCCCTTACAGGTGCTCGATGAGGCTGACCTTCGTTCCTCCGTCAGCGCGGATGCCATTCCGGATATTTCTGGTACGCACAAATCTAATGAAATCGACAGTCCGGTCGCTTCCAGTAGTCCGATTTCGGATAAAATAAGCGAAGCAGACGTGATGACGCCGCAGGCGGCGCTGCTGGACGACTCTTCCGTCGGCCCGGAATCGGAGGCCGAAACGATAGCTGCCGATGCTCAGTCTCATTTAGACGAAATGATTCCAGCTGCTGATGATTCGATGGCCGATGAGGATGACGACCACACTGCCGGATCGGCATTTTCTCCTCCGACGACGAGCCGGGCCGGCCAACGGCAGCGAGAAGAGATTACGGATGCGGATGAAACAATATCGAACGTGACCGTGGATGATGGACCGTATCTTATCGATCAGCCAGCAGAGTCGACCAACGTCCTGAAGGCAATTCCGCCACAACAAGATGTCGGAATGGCATCCAGGGCGGATAATATTCCGGCTGCTGCTGGTATTTCGCCCGTCGAGCAAACAGAATTTCGCATAGCGTCGCGGCCACTCGGCAGCAGCAGTATCTCCGCTATTGACAATAAAGACAGTGGCAGTCCGGCTGGCACAAGACTGGCGGCTTATTGTTCCGGCTGGCCGATGGCTATTTCAAATCAAAATGGCGGTGACGCTATTCCTTATTCCCCCATGGCGACTGTTTCAGACTGGAATAACTTTGAAGCTCCTACTTCAGAGGAAACTATGGCCAGCACAATCAACCGCCCAGAGGTCGACGTCTCATCAGACGCCACGGCATTGGCACTCACGATTCCGGCAGCTCAAAAGGATTCAAATCACGCGCCAGTAGTAGCCGACTCCTCGACCGCCGGAATTATTCAAACTTCACTTGACAAAAAGACCAAAGAGGCTCGAAACGCTTCGAGGATATTGTTCCCGCCCGCCGTGACGTCAACACCGACTCAAACGGAACCGCCGCCGCCGCCCGGATCAAAAGAAGATCACGAGGAAAATAAATGCCGGAGCTCGACCGACGTCAAAGAGTCGGATGAGGAAACGGGAACCGAATGCCAATGCCTTCACAGGGCCGTCCTCACCTGCCTGTTGCCCGAAGCGGCCGAAACGCTGGCCAACCTGGAACTCATCCGCCGCCAATTGAAAAAGGCCAGAATCCGGCGCCAGGGAATGAGCGACCAACTAGGCGGCCGGCAGCCGCTCCAAGTCCGTCGCGATATTTTTTCGACTTTCGATCCCGACTCGTCGACAACAAATTAATAAAGAATAAAAATCGAAATGGTTTATAATTTAATTTAATTATTTTTTGGTGTGGGCCGGGTTATTTCGCTCATTTTTTTAAATTATTTTCCGCGCCCCTTGGGCGGAGTGCGCAGACTCGGCACCACGCCTTTTCTTGCCCGTCTCTTTCTCGGTTTTCTCTCTCTCCCGTTTTTGTTTTTTTCGCCCGTGTCCGAGGCATGTTGACATCAGTATTTGACGGTCTGTGCATTCCAGTCGGCGATTTTGGCTTAGTTGGGAGCGCGCACCGGACCATTCCTAAGTCCTGTTATTTGCCGGTTCGTTCCGCGCAGTCTATTTTGGGTTGTTTATTTCGTTTGTTTGTTTTTACGCGCTTCCCCTTTGAAAAATTTGTCCGAATTCTTTAAGTTGTTCATCGATTAAAAGTGTTGAGCAGGTGAATTGATTCGTTGAGTTTGAAATAGAAAAACGAACCATGAACACAATTCTACTACTTCCTGTTTTTGGTTCTTCCTGTCACTCAACAAGCGGCCAAATTATCGCAGATGGACAACACAAATTGGAACGAAAAGAATTAAGTGTCGTTTGAGAAAAAGTTAAATTTAAAATAACTAATCGATTTGTGTCGAGACTCGATCCCACTCGTTTGTGCGTGTGAACAACAACTGCGTCGAATCGAGTAAATATTTTAACTTTGGTTTTTCAATATTTTTAAGAGAAGACATAACAAACTAATCAACAAATGAATACAAGTGATTGTTCACATTGAATTTCGTCGATCCTTTTTCTACCTGAAAACAAAATTTAACCAACTAATAAAAAGAAAAAACCAACGCGGGTGTCGATAGAAGACGAAAAAGGTAAGCCGCGTTGATTTATTAATTCCTGGCCGAGCAGCAACAGCAGCAGGCGTATAACCTTCAAGTTCCGATATGTTGCCCGTGACATTTGGCGATCCTGGGAAATGAATTCCCGGCTGACGTTGGGTCCTGTCCAACTTGGTTCAACTATTGTAACGAGAGATACAAGTTGGCGCCGAGTCGTTATTATTAATAAATGGATATCCATGTATATTGAACAACGTCATGGGAGGGAGGATGGAAAGACATAGTCTATATCATTCTGTTTATATAACTCTGTATACTAGCCGCCTTATATATATAAATATATACATACACACACGCTACTAGCGTGCGCACACACATCCGACAATCAAGAGTCTAGAAAATCAGGATCTGGGCCGAGGGCCCCGCAAAACTTATTTGATTATTGCTTTGATGTAGTTGACTCCCAAACATCGTTGGTGTGTGTACCATATTTCTTCACGTTCATTTTCCAGATGAGTACGCCTCTCTAGTCTTTCCTGATGCGCACAAGGATCATGAATAATCATGTTCGCCTTGGCAATAGTTTTTCGTTTCTCTCTCCTAGCTTTTGTTATTTCAGCCCAACGCAAATGACGAAGAGATAGAAAGATCGCTAACGACTTAGGACTCGGGGTATAAACAGAAAGTTAAGCAGGCAAAAAGGCAAGATTGGAAAATAGCGGAGCTCCTATTCAAGAGCCCCCTTGAATGCATAACATTTACGTCATCAACTTAGGGTTTTTTTTTAACACAAATTGTCGGGACTCCCACTAACTCCACAAGATCTTTTCAACATTTACATTTGCCCGTTCACGTCAGAATATTTTGGGAGAAAGGATATCCCGAGCCTATAAGATGCACACAAAAAAAAACCGATGGCGAATCAAATCAAAAGCGTGATCTGTTTAGCCCTCAAGGAATTACTGAAGCAAAATATTATACTTCAAAAATGGCCGGGGTGAAACGTATACACACACGTACAAGTGTGTGTGCGCAGAGAATCAACGAGTGGAAAGAGAGAGTCGCCGAGCGGAAGAAACTTTTTTTTTTTCCCCACCAGTTTTTCGTGATGAAAATCTCAATAATCGGCTTTCTTGGGCGCTAGCAGATACTTATCTGCGTATATATCTCTCTTCTTTCCTTTTCTACAAAAAATAAATAAAAGATTTTTATATTCTGCGAAAGTGGAAGACATTTTTATTTTTCGCAAATCATTAAAACAAATGGGGAGGATTCCACGTGGATATGCTACGCATTTTTAATGTGGACTATATACATTTAGACGAGGGGGGAAACTATAGTATAACACGCCCGACTGACAGATTATATAATGAGATGAATAAAAGCCATCAGCAGAATTATAAAACCCAAGATTCTTAAACGTCTACATCAAAAATACTTGCCCCTCTTTCCTCATAGACATTTGACATGATCTGCACATGAGCAGAAAATGCAAAACTTGGCAACAATGAAAATGAGTTGTTTCAATGTAATCAACGCGAAACAAAAACATGCAAAACAAGAGAGATGTACGTATAGCAAGGCGCAGACAAACGCTGGGACACACTGGGGATGGCATTTTCATTTCTCAGAAGCTCTCCGCTTGTTGGTTCCTTCGGTTCGTTTAAGCGGAAAGTTGGGTGACGGGATTGCAAAGTGCGTCACATCTGAAAAGCTTCGCCAAGTTTTAAAAAAGTTTTATTTTTTTGTTAATTCCGAGTTAATTCCAAAAATCAATTCAAAAGATGAGCGATATCTCTATACAGAATGAGTTCAATAACCGCAAGCGATTGTTGTCGGTTGGGGGTTCCGACCCGCAACATTGCCATTAGAATCGGACCATCACTCAAGCACGTACACATGACGAGAAAAGTTTCCCTAATTATGTACCGCGCGGTGATTGCAATCTCAAACTTATTTCATCCACCACACTCAGAATATTAACGACAATTATTTAATAGCGACCAGCAATAAAATGTCGTGTACACTTTGTTGTCGTAATGGTTATTATGGGTCAGAGTTTTCTTACGTCATTGATTCAAGCTCGTGAGAAAAATAAAAAATTACAAGAGGGTCAACCAGTCCGCACTGTGCGACCAGCCAAAAGTAAACAATCGGCTCACTTTTTTAAATCCTTTGCTGTTTGATTGTTTGTTTTCTGGTTGAGGAAAGAAGTGAAAATAAATAAGCCGATTGACGTCACGGTCTAGACATTAGTTTGAGTACGATTGGCATATTATTGTGAGCAGTGAACTCATTTTGACGATTACCAACTTCTCCTAGACAGTATGAATGTACTACTACGATGGAATATTCAATAATTCACACCCAGCGGATGCGGAGTTCATCAAAGTACACAGGAATAAACTCAATAACGCCAGCAACTTGAGTACACACATACAGTCGCTAAGAACCTATTCAATATTTAGCGCAGAGAAATGAATCATCCATTCACAAAATTATGATAACTTATGTATGGAAACATCAGGCATTATAAGGGATACAGGATCTTGCGCAGCTATTCACAGCCCCCCCTTCCAACAGGATCCAATCGATTTTTTCTTTCGCAAAATGTGGATGGGAAAAATAACAACCTTAAAGTCTTGCGTGAGCTGGTGTGTAGACTACGTAACAAGGTGTATACTGTATAAGCCGGAAACAACAAGTCTGTCTTCCCTACCTTAGCTATATATAAACATGTATAGAGAAGACGACGACGACGAAGACGAGGATATATTACGTGATTATACAGTCTAATACACATTGGCGGCAGCACGGAATACCTGTCTCAATATTTCATTGTTAGCGCGCGCGCGCGCCCCCCCCCCCCCCCCCACGTCTAAAAGGTGTACACGGGTTGTAAAACATTTCACCTTTATATATGAAAAAACACCTACAACTAAAAAAGGAAATACTAAACCAAGATTCTACGTAAACTAAAATCTTGGAATACTTTTTATTGGTGTTGCCGTCTGAAATATGCAAGGATCGAATGGCGTTTGGGAGCCCCCCACCATCCACTTTTTTGAACAACTCTTATTCCGCCGTGTCACGTTGTGACGTTAAGACCCGACGCCCACTCGAGGTGATTCCCCCTACTTGTTTTTACGCTCTGCTCTTCTGCGCCTATCTCCACATAAACAGCCGTCTTCTATACCAATTATAAATCATTCAAAAAAGATGCAGAGTGTATTAACATTAGCAAGTTTTGTACCCACTTTGGAGTTTGTGTCCCGTTTAATTATCATTTGTTTTTCTATCTTTCATTTTTAATAATATCCTCGACAAAAGAAAAAAAAAAGAGAAATTAAAGCTTGGGCGAATCACTTAAAAGATTAAGAGATGTCGTGTGCAAGGCGTAATAATAAAACAAGCGCCACCAACTCATTTTCTTCTTAGTTTCTGAAACGTTTCCAACTTCATTAAACTGGGCAAAGTTTTCAAAACGAGCAAGTTGACAGTGGCGGGCGGGGGCTTTTACGTTGATCTGGGATAATTATTTCAACGGAAAGACGATCAATAATTGAAATGCTCAGCGGGAAATGAATTAAACAGCGCAAGAAACCCCCGCCGCCGCCGCCGTGCGAAAAATCGATCCCAGAAGAACGACCGCGCCATCAGCTTCCCTCGTCCACACAACTCAGCTCCGATTCTATATACTACACGTACATTTATACGTGCACACAGTACGTGAATCAAGTGTATAAAGAGCTAATCAATAAGAAATCCAAGGCCAATAATAAAAAAAGAAATAACAAAAAAAAAAGTGATGACAAAGGGATCAATAAGAAATCAGAGCCCAGCACAACGACTGATTGATTGATTGACCACCCACAGTCCGTCTATAACAGCGCAGCTATTCACTATTGCCTCCTTTCTCCGACACCAATTTCCACGTGCGCCTCGTATACATGTACACACGCTCGCAACGTTATGCTGCGTCTACTCTTATCGATCGGCGGGTGGGGGTCCCGCGGATCCTCCAGGATCTCTCACACACGGTGAGCCAGAAGAAGGTGTGCCAGAGTTGGATTAGACGCGATGTCTACTACTCTATAACTCAGGTGATTATACCTAGACTTTTCCGCCGAGATCTAAAAGAGCATTGAAAATGTCAAGTCGAGTTCACAGCAGAGAGCCGGGAAAAACGAAAAACGAGCGGCCTTGTTTAGTAGCATATTAAAGGTAGAGAAGAAGAAGAGGAAGAATCAAGCGGGAGGGCTATTGGATAGCCAATGAATATGCATTGTTAATATCCCACCGAGAAAAGCTATTGTGTGTGCAGTTGACTTAAACTTTCATTTTTTAATACAGCGGCAGCAGCGTCTTGAATGGTATACCTGACGCATGCTGCTGCTGCTGCAGTGCGGGAGGACCTCCCCTCTCGGCGTGAATGTGAACGTGTTCTTACCTAATAAGCAATCCCGAAGGAGGGGAAAGACTTGAGATTGGCAGTTGACGCGAGAGAGCCGTCACCCTGGAGATGCCAGCGCTCTAGACAGGGAATAAAGCCTGCAGATTCCCGTTTTTCTTCACGAAAAGAAAAGAAACAAAAAGGAACTAAGAGAAAAGAGAGAAGAGAAAGTTGAGGAGAATATTGAACGAGAATGCCGGCTTCACGGTGGTGGTGGTGGTGGGTATTTATTAGCAGAGTGTAAGAGTCTTCGTCTGGGGCTAAAAGGGACCTTGCTATACATATTGTAAGCCATCTCCCAGTAGTTGCTCCACTTTCTTCGTTACGCCCGATAAAAGCTTCCAGCAGAGGCCGCAAACAACAACGGAGGTAAACCTTGAGATCCCCAAGACAACCGAGAGCCCCCACCAAAATCCCATTTTTTTCACGGTCCCAACAAATCAATGTCACGCTGAAAACGTCAGAAAACAAAAAAAAACAAAAAAATAAACACATTTGACGTCAGAAAAAGCGAACATTCAAAAGGTACAGCAATCAAAAGAAAACCAGAAAAGAAGCCCTTGATTCTAATTCAATTCCTTAATTGTATTAGCACTCACTGTTTAAGACGTGTACAACACACAATCCTTGGTGATATGGCTGAACAGCTCTAAAAGATGTAGGGCGTCTCTCGCGTGTAACCCTGACTGCACATTGTCAGATCTATACCTGGGATCGACTCTCTTGTTATGTCTAGACGTTGCCCTTGTTTACACAAACGTACTTTACACCAGCCCACGTCCGAAATGTTAAGACGTATAAATCCTGGACTTAAGACTCCCGCCACAAGTAAAAGCCTGGGCGGTATAAATTTCCCACAGAGACCACCGTAGTGTGGGGTCTATGGACCCTCAGAAGTTGGTCGGCGGAGAGACAAGTTAGTCAGAGATGGAAGACCTAACCCCTCCGTCGCTTCATCACTTTCTTTTGTTTTTTCTCTTTTTTTATATTCGCGCTCGGCTGTGCTCTGATATCATTCCACACGTCTTGTGCATGTGAATCTTTTTCTTTCGCCGACCGCTGGTCACCACCACCGACGACGATTCCTCTCAACCGCGAGCTTTTGTAGTGGATTGGAGCAGCCGCTGGAGCTGGATTTCCTTGATGACAGATAGCCCCCCTTCCTCATTTCTAAAGAGTATCAGCTAGAGACCGGGCTCCTCCCGGGTCCTCCGGACCATAAGCTAATGAAGTTGATGCTTAATGAGAATTTGCCCCCCGCAGACAAGAAGCGAAGGCTGATCCCCTTCGGCCGTCCAGTTATTTCTATTGTTATCATTTCAGATGACGACGTAGAATGTACTTGGAGAGAGAGACAGCGCAAGTCGGGGGGGAGAGACACGACAACACAACGACAAACAACAACAACAAAATATGTCCAGCACACAACAAGGCGAGCGAACCATTCTAGGGTATATATGGGAAGCCTTCAGGGAATAAAAACAGCTGGGATCAATAAACATTTCTCCCGAAAGTCATTCGAGCGCGTACAGAGCAAACAAAAGATTTTCTAATGAAAATTCATTAAAAAATACGACGACAATTTTGTTTAATAATAAAAATAATAAAAGCAATTATCAGAAATCGGAAAGAGAATGGCGTAAACGAGGAGCAATTCCGCCGTCAACTTTGGCAATGAATGGAGCGCCAGAACGATTCAGCGCGCATCAATCGCTAATAATAAGAGTTTTGGCAAACAATTGAGAAATTTCAAGAGTTCAAAGAACATCGATCGACATCGCATAGCCACGTGCAGCTTTAGAGCAAAAGTTGATGACTTGAAATTCTCAGATAACTGGCGATATATATCTAACGGTACGCGGAAGAAGAAATAAAAGGGTTTCAACAAATTAAAAAAAAAAGAAGCGGATGACGACAAGAGAAAATGGCGCCGAGTTCAATTGACAACAGTGACACACACAAAATATCCGCAGTTTTGAGGTCGTTGCGTCTGTCCTACCCCTTTTTTTTTCCTACCAAAAAAAGGCCTACAAAAAGTCAGCAGTCTCATGCGGACAAAAAAAGTAGAAGAGCCAATCCGATTATACGATTTGAAAAAAGAAAAATCGGAATAGGATTTTTTTCTCCGTCCGGTATATATCAAAAGGGGCGAAGCCTCTGGGCGCGATACAAAAATACGGCGGGAGAGACCAGCAGCAAGAACAGGAGCCAATGTCATCGATCCATCCAAGTTAGTGGCCATAGTTGAGTTAGTAAATGGCCTGTGTGTGGATACAACGTGTGCCCTTTTCTCTTTTTTTTTCTGGTTGCCCAGCCCTCCTCTTCGATGTCGTGATGGTTCTGCGCGTCCGTGCGTGAAACACGATTGCCTATGTATGTATCCTACACAAATAGCTGGACGTGAGGGCTGTCTTTTGATTCCACTTCCACATATTAGATGAGATGAATCAGTTCGTACTCCGAAAGAAATATCAAAACGGCCAATCTCTTATCTGACCTCCGACTTTATTGTATTATTTCAGTTGCGCAAAATCTAATTTTGATTAGTTAAGCGGACAGAAATGTTTTTTTTTTTTTTAAATTACGGTTTCATATTGCGTGCTGGTAAGTGGCTGTGTATCGACACTAAATAAAAACAGCAACAACAATTGAAGAAGTGAGTGCTATATCGTGTCCGGCCAGCAGACGGCATTTATGTGTCGTTTTGTGTCACGAAAAACAAAAAGAAAAACAAACAAAACAAACAAGAGTAAGTGCTAAACAAGGGAGAAGATAAATTCTCGAGAAATCGCGGATGGCAATATGCTGTGGAGTCGGTCATTCGACATATCGAGAAACTCCGGCGGGGGTTTAATGTCGTCGTCTAACGGCCTAAAGTACACAATTCCAGATAGATGGGGGGTTATACAGTACGCCGAAGAAGTTTGATCGTTTTCCACAGAGAAAAAGAGAAATAAGTCATAATAACATCTAGGAACGATCAAAGTGTCAGAATCCGCAGACACAAGTTGAAAGTAAACTGTCGACTGTTAAGGAAATATTGCCCTTCCAATCCAATCATTTCTACTGTCAACAATAACTTAATCAAGGGAGCCCTAGAGCTGTTGTAGTGACAAACACATTTTCTTCAGAGGTCGATGAACTTTGAAAGAAAAAAGATTGAAGAGCATTTGCATACGGTCAGAATCTGTTCCGACACACAAATCCGTATAGAGTACTGGATGAAAACGCATTTCGTCCCAGCTGTCTTTAAATTTCTTTTTTCCTTTTAGAACCATTTTCTTTTGATGTCATCATTGGTGGCTACCAAGGGCGGCAGGATACGCACCAAGAATCACAAGGAGAAAGAGAAAAGGAAAGCGGACAAAATGACAACAGGAAAATGCTTCCTGATCTAATGGCTCTCCATAGTACGATATAAGCCTCACTCTGCTGTACCGGACATGAATAGGACGCGGGCGGCAGCCGCACAGAGAGTGAGCGCGCGGCCCACTTTCTTTTTCTTTCTCCGGGGGTGATTCTATACATACTGAGAGCCCAGCTTGCGCAAAAGAGAATCCAACATGGAACATGTACAATACATAACCAAGACAAAAAGACTTAAGATTGGATGACTTTTCGCTTGACCACATAGAACTAGAATGGAACCTTATTTTACCAGCAGCATCCAAACTCGCCTTTTTTCGCCCTGCTTTCTTTTTTTTAAGCCAACAGATTTGGTGGCGCAGGAAACACACACGAGTCACGGTCGCCATCTTATCTTCGAGCGGCCATTCAGTTTGGCGAGCCAATGACCTCCATCAAAACGATACTCTTTTTCTTTTTTCCTCTCTACTAGTGGTGGTTGCCTCCTCAAATGCGTTGGTCGAGCAGAAGGCGACTGACCATAAAAGGCAGAGGAAGTTTCTTATCGCACCGGAAAACGGGCGAAACGGGGAAATAAGGAGCGCAGGAGAGAACGGACGAGAGAGAGAGAACCCAAACAACGACATTCCTCCAGCGAGGCAAACACAAGAGCAGCAACAGCAGCAGCAGCAACAACTCCCGACACAATTTCTCCCCCCCCCCCCCCCTTGGATTTATGCATTACGTATACGTGCACTAAAACAACTCAAAATGCCTAAATAGACGGGCGAGTAGCTGTCAGGCGACATCCAGTCCGTCCGACTCCATTTTGACACCATGGCGCGCACGAGCGATGGCACCACCGAATTGTGTCGTCTCTTAATGGTCCGATTCAAAAGTTTCGGAATAATCAAGTCATTGTCCAACATTCGTACATGGGGAAACGGAATGCTGGTGGCAATCGAAAGGGGCAACGCAATAGATTCAGGCGGGCGGGGATTCAGCCAGGCCACAGCGCCCGCCCAGGGGTTGATGAGTAGTAATGTGCATGCCGCTACTGCCTAATCGTTCTTGGCTGATAAGCAACGCAACTTTGTCTTTTTTTCGGGGATTTCAACCTCATTATTCTTTTCGGTTGCCTTTGCTCAAGTCACAGAGAAGAACGAGAGGAACAAGACAAGAAGCAGCTCATTAGATTGATTGGTCCAAGGTTCGAGCGCCAAACAGAAGGCTGAGGGGGGGAAAGTTGAATAGGACAAAGATGAAAGAAAGTATACGGCGAGTTTTTGTTAATGACTCGAAAAGAAGAAATCAAAAGAAATGGGAACCACGAATGATGGTCCGTGCGTAGCCGACATATCTTTTGTCATCTCCAATTTCTAAATTATGAGCCAAAAGCAGCCAAACAGTCCAATACTCAATTCGACGTCTATTTCACCATTTTGAAAGAACAGGATTGGCTTACTATACATCGTTCAATAAACTTGAAAACGTCAAGTTAAATTTCCCATCAGAATCTTTTATCTTCACCAAACCACACAACGCCAGTTTGTTCTAGGTCTTTTTTTAAGACCGTTTTTGGCAGAAGTGGGTATAGGAAAGAAAAAAAAAAGATTTTGACAACAAAAGTTTAATTGGATTGAACAGTAGCCCTTGACTTGGCAGAGCATGACAACTGTGCTACTTTTTTCCCCTTTTATTTTACTTTCTCCTTAGGCAACGTTTTTAATGTCTTTGAAACTCCAAGTTCACCTCAACTCGTCGTTTCCCCCTTATGGTCTATGCCCGTTATCTTCTTTGACGCTGCTGTGCAGTTGTGTTTATTTTTCTTTGAGAAGATTTGGAAAACTTTTTCTTATTTTTTTTTCCCCTTTTCTTACCTAAAAATAGAAAAATCTGTTTACTAATCTGCTTCCGGCGATCATGGTGGGCTGCTGCCCGGCACCAACATTATAAATCTACTTCCAAAGTACAGACAAAAGAAAGAAAAACAAAATTGGGTTAGCCGTCCAGTCGCCGGAACGACGTCCGTTCACGCGTTACAGACGATCGTCTTTTGTCGAGCTCAATATTTTCAGAAACTCAATCGTACTTGTCGAAGCGAGGGTGCAGTATTAACTGCAACATTCGTAACGGTTCAATGCGGCAACCGCGGCTAGTGTGGTCTGACAAGATGTCGTACCTTCAAATTTATATCTCTGACATTTCACTTTGATTCTGTGATCTATAGTGGACATGCACGGTTATGACCATCTATTTCAGTTTAAAAAAAAAGACGTAGATGTCTATCAGAACTTCCAAACTGTAAAAATTTTAAAAGACTAGATTGTCTTTCCTGGATTTGATGACGCTGTTTAATTCAAATCGAAGCAAAGTAGATTTCAGAAACGATTGCAAACTAATTTTTTTGTTGCACATTCCAAGAAATATCTCATGATCCCAAATTCAGGACAAATTTGCCATTATATTATTCCGAGAAGGAGAATCAAACATTCGTTAGCAATGATAGCCGAAAAAAAGTGTGTAAATCGACAAATATCTTCCGTCATAATTTTCAAATATTTGAAGAAAATTTAATAACGTTGAATATTGATATTCGTTGCTTTTGATCTCGAACACGCCTTTCATCTGTTTCTCTCGCACCAAAACAAATAAAACGTGCAATAATAAAAATCCTATTATTTCGTGATGACGAAGAAAATGTAGAAAAAGAAGATAATTTCTAGCGCATTCCAACGCTACGGTTATTGATTTGACAAAGAAAAAAGAAAATTCCAATAAAATAAATCAATCTTTCGTGGAAAAGAAAAAAAAATTTCATTTCGGCTATCGAAGTCGTTACGGTGATATATTATACAAGCGGAAACAGGAAAACAGACAAAGTCCTCCTACTAAGCCAGAGATATACGTATAGGAGCGTGACCTAATTGTGGAATTCTTTCCTCATCGGTGGTTTCCTCATCTTCCAACCGAGTCCTGTTCTTCTCCAAAACAGAGACTATAAACATTTCAAAAGAATCTTGCCTGTATTTCATACGGTCTAGTCTATGGTCTGACGTGGTGGTGTATAGATCAAACTCGAGTGGAAGGAGGAGGACCGAGTGGGAGTGTCGATCGAAGAGAAAAAGAAAAAGTGGCACGGATTCGACGACATCACCTCACATGGATGACACATGGCCTGCACACACTACAACAAAATCCTTGCGTTTGATCTTGGGCGGATGTGGTGGGATGTTGGAACTTGTCTCGTCGATGAACGAGAGGCTGTCGGTTGGAAGCTGCTCAAATTCTAGTCAACAATAAGCCGCCCGGAAATCGTCGTCTCTTTCCTCGAATCTTATTCACATCCGCCGTGTATAAATACGCAGGGTCTATCAATAAGAAGTCTGGCGATGTGTGGGTGTTTTGGAATCTTTTTAGAACCTCGTGGCCAGCCGCTGGCTGTTGCTAAATCCACCGCCGAAAAATGATCGATCGAAGAACTTGGGATGAGAGGAACTTGGGTGGCCATTTACGCATCATTTTCAGCCGAATCGATTCAAAGGAAAAGAAATTGCTCGTCGTCGACACATTACGTGTGTGAAAGGCAATGATGGATTGCGCTTTGCAGTAAAGTACAATGGGAAATAGGGGAGGGGAGGAAAAAGGTACGACGAGACTCAACCGACAGTTCACTCCTTTGGTCCAACATGAAAGGAGTTTTGTTTTTATCTCTTCCCTTTTGCTCGACAACAGACAATCTCCCAAGAGGTTCTCGATAACACACAAGTGCACAGATGGGGCCAACTAAATCTCTCTGCTGTCTCCCTTTGACTTTGATAATCGCCACCAGGACACGGCGCACGATGTTGGCCCCTGTGTCTCTTTGACAAAGATGTAGGAAATGTGGAAAGCTTAAGGCCATTTTAGAAGGAAGAAAATGGCTGAGGTACAATGTCAAACAACGGTAGAGCGAACCAGTTTGTTTAGTTATTATGGGGAAATTTTCTAAAAATTTTGTGTCTGTTTTCTATCCATCACTGGTCGTACCCATCAATTAACACATATGACAAGGAACAAGTTTTGACCCCACTATTGACCCGTAACAACCACAATTCTACTGTTCATTTGACATTTGATCCGTTGGTCCAATTGCTATTTTTAAAAATAATAAATTGTCCAAACTTGACACCATTGATTTAGTCTCGCGCACAAAATTTGCATCAAATGCAAATGAAATAAGAAAAGAACTGTACCAGATTAGATCGACGCTAAAAGAGTGATGGGTTCGATGCCCTCAAAAATACCAAGAAAAATGACGACGGAAGATCTTTCGACTTCTCCGAGTTAGTCGCGTCGCACTAATTTCGTCCTAACGTGACACGGACGACACCCCTCCCATTTTTATCTCAAATTCCAACATTTGTTCCAAAAAAGAAAACAATGAACAAATTTCATGACAGTTCCGAAGCAGCGACGACTTGATGCCGTAATTTACGCCTTTCCATCCATCACTTTAAATAATTCCGTTACGTCGCTGGATGCGTTTTAAAACGTTGTCTTTACATTCTCTCTCCGCCCTACTCCTTCACGTCTATTAACTTGTAAATAATACATTCCTTGCACGCTGAATAAGTTAATGAAGTCGAGTCCAAACTGATACGCAACGTTCAAGATATACGACTGACAAATCTCTCTCCAGAAAACCTTCCAACAGAATCTAAAACTCTCATGAAATCTTTTTCGTGGGAAAAAAAGGAATAAGAAGAAGAGCAGCTCTGTCTGTATTCTGTAACAAGCGCAAATCCAACTGGAATGGCCCTTCAAACAGCGGCAGAAACAGGGGACCAAGAGAAATAATTGTATTAGCAGCTCGGGCGTGATGTGTGCGCAGGAGAAGGATAACGCTTTTACGCTCCTATTTTTGTGACATGGCTACATGCAGAAAATGCGCCAGCAACGTCGAAAATGGGTGGATCGCGCTGGAATGTGAAATAACAAGGAAAACGGGGGCAAAGTTGCCTATTCCATCTCTAATTGAATCTATTCCGAGTAAAAAGCGAATCGTTTCTCGTGATTGTTGCAGAACAAATCTAATCAAGGTTTTATGATGCATCTCCTGGTTATTCATTTGTTAATTCAGTCATCAAATCCGCAAGACCTTTTCCCGTATTTCTTCAATTCTAATCCATTTCTTATTTCTAATTTTTAGGAGATTAGTACCGACCGATTTCCTACAAAAATCTTTCTGGACAATCAAAATGGCTAGTGCTAACGGGTTCATTTGTAGCTGCCTCGTCATTTTGCTGTCCAGTTTCTTCATCATCGTGCTCCACCAAATTTCTGCTGTTACGGCAACGGAACCCTCGTTTACCAAAATTTCAACAGGTAAAAGGACCGAATATTTGGCCTTCCTTAATATTTCAGTAATTGATTTCTACGTGAAACAAATCCACACTGTAGATTCAAATCGATTTTAATAAGAAAAATCGATCAGTGAATGTAAAGATATGGTTTAACCTAACTGAGTTAAACAAAGCAGAAAAAATGTTCCATCTTCCGATCCGTCAGAATTTCAAAGAGAACTAAAGAAGAGAACGGTTTTTTGCGCATGATGGATCACCCCATTTTTCACAGGACGAGATGGACTTTATCCAATGGGTAAAAGAATTCAACCAACCATGCCCCGAGCAATAATTTATAAGATAAAAATCTTTCAAATATTTGAAAATATAAAATTGTTCAAAGCAAACGATAACGAGTTTAAGGTTTGGCTAGTTAATTTTTTTTTTCACAACGATGAGATTAATAGAAAAAATCATTCAGGCGTAAGTCAATACACAAAAAAACATGAGCACTTCAATCAATAGCAAATCCATTAAAATTCAGGAGTCCCGAGAATTTTTCATGGAACAAATAAGCCTACTGTTGATTCTTGACGAACAAAATCGAAAAGTCCCGAGGGAGAGTTATTTCGTTCAATATGGCAAAGATCAAATGGCTGTCTAGAACAGTTGTTGGGACTGTGCAACGAAATCAGCTGTGGATTACTTTGACCCTCACGGCCAATCAATCTGCTGCTGATGTTGTGTTTCGGAGTGCAAGCCACTTTGAGTTTGAATCTTTGATCTTTCAGAACAGGGAGCCGAACTGTTGGAAAAGTACACACAGAAATACGGCGATGCGCTTTCATCTGCTTGATCAATACGCAACCATTATCTGTGCACGTTCGAGATCACAACGAACAATCAGCACGCGCTGACTACCAGAAATAATCCGTGAAATGAATGAAAACCATAATGCTCATTGGATTCATTCATTCCCGATTATGCGATATTAGATATTACCGCCTGCTCTAAATAGATTTTACACAATTTCTGGCGTAATAAGTATCTATAAATTTGAATTCGAAATATCAAAATCTGCCAAAGTCGGAAGAAATCTATGAGGGGACAAAACTTTTTTTAAATTCAAAGAAAATTTTAAATAGTTTAATAGTTTGAAATGTCTTGAAGTTGGAAAAAAAAAGTTTTACATCAAGCGGTTCTAGTCTTATCCAGCTTGTGTTTCCAAGTTATTCTCCCATTGATCGTCCGACAAGTCGCCAGTTCTAGGAAGAGTCTTGAGCCAACGGAAATGAAACGAATGGAATTATTTGGTCTCATAACCAAATACTTTAATGAATCACCATTCGTCAAAGGGTGTCAGAACTTTTCTACATTAATCAGAAGGCGCAAGAATATTATTGAAATAGAGCACTATGTGAGGCACCCATTTCTAGTGGTAAATAATGAAACCACATCATTGATGACGAATGATCAACACGATCGTCATGAATGCCGGAGATGGATGCAACATTTGACAGTTTTCCTTTAGAATGCACACAATAATAACCAGAACAGTCCGATTTCAACAACGGCCATTTACATTGATTATTCATTCCAGATGTTGATAACAACAAGCAAATCGTCGTCGTGGCTGCTGGAACAGCTCATCCACGATCTCTGACCGCTCCCCTTTCGTCTAGTGGCGTGGCCGTCGAGTTGGAGGAGCTCCTACCTGAGACGATGGAAAACGGCACCACCAATCACATGATCATCTTACAGGGCGAGACCGTCCTCCTTCCGTGCAAGGCCTACAGCCTCGGACAGCGAACGGTAAATATAATTTCCCTCCCATCACGAATTCTTTTTGACTACGAAATGAGAAATCGATCGGCATGACGAATGGAACGCCATTTCCATTCGGCACTTACGGTCCTATCGGAATAGACCATCAAGAATGTCGGTGGTAAAGTGTAGTAGTACATACACTAGCCTACTGAATGAACTGCATCTGGGAACTAAATCGAATCAGGGGAAAACTGCTCATAAAATGTTTTCGCTGCCAGCGGCTGCTGTCGTTGTTGTGGCAACGTCATCACTCACGTCAATATCGGACTTTGACCTTCACGCAATTCCTTTAGTCGCGTGCACCGGAGAAACAAAGAGCATTTTAAAACACAAACTCCGGTTTTCTTGGGACCCATCCAAACGCAAAAGCTTTAAATCAGCTGATAGCTAAACTATTGCTTGTTGACTTCAGATTGATGTCTTTACCATTACTCGATTCACATTCACAATTTTGAATTGCACCAAACTGTTATGGAGATATTTCCTGCAACTTCTTGTATAAAATCACTCGGTTGGAGAATCAATAATAATATCCGTCTTCAGGATATCGATTTCTTCGTTGTTGTTTGCAAAAGTTTGCGAAAAACAAGCAAACACAATGAAAAACAGACAAATAAATATTTGACAAAACTCTCCTCCTAAAAAAGAAATTAAACAAGCCCCAAAGCGCCTCATTAAAATTCGCATGGCAATACTTTCCGCGTCCAAATGAAACAATCTGTAGAGATGTAACTTGAATAAGAGTTTACGGCAACACGATACGACCAAAGGAAATCAGAGACGGATGATACTTTTGGGACTGGTGGCCATAAGAGAGCAAATTAAGAGCCATCACGGTTACAAGTTCATTGGCCCCGTCGGAAAATACTCACGAATGAAGTACAGAACATTGTAATACTCACGAATGAAGTACAGAACATTGTTTTCGCATCACATTTCTTTCCTTTTAATCAGTGGTGCTGATGCCCAAGAAAACGCTCATTGTGCTCATTTCTAGAGAATTGCATAACAGGACGCGGCATGTCTCAGCAGAAAAGGCACAATTAAAAGACTAATGAACTTTAAAATAGACGCATGCCGCACGCCAGCATACAAGACGACTAAGGAATCTCAAGCCCGGTAATTTAAAACGGACGCGTGACTTTAAGCCCCTTTAATTTTACTCAGCTCGGAGAAGATTCCGTCACACCTAATGGGGCGGATGTCAGACGAGTGTCAAGTTAAAGTTGACGTTCCATTTCGTTGGGTTCAGCCGGTAACTTTAGATCAACTTGCCTAGCGAGAGGTTAATAGGACACTGAATTTCAAGTTCAACAATAAATTGCAGGTACTTTTTTTTAAAGAAAACACCTAGCTGCAAAGAAATTACTGACAAAGTCAACTGTAGATAATGTAAGGCCTAAGGGTACTTAAGGTCGTTGAGGAACAAGAAAATTACTACCCTGCAGCTAATGGGCACAATCAAAGGAGTAACACATACTGCATTTACATTTCTCGCCCAGAATGTTAGGTTATTAAAGTAAATAGATCCTGAATTTTGCGTTAAAAAAAAACGAGCTGAAAAGAAGATTGACATTGACAAAGTTTTACATGTCAAAAGAGACAAGTTAAACACACTGTTTGGGCTATGTTTGCAGCACAAACACAAAAGCAATGATAGAACGTCATTCAAATAAACGTATTTGTCGCACGCAACCAAAAACAAACAAATGAATTCTATCCTGTTGGTTGTTACACAACATCGAGACAAAAAACGAAGGTATCGACTGAAGAAGAGGAACTCCCACCATCATCACGGATCGATAACGTGTGTGAACGCAAACTTGTTGAACACAGAAGACGGAACACATACAATATTTCAGTTATTTAAGGCACTACAACATTTCCTTGTGATAAGTCTCCAGTATTGCAACGAGCAAACAAACGAAATATGAAATGTTCTTCACCTTTTCAAGTCACATCCATCAGAGCAATTAGAATTTGACGGGAACAATTAATCAAGGTGCGAACGGTAAAAAAGGAGTATCATAAATCGTTATTATTTGTCGTCGACAAAAAACAGATTTATGGCAAGTCACCAAGGGGTAGACAATAGTCGATGAGGAATGCATTACTTTGTTGCGATATTTCAAAGGTCTAATTCATGTCTGGATAAAGTTTAGCTTTCGTCTACAAGCCCATGTTTAACCGCAGTTTGCTTGGTTCGCGTAGAGACAACTTACTTGTACATAACTAAAGGCAATAAAAAAGGCAGTTAGATGAAACGTCGAGTCATAACTGCGGGAATGATGGCAGGGAAACTATTCTGCTCATTCTCTTGATGGATTAGAGCTATTATGTGCAACACAGGCTGGAGCCAGGAGGCCATGCATTGATATTCCACCATATCCGCACGATTCCAGCTGTTCCGACTCTTTTCATCCGTTTCTTTCACTCATTTACCGCAGTCGACGACATGACAGTTGAGACGCAAAAAAAAAGGCCAAGATTTGGCCGGCAGCTCATCGCAATTAATTGGATCGGGATAATAAAAAAAATGTCTTAGATCCCTGGCAATGGACTTTTAGATGAAATGTGTGCGAAACTTTTCTTCGCGAAACTATTTGTTACACGCAGCACGCACGCACAAGCCTTAAACAAATAACCAATGTTTCGGAACGCAAGACTATAAAAAGGTTCCATTACTTTGGGTACAATCAAAAAAAGTTCCCCTCGTACAAAATATAAAAATCGAACGAATAAGGTCGAACCGATTCGTTCTTCTACAATCCTTCCTGTCAGAACAACTTTTAACTACAATACGCTGAGGGCTGATTCTTCTCAATTGTTGATTCTTCTTCTTGTGGCAGATGTTAAACAAAGTTATCAAACGGATCGGTAGAAAGAAAAAGAATTCGAGAGCTCAAAAGCAAAACAACAAGAGTCGGAGAGGAGAAACTAGGGAAGCGCTAGGCAAAGAAAAGAGAATTTTAGGTTTTTCAAAAAATCGATTGAGATCGACGCTCAGCGTTTCTTTCTTTTTCCTTCTTCCCCTTACGTCAATGCTCGATCGCGTTGTATAGCTGGATAGAAAATTGCCAAAAGCCAGAGAAAGTGTACGTTGTCGTCAAAAGTCCCGCAACCACTAAAACGATTCTAAAGATAGCCTAGAGCCAACATCTTTTTCTTCTCGTATTTGCTCACACACTCTACGGGAAATGAAAGCGTGACGCGTCTATTGTGTCAAGATGCCCACAAAAATAATAATAATAGATGACAATGCGTCATCACTTTAATCCTTTTACCTTTTCTAGTCAGTTGGCATCACTGCAAAGTCGGAAGTGTGAACGGGAACCGAGAAGCGTAACAAATCACTCGTGTTTTTCTCGGAAACTTTTAAGGAAAGGTGTTATAAAATGTTCCGTTTCGTCAAAACAGCGACACGTAGAAAATTCGGTAAGGTCAAAATGAGGTCATCAGAACTTGGCACCAAGACTAATTTTAATTGTAGATTGAAAACTACACGCATCCGCAATAGGCTTCGTCGCTTCCCAACTGATACAATTGCACCGAAGCACTGGTTCTATTTTGAAACAAACCCACCATTTCACCTTCATTTGTTTGGTTGGAGATAAATAAATCGAGAGTGACGGTACCTTAATGAAAGTTATGTTAAAGAACTTGGCACTAAACCAGGAAGAGCCGGTGTGGTGGCAAGACCCTCTTGGTAGAAAAAATTGTGTCGCAAAGTTGCACTTTGCTTTGAGAGTTTCAAGTTCGAATATTTCTGAATTTGATGATTTATCCAAAGTCAAAGATGTGAAATAAAAAAAACAGGCCTAATCGCCTGATGACGCGTGAATGAACCCTGACTAAGAAAAACAAAAACAGCGTGATAAAAAGTTTCAGCAAATTGCATGGCCCAGGAATCATCGTAGCCTACTACGTACAGCATAAAGATTTAAAATCAACTCCACCAAATAGTCAAATATAGAGATGAATTTGCCCTACCTTTAAGCCTGGGAAATTCAGCCAGGCAACAAGTGCTCCATCCGCTGAAATGTTGAAAAAGGAAAAACCGAGTCCTCGTGAATACATTCACATGAGCGTACACGAGGACATTCAAAGAAAGGGGAATTGAAGAGATCCTGAAGTCGGTCGGTACCAGAAATTTCTCCAATTAAACGGGATGCTGTTTATCTAAAAAGAATTATAAAACAAATTATAAAACAATGAATAACAAAAAATGTTTACAGAAACAATAACAAGCAAGGAAAAGTTGCAAATAATTGTTGTACTAAGTAGGAGAATTGAAGGTCATGCATCATTCAAAATCTGGCAGGTCATATAGTTTAAAAAAGTGATGAGATTGTTGCTGATGACAGGAGGTCATCAGTCAAATCATGTGACTGAAGGTCCAGCACAAGCAAAACTTTGCTGTTACGATGGGTGGCTCATATGCCTGAAATCTGCACAGAGGAAAAGGTTACATGAAGTGCAAACAAACTGCCATGCATCGACAAGGGGATAAATAATGCTTCACACAATCACAAACTTGGAACAAGTTGAACTCTTCTATTTAAGCTCCCATAGTCATCCCATTTTTATTCTGAGTGTTTTGTTTACCTGCCAAACAGCATGGAGAGCATGGAAAGCATGGAGCACATATGGAAAGCTGCGACATGGTATGGGACTGTTCCTATGCCATGGCTTCGACACCAAAGTTGACATCACGATGACCAAATTTTTGTAATTTTATTTTCGTTCACCCATGTCCCAAATAGTGATCGTTCCGTTTTTCTTTGATATCTCAGAGTCTTGACGAAACTTCGAATTGAAACGAGAACGAAGCAGACGACACTAATCTTCCAATTTGCAGTGTTTTGTGTTTAAGAGATATCGATTACAATTTATTTTAAAAAATCGACCCCCCTAAATTCAAATCCAGACCGCAATTTTTTTTTCATTTTCGCGCTTTTTTTTTTCATACCCTACCGGTCCTACCCAGACCCCAAAAAAATGAAAGATTCAATAAAATTTTAACCGTTTTATTCAGTACAATTTCATAACAGATAATATGGACTAGAGAGAATATTTTGAAAAATCGTCGTCTGTTATTTGAAACTTTGTTGCATTAATTAACAGATAAGGGGGAGAAAAAAAGGAGCGAAAAATGAGACTGTCACGACAACGTTGGAAACAACATTTGCATATTAAGATGTTCAGCATCTTTTTACTTGTTTTACAATCACGGGGAACATGTTGTTGACGTCAACGACACGAGTTTTCCCTTTCGGCGTCTTCCTGTTTCCTAGGCTCTCAAAAGACTCATCGGATGTGTTATTTGCTTGTTTCTCGATATCCGATTTCGTTGTTTGGATCTGGTTATTGGTGTACACTGTATATCTTCCTTGACAACGCCGTTGATGGACAAGAAGGTTAGATTTTCCTACGTGACGGTTGAAACCTTGCAGGTTTGTTTGACTTCCTCAGAGTCGTCTCGCATCAAATCTTTTTTTCTTTTTTGTTACACCTTTCTGAGCAACTCCAATCGTTTTCCAAGTTGATAATTTAACGATCCTTCCTTCTTAGTTCCTTCTTAGCTGCTTGTCTGAAGTCTCTCGCCTTCCTTGTTCACTTGCAACTTGAAAATCTTGAGACGTTTTGGGCGGATCATTAATAATTATCAAGAGGAAAGGAAGGGGGTCCACCGAAAGTGCAGATGACAGTTTAAGGATTCAGGCAAGATAATCGAATATCAAAGTACACTGTACAGTATCGGAGGAATTAAATGCGACGAACTTAGAAAACTTTGGCGAAAACGTACGAGGACAATGTGAGTGGAACGATATGCCGGCAACAATCCACAGCCAAATAATCTTAAAGCTACAATTTTAAAAAAGCTTCGCCATAACAACAAAATTGGGTCAAAAATTGCACTGCGATTAAATTTTTAAGCAAAAAAAAGAGGAGTTGGATGGGTGCTACTTGTTACTTAGTTCTAACCGAACCACTTTGTTGATTTGTGGCAACTGGGTCGTTAATATGCACAGGCCATCAGTTTCCTCGACTGCGTTTTCGTTCCAGAAACCAACCGGTCGTCAGTTATGCAAATGTTCCCGGTGCATTACGACTGTCATCCTCGTCGTGCTGAATAACCTATGACCCTCCATGTGCCTAAATATTCTCCATATTCCAATGTTAACGGAAGATGAGGTGAAATTCCGCGTGAGTTTAACAAAACTTTGTCGCCAGTCAAAAGGCGACACAGAATCCCAACGCACATTCACAAGGTACAATTTTAATTGCGATACAAGCAGATGACATTTTGTGGTTCTGGACTTTACGCTCAGCTTTGATTGTCCTGTTCAGGATTGCCACCGACACATTGCCCTTTTCAGGATTCCATAAGCGACACATTTGATTAATGATTGATGGAATGAAACGCAGTTAATGAATTCTAATTTCCCCATTTGGTTGTCACTTTTGCGACAGGTTTCGTGGATTCGGCGGAGAGATTGGCACATCATGTCGTCCGGCAGTCACATCTACACGGCCGACAGCCGTTTCAGCGTCCTCAACCGGCCCGGCTCACCCGACTGGATTCTGATGCTCAAATCGCCGCAACTCTACGATTCAGGCACCTATGAATGTCAGGTAAATAAAGAAAACGTGAATCAATAAAAGGGAAAATACGACTGGGCTCTCGATGATACGGGTGTTAGTAGAACGTGATCCTGTTGACAATCCAGCAGTCATCCATAACCATCAGAGACAAAAAATCTGACATGACGTCACCACTCGTTTATTTGTTTTTACTTCCTTTCCTTGCCAACCGGGTATTCGTTTTTCTTATTCACGCTCTAATGAATCGTCCCGTCAAGTTGATTCTGGTCCAGCAGTTCCTGGCTCCCCGTTCGGCGCCGTCCATCCATGATTCAGTTCGAGCTTTTTTTATTCTAGTGAATGTGTAGAAAAGTGAGTATAGGCGTACATGTATAAATGGAAGAGCAACTGAATGGGAAGACAGGCCATTCTGCTGGATGTTTAAAAGAGGCGAGAAAAGAAAATAAGAAAAGAAAATAAGAAAAGGAAGTGCATTTGTGTACGAATCTGAGAGCCGTTGACTCGCGTTCAGATTGCGTGACGATTCGGCCGTGTATGAAAACGTGACGATCCCACCAATAACTCATTCACGCTGAACGAAACCCCTCCAAATCAAACAAAAGGAACAAATGCCAAAACACTCTAGAATTATTACAAAATGTCACACAGGAAATGTGAATTATATTGACGGTATTTGAATTATTATTTTTCCTACCGACGTCCGACGCAGATAGCGGGCGGACATGGACAAGTTTCGCACTTTGTCGAACTTTTAGTCTGGGCGCCGGTTGCGTCGGTCGTCGAGGGCAGCGAACACCACGTCGAAGCCGAGAGCAACATCCAACTGCATTGCAAACTCTACCCAGAAGCCAACAATTTCCATATTAACAACAGCAACGAGACCAACCGGGAACAGCAGACGGCACTTCACCAGTTGTCGTTACCCGCGGTACGTCCGGCAGATAATTCACCCAATTGCAACCCGCCAATTTTAAGAGTCGATTCCATTTCAGCAGGTGGTGGGTGGCAGAGCGCCGTTCGTTTGGTTTCACAACGGCCGGCCGCTGATTCACGGCGGCAAATCGTCGGCCGGTTTGGGGTTGGTGTCCATTTACCTGGAAGATGTTGCTGAATCCATCGCCGGAAAAAGCGACTGGATGGCGTGGACGAGCCGTTTGGTGATCCAGCGAGCAGATCCAGCCGATTCCGGCAACTATACCTGTGCACCGTGGAGAGGAAAATCCGCATCAGTCAACGTCTTTGTTTCACAAGGTAAAACTATCGATCCACGTATAGAACCCGTTTCATGTCCATTCGATTTCTTACGTTATCGTAAGGACTTTGTGTTGAACAAATCAAATCGAATTGTAGTGCGTCTACCATTTCCGTTGGCATCTGAAATTGACGGGGACAAACAAAAATTGCTGATGGAATTGTTTCGTGCTTATTCCCCACTGATGGCTATCAATTCCTGGCAACAAAACATTTCCAGGCTACAAAAAACTATTATATATGGAAAGTAGGAGCCTGTCAAATTCATGCAATGGCAATTTTCTTGAATAGATTTAGAATTCGCAGTAAACTGAAATCCATTGGGTCACGTGTTCCTTAAGTTTACTTGGCATTTGTCTTAACTTTTCAATGATTCATTCACGGAGGTGGAAAACGGGCGCGTGAAACAGTTGAACATTCAAATTCTCTTTTCTAAGAAAGAGAAAAAAGACTCGGGCGACTTCTCGCTGGAATCCACTGGCATCTTTCCTTGTCTCTTACAAATAACAACGCCGATTAAGCAAATAAATTCTATAACATATAAAGTTGTCTGCTGCACAAAATATTCTGCATGGCCACTTACTCATGTGCCGGTGAAGAAGGAAAAAGTTGCCAGATACCTGGAATGGGCCGTCTCCGTCCACACGCCATCTGGTCGTCGCCGTCTTTTGTGCCGATGTAATTATGGATGTCGTGACCCCGACAGCAGCTCTTTTAAATAACATCCAGGTGTATAACATACAACATGTACGACCTTTTCTGATTGATCGCCATTGTGAATGAAAAGCAATTACGCGGTTCAATCCCCCCCACTGTTTCCAAATCGGATTGCATTTCCATTTACTTCCGCAACTGAAAATGGGCCAGCAAACTCTTGACAATCGCAAACAGAAACGACAAAGTTTTCGATCGAGTCTCTCCTCCAAGGAAGACGGGACGAAGGAAAGTGTTTGTCAAAGGGAAGGAGTTGAATAACTTGGGCAGCACTCGACGGCCAAATGGAGGAAAAGAGAATCGAACTAAATTGACTTTCAAGACTCGAGAGATAAAAGTACGCAAGTAATTTTTGTGTTGACAGTTACTTTCCCTTCAGTTTGCAATTCCATTCTGCGCAAATAAAATAACTTGAATGTATAAAACAAAATTCATTTTTAATCTTTCGGCTCAGTCGTCGTCTATGGCAAGTCGATTGATAGATCAGGGACTGTCTCGGTTCCTAACAACGAGCCCATCTCTTTTCATTTCCGTATCGTCTTCCTTTGCAAATTATTTTCAGCATCTTTTCGCGGCATCAAACTCCCGCCTCTCTATTTTAAAATAGAGTGGGGAATTCCATTTTCCAGTAGTAGGCAGGAATAACTGTTGGCCTTTCACTCCGTTTTTTAAGTGAGTTTTTTCTTGTCATATCTTCGTTGCTCTTTGTCCTTTTTTCAATTGCTTTTTTGCGTGCCGCAAGTTTGGCATTTCTCCAGCCGAATATCTGGCGTGTTGATGTCAATTCCCAAACTGCCCCCCTTTATTCATCGCTATTTGAGCCTTTCTTCAGCTTTGATGGTCGATGAAATTGGGTTGCAGTTTATGAAAAAGTTTTTCGAGTTTTTTCCATGTCGTTGGCGTCGACGGAACGTCCCCCAGACGAGACATTGAACCTTCAACTCGCAATGTCCACGACTGGCGTTCAGTCCGTGTTGGATCGATTGAATGCCGTACTTGCGTATTAATACTCGTAACTGCCCATCGTATACGAAGCTCCCAATGCCAGTGGTTATGGCATCCCCTAGAAAAGAAAAAGATGTCACGAAAATAGACGCCCGACAATCTTGCGCTCAACACGACTCGATTTTCTCCTTCACTCTGCAAAGACCTTGGGCATTTCTGTAAGCATCTTATGTCATTTTAAGTGGATACCTTTCATCAGATGAAACCATAATCGCCGTATAGGAAACCTGCATTAGGGCGTATCATGTCATTTTCTAATCATTCTCACTTTCATCGCCATTTCTCGAGGGCCAAGGTGAACGTCAATGTGGTGGCGGGATGCTTCCACCTTAGTCAAAGTGACGAGATGGGAAAAGTTGGTTCTCTTCAGGACTTCTTCGTGCAAAATCAAGGCTTTAACTTTATACTTTATGTCGGCGTCACACAAGAAAAGGGAAACGCTTTCAGTCAGCAGCGCAATAAAAGTTGAGAAAATTCACCTGCATCTAATCTTGAATTATTTGGTCGGCTGCCGTTCACTCTTTCCCTGTTTCAATTCCATTAGAATTACGGTTACCAGCGACGAACATGGATAGAACGCAAAAATGTCTTGATGATATTGTACCGATATAATTTAAAATTGGCTGGAGAATCTAATCCTTGGCTTCGTTTGTTTCGTTTCGTGTGTCCTCAGGTGATCGACCAGCGGCGGTTCAGAGGCAGTCTGCGCTGAGATCTTCCATCCCACTGAATGTACTCATCTTTGGGCTTAATTTTCTTCTACTTCAGATGCCCCTTCAGGGCCGATAATCCCTTCTCTTTCTGCTTTTCTACAATTTGTACTTGTTTTTTTGGTTACGGTTACACAAGCCATCATTTTAAGGATAAATAATTGTTTCATCGTGCCCGTATGTGTACAAATTCTTTCCTCGATGAAAATTAACTCAAATAAAAACAATATTAAATTACTGTACACCGTACTGTGTTGTTTTCTTTTCATTTCCTCTGCTACTTGGGTCCATTCTCCATCGGCAAAGACAATTCTCTCTTGAGTGTATGTATAACTAGAGTTAGTAATTCCAAGGAAAATTATTTTCTTTGACAAGGAATTATTATTTTTGTGCGGCTGCTCTTTGTGAATTTTTCTGACGTGTATGTACTTCAGTAAGGTAATACGAAGTCTATTATTGTATTTAGTGGACAAAGGTCGCAAAGTCAGCGATACTTGTCCAGTCAGACGAGATGAGGGCCCGTATGGAGCACCTCTTTAAATCTCCGAGAAGATTCACAACGAGTTGTCCATGGCATCACATCCGCCAAGTCCCAACTGCATGACATATCAAATATTGCCGACTTATCGTCGTCATGTCGACAACTTGGAGGAGAAAGCGCTTCAAGAGAGTTGATCTCTTCACTTTGAACTTTCATTTGGTCCTCGCTGGAATAAAATGCACACACGAAGTGAGACAGAAGTAAATAAGACAAAAGAATAAAAGCGGGGGGGGGGGGGGGAGGTGTGGCTAGATGGTGAAAAGGTTGCCAAATAAACGGCGAAAAAGGTTTTAATCAAAAGACACGTGTGATTTGTCGGGATATTGCAATTCCGGCTGACAACGGAGTCAGCCGATGAATCCGCGCGATGGATCGCAATTCCGGCAGCGTGTCGTAGCCAGCTGCAGCAGTATTAGTGAAAAATAAGTGCTGTCAGTTCCTGTCACAAACAGCATCGGTAATGCATTCCCTCTGTTCCATAAATATAGACTCCGCCAACCTTTTGGCGGATCCTGCACAACAATGTCATCCGGGGGGCAGGCGGGCATCAAATTCCTGGATTGCTTCTCTTATATAGGAAGTAATAACACCACACACTCAATCACTATACTAATGCGTTAATCAGATGCATCAGAATATAATAGCGCAGAAGATATTGACTTTAATTTCTCATTATTCCACGTTGAAGTTAAATAGATTACAGTCCTACACTGTATGTAATAAGTTAGCTAGAAATTCATACGGGCTGGCAACAAGTTTCTCAGACTACGGTAATTTAGACGACATGAAGGCGATTGTTGCCGGACAATCAGTATTATTTCAGTCACCTTTCTCTCCCAAAAGTCTATTGACGGCTACTAAAAATATCAAACAGCGATAGAGCCTAACAATTGCCTGGCCTATACAGTAGCAACAAGCCAACAACCTATCCCTCTCAAATTTACGAGTATCAAATCATTTCGATTGCCTAGCAACCCTCACTTTGTCTCGAAATTTCTAGAAAATATATAGTCTGAGCGAGGTTAGAAAAGATGTAATCGATTTCAGCCCAACACTCTCGGTCACGATGCTGTGGCTATGGTGTTTTCCGGTATATAGTCCTGTGCTTTTGATTTGTCAAATGATTTCACCAGAAGCCGCACCCGCGTCGCATTCATTCCGCCTCCAATGTATCGTGCAGAAACTCTATAAATATGGAAACGTGATGGGGGGGTTTCAGTTTTTTATTCGAGACAGAAAAGAAAGTTGCCGGGAATGAAAAATCCCCGGACGCAGTATAGCAGCAGCAGCAGCAGCAGCAGCAAGGAGGTTTGCTGATGTGGTTGAAGAAAATATAACGAAATGCGAAATAGGATTCCCTGCGCTATCCGCTTATCGCTTTCCTCTCTTCCAATGTGTAAAATACATTCGACGGGCGGGAGAAGGTTTGAATGCGCTTCTTAAAGAACAGCTCTGGATAGCTGCCAACGTCATTACGAGCTGTCGGCGGAAGAGATGATACCGGTCGGATCTTTCTATGTACTATACGGCTGCTGCTGGGGAAACTGGTGCAATTTACGATCCATTGGCGGATGAAAGTGCCACCAGTCGACCACCACCACCGCCGCCGGGGGTACGGCCATCATCTCATTTGCTTGATTCTTCGTTTTGAAATGAATTTCTGGAGCTGATCCAAAAAACAAAAAGGAAAATCAACAGCTCAGTTGGAGAGTCTTAATAAAAATCCTAGCTACTATAACATGTTACAGGGTCTATATCTAGACAGGGACTGGGCTACTCTTCTAGCATATTTACTGGATATGAATAGGTAAATGCCTATTATGATTTTAATACAGCAGCACACGCCCGAGAGAGTGAAAATCCGTTGAATATATCCATTGAATAGTAGAACCCGCATTTTTTAAAAAGCTTTAGGACAGACGAGAGCAGGAATAAACCTCTCGGTAGATTTTGGTTAAGAGCCTCCGCTGTGTCTCATTATGCGCCACAAGTATACACATACAGGGCACCAGGCAAACCACAAAAGTTGGGCTTTTGTGGGAGGGGGTGCTGTGTGTAGATTTCAACCTGTGCAGCCGCCGTCCCGATCCTGTATCCAGACATGCTAACGCTCTCTAAATGTCTTTTAAGCCAGAATAGGATCGACCTAGTAGATGCCTCTAGGCTCTCTGCTTCATTGAAAATTAATCCCCACCCCTCTCTCTCTATACCGAGAAATAGGAGTGTGTGCATGTAGCAGATTTTCTTTCTCTTTGTGAGTTTGTACGCAAACCGCCAGGTTTTGATCTCGACGTTAGATATGCAGATTTCCCCCCTCTCTCTTGTATTATACTGTGTATGTGTTTATTCTAGCCAGCATCCTTCCTGTAGGCATTTGTGAACACTGGCGGCTATTACGTTGGCGGGTATTTCAACATGGCCGCGGTCTCACGACTACCAACTAGACTTTCTCCATCTAAGGTCGAGGGGAGTCTCAATTAAAGCAAATGATTCTATGGTGAACACGTATACAAGATATGGACGACCTACGTTACTTTTGGGGGTTCTAGCCTACACCCGCTATGACGTTCTAGATTTAGTGGGCATAGAAAACGTTTACAATAGGCGGCGGCCGAGAAACAAAAAAAATGATGGCTGATGAGGTATTTCAACCGCAGCCGGACATGCACATCCATCAATGGAAGTCGGTTTCCCCCTCCGTGAAAAACACGGGAAGCCTATCAAACTAATTGAGAGAAATTGTCCGTGCGTTGGGGATCGAATCAAATTAGAAATGAAAATCTAAAAGCGGCAAAACTACTCGACCAACATCACCAAAAATTCGGTCAAAGTTACGTAAAAAAAAAAAAGATCAAAGGCAATCTGATGCAATGGGTATGGCGATCAATCCGACAGCGACATAGAAACAGTTTGGACGGGCAAAAAAGAGCAGAGCGCAATCGCTCAAAACGGCAATCGGTTGGATGGGAAAAAAAAAGCGGCGTCTCCCTTGACCGGCAGCTGTGAGTCTAAGTGACGCTGGGCAAAATAGGAGAGGTTGTTCAAAATATCAAAGGATCTAAATGGACTTTTAATCTCCTCGCTTACGGCCGCGCATGGACTCGGTGCCCCCCTCTCCGTCCCTCCGGACATAACAGAGACGAGAAACTACTCGACAGATCACGAATTTCATAAGCCGGTCACGAGTGGAAAACGACGCCATTTTAAAAAATGATGGAATAATGAACCAAGAACTCGTTTAGAGATTCAGAAATACATTTATACAAGAGGATTGTTTTTTAAACAGTGTCGCAAAAGAATTTGATGTTTTTCTTTCCAAGAAATAATAATAATAAATCTCAAAGTACCGCCACAGCTATCCGTCTTCCGTGACTGGCGTCATCTTCCCTCGCAGAGCTCATCAATAAAACCCAATGGAATAGACGTGACCCCCCACCAAGACCGCCGGAAGTCGCCCAAAGTTTTCCGGGTCACCTCGGTGGACGGAAAATAACACTTGGATTTGATGGCAATTACATTAAAAGCCGGATTATATGTACACCTCCAATGACGCAAGGAAATCGCAAGGCTTGTTCAAATTGGCATATTCTATGGCGTCATTTGGAATCAACGGATGTGTGCGGAAAAGAATCAATATTTTAGCCGGGCGGCTGCCATCAGCGCGGGGGTGTGAACTAATGAGGAAAATCCGAGCGACACACGTTTGCATGAGCTTGTTGTTACTCAAACAATACTAAGGTCCATCCGGAATGATGGTGCGTCATTTCCGGACGGTATTCCGGGCCGTGATATAACCAAGTTCAAGTTGCCGAGTGAGCAGCAAAAGATCGAATTTCATCTCCACTTTGGTCCGCTGCGGCCGTATACATATTAGCTACAAATGAAGACAGCCGCGTTCGCAGAAGAGAGACGGCCCGGCCCGGCTCTCTTTTTTTTTCTCCCCTCCATTGGACGGCCCTTGTTGATTTCACGACGGGCAAATTCAAATCAACGCCCTGACACGATCGTTTCGCAAATGTATACAGTCAGCTTCTTTGAAGTTCAAACTTCACAGAGATTGGCCGCGATGCTGGGCATCAGCATCTAGTCAAGAGCCGTGAGGCCGAAGCGATGAGCTCATTCGCCATTCGCGGAATCTACCGATGGAATGATTACCCGAAAACGATACGAATCAGCCGACCGAAACACGGCTGCGCGACGACTATGTCAAACTCGCCGAGAAAATCAGAAAATAAATCTAAAAATTAGGCGATATATAACAAGTACAAAAGAAACCAATCTTGTGCGTGTGTACAAGCCTTCCAGCGGATCAAACGACCCGTCACATCGAGTAAAACGGACAAAATAAGTGAAGCCGATCAAAGAGAGTTTTGGGAAACCCGCAACGAACGATTATGTGTTTTGTTTCCCCCCTCCGCCACGTCTTCCGCTTTGCCTGTCGCCTGAAGCGAGATTCTAATGTCACCCAACATTCAAGTCTGCTACTCCATCCGTCGTCGATTGCAAACGAGCCGGAATCGGAGAAATCCAAATAAGTGCCGAGCGAAGCGACACAGCCGACGCTACAGACGACGTCATTTTCGAGCGTATCGATCCGGCACAGATCCGCCAGCTTCGACATTCAACCACAAAAAAAAAACTGCTTAAATGTCGATATGCATAACAACACACACATCAGCTGTGCAAAAAAAAAAAACTTTGGTTGTTTTCTTGCTTTTTAATATTTCCATTTTTCTTTTCTTTTTCTTTTTTGGTGCCCAGTTGAAATAACTGCGCAGGCTCGCACCTATTTCGCTCTTGTTGCCTTACAGCTGCACGACACACACACTCTCTCTGCCGTCGCCACGGTTCCATTGAACTTGGCCATGTCGGCAATGTCTGTGCATTTCAGTCAGCGATCTCGACCCAGTTACAAGTTGCGCACTCCCGGCTGCTGCATGTGACCCGACTCTTCTTCTTTCGTTTACTCCCAACGGTGCTGGTGGTGGTGGTGGTCCGCCCTTGTGTTAACACACCACAACATTTGCGCGCTGTGCAGGAATAAAATGTAGGTGACAAATCATGCCCTACTTCGAAAAGACTAACGTAAACAGTGTCAGATCCTATACTCAACGCCGGGTATTCGACCGGACTTCGGATTAAATAATCAGCAAACTGAAATCGTGTGTTATTGAATCTAAATGAGCTAAAAGAAAAGAAAGTACTACTACGCCTATTCTGCTGTGCAGTTCCGCAATTTTCATTGAAACGGATCACCATGTCAATTTCGTTTCCCCGCTTTCACGGGTGAACACCTGAAAGCTTTCCAGCCTCCCGAAATAAACGTCCGACGACTTCACTGACGTGAATCGATGCCTGCAGACCCACGCAGTTATTATTTGAGTTGAAATCAAAGTTTTTCTTTATTTTTTTTCAAAGCAGAAGAAGAAAAAAAAGTGCAAGTGGGTGCCGAGCATTTTGAAACATTTCGAATTCTCAAACGACAAAACTTTTGGGGCCGTACACACAAGCTTCATCTCTTAATAGTAGAGACAAAGGTAAGAATAATAATTAAAAAAAAGTCTTTGTTGCGCATTTCTTTATTGTGTGTGTGTGTGTGAAAGTTTGTTTTCTTTTCTTTTCACTAGACGTGAGATGTTTTCGGTGGCGTTTGGGAGAGATTATTTTTTCTTTTTTTAAACTTGGCGCGCATTGTGTCGCTGCCACTCAGATCTCTGAAATGCATTAAAAGATGGATTCTCGTTTTGTAAGTTTTCTCAAACTTTTTGTGAAGTAATAGACTGGGACAAGGGAAAAGCGCCGCCCAGGACAGTGTCGTTAAAAATAAATGCCAGACAATGCAACAGGGCGACAAAAGAATATACTCGGCAGCCAGTTTTCTAAAAACACAAGAGAATATGAAAAATAGACGAGTCTTAGAATGCTCTTGTACCCAATGTGACAAATCAATTGCGGCTATACAGCGCTCTCTACACTCTCATCTTTTAAACAAGCGAACCAACTAGCAGCCAGCCTGGACCTTAAAAGCGTAACAATAAGAGGCCATTAATGATTATGAATTAAGTTCCCGAAATCCCGGAAAGTAGTTTCACCTTTTGGACCAAGTTTTGGACGGTCTTGTAAAACCAGAGGCCCGTTTTTGATTCATTAATACGAAATGACCCTTCTAATCCCGATGAGCTGCAGCGTATCAAATGAGTAAGTGAACAGCAGTTGATTATTTATGACACAAAAATTAAACTGCTTTTAAGGTGTAGAAAATTGATTGGATAGAATTTTTTTTTCTTTGCAAAACTTAAAAATATCGCACAATTCTCAAAAATAAAAGTTACCGTACATAAATGTCAGCCATTTAAACATTTTTTTGAATGGATATTTTCCAAATAAAAACTCATTGGTTATTTAACGTCTCCACTTGAGCTTCCAAGAGAAACAAAAAAGGTGAAAGGTGACATTAAACGTCTTGAAAAATCAATAGTTCCTTGTTCCTGAAAAATGCAATAATCGGCTTCGACATTTCCGGTCGCCATGACAGCTTCGTTTCGTATTGATGGGCCCATCATTTCAAATAAATAATACGCAAAACTCGCGATGGGAAAGAGTAGCGAGCAGCTCACATTCGACTAATAACAACGCAACAAGCGAAAGGAGCAAGAAAAAAAGAAAAAAAGAAAAAAGAGAAAACCCCCGTCAAGCGAAATGCAAAACAGGCGAGTGACTTAACGGTTTTGATATGTAAGACGAATGTAACACAACAAATCAGCTGATTACAACCGGAGCCACCGGCTGACATTTGCATGCACACACACACAGTGTCTACGACATAATAATAGACTGATGCACAGCACAACAGCAGCGCACATAATAACGAGATACTTGTGAATGCGACGGGAAATTATTCGAGCGCGGAAGACTGATACGACGTCAGAGAAATGAGGCGTTGGTGAACAGTAATAAATAATCAATCGGGAAAACAAACAAGAACAACCAGGCTCTTATTTTGAGCCGAATTAGTTGTGATGTGCAGTTTTTCTTTTCTTGTTGGTTTAAGTCTTGTAGTAGTTCCATAAAAAAATTACCATGATAATAAATATCGAAAGCAGTTAGCCGTGTGCTCTGGCAAAGTGCTCCGCTGCATAAACACCACATGAATCTCACCGCAGGGTAACGCACACACAAAAAAGAGAAGCCGATCATCGCCGATTGACGTCACGGCACGAATTTTTGCATCAGAGAAAAATCCCGACGTCCCCCCTTATCGACGGTCCGATGGGTTCTTTATCGCCATCAATTTCAATCCAATTCAAAAGATGCACTACACACATTTATAGAGAGAGTGAAAAGTCGGAGAGTGCCAGCAGCAGCACACGATGATGGAATAACTCTGCGCTCTGACTCGCAGACGTTGTAATAATAATAATAATAATACACACACGCTTGGTTATTGATTGGCTGGTTCGACTTGAGAGCCAAAGCGTGAGATGCTATCTTCATTTTCTCGTTTGCACCACGCCAAGACGATGATTTTCTGGCCTTTCTCTCGGCTCTCGGCAGATTTTCCCTTGACGCCCATAGCTATGGTGCATGTATACAAACACGCAGAGAGAGAGAAAGAGTCTGGTGGCGTCTCATATCAATCCTTCTCCTCCCGACTGCCGTAAATCCCCGACGTAAATCTATAGGACTATAGGACTATAGAGTCTCTGCTGCTGCAGTATATATAATACCGAGTTATATACCCAACGGATGAGGAAAGACTGACACACTGGCCTATTTTCCTTTTTTTTTGCCCCCCCTCATCCGCAATGTTTCGCGTTATTACGTACGTGAATTGAGAGAATAATAACCAGTTCACACAATTTCTGTTTCATCTGAATTTTTGCTTGGGAATTGTATGTATGAACCAAGATCAATTGAGGTCTGTGTGTGGGCGTCTAGAGGCGATAAAATAGCACTAAAACTAAGAGTCAACTCGGAAATGATGGAAAGATATATAGGGGCCTGTAATATCCAGTCGGTTACGGATCGATTCATGACGATTGCAGTTGTTCGTGTCGCGAACCGATCTAGTGACACGCAGAGAAACAAGCCGCGACAACCGAATCTATCGAGATAAAAAGGACGAAATAGAAAAGGAAAAGAAAAAAAAAAACCGAAATCACAAATCATCTGTCGCAATAACGTCATAGAAAAAAAAAAACTCAAATCAAAATGACTTTCGCGGAAAAATAAAAGAGAAAACCTTCAAAAATTACTTTTTTCCCCCTGCTGTATTACTACACGCAATAACGTTTAATAGCCCGCGCAACTCGCAAAGACAGATAGCGCACATCATATTAGAGTCTAGTACATCTCAAACCCCAATAGGATCTATTGCACTTGCATCAAATATAGACCTATACGTAGAGTATAGTAGGTCTAGAGTTGATGACGCTTTTACTCGGGAAATCAACGCGGAGGGAGGAAAAAACGTGAGTCTCTTACCTAATAGGATAAGTCATACCGGAGAGAGCATATATATATATATAGTATATCTTTGGGATTGGCAGTTCACGAGAACTGTCTCTGGGGGAGATGAAAGCTTCGGACAAAAGAGAAAGAAAAAAGAATAGATCGGTGGAAAGAGAGAAGCGAAAGACGAAAGAAATGAGATATGTCGTCTACCATCCGCGCTAGATTGTATAACCCCGCCCAGCCCCGCCCGTCTATGCAACATCAGTCGCCGTGATCCGACTCGGGTTCGTTCCTCCCTTTTTGTCGTATCCGAAATGGCGCACTTACATAAATATCAAACTGATTGAATTCTTCAATACCACATTTAACCAGCAGACGAGACTTCATGCGTTTCATTCATGTCATCTTTTATTTCCTTTCTTTGCCATCGCGTATAATAGAAGAAGAAGAAGAAGAAGAAGAAGAAGCTGGCAAACTGGTTGCTCATTTTTCATGGAACCCATTTGCCCGTCGTCTGTTTTCTCCGGACGTTTGAATAATTATCAGATTGAAAGGGAGAGCGAATATGTAAGCGAGCGCGAGTCGATGCGGTTTGTCCCTTTCAGAGTCTATTAACTGAAACAATGTGACTATATATAGTCGACCGAGTTTATACTGACTACTACACAAAGTACACGCGACCCTTGAGCTTTGTCTTGGCGGTTCATAACCAACTTGGTAGACAAGCGCGCGAGTTCTAAAAACATAACATCTTGAAACGAAAATGACATTTCTACTGCTCAACTGTCGAAATTCCCACCACAAAAGACGAACCAGGAGCCAGCAACAGAGCTATCCCATGCATAGGCAAGGCTGTTGCATAACAACAAATAACCTGCGCACAGGGGAAAAAAAAAAAGAAAAACAAAAATTACGACTCCCGGTTCAATCGTTTTTCCCCCGTCGGGTCCACTACGTAATAGAAATGTCGGCTGGGGTCTGTAGATAGGATCTCCTCCATGATAGGGAAAATCATTGGATCCATGATTCAGCAGGTCCAACACTTTTCCTTGGCCTCTATTTTCTCCGTGATGGCACCCAACGTCATTCATCCGTTATCACGACCCATTTTTCACCTCCAGTCCTAGACATTGCGGAATGAAAAATAAGAAAAGAAAAGGGCTTGATGACGAAAGAGTGGTCCTCTTTATAGTCTCCAAACGACCAGCTGGCCGTCTCATATCGTCGAGGACTCGAGCGCCTCTTGTACTCTTTGCTTCTCACTCTCTCCGGACAAAGACTAACTATTTCCAGTTGCTGGAAGAGAGAGAGAGAGAGAGAGAAAAGTTGTCCACTTTCGCTTGCAGGGCGAGTCGTCGTTTAAAAAATGTGGAACACTCGACCACGTCCACAATGTGCGCAACGGAAAATTTCCACAGAGACTCGAGTGAGTGAGAGACAGTCCGGGGCATCAGAACTGCGTTTGGCCAAATGAGATGGAAGACTTCACCATGTCGCTTCATCACTTTTTCCTTTTTTTTTTTTTCTTTTTCTTTATTCCCTTCGCTGCTGCTGTCATCCCACGCGTCTTCTGCATGTTAATCTTTTTCCTTCCTTCCTTCCTTCCCGTTGGTCATCCTCAACCGCTTCATATATTCCTCCGGCTATATACTTATGACAGATTCTTTTGCCCCCTTATACATCCAGCGAGAGCGGCCACCGGAAGCTAATGAACTTGATGCGTGATGAGTTCGCCCCAAAGACAAGCCCACACTGCAGACGTCGCTGCCACCCCCGCCCATCGTCCTAGTTATTGCTATTGTTATCATTCAGAATGACGACATGGCAGATGCAGTCGCTCGCGGTCGTTCGTCGACAGACAGAGTCAAAAGAAATAAAAAAGAATATGCCCATCCGGAAAGCGAATCGGAAAGAATATCATGGCGAAGGGGTGGAAACAAAAAAATAAAAGAATAAAAAACGGGGGAGACAGGAAGATTGATTCCGGATGTATTCCAAGTCGCTGTTGCATATTAAAGACGCCAATATAGAGCAGAAGGATAGAGATATATTAATTCCCCTGAAAATCTGGTTTCATATGAATGCAATTTCGAACGAGAATATTATTGGCCTATACTACTGGAGAGACAAGAGAGACGGAATTCAATCAACTATCAAGTTGACGTCGGAAACTGATCAGGAAGAAAATAATAAATAAAAAAATAATAATAATTCACCAAAGTAGAAATACGACTCGCCATGTCTATACAGGCCTAGTCTTATCAACAAATATCGAGTCAAAAGTGATAGCGGGATAAAATGTTTGTGATTCAATCTCCGCGGAGATATGCGCGTCATCGACTACTAGGGATCACTCGCGTATTGAGATCCGGTTGTGCCCCCTTCAACAAACCTATACACATCAAAAATGAAATTTGATCTGTCGCAACAACAAACTTCAAAAAAAAAGAAAGAGGACGAAACTGGGGTAGTACTGGGGTTCGTAAAGTAGCCTAGAAAGTATATAAGACGAGAAAAGAAAGAGCCACGTGCCGAAAAGAAAATAAAAAGAGAAAAAAAAAACATTTCGAATGTTTTCAGTTTGACAAGAGGCGATGACAAAGAAAAATCCACTCCGTTTCTTCTCGGGTCTATGCGTCCACTTCTTCTTTTTTTGTTGTTAGTTAAAGTCCATCGCGTGTGTGTGTGTGTGTGTTTACTCCCCCGGTGAAAAAGAATAAAATAAAATAAAATAAGAAACCCAATCCGATTTGATAAGAGAATCCGATTTTCGTTCAGCAAAGAAACGCCCACGGGATACATACACTAGTGGGTGTCATCGATCGATCTTATTTAGTTAGCAGCTTGGACCGGAGAGTAAAGTAGAGTAAAATATATGTAGACGCGCTCGCTTTATAGCTTTTTTTTTCTTCTTCTTCTTACACTCTGGGCATGCATTTTATTTCTTGTCCAGCCAGCTCACTATCTCACTCTTTCGTTCTCTCTTCTCTTCGTTGAATGTGATCTATAGATTGTGAATAGACGAGAAAGAGAGAGAGAGGAGAGACCGAGAGACGGGCGCGGAGCGTTCGTGCGTGAAACGCGATTGCTTATGTATGTGCAATACAAATAGCTCCGTTGGATCCCGGGTTCTCTGCTTTTGATTCCACTTCAACGTATTAGATCTTCCCTTCATCAGTCTGTTGCCGACAAAATGGGCTGTAAGAGAAAAAACGGCAATGACATCAGAGTTGAGTGATGTACAAACAAGAGCTAACACGACGCCATCAAAGCGCAAAGCCAATCTCTTGTCATCACGTCATTTCATTTTTTGGTTTCTTTTTGAACGGAGGTGTTTGAACTTGGCTCGCATTCTCAAACGCTTTGCGAATTTCAGAGTTAAAGTTGATTCGAATTTATGCAGCAAAACTGTACACGTGCCAAATAGCGCAGCTTTTTTTCAGTCGCCCACATAATAAACGAGGAGGTCCCTCTTGGTAAAAAGTTATCTTGTTGCACTTTGCTTGAAGTGTTTTAAGTTCAAATATTTTCGAATGTGATATTTGATGTTTGCCCACAGAAAACTTGTGAGGTACAAAAACAAAACAAGCCTAATCTGCGAAGCCTTACTGAGATAAAAACAAAAACGAAGAGCGAAAACAGTTGCAGTCAACCGTCTAGCTCACGAATAAACATGCTCCGTAACTACGTAACGATTTATAATCAACGCCATCAAAAATTGTCAAAAAGGAAGAATAGAGATCAATTTTGTCCTACCTTTTATGTCTGGGAAATACAGCCAGGCATCTACAGTTGCTCCATCCATCCGCTGAAGAGATAAATTACACCAGACGGGAAAGGGCTAAAGGTGAACATCCTCGTGAATACACCCACATTCACATGGGCGTACACGAGGACATTTCAAGAAAGGGGAAAAAGAAAGAGATCCGTAACTCGATTGCATTTCAATGCAATGGGATGCTTTTTTCATCTAAATAAAAATAGAACATGGATTACGAAAAAATACTGATAGAAACACAAGTCAGGAAAAGTTGAAAATGAGACACTGGGTAAACCCAAATTGTTAATAAATGTGAGAATGAAAGGTTTCAATGTAATACACGGCATTGATGCAGGTTAATGCAGCAATGCAATATCTAGAAGGTCACAGGTCGATAAAAGTAAGGGAAATCATTACCCAAGCGATGATCCTGAGATTGTTGCTGACGGTTAACACCTGCACCAGAAAAACTTGCATATGGTGTGGTTATGATGGCCGGCTCTGGCCTCAAATCTGGACAAAGGAAAAGGTTACATAGTGCAAACAATCTGCCATGCATCAACAACAAGGGCTTACAAGATAAATGCTTAAACTTCAACTTAAAGTTGAAGGAACAATTTTTTCATATCAAATTGTTCACCTCAACAAATTTGATAAGGCCTACCCTGGACGAACAAGATCCAAATAAAAATGTGCATGAAACCCGCAAAAAGACCGAAAACCCGCCCTAATAACACCCCCCCCCCTCCCATGCAGGACCCTCTTGGAAGCCAAGAGGGAATAGTAGGCGTTTGATAGCTTCGTCGATTGAAGTGCCATCATCTTTAACAGAGATACGCAGTAGGGCAATTCTATGGGAGGGTTACACTTGGGGCATCTGTCAAAACCAGTTTATAAAGTCATCACAAGCGGTTTAGTATCGAATAATTTCGCTCAAGCTTGTATCTTTCCAGCTCTATTCAAGAGATCTACTGCTACGTTTCAGTCTCAGAGATGGAAGCCAAAAAATAAAATCGCAAAGTGGAAACGGAAAAAGGCTTTCTAATGGCTCTCTGTAGTACCCTACTACGCACAACCCGTTCTCGATTGCCCTGGCCATGTTGGATCCCGGTTTTGGGATTTGAAATTCCCCAACTAATCCAAAATACAGCATAAACTATACTACACTATGCTATACATCCTAGGCAAAGAGCTTCTTTGGACAACATCATACACGACTGCTGAAAAGAACTGTTTCCTCCCTTCATTTTTAAAGCCAAAACATCCGTTTGGCAAAAGAAATTCAAGTGGCCATTTTATTTCGAGCAGCCAATCCCGTTTCGGGTACACCAATGACCTCCATCAAAACGATACTCTTTTTCTTTTTTCCTCTCTACTAGTGGTGGTTGCCTCCTCAAATGCGTTGGTCGAGCAGAAGGCGACTGACCATAAAAGGCAGAGGAAGTTTCTTATCGCACCGGAAAACGGGCGAAACGGGGAAATAAGGAGCGCAGGAGAACGGGACGAGAGAGAGAGAACCGAAACAACGACATTCCTTCAGCGAGGCAAACACAAGAGCAGCAACAGCAGCAGCAGCAACAACTCCTGACACAATTTCTCCCCCCCCCCTTGGATTTATGCATGACGTATACGTGCACTAAAACAACTCAAAATGCCTAAATAGACGGGCGAGTAGCTGTCAGGCGGCATCCAGTCCGTCCGACTCCATTTTGACACCATGGCGCGCACGAGCGATGGCACAACCGAATTGTGTCGTCTCTTAATGGTCCGATTCAAAAGTTTCGGAATAATCAAGTCATTGTCCAACATTCGTACATGGGAAAACGGAATGCTGGTGGCAATCGAAAGGGGCAACGCAATAGATTCAGGCGGGCGGGGAGTCAGCCAGGCCACAGCGCCCGCCCAGGGGTTGATGAGTAGTAATGTGCATGCCGCTACTGCCTAATCGTTCTTGGCTGATAAGCAACGCAACTTTGTCTTTTTTTCGGGGATTTCAACCTCATTATTCTTTTCGGTTGCCTTTGCTCAAGTCGCAGAGAAGAACGAGAGGAACAAGACAAGAAGCAGCTCATTAGATTGATTGGTCCAAGGTTCGAGCGCCAAACAGAAGGCTGAGGGGGGAAAAGTTGAATAGGACAAAGATGAAAGAAAGTATACGGCGAGTTTTTGTTAATGACTCGAAAAGAAGAAATCAAAAGAAATGGGAACCACGAATGATGGTCCGTGCGTAGCCGCCATATCTTTTGTCATCTCCAATTGCTAAATTATGATCCAAAAGCAGCCAAACAGTCCAATACTCAATTCGACGTCTATTTCACCATTTTGAAAGAACAGAATTGGCTTACTATACATCGTTCAAGACTTGAAAACGTCAAGTTAAATTTCCCATCAGCATCATACATCTTCATCACGCCATACAACAACCCAAACATTTCTTTATTGGATTACTGCGCAGGGGCCCAAGTGGCAGTTTCTAGGGTGCGACATCCACTTGACTTATTGGTAGACTAAAGTTGGCCTATAGAATTAAGATAATAACAAATATCCGGTGTGTTCCGTGGAGCTTTGTCCCCCCCCCCCTCTTTACACTGCGCGCACAGCTCATTGTAGTAGTGTCTGAGCAACTGAAGTGCACCTCTGTTTCGAGTTGTCTCTATCCGGTCTATCCGGTATCCAGTTGTATGCCTATTACTTAAATTGAGCTATTCTTGGTGCTGTGGGGTTTATACATTTGGGCTTTCCCAGGGCAAAGAAGAAGCCGGGATTTAAATGTCTTGCTGGTCTTTTCTTTCTTTTTTTTGCAAACGCTACCCTAGTGCTCTTTTCTAATCGGCTTTCAAAGATCAAGCTCACTGGCTGGGCTGCAGCTGCTCCGTGGCGCGTCATCATTTGAAATCTACTGAAGAAAAAAGAAATAACGCAAAGGATCAACAAAAGTTCTTCGCCTCACAGTTACTGCAAAGTCGTTCGACCGTAACAAACAACCGAGTGGCGGTTAGAGCTGAGATCCCGCTACATATTTTTTTCCGAAACTTGATGGTGAACGGTAATAGAGAATTGTAAGAAGACTATTGTTAAGTGTGGCCTACGTGATGCCTCAATGCGGCAGCAGCTGACATGATTATCAGCGATGCATCATTCAGGATCGATCCTTTCTATTGGTGTTTCAACAAAGGCAACCATTGCTTTTATACAGGAGGTTTACCATATTCAAGTCTTTCAGATAAGCATGTTTCCAACTTCAAATAAGAGAACGTCTATGATAAAAAAAATGAGAGAGAAACATTTCCGGATCTAAATGTGTGCGCACTTGAGCATCCAATAGTTCATGGACTGTAAATACTAGCCACGAGACGTGCATAAAGACGACGAGAATGATGAAAACCCCACCCAACAACCAGCAAATTAACAAAGGAAACCTTTTCGTTATTTAGATTTGCATTGCACGTTTTCTATTGCTTTCAAAATTTAGAAGGAAACAAGATTTAGAGATAAAAGCAACAAACAACCGTTGCTGAAACCAATATGACGAACGGGGCACACACGAATTTAAACAAAAGTTATAATTCATTCGTTACTCTGCACAAGAAATAGTTCTTCGACTTATTAATGTCCAACGGCAGCAGCTGAGAAATTCAAATTACAAAATTTGAACAAAGTTACCACCCGTTAATTATTAATGACCAAAATAGGTCGCGAGCTATTTGAAAATCGACAAATTTCTCCCGTCATTATTTTCAAATATTTAAAACAAATTAAATTAATTAGTACATTGCTTTTGATCTCGCCTTTCTTCTGTATTTCTTTTTCACGAAAACAAATAGAAAAGTGCAATCGAAAAATCCTATTGTTTCGTGAAGACGAACAAAATGTTGAAAAAGATAATTCCTAACGCATTCCAACGTCCTACAGTTATCCATAGTTTATGATGAGAAACGGAAATCATAATAAAGAAATCTGTCGTTGAAGAGAAAAAAAAATTTCATTTCGGCTATCGAAGTCGTTACGGTGATATATTATACAAGCGGAAACAGGAAAACAGACAAAGTCCTCCTACTAAGCCAGAGATATACGTATAGGAGCGTGACCTAATTGTGGAATTCTTTCCTCATCGGTGGTTTCCTCATCTTCCAACCGAGTCCTGTTCTTCTCCAAAACAGAGACTGTAAACATTTCAAAAGAATCTTGCCTGTATTTCATACGGTCTAGTCTATGGTCTGACGTGGTGGTGTATAGATCAAACTCGAGTGGAAGGAGGAGGACCGAGTGGGAGTGTCGATCGAAGAGAAAAAGAAAAAGTGGCACGGATTCGACGACATCACCTCACATGGATGACACATGGCCTGCACACACTACAACAAAATCCTTGCGTTTGATCTTGGGCGGATGTGGTGGGATGTTGGAACTTGTCTCGTCGATGAACGAGAGGCTGTCGGTTGGAAGCTGCTCAAATTCTAGTCAACAATAAGCCGCCCGGAAATCGTCGTCTCTTTCCTCGAATCTTATTCACATCCGCCGTGTATAAATACGCAGGGTCTATCAATAAGAAGTCTGGCGATGTGTGGGTGTTTTGGAATCTTTTTAGAACCTCGTGGCCAGCCGCTGGCTGTTGCTAAATCCACCGCCGAAAAATGATCGATCGAAGAACTTGGGATGAGAGGAACTTGGGTGGCCATTTACGCATCATTTTCAGCCGAATCGATTCAAAGGAAAAGAAATTGCTCGTCGTCGACACATTACGTGTGTGAAAGGCAATGATGGATTGCGCTTTGCAGTAAAGTACAATGGGAAATAGGGGAGGGGAGGAAAAAGGTACGACGAGACTCAACCGACAGTTCACTCCTTTGGTCCAACATGAAAGGAGTTTTGTTTTTATCTCTTCCCTTTTGCTCGACAACAGACAATCTCCCAAGAGGTTCTCGATAACACACAAGTGCACAGATGGGGCCAACTAAATCTCTCTGCTGTCTCCCTTTGACTTTGATAATCGCCACCAGGACACGGCGCACGATGTTGGCCCCTGTGTCTCTTTGACAAAGATGTAGAAAATGCGGAAGTTTAAGGTCATTTTAATAGGAAGAAAATGGCAGAGGTACAATGTCAAACAACGGTAGAGCGAACCAGTTTGTTAATTTATGGAGAGATTTATCTAAAAAGAGAGAAAATTCCTTCCGTTAAATTTGACATTTGATCCGTTGGTCCAATTGTTATTTAAAAAATAATAAGTTGTCCAAACTTGACACCATCGATTTAGTCTCGCGCACAAAATTTGCATCAAATGCAAATTAAATACGAAAAGAACTGAACCAGATTAGATTGACGCTAAAAGTGACGTGTTCGATGCCCTCGAGAATAAAAAGAAAAAGACGACGGAAGATCTTCCGACTTCTCCAAGTTAGTCGGGTTGCACTAATTTCGTCCTAACGTGACACGGACGACACCCCTCCCATTTTTATCTCAAATTCCTACATTTGTTCCAAAAAAGAAAACAATGAACAAATTTCATGACAGTTCCGAAGCAGCGACGACTTGATGCCGTAATTTACGCCTTTCCATCCATCACTTTAAATAATTCCGTTACGTCGCTGGATGCGTTTTAAAACGTTGACTTTACATTCTCTCTCGCCCTACTCCTTCACGTCTATTAACTTGTAAATAATACATTCCTTGCACGCTGAATAAGTTAATGAAGTCGAGTCCAAACTGATACGCAACGTTCAAGATATACGACTGACAAATCTCTCTCCAGAAAACCTTCCAACAGAATCTAAAACTCTCATGAAATCTTTTTCGTGGGAAAAAAAGGAATAAGAAGAAGAGCAGCTCTGTCTGTATTCTGTAACAAGCGCAAATCCAACTGGAATGGCCCTTCAAACAGCGGCAGAAACAGGGGACCAAGAGAAATAATTGTATTAGCAGCTCGGGCGTGATGTGTGCGCAGGAGAAGGATAACGCTTTTACGCTCCTATTTTTGTGACATGGCTACATGCAGAAAATGCGCCAGCAACGTCGAAAATGGGTGGATCGCGCTGGAATGTGAAATAACAAGGAAAACGGGGGCAAAGTTGCCTATTCCATCTCTAATTGAATCTATTCCGAGTAAAAAGCGAATCGTTTCTCGTGATTGTTGCAGAACAAATCTAATCAAGGTTTTATGATGCATCTCCTGGTTATTCATTTGTTAATTCAGTCATCAAATCCGCAAGACCTTTTCCCGTATTTCTTCAATTCTAATCCATTTCTTATTTCTAATTTTTAGGAGATTAGTACCGACCGATTTCCTACAAAAATCTTTCTGGACAATCAAAATGGCTAGTGCTAACGGGTTCATTTGTAGCTGCCTCGTCATTTTGCTGTCCAGTTTCTTCATCATCGTGCTCCACCAAATTTCTGCTGTTACGGCAATGGAACCCTCCTTTACCAAAATTTACCCAGGTAAAAGGACCGTTTAAATGAAGTTTATGTGTTATTTTTTGCCTTTGGAGCCCTGCGTGAATCAAGTCGGGCGTTTCTCACAAAGCCATAATAAATTCAAATCGATATTTGAATAAGAAAAATCTGTCATAAATGATAAGTTATGCCTACTGTTTTTTCAGCGAAGCAGAAAAAAGATTCCGTATTTGAATTCACCAGAAATTCATATACTTCAAAATTTTGAGCCAACATCCAAGATGGATGTCTTCCACAGGACTTTTTCCAATGACTCGAAAAATTCAACCAAACACGCTCCAAGCAATATTTCATAATATAAAAATCGTTCAAATATTTAAAAAACCTTCCAAAAAGATTTGAATGAACGTTGTGTCGGATTATTTCTTCTTTATTAATTAAGACACAAAGCGAACAATAGATTAAGGCTATTTAATTTTTTCTTTCAAAGATGAGATTAATAGAAATTTATTGAGGCGTAAGTCAATACACAACAAAACATGGGCACTTCAATCAATAGTAAATCCATTAAAATTCAGGAGTCCCGAGAATATTTCATGGAACAAATAAGCCTACTGTTGATTCTTGACGAACGGAATCGAAAAGTCCCGAGGGAGAGTTATTTCGTTCAATATGGCAAAGATCAAATGGCTGTCTAGAACAATTGGTCTGTGCAACGAAATCAGCTGTGGATCACTTTGACCTTTTCGGCCAATCAATCTGCTGCTGATGTTGTGTTTCGGAGTGCAAGCCACTTTGAGTTTGAATCTTTGATCTTTCAGAAGAGCGAGCCGGACCGGTGGAAAAGTACACAGTACGGTGATGCGCTTTCATCTGCTTGATCAATATGCAACCGTTATCTATGCAAGTTCACGAAGTTCACGATCACAACGAATAATCAGCACGCGCTGACTACCAGAAATGATCCGTGAAATGAAAACCGTAATGCTCACTGGATTCATTTATTCCCGATTGTGCGATATTACCGCCTGAATTTCAAATGCTTCTCTTAAAAGATTTTACAAAATTTCTGATAACTATAAATATGAATTCGAAATATCAAAATCTGCAAAAGTCGGAAGAAATCTATGATGGGACATAACTTTTAAATGCAAAAGAAAATTTTAAATAGTTTGAAATGTCTTGAAGTTGGAAAAAAAAAAGTTTTACATCAAGCGGTTCTAGTCTTATCCAGCTTGTGTTTTCAAGTTATTCTCCCATTGATCGTCCGACAACGAATTTGGTCTCATAAGTTATTATGATTAAAGTATTTGGTTATGAGTCATAACCAAATACTTTCAATTTGGTTATGAGTCATAACCAAATACTTTAATGAATCACCATTCGTCAAAAGGTGTCAGAACTTTTCTACGTTAATCAGAAGGCGCAGGAATATTACTGAAATAGAGCACTATGTGAGGCACCCATTTCTAGTGGTAAATAATGAAACCACCTCATTGATGACGAATGATCAACACGATCGTCATGAATGTCGGAGATTAATGCAACATTTGACAGTTATCCTTTAGAATGCACACAATAATAATCAGAACAGTTCGATTTCAACAACGACCATTTGCATTGATTATTCATTCCAGATGTTGACAACAACAAGCAAATCGTCGTCGTGGCTGCTGGAACAGCTCATCCACGATCTCTGACCGCTCCCCTTTCGTCTAGTGGCGTGGCCGTCGAGTTGGAGGAGCTCCTACCTGAGACGATGGAAAACGGCACCACCAATCACATGATCATCTTACAGGGCGAGACCGTCCTCCTTCCGTGCAAGGCCTACAGCCTCGGACAGCGAACGGTAAATATAATTTCCCTCCCATCACGAATTCTTTTTGACTACGAAATGAGAAATCGATCGGCATGACGAATGGAACGCCATTTCCATTCGGCACTTACGGTCCTATCGGAATAGACCATCGAGAATGTCGGTGGTAAAGTGTAGTAGTACATACACTAGCCTACTGAATGAACTGCATCTGGGAACTAAATCGAATCAGGGGAAAACTGCTCATAAAATGTTTTCGCTGCCAGCGGCTGCTGTCGTTGTTGTGGCAACGTCATCACTCACGTCAATATCGGACTTTGACCTTCACGCAATTCCTTTAGTCGCCTGGCACCGGAGAAACAAAGAGTATTTTAAAACACAAACTCTAGTTTTCTTGGGACCCATCCAAACGCGAAAAATGGTAACTCAAAAGCTTTAATCGGCTGAGAGCAAAAATTTTCCTGACTATAATCTGATCTCCTCATTCACAAATATTGTATTCCACTAATCTGCTTGTTTTCTACTGTATAAACATACTTTTCCAATATTCGAATCTCTTTTTTATCGCATTAGATAGGGGTATTTTCTGGAACTACTTTTAAATCTGATTAGGCAGGAGAATGAACAACATTATCTTTCTTCAGGATATCGATTTTTTGTTGTTGTTCAAGAAGTTTGGGCGTCCGCCAAAATTGAATGAAATCAATCGCAATGTTCATTTTCCTTCCTGGATTTCTACGCTGTTGTTTTTCCTCTGTTTACTCAGTGATCCACGGAACTTCAAAGGTTGTTGCTCGTCTACAATCTTAGCCGAACTGAAAACATCCCTTATTACTTGCCTCTTATTAACGAACAGTCGATCAGCAGAGAAATGCAAGGGGTCCGCAACTCAAATTTATTTTTTATTTTTATTTTATTTTTTTACTTTTTCTTTGTTTTATTTTCCTTTTTTACTTTTGAGATAGGCTTTCCTTCAAGCGAAAATAAAAGGGTAGGGAGGGTAAGAGTAGGGAAGGTTCGTTCGCGCACGCCCTTCTTTTAGCCTGTAAAGTAAATTTCCTTTTTTTTTATTTTTTTTCCTTTTTCTTTACCTTTTTTGGTTTTTTATCTTTTTTATTGTAGTAAATTAGAGTTGCAAATGATTATGTAACATAGAAGAAGCCGGTGGTGAGCAAAAACAAACAATTCTCGTTTTAAAAATCAAAACTTTAAAAAGAAAACAACAAAAAACGGAAAAAATAGAAAAAGAAATTTGACATAACTCTTCTAGAAAAGTAAATTAAAAAAGCCCCAAAGCGTCTCATTAAAATTCGCGTGACAAGACTTCCCGCCTCCAAATGCAGCAATCTGTAGAGATGTAACTTGAATAAGAGTTTACGGAAAAACGATACGACCAAAGGAAATCAGAGACGGATGATACTTTTGGGACTGGTGGCCATAAGAGAGCAAATTAAGAGCCATCACGGTTACAAGTTCATTGGCTCCATCGGAAAATACTCACGAATGAAGTACAGAACATTATTTTCGCATCACATTTCTTTCCTTTTCGTCAGTGGTGCTGAAACTAGTAGATCTACAAGCCAAAGAAAATGTTCATTTGAATCCTCAATGCCAAAGGGTTGCATAACACGACGAGGAATCTCAAGAGAGAAAAAAAAAGACTAATGAACTTTGATATTACAACAGAAAACGGGCTAACGTAACAGGAATCCGAATCACGAAATTTTTAGGGCGCGACTTAAGGCCTTTTTTTTATTACATTTGAGCTGGGACATTGACATTCCGACATTCCATTCCGACATCTTCTGCGGCGGATGTCAGAAGAGCGTCAAGTCAAGTGATAGTCGAAGACAAGGCAAAAGGTTAAAGTTGGCTTTCAATCTCGTTAGGCTCAGACAGCGACTTTCTAACAACTTCACAATGCGGAAGTGGTTAATGAGTTGAATTCAAGATCCGTTTCATCAAAATGGAGCAAAACAAACAGCAGCTTATAGAAAAAACCATGGCGATAATAACTGACAACATCAACTACACATAATAGATCAAAAATGTTGAAGATCAATGACAATCCCTTTCCTGCAGCTCATGGGAGTTTAGATGGTTCTATCAAGGGAGAACGGAAAAAGAGTGAGCGGAAATATATTCAAACCTCAGATAATTGACAATGAGTTTTACATTGACAATAGTTTTACATTTCAAAAAAGAAAGCTAAACAAACAACCCGACAGACCGTCATTCAAATGACAAAAAAGACTTATTTGCCACACGAAACAAATAAGAAAATAATAAATTCTATCCTGTTTGTTGCTACACAACATCGAGACAAAGAACGAAGGTATCGACTGAGGAAGAGGAACTCCCACCATCATCACGGATCGATAACGTGTGTCAACGAAAACTTGTTGAACACGGAACACACATTTCAGTTATTCAGGGCACTAAAACATTTCCTTGTGAAAAGTCTCAAGTATTGCAACGAGAAAAAAAGTATGAAATAATATACTTTCCTATTTCGTGTGATTTCTGTCATATCAGAACATCAGAGTCACGTCATATCAGAGCAACTAGAAGTTGACGGTAACAATTAATCAAAGTGCGAATGGAAAAAGTCATTTCTCACCCTCAACCGTTATTATTTGTCGTCGACAAAAATTAACCAAGGATTTATTGGAAGTCACTAGGGGGTAGACAAGAGTCGATGACGGTTACAAAACTTTGTAACATTGTTTCAAAGGTCTAATTCATGTCCGAAAAGAGTTATCGGCTACGAGCCCATGTTTAACCGCAGTTTGCTTGGTTCGCGTAGAGACAACTTACTTGTACATAACTAAAGGCAATTAGATGAAACGTCGAGTCATAACTGCGGGAATGATGGCAGGGAAACTATTCTGCTCATTCTCTTGATGGATTAGAGCTATTATGTGCAACACAGGCTGGAGCCTGGAGGCCATGCATTGATATTCCACCATATCCGCACGATTCCAGCTGTTCCGACTCTTTTCATCCGTTTCTTTCACTCATTTACCGCAGTCGACGACATGACAGTTGAGACGCAAAAAAAAGGCCAAGATTTGGCCGGCAGCTCATCGCAATTAATTGGATCGGGATAATAAAAAAATCTCTTAGATCCCTGGCAATGGACTTTTAGATGAAGTGTGTGCGAAACTTTTCTTCGCGAAACTATTTGTTACACGCAGCACGCACGTACAAGCCTTAAACAAATAACCAATGTTTCGGAGACCATCGTCATCAACGCAAGACTATCAAAAGGTTCCATTACTTTGGGTACAATCAAAAAAAGTTCCCCTCGTACAAAATATAAAAATCGAACGAATAAGGTCGAACCGATTCGTTCTTCTACAATCCTTCCTGTCAGAACAACTTTTAACTACAATACGCTGAGGACTGATTCTTCTCAATTGTTGATTCTTCTTCTTGTGGAAGATGTTAAACAAAGTTATCAAACGGATCGGTAGAAAGAAAAAGAATTCAAGAGCTCAAAAGCAAAACAACAAGAGTCGGAGAGGAGAAACTAGGGAAGCGCTAGGCAAAGAAAAGAGAATTTTAGGTTTTTCAAAAAATCGATTGAGATCGACGCTCAGCGTTTCTTTCTTTTTCCCGTCTTCCCCTTACGTAAATGCTCGATCGCGTTCTATAGCTGGATAGAAAATTGCCAAAAGCCAGAGAAAGTATACGTTGTCGTCAAAAGTCCCGCAACCACTAAAACGATTCTAAAGATAGCCTAGAGCCAACATCTTTTTCTTCTCGTATTTGCTCACACACTCTACGGGAAATGAAAGCGTGACGCGTCTATTGTGTCAAGATGCCCATAAAAATAATAATAATAGATGACAATGCGTCATCACTTTTATCCTTTTACCTTTTCTGGTCAGTTGGCGTCACTGCAAAGTCGGAAGTGTGAACGGGAACCAAGAAGCGTAACAAATCACTCGTGTTTTTCTCGGAAAATTTTAAGTAAAGGTATTTTAAAATGTTCCGTTTCGTCAAAAAGCAACACGTAGAAAATTCGGTAAATTAAAAATGAGGTCATTTGGCTGTTAAAGAACTTGGCACTAAACCAGGAAGAGCCGGTGTGGTGGCAAGACCCTCTTGGTAGAAAAAATTGTGTCGCAAAGTTGCACTTTGCTTTGAGAGTTTCAAGTTCGAATATTTCTGAATTTGATGATTTACCCAAAGTCAAAGTTGTGAAATAAAAAAAACAGGCCTAATCGCCTGATGACGCGTGAATGAACCCTGACTAAGAAAAACAAAAAAAAGCGTGGTAAAAAGTTTCAGCCAATTGCATGGCCCAGGAATAACCGTACTCCGTACTACATGACGATTTAAAATCTACGCCACCAAATAATCAAAAAGGAAAAATAGAGATGAATTTGTCCTACCTTTAAGCCTGGGAAATACAGCCAGGCATCCACAAGTGCTCCAGCATCCGCTGAAATGTTGAACTCACCAGGAGGGATAGGAAAAACCGAGTCCTCGTGAATACACCCACATTCACATGGGCGTACACGAGGATATTCAAAGAAAGGGGAATTGAAGAGATCCTTAAGTCGGTCGACACTGGAAATGTCTCCAATTAAACGGTATGCTGTTTATCTAAATAGAAAATTTCAACAATGAGTTACGAAAATTATTTACAGAAACAATAACAAGCAAGGAGCAAGGAAGAGTTGCAAATAATTGTTGTACTAAGTAGGAGAATTGAAGGTCATGCATCATTAAATAATGTGACAGGTCATATGCAGTTTAAAAAAAGTGATGAAAATTATTACCTCAGCGATGATACTGGATTGTTGCTGATGACAGGAGGTCATCAGTCAAATCATGTGACTGAAGGTCCAGCACAAGCAAAACTTTGCTGTTACAATGGGTGGCTCATACCTGAAATCTGCACAGAGGAAAAGTTTACATGTAGTGCAAACAAACTGCCATGCATCGACAAGGGGATAAATAATGCTTCACACAATCACAAACTTGGAACAAGTTGAACTTTTCTATTCAAGCTCCCATAGTCATCCCATTTTTATTCTGAGTGTTTTGTTTACCTGCCAAACAGCATGGAGAGCATGGAAAGCATGGAGCACATATGGAAAGCTGCGACATGGTATGGGACTGTTCCTATGCCATGGCTTCGACACCAAAGTTGACATCACAATGACCAAATTTTTGTAATTTTATTTTCGAACCCCATGTCCCAAATAGTGATCGTTCCGTTTTTCTTTGATATCTCAGAGTCTTGACGAAACTTCGAATTGAAACGAGAACGAAGCAGACGACACTAATCTTCCAATTTGCAGTGTTTTGTGTTTAAGAAGAGATATCGATTACAATTTATTTAAAAAAATCGACCCCCCTAAATTCAAATCCAGACCGCAATTTTTTTTTTCATTTTCGCGCTTTTTTTTTCATACCCTACCGGTCCTACCCAGACCCCAAAAAAATGAAAGATTCAATAAAAGTTTAACCGTTTTATTCAGTACAATTTCATAACAGATAATATGGACTAGAGAGAATATTTTGAAAAATCGTCGTCTGTTATTTGAAACTTTGTTGCATTAATTAACAGATAAGGGGGAGAAAAAAAGAAGCGAAAAATGAAACTGTCACGACAACGTTGGAAACAACATTTGCATATTAAGATGTTCAGCATCTTTTTACTTGTTTTACAATCACGGGGATGAACATGTTGTTGACGTCAACGACACGAGTTTTCCCTTTCGGCGTCTTCCTGTTTCCTAGGCTCTCAAAAGACTCATCGGATGTGTTATTTGCTTGTTTCTCGATATCCGATTTCGTTGTTTGGATCTGGTTATTGGTGTACACTGTATATCTTCCTTGACAACGCCGTTGATGGACAAGAAGGTTAGATTTTCCTACGTGACGGTTGAAACCTTGCAGGTTTGTTTGACTTCATCAGAATCGTCTCGTATCAAATCTTTTTTTCTTTTTTGTCGTTTTTTGTTACACCTTTCTGAGCAACTCCAATCGTTTTCCAAGTTGATAATTTAACGATCCTTCCTTCTTAGTTCCTTCTTAGCTGCTTGTCTGAAGTCTCTCGCCTTCCTTGTTAACTTGCAACTTGAAAATCTTGAGACGTTTTGGGCGGATCATTAATAATTATCAAGAGGAAAGGAAGGGGGTCCATCGAAAGTGCAGATGACAGTTTAAGGATTCAGGCAAGATAATCGAATATCAAAGTACACTGTACAGTATCGGAGGAATTAAATGCAACGCAGTTAGAAAACCTTGGCGAAAACGAGGATGAGGTGAGTGGAACGATATGCCGGCAACAATCCACAGCCAAATAATCTTATAAAGCTACAGTTTTAAAAAAGCTTCGCCATAACAACAAAATTGGGTCAAAAATTGCACTGAGATTAAATTTTTAAGCAAAAAAAAAGAGGAGTTGGATGGGTGCTACTTGTTACTTAGTTCTAACCGAACCACTTTGTTGATTTGTGGCAACTGGGTCGTTAATATGCACAGGCCATCAGTTTCCTCGACTGCGTTTTCGTTCCAGAAACCAACCGGTCGTCAGTTATGGAAATGTTCCCGGTGCATTACGACTGTCATCCTCGTCGTGCTGAATAACCTATGACCCTCCATGTGCCTAAATATGCTCCATATTCCAATGTTAACGTTATGTTCTAACGTTCTAATGTTAACGTAAGTTTGATGAGGTGAAATTCCGCGTGAGTTTAACAAAACTTTGTCGCCAGTCAAAAGGCGAAACAGAATCCCAACGCACATTCACAATGTATGTACAATTTTAATTGCGATACAAGCAGATGACATTTTGTGGTCCTGGACTTTACGCTCAGCTTTGATTGTCCTGTTCAGGATTGCCACCGACACATTGCCCTTTTCAGGATTCCATAAGCGACACATTTTATTAATGATTGATGGAATGAAACGCAGTTAATGAATTCTAATTTCCCCATTTGGTTGTCACTTTTGCGACAGGTTTCGTGGATTCGGCGGAGAGATTGGCACATCATGTCGTCCGGCAGTCACATCTACACGGCCGACAGCCGTTTCAGCGTCCTCAACCGGCCCGGCTCACCCGACTGGATTCTGATGCTCAAATCGCCGCAACTCTACGATTCCGGCACCTATGAATGTCAGGTAAATAAAGAAAACGTGAATCAATAAAAGGGAAAATACGACTGGGCTCTCGATGATACGGGTGTTAGTAGAACGTGATCCTGTTGACAATCCAGCAGTCATCCATAACCATCAGAGACAAAAAATCTGACATGACGTCACCACTCGTTTATTTGTTTAACTTCCTTTCCTTGCCAACCGGGTATTCGTTTTTCTTATTCACGCTCTAATGAATCGTTCCGTCAAGTTGATTCTGGTCCAGCAGTTCCTGGCTCCCCGTTCGGCGCCGTCCATCCATGATTCAGTTCGAGGTTTTTTTATTCTAGTGAATGTGTAGGAAAGTGAGTATAGGCGTACATGTATAAATGGAAGAGCAACTGAATGGGAAGACAGGCCATTCTGCTGGATGTTGTAAAAGAGGCGAGAAAAGAAAATGAGAAAATAAAATAAGAAAAGGAAGTGCATTTGTGTACGAATCTGAGAGCCGTTGACTCGCGTTCAGATTGCGTGACGATTCGGCCGTGTATGAAAACGTGACGATCCCACCAATAACTCATTCACGCTGAACGAAACCCCTCGTAATCAAACAAAAGGAACAAATGCCAAAACACTCTAGAATTATTACAAAATGTCACACAGGAAATGTGAATTATATTGACGGTATTTGAATTATTATTTTTCCTACCGACGTCCGACGCAGATAGCGGGCGGACATGGACAAGTTTCGCACTTTGTCGAACTTTTAGTCTGGGCGCCGGTAGCGTCGGTCGTCGAAGGCAGTGAACACCACGTCGAAGCCGAGAGCAACATCCAACTGCATTGCAAACTCTACCCAGAAGCCAACAATTTCCATATTAACAACAGCAACGAGACCAACCGGGAACAGCAGACGGCACTTCACCAGTTGTCGTTACCCGCGGTACATCCGGCAGATAATTCACCCAATTGCAACCCGCCAATTTTAAGAGTCGATTCCATTTCAGCAGGTGGTGGGTGGCAGAGCGCCGTTCGTTTGGTTTCACAACGGCCGGCCGCTGATTCACGGCGGCAAATCGTCGGCCGGTTTGGGGTTGGTGTCCATTTACCTGGAAGATGTTGCTGAATCCATCGCCGGAAAAAGCGACTGGATGGCGTGGACGAGCCGTTTGGTGATCCAGCGAGCAGATCCAGCCGATTCCGGCAACTATACCTGTGCACCGTGGAGAGGAAAATCCGCATCAGTCAACGTCTTTGTTTCACAAGGTAAAACTATCGATCCATGTATAGAACCCGTTTCATGTCCATTTGATTTCTTACGTTATTGTAAGGACTTTGTGTTGAACAAATCAAATCGAATTGTAGTGCGTCTACCATTTCCGTTGGCATCTGAAATTGACGGGGACAAACAAAAATTGCTGATGGAATTGTTTCGTGCTTCCCCACTGATGGCTATCAATTCCTGGCAACAAAACATTTCCAGGCTACAAAAAACTATTATATATGGAAAGTAGGAGCCTGTCAAATTCATGCAATGGCAATTTTCTTGAATAGATTTAGAATTCGCAGTAAACTGAAATCCATTGGGTTACGTGTTCCTTAAGTTGACTTGGCGTTTGTCATACCTTTTCAATGATTCATTCACGGAACGGTAAAAACGGGCGCGTGAAACAATTGAACATTCAAATTCTCTTTTCTAAGAAAGAGAAAAAAGACTCGGGCGACTTCTCGCTGGAATCCACTGCCATCTTTCCTTGTCTCTTACAAATAACAACGCCGATTAAGCAAATAAATTCTATAACGTATAAAGTTGTCTGCTGCACAAAATATTCTGCATGGCCACTTACTCATGTGCCGGTTAAGAAGGAAAAGTTGCCAGATACCTGGAATGGGCCGTCTCCGTTCACACGCCATCTGGTCGTCGCCGTCTTTTGTGCCGATGTAATTATGGATGTCGTGACGCCAACAGCAGCTCTTTTAAATAACATCCAGGTGTATAACATACAACATGTACGACCGTTTCTGATTGATCGCCATTGTGAATGAAAAGCAATTACGCGGTTCAATCCCCCCCACTGTTTCCAAATCGGATTGCATTTCCATTTACTTCCGCAACTGAAAACGGGCCAGCAAACTCTTGACAATCGCAAACAGAAACGACAAGTTTTCGATCGAGTCTCTCCTCCAAGGAAGACGGGACGAAGGAAAGTGTTTGTCAAAGGGAAGGAGTTGAATAACTTGGGCAGCACTCGACGGCCAAATGGAGGAAAAGAGAATCGAACTAAATTGACTTTCAAGACTCGAGAGATAAAAGTACGCAAGTAATTTTTGTGTTGACAGTTACTTTCCCTTCAGTTTGCAATTCCATTCTGTGCAAATAAAACCTGAATGTATAAAACAAAATTCATTTTTAATTTTTCGTCTCAGTCGTCGTCTATGGCAAGTCGATTGATAGATCAGAGACTGTCTCGGTTCCTAACAACGAGCCAATCTCTTTTCATTTCCGTATCGTCTTCCTTTTCAAATTATTTTCAGCATCTTTTGGCGGCATCCAAACTCCCGCCTCTCTATTTTAAAATAGAGCGGGGAATTCCATTTTCCAGTAGTAGGCAGGAATAACTGTTGGCCTTTCAATCCGTTTTTTAAGTGAGTTTTTTCTTGTCATATCTTCGTTGCTCTTTGGCCCTTTTTTCAATTGCTTTTTTGCGTGCCGCAAGTTTGGCATTTCTCCAGCCGAATATCTGGCGTGTTGATGTCAATTCCCAAACTGCCCCCCTTTATTCATCGCTATTTGAGCCTTTCTTCAGCTTTGATGGTCGATGAAATTGGGTTGCAGTTTATGAAAAAGTTTTTCGAGTTTTTTCCATGTCGTTGGCGTCGACGGAACGTCCCCCAGACGAGACATTGAACCTTCAACTCGCAATGTCCACGACTGGCGTTCAGTCCGTGTTGGATCGATTGAATGCCGTACTTGCGTATTAATACTCGTAACTGCCCATCGTATACGAAGCTCCCAATGCCAGTGGTTATGGCATCCCCTAGAAGAGAAAAAGATGTCACGAAAATAGACGCCCGACAATCTTGCGCTCAACACGACTCGATTTTCTCCTTCACTCTGCAAAGACCTTGGGCATTTCTGTAAGCATCTTATGTCATTTTCGGTGGATACCTTTCATCAGATGAAACCATAATCGCCGTATAGGAAACCTGCATTAGGGCGTATCATGTCATTTTCTAATCATTCTCACTTTCATCGCCGTTTCTCGAGGGCCAAGGTGAAGGGAACGGGCCGTCAATGTGGTGGCGGGATGCTTCCACCTTAGTCAAAGTGACGAGATGGGAAAAGTTGGTTCTCTTCAGGACTTCTTCGTGCAAAATCAAGGCTTCAACTTTATACTTTATGTCGGCGTCACACAAGAAAAGGGAAACGCTTTCAGTCAGCAGCGCAATAAAAGTTGAGAAAATTCACCTGAATCTAATCTTGAATTATTTGGTCGGCTGCCGTTCACTCTTTCCCTGTTTCAATTCCATTAGAATTACGGTTACCAGCAACGAACACGGATAGAACGCAAAAATGTCTTGATGATATTGTACCGATATAATTTAGAATTGGCTGGAGAATCTAATCCTTGGCTTCGTTTGTTTCGTTTCGTGTGTCCTCAGGTGATCGACCAGCGGCGGTTCAGAGGCAGTCTGCGCTGAGATCTTCCATCCCACTGAATGTACTCATCTTTGGGCTTAATTTTCTTCTACTTCAGATGCCTCTTCAGGACCGATAATCCCGTCTCTTTCTGCTTTGTTCTTCGTTTCACGTTACCCTGGTCTTTGGACCGCAATGTTTTTGTACATCATCGCACCTTTCCGAAATGCCCATATACTTGTACAAAGATCTATTGATTAAAAGTGGCAGAAGAAAAATGTTACAAATTTAAATTTCCAATTTGAAATGTCTGTTGTCTATGTCTTTTATGTTCTTCTTCCGCCTTTGATTTTATGTTTCGGTTTGGTTTCAAAAAGAGTTTCAGTCATCACTAAGAGCATATTCTGATCGATTAATCTGAGTGTTTATATCCGTCTACTGTATCTAACCTAAAATCCAAGGAAAAATTACAAAAAAACGAAAGAAAAGAAGAAGAAACAACTTTGTTATCACTACTGAAAAACTCGTATATCTATCTTGTTCAACTTTCAAAGTATAACAGAGATGTCTTTGTTGTGGATGACGTCGATTCATAAGAATTTGGACTGGATGAGACAAAAGTTTTACACATACACACTCACTTGGTATCATTTCTGTTGGACGCCTCTTTCTTCTCCTTGTCAACGTCGATAATGTACTGCAATAAATCGTTGAGACCAGAGAATTCTGTACGACCCTGAGGAGGATTGTTCCGTGGGACAGCCGGAAGCCAAGTACCAACTTTCAGTCGAAACTCTTTCAACTGTTAAAATAAATAAAGTTAATTGGTTGGATCTAAAAAAAAGGAAAAAAAATTAAAATTGGGCACTAACAAACAACAGAATGATCTTTGCGCGTGGGAAGTTCTTAACAACTACAGAGAAAATGAAACCGTTTATTAACACAGTAAAAACCACGTTGGCATAGCACTCGTTACCCGGTTTGAAATTAATAAATTACTTTATTAGTGAACGTTGAAGCCAGCTGGCTTCCACTTGACAAATCTATTCTTTTACTGCAGTTGTGCAGTATGTTTGTTTCGAATAAAGGGGAACTGCTGTGGACGAAATCAATACATTGAAATGTCATAAATCATGAAATATGTTCTATGGCCACGACTTTGATTACTGTCAATACTAGAAAAAGGAATGCCTTTTAAATTGATGAGTCGGATAAATTATTTACGAAATTCCCTAATAACGACTTGGAACGAGAAACATAATCTGCTGTCGTAACATTATATTTGTAACCGTTTCTAAATCGAACTTTGGCGCTTGTTTCCTGAGGAATTTACAAAGAAAGACCACGCACAAACCCAATCCATTGGGAAAAGAGAAAGTTCGAAAACATAAATAAGCCGATCAACAACTGAAACTTGGGAGAAAATTCCCGCGCTCTGCGAAAAGTTGGGGTGGTGTTTTTTTGTTTTTAATTCCCTGTTGTAGTAGACAACATAATACTTACATCATTAACAGCCATAAGTTTCCAGATGCCGTAGAATAGTACAGAACATCCGGTCACTGCATAAAGAGTGCCCCAGCCAAGAGCTCGAATAGCTAAAGATGCACCCGGCTCCACAGAAGAAATCGATACTGGGACACGTCTTCTCACTGCCGTGGCCGCTTCACTGGAAATTGGCTCCGTCGTTGGTTTTTCGATGCGTCCAGTCAGGCCTTGATCGAAAAAATGGGGATCCTTCTTCTTGGCCGCGGCGAGAGTAGTGCCAAATCCAAAAAGGATCGAGACACCAGTCACGCCGGCAAGGAAAGCCGCGGCTGTTCCATCATGACAAAACAGTAATAAAAAAATTAAACAATTGAATATCTTCCATTACTATTTACAAATATAATGTTATGGGTCTAAGGATGGTCTACAACTATGGTGCAATATAGTTTCGATACACCTACAACAAAACTGCATTGAAATGTGCATTCATTAATTTTAATTTAATATTTTCGGTATAAGACTAGTTATGCTACTAAATTTACAAGCATGGAAACATTTTAATCTGAAGTAAAGCAAATGAAAGATAATTTAGGGGTTTTTAATACACAGAAGATGCAATGCAAGGAACGTTCACTGTAACCCCAGTGAATGTGTGTACTTGTGCTTTCTGAATTTGATTAAAAGGAAATTAATTTGATTCAAAGGAAATGAATTCTTATTTACCAATCAGATGCAAATTTAAACTACATCTAAGTAAAAACTTGTCGGTAGCTATACAGCAGTGTACTACAGTCGTTCACAACAATATTAGAGGAAGACAGAATAATTTATCTGTACCTTTAAATTTGAAAGCTTTTTCATCTTTTTCCTTGTGTGCTGAACTGGCTTTGTCACTGTAGATCATCTGATCCTGATTTGTTTCATCTTTGCTCATGACTAGAAATAGAGAATATTGCAAAAAGGTCGAGAAAAATTCATATGTTAGTTCAGACGACCGCAAACTTGTAAACAGACTTTTACAGCGTTTCCAGATTAACAGAAATACTAAACAAACCGTAATTTTAATTTTGGGGCTGTTTGGGCGGACGGGGAGGACTGGAAGAAGGAGGAACTAGAGACGACGGATGGCGGGATGAGCTGATGCTGAGCTGCCTGCTGGCCTGCACATAGCCTGAAAATTTAGAAATAGTCATTCAATTAAACAAGCACAAGCACCAACTTCAAGGAATACGTCAGGAAACGTAAGTAGAATACATCAGGAAATGGAAGATAGTTGTATTCTACAAAGATAATCTTCGCCATATTAAAAGAAAATAAACAATCACTTGAATAAAGTAACGATTTGTAAATCTTGACTTCACTGCCCACGTCATAGTAGAGCTTAGGAATATGATTCTTCTCTATTTCGGACAGCTTCTAATTGTTTTGCGGTACACAACGTACATCAGTTCAGAATTAATATTGAGTCGAAACTGCGAAAGGATTTATATCTGGAACGAAGGCATCGTGGACGAATTGAGATAGAGTAGTTTTATACAGCTCGCTTCCTTTAAGAACTTGAGATGTTGCATCATGAATCTAAACAGGAGGATAAACAGCATTGATTATTTCGTGATAAAACTACATTACTACATAAGATATTCAAAAGTACCTTCACCGCCACGTAGTCTCCAGGTTTGACTTCTTCGACGTCAATATCTCCCATCAATGGCTTCTTCGGAAAAATGACCTGACGAAAGTAACGACACAATTGAAAACCAAAAATCAGAGAAACTAAATTATAACTACTGTACTTTAACATTTCCATCGCAACGGCCGGCAAGAAATTGATTAGATCGTCTGCTGTCCTATAGAAAATCACAATTACTTTCAATTCAACAGTAAATGAATAGTGCTCTGTCTACCCCTTCGACTAGAACAAGTTGAGTGGACCCAATTAAACTTTTATTTATCCTTTCAGCGCCTTGGCGGAAAACTTGGTTTAACCGTGTGACCCTTTCATTTTTCGTTTCGAGAGGTACATCGTCTTGATGTCGACGGTGAGCAGAGGTTTTCTGTATCAAAAAACAACATTTTATCAAAAATAACATTTTACTTGCAGGGTTTGATGTTTGTTACCTCACGAGTACTGTATGGGAACATGTACGCGGTGCTGTATGGAACACGCCGGACGAGGTCTAGTGTCTCTTCAAATTCTTCCTCAGTTTCCCCGCAAAATCCGCATATAAAATCCGAACTTAGCGCTATGTTTTTTCCACAGATAGATTGAACCTTTTCCACTAGAGATAAATACGCTTCTCGAGTGTAATTGCGTCGCATCAAATCAAGAATTCGATTATTTCCCGACTGAGCTGGAAGATGCAAGGATTTGCAAATATTTTTTCGCTCTTTGATGAGATGAAGAACTTCGTCAGGGAAATCCTAATTCACTGAATGCATTAGTCACACACAAATAAACCCCCCTCCTGAAAAAGTTGTCATACTTTTGGATGAGGTGACGTAAATCGCAGACGAATTTCAGGATCAATTTGGCTGACTTTGTCCAGAAGATCAGCGAATCGACGACCACCAACCTTTGCTTTATAGATTGTTTTGAAACCATCCGCATTTACTGTGACTTTGGAGTTGGCAGGCTCATTATAATGAATCGATTCTGAAGTATCTCTATAACTGTTGACATTCTGACCTAGGTATAAATTATCATAGAAACCTAATGTGAAATTTAAAAAAGAAAGGCGTCACACAAGTATACCTAGTAAAGTAATTTCTTTGATTCCTTGATCGGATAAACATCGGACTTCATCTAGGATAGAATCAATAGCCCTCGACCGCTCTCGGCCTCGTCTATAAATAATTTATAATTAGATTTTTCATACACGAACTTAACCTATGATTCTGGATAGAGAATTGAATTACGTGAACGGGACAATGCAGTATGAACACATGTTATCGCAACCTCTCATGACGGACCTATAGATACAAGAGAATTAAACAAATTTTATGATGCTCTAATAAATGTAAAAATCTTCTTGAAACTCACACATATGCAGATGGTGATTTGGGGTTTAATCTAACTGGAACAATGTCTGCATAGGTCTCTTCTACAGAGAGAATTACATCAATGGCAGCCTGAGAAGAAACAAAATTAATATGTCATGCTATATACATCTGTGTCCAAAATAAGATTTAAAATCTATTTCATCACTTGATGGGAAGAAGCATGGCTTAATAGATATGGAAGTGATCTGTAGCTGTCTGGTCCTGCAATTATATCAACAATTTTTCCTGTTTCCAATAAACTATCTTTTAAACGCTCAGCCATGCAACCTAACATGACAAGTGAAAAGTAAAACAATAATTCATATAATTATAAATTAAGATTTCCTACCAATAATTCCAACAGTTAAATCTACTTTATTGCTCTTTCTTTCTTGTTTCATGATTTTTAATTGTCCAATGCGATGCCAAATTTTATTTTCAGCACCTTCCCGAATTGCACAGGTCATCAAGAAAATAATGTCAGCATCATCACAACAAGATGCTTTAACATAATTGTGTTTTTCAAGCACAGAATAAACTATTTCAGTGTCATTCACATTCATCTGACAGCCATATACCTCAATAAAAACTGGTTGATTGATTAGACAGATATAGTTCATTTAAATACAATTGAAATTACCTTTGAGGCCATAACCATCAAATGAATCTTTATCAAGGTATGGGTGTTTCTCTAAAGTAACTGTTTCATCCAGTTTATCCCTTGAAATTTGTTTACTATTGTATATAAAATATTCAAGTCCAGGTCCTTTCTTAATATATTGACGTGGTGATGCAGCATGCTTCTCAAGACAATGAGATCCACTGCAAATTCTTCTCAACTCTTTCAGATTAGTGACATTCAAAATACATTTAAATTTACTCCGAGTAACATTATTTAAAAGTGCTTGCATTTTTCAGATTACTTGATTATCGTCAAACTGATTTCAGTGTCTTATTTTTAAAATGTGAACATATTTGAGATTTCGTCTGCTTGAGTTTCCGATGCTGCCAATTTTATAAATGATGACACATTCCGGAATAAATGAAGATCCGCCGCAAGCGGCGCAAGCGGGAAGAAGCCGCATTGCGGATCAAGCTAGAAGCTACTGGCAAAGGCAAGTAATAAATAATTATCTATTACTCTGTTACAGATCTAAGATGAAAGATCAGTTATCACACGCTGTCAACCTTCCCTCTGCTTCCCTAGTGGACCGAATAAAATACCATGAAACAAATTATAACTTATTGCCATCCATAACATCAATTAATTTTGGTTGACTTAGTTCTCCAATGTCCGCAATTGAAATTAGCAACTTTTTTCTTTTACTTTTTTCCAACGCCGCACAAGTAAAAGGGTGGGAGCTTTCCCGCGCGTCCTCGTATTAGCTCGTATTGAAAATTTATTGTTCATTTTTATTTGTTTCCTTCGTGGGGAATCTCCCATAGGAAGGTGACCCATCTAGTTCGATCGAGAAGTATCATACGAATATATGCTACTTATTTATTATCGCTTAAAAAATTTAATGCAAATGCTACAACATCAAATTTGAAATGAAAATTGTTTTGTGCAACAATTAAATTTTAAGAGTATCAATTTGGAATGTAGAGGAAATCAAGAATATAAATTTTAAATTTTGCACTTTGTAGTGGGATAGAAGGAGAAGCGAAAAGAATAAAGCGGGGTTAGAGTATAGTACTTGTTTGAAACTTATAATGCTATTTAAATGATGCCTGTGAATTTGTGAGGCACGCATACTTCGTCCATTGCGCGGATGACAACCTCTTTCGGAATGGACGACTGGCACATATTCACCAATACAAAAAGATGGCGATATGCATATTCATTCTAAAGTATGAAGAAAAACGTCAACTTGTAAGTTTGTGGACAATTCGAATAAATACAGTTGCAAAGCTAAACAATTAACTAACCTTAGAAAGATGGAAACAACGCTGAGAGAACGCGTTGACTAGTTCTTCGTAGCAGGAAAAATTGGTTAACTTTAGTCGACCGGTAATAATGAACTCCGTCTTGGCTTCATCTTCCGTGGCCTTCAACACTATTTTCCTTAGACTATCTTTTAAATGTTGACGTTTCTGTGGGATGGAAAAATATTTCTTTGTGTTCATCTGATTGAAAAGGTCTTTGACGCCACCCAAGATAATACAACCTTTTCAATGCCACGAATTTTTCGTTGGATTTCAGCAGATCCTGGGCTTGAGTTCATCTTTCTCAATTTATGACGCAAGATTTCTAATGGGACGTCGCCGCTAGGAACGGCATCCAACAATGGAGAAACACGTTTTCGGCCATTCGAAGCCATAGGCGCCTTGCCTTTGCCTTGGAATTCGCCCACTTTCATTTTTCCTATAGTTAAGTCTCCGTATTCCTACATCGCATTATAAAGTATTCGTTAAAGTATTAAAAGTATTAAGAAAATATCTACCTGAACATGTGATGTGTTCGTTTCTTTTCGAACAATAGAAAACTGTCGGAATAGTGTCTCCTTTGTTAAATCTTCCTTTTCGGAATCTTCCATCCACATGACGCTATAAACATCGCCAAGGTAGGTGTCCCGGTCCGAATCAAAGTAACATGCGAACGAATGTTCATGCGCATTTGCGGCGGTAGTGACAAAAACTAGAAAAATACTAGACAATGAATGCAAATCAAGGAAAATAAAAATAAACGCCCCTACTGTTTAGATTATCTGAAAGTAAATCTTCGAACATGGATCCTGACTCACAAGCTTCAATGTACAAAACCAATTTGGCGAACTGTTTTCTTTGATACATGTCCAACAAAGTGTCCTGCAGAGTTCGAGCGTGGAGCTCCGAGCTTGGGAAGGCCAGTAAGCCTGGTGCTCCATGATCCACGAAGTTTATGAAAATATTATCTGCTGGACCACTATCAATTATGAAATATTGAACAAAATTGTATAAAAGTATAAAATTATAAAAAGGTTTCATACTACAATACCTTTGAAGTACTCTTCCTGTTCCTACACCCTTTAAACCTCTGATATCCCCTGAGATGACCTTGAGGAATGTCTCTGGAGTAACATCCTAGAATTACAAATCCAATAATTTCATCAGAATACTAAAACTGAAATGTCAATAATTTGTAACCTACTTTTCCAACATAGTCTTTTTTTACTCCCTGGTACACATCTTCCCCATTTGGTGCATTTATAATAATGCCCTTAGTAGGATTTCTAAAAACACCAGTAAATAATAATTTAACAGTTAATTAAGGAATGTTATGTAGTATTACTACTATTACTCTGTGCTGTTGGCAATATCATCATACATGAGGGTAATGATGTTTTCTTCAGGAATTCCATGACGTCGCAATACTTGATAAGCGTGGCAGACATCTGCCTACATAAACACTCATTTTAATTTTAGGGAAAAAAACATATTACTTGAGAAAAATATTTACCTGGTGCCTGTAATTGTAATAACCATTTGAGCCAGCAACAAGTACTGCCCACTGTTTTGGTTCAGCTGTAGCATTTTTTGGTTTTTCCTTGTGGAAAAGCGACTCGATATTTTGCACTGTTTCTTCAGCTCGAGACACAATTCGTCCCAAAAATTTATGATTGCTTTTGCTCAGTGCAGCCACTGACAGAACAGAACATGACACCAAAACAAAGGCCAGAAGCGTAACATATGCACTAGAGCGCATTTTGAACTTGTTTCTTGTGCCGAGAATAGCCAGCAAGTTAACAATTGAAAATTATAAACAGATATTATTACTTGACGAACTGTCGAACTCTAGAACGCCCCGAAATTAAATCCTCCCCACAAAATGCACCACCTACCTCACGTGTCATCAACACCAAACTGACGAAATAGCATAACAAAATTATCAGACGAAAACTGTTGTTGCTTAGCAGAGGGCTGTGCTGTCTGCTGCACTCTGCACTGGCAGTGCAGCCCAGTTTTATTTTTGGATCTAATCTAAAGGCTACTAATTAAATCAGCAAAATCTCCTACAGACTCCTATAGACTAGTATATTTTAGTTATCCAGAAGATAAGTTATTATTTTTCTTAAAGAATAGTAGTTTGAATTTTTTAAAAATACTAGGGCTTAAGAACGTATGTGGCGCCATCTAACGCCCAATTTTAGACTAAGTTCATTAGATGAATGAAATGATGAATGATTGATTATAAATAATACGGCTCACGTATTAATTGAATTAAACAGGAAATTGAGAACAAGAAAAAAAATTAAAATAATATGATCATTTGACAGGTAAATTACGTTCAATGCCTCTTCCGTATTCCGTATAGGATGCGGATCCGTACATTTTTCTTCTACTTCCGACAGATTTTCTTCTTCTAAACCGCTCCCATTCCCCCCCCCCCGTAACCGTATGAATAGGGCCACTTAACAATCGGAAAAATGAAAGTAGGTGAATTCCAAGGCAAAGGCGCAAGCCGTCTATGGCATCGAATTGTCGAAAGCGTCTCCTTTACTGGATTCCGGATCTTTAGGATTCCGTTCCTAGTGATGACGTCCCACTAGAGATCTTACGGCATACAATGCATACATTGATGAGAAGACGAGTTCTCCAGCCCAAATAATTGTTGTTAAAAACATTTTCCTTTCCATTTCTTTAAAATTGTAGCACTAGTGAATGAAATTTCCAAGCGCGGTGAACGAAAAAATAGCCTATAGTTCATACGGTGTATCTCGATTAAATTAATTGGGTTATGTAACACTTTCATTTCCTTATGTGACGTTCCGCGCTAGAGAAAGTGGGTGGTTATCGGCCGCAGGGCAGATCAGAGAAACTAGAAAGATGAACATGGGAAATGGAATTGAGAGGAAGAGAGAGTACACACACACACACAGCACACACACCCAGGTGTGTGTGTGGTGGATACACGACGACTTGTGGGGTCGATCGTTCACACTAGCGAGCGAGAGAAAGTCTCGTGCCACCACAACTCGCCAGTGTTTTGAAGGGACAGGCCGTCAAATAGTCCAGTTCCCACTTTTGATTCATTTGGTTTTGCCTCCCAAAAGGAACTAATAACTCGCCATGTTGCTCCGTTTAGTGTTACTGACGTTTGCCATCACAGTGATTCAAGTGACAGCAATTAAACAGCCACGATCCGTACCCAAATACACCGAATGGCGACTACCCCGATGGGTCTTACCTCGACACTACAAACTGCGTCTTTTGCCATTTATCGAAGAAGGTAATTTCACTACCGCAGGCCAAGTGGACATTCTTTTGGAATGCATGGAACCGACGCAGATGATTGTTCTTCACATTGCCGACATCAGGATCGTCCAGGATGAAGGTCTCCAGGTAAATAAAAGCGGGGATTTCCCATTTTTGTACAAACATGATTTTCTGGAAAATCAATATTCGGACAGGTTCACGATTTGATTGAATCCAGACGAGTGCCAATCCAGTCCTACATCGAAGATAAGACTCGACAACTGTTGGTTATTGGGACCAAAAACGAGACGCTACAAGTGGGTAAATATTACAAGCTTTCAATCCGGTTCATCGGTCAACTCAACGACAAACTCAACGGCTTCTATCGGGCATCGTACACGGAGAACGGAATCAAAAAGTAAAACAAACTTTCCTGCGCTCTTAAATAATTGAATTGAACTAAGTTGAATTGGATTATTATAGGTATTTGGCAACCACTCAATTCTCTCCAACGGACGCTAGAAGAGCGTTCCCGTGTTTCGACGAACCGGGACTGAAGGCCGTCTTCCAAATCACGCTGGGCCGACTTAAATCTCGCAAAGCTCACTCCAACATGCCCATAAAGCGAACTTATCCAAAGTATCTGAATAATGACATTACATATATGGGAAAACAATACTGAGAATCATTTATCGATTGATTATCAGTGAGGATTTACCGGATTACGTATGGGATGAGTTTGACAAAACTTTACCCATGTCTACTTACATTTTGGCATTTATCGTCTCGGAATTCGAAGGTTTGGATTCGCCGGAATTGGAATTGCAGGATCACACACAATTCCGCACTTGGACAAGGCCGTCAGCTGGCAAACAAACAGAGTATATTATTATTAAGACGGATGTTTATGGGCGAATGATTAAATATCAGGATTATACTTAGGCTTATGCGCATATTTTTGTCTTGATTGCAGGTACGCTCGAATCTTGGGCCCGAGGGTGTTGAGATTTTTTGAAAATTATTTCAACATCAGTTTTCCGCTGCCCAAGTTGGATATGTTCGCCATTCCGGATTTCGTCGTTAGTGGCATGGAGAACTGGGGGCTAATCACCTACAGGTCAGTATCCTTTTTTAGCCTTGGTTTTGTTTCTTGACCGGTGGTTTCACGTCCGCCTTGGGGATCTCTGGTGGTGGGAGCTTCAAGGTAACGTGTTTTGAGCCCTTGTAAGAAAATAAGCACAAGGGTGTGTATACTTTGCCAACGATTTCAAGCTTTCGGGTTGCAATTGTTTAAAGCTTGATTTAAAATAGAATCTTGCAAAACAGTGGACGTACTATTTTCTCATGTTGTTTTATTTGTGGTAACAGGGAAACCGCATTGCTGTATGATCCAGTACGGTCGTCCGGTGCCGAAAAGCAAAGAATAGCCCATGTCATCGGCCACGAATTGGCACATCAATGGTTTGGAAATCTAGTAACAATGGATTTTTGGTAATGATGAAATGACTTCGTAGTTAATTGTTTCAATTCAATCAATTTTTATCGTTTTTTGACAGGGATGATCTCTGGCTCAAAGAAGGTTGAATGAATTCATTATGTTTATTAGAACAATAATTTTCAAATGATAAATATTTTTTTAGGTTTCGCTTCCTATTTGATGTACGTTGGATTGGACGTGGTACGTTAACTTTTCCGGAATCATTTTGACCAGAGTTGACATACATTTCTGCATGACAGGTGGAGCCTAGTTTGCAAATAGGTCAGCAGTTCACCATTAGCGAAACCCAAAAAGTTTTCGAAGTCGATTCCCTCATGTCGTCGCACGCCATGTCGTTTCCTGTCAAGAAAAGAAACGAGATTAACGAGCTGTTTGACTCGATTCCATATTCAAAAGGTAAGCGCGGGCTAGCCAAGGTGACAGTCGAGGGGGGGAAATAGATTGACTAAACTGATAAACTCAAACATACCGTTTCTAAAATAAAACCGCTCCAGGTCCTGCTGTCATTCGAATGTTTGCCGGCTTCATTGGACAGAGCAAATTCCAGCATGGCCTCACTTTCTACCTGGATAGCAAGTTCGGAAGACAACACATACCGTTATAAACCGCTACTAAATTTATACTTTCTTTTTAACAAATGCAGGAAATATCAGAGCGCTGTAAACGACGACCTTTGGAAGGCCATGAGTAATCAGTCCATCGAGGCTCTAGAATTACCATCAGATATCACTACGATTATGAACAGTTGGTCCCTTCAAACTGGTTATCCGATTGTAACCGTTAGAAGAAACTACGATTTCCAATCGGCAATTGTGACCCAGGTAAATTACACCAGACAAAGTTTTCCCAAAAATAGAACTTACACAACTTCTACATGATAAAACAGGAGCGATTTTATTTACTCGGGGATCGAAATTCATCCGATTTCCCGCTGTGGTGGATTCCGCTCACTTACACCACCAATTTCAACACAACTTTCCAGGCGTGGATGATGGGCACTGAAGACGGCATCGAGCTCGAATTGCCTTCAACCTCAACCGAATGGGTCCTTTTCAATGTCGATCAAATCGGTTGAGTACACATCAGAGACTATTTTCGGCCTATTTCTAGTATAAAACTGACAAATTGTGTGATATCTCTATGTAGGTTACTATCGCGTCAACTACGACGAAACCAACTGGAAACTGATTATCCAGCAGTTGCTTCAAGATCACCGTGCCGTATCGACTCTGAGTCGATCTCAGTTGATAGACGACAGTTTGAACATCGCGCGCATGGGTTCGCTTCCGTATTCCGTCGCTCTCCAATTGAGCAGTTACCTCCGGGCCGAAAGAGATTTCGCTCCGTGGTTTTCCGCTTTGGCAGCCTTCAACTATTTGGATAGCATGCTTTACCACACGGCCAGCAAAGACAAATTGCGGGTAGATCTGATTCTCAAAACATCAGTTAAATTCCGCGAAAACTATAACACAGGTGTTCACAATTCACGCAGGAATACATCAAATGGCTAATTCTACCTACCTACGAGCAAATCGGTTTTGAAGAGAGAAAAGGCGATTCCCAGTTGGTTATTCTGAATCGCAATCAAATCATCTCTTGGGCGTGTCGTCTCGGAGTGTCGGAATGCGTCAACAACGCCACGTCGCTCTACAAGTTGTGGATGGCTCAGCCTGACAACAGCAAGTAAAGTGACATTTTTATCATCTGCTGTCAAGATGTCAAGTATATAAACATCATTTGATACCTTTTTTCTATTCAAGTTGGGTCAACTCCAACTACAAAAAAGAAGTCGCCTGCGCTGCCATTGCCAACAGTGGCGACGAGGAATGGGACTTTGCCTTGGAGCGTTATCTATCCACCGACTTGTCCAGCGAAAAAGAAATGCTCCTCAACGCTCTCAGCTGTTCAAACAGTCCCGAAGCTCTCAACACGTACGCTGCTTCCTAAATGGAAATTTGTGATATTGACCTAGTTTTATTATTTTTAATTAAATATTGTAATTAGGTTACTCGAGTGGGCCTTGGATGCCAATTCCGGTATCCGTCGCCAAGATTCGTCCACCGTTTTCCGTTCCGTCTCGACAAATCCACTAGGATCTTCAATGGTTTTCGACTTTGCCCTATTGCATTGGGACGAAATGGTTAAAGCGTAAGTTAAATACAAGCCGGATCTTAATTATTTAAAAAAATCTTTGATCTTGTGACTCACGTTAACTGGGATGGACTTGATTTGACAGATTCCCAAGTCTCAACATTCTGGGGCGTTTAGTAGAGGCGATATCCAAGACGCTGGACAATGAAACACATCTAAAGAATGTAAGATTGATTAGATTGTTATGCGTCTAAGTGCTGTTTCATAAATTAATTCTTTTGGGGTTTGCAGTTGGTAACGTTAAGCGAAGGAGGCAGAGGTGATTTAGGTACTGCAACTCGGTCCGTCCAACAAGCGCTGGAGCGAACTCGGATCAATTTGGAATGGAAAAAGCGACGTCTTCCTACTGTCACTAAACTGCTGGACACTTGGTTTCGAAATCAAACCTTTAGCTGAAGACCCTGATGATGTCATTTGGCCTTAATCCCAAACGATATTCAATTGTTTAATATGGTAAACAATTGTATTGATTTCCAAAGTTGTTCCCTTTTATACCTCGACCAAATATCTGGGAATTGTTCAAAGTTCAATCAGAATCCCTTTCGCTTACGTAATAAACTAATAATCCACCCAAACGACAACATACGAGCTATCCCTTTACCTCTTATTCAATGTATCGTAAATTTACATATTTGTTCAAATTCAATAAAAGCTTTAAACTTTGACAAAAACGTGTGCGCAATGGAACGACAGCCAATTGCCCGAAATAGGACATTCTCTCATGCAAATTAAACGACAATTTTCAGTCGTTGAAGGATGTCCCGAATTCGGGAGGGAAAAAGAATAATTGTTATTACCACTAATGGAGTGTTCAAAAAAAGCTGATTCAATTAACAAAAGGCGAGACTGCAACCGGTTAGAATAAATTAAGCAGCTGTCACTCCATGTTGCCTAACAACCTTTGGAACGTAAAACGTCAGTTTCACCTTCGGGGGGCCGTTTTATACGATGGTTTACGTGATCGAACAACGCCAGGTGAGTAGTTAGATAAATGCAGCTACCGGTTTTCATCCAAAACTGCCGGCCATTTTTAAGCATGTATGGAATAGAAACATTATCGAGTTGTGTTACTATTCCTTTTGACTTTCTACCGCTGCCTTGACGATCAGCATTTCAGTTTGGTGGACTATTGGTGTATTTAAATTCAGCCTTAACCTCGGGGTTGTTGAATTGCGAATCTAATTCAGCTCTCAAGGAAAGTGAAATGAAACTTATTTCCCGGCATTTCCCATGTTCCTTGATGAAATGAAATACGTACATAAGTTGACATGGAAATTGCAACTTCTGCTCTATATCCCAGTGTTCAAAAAGTTCACACCTGAATGCAGCCCAAACAATTTTAAAAACTCTTGCTTCTGAACAGCTAGTATATCGACGTAAAACTTGTTTGATTACTAGCGTTGCAAATTTAGTTTTGAAAAAAATGAAATTTAACGAAATTTAATCGTTAATAATTTTGGTTTTTCAGAAAAACGTAGTAATAAAGAAAGCTATGTCTGTGTCTACCTCGGCCAGCTTTGAACTCCAGATATTGGCAAAACTAGATTTGTAACGCTATTGATTACTGACAAAATTTTATACTATCAAGTTAAATGCAATCACGTAAAAATGATTGCCCTACATCCATAATAAAAGACGGCCCTGAAAAGGAGTAAATACTGAAAAAATGCCCAGGAAAAACGGAATCAAGAAACACCTTGGCCATTACTATAGAAACCTGTGTGTCTACTTCGATAAAAGGCATGCTGTCCGTGAGTGCTTCCAATCGATTAAATGGCCGAGTGTACAAGCTGCGGATGACACGTGTAGCCGTTTCCTACTTGCACGTCTCTTTCTCGTGATCTCATTTCCTTTCACGTTCTGCTGCCCTCCTTTTTTTCTTACTCTCGGTTTGATTTCCGTTCGCCGATGCATTTACCATTAGTCACAAAATCCAATAAAAGTTTCGACGAGTGTGTGTAGCCATAGGTGAATGCGTACGTGATGCCGAGTTGGAAACTTATACACCAAAAGTCTAACAGCCAAGTTTTGATTATTACGAAAAGAGCCGGACTTATATGTAGAAAAGTCAAATGATACACGTTTTACAGCGTCTATACATAGAAGTCGTTAAAATAAAGAACAAAACTACTCGCCATCGCATCTGACACTCTCCATGGCTGCGCCAGTTAGCCTATCGATTTGTCCAAGTAAAAAAAAAAGGCAAAAGATATCCTGACAGGTTTGGAAGACCTCTAAATGTGACACTTAGACTTTTGGGGGCATAGCCAAGGCTCTGAATTGAAGTACCCAATCGCCACAGTGTTGCCAGGATATGTTCCTAGTTGCTTGGGTTCTTTTCTTCTAGACTTATATCCGGCTATACTACACATTCAACCCCCTCTATATTCTCATCTAACTCCCAGTAGCGCACGTACACATCTCATCCACTCTCTTTTCTTTGGGGGCTAACACATGCATATAATAATAGCCATAAAAGGTACCAAGTTTAGCCGTTTCCAAAGAACGCACTAGTATACACCTGCGATATTGAATCTAACGACAAAGAACGGGAAAAACGTACGTCGAAAGGATGGAACTGCGAATGGGACTCGGGACACGAGACTTGGGCGACACGTTCCGCCTGTTTAGTTATCACCATGACAACGACGTGAGCATAAACGAGTCCGACAGAACCAACTTCATTGTACAGTAAGTCTTAAAAACCCACGTGATATTCCACTTTGATAATATTTTTCCAACGAATTCAGTTATAGGCCCGGCATGGCTCAAATCAAATCATCTTCTAAAAAAAGTTGTCAACGGTATTATTTGATCATCTCGAATCCATTCTATTTCGACACTATAAATTGAACTAGGACGTTGAATCCGCCGGGAAATCGATTGCTTATCCGCGCGCAGCAGTTGCTGTCGGATGCGTTTTTCTCGGTAAACAGAGATGCTCTCATCTCAAATTCTTTTGGAAAATGTTTGATCGTAATCTTCTCCTCTCTTTCCTTTTCGCCGAACGTGTAAGAGCGACACGTTTGGCCCAAAGATGGCAAAGAGCACTCGTGCGCGCTTTGAGCGATCCCAGACTTGATGATATTTGTCGACTTTGTCACGTCGTCTATATACGAAAAAAGGAGGGAAAATAAAAAAACGGGTCTAAAGTTATACTACGACGTTCGGGATGGCGTTGCCGAGTCGTCAGAGCGAGTGACACGAGACTCCGTCCGTGTCCGTCGATCGGCTTTCCGGCACTTGTTGACTCTAGTGCTGCGACGGAAGAGTTTCAATTCTCTTTTCCATTTATATTCTAGAGGGCAATAAAGGTCGGGGCCAACGAACTTGACTTGGCTCCTGTTGGCCGGGAGAAGCTTTTTCTCCCGCTACGTTTCAATTCAATTGCCATTTTCATGCACATCTGACTGCTGGTTTTGTATGTGAGAAACGGATAGCAAAATACCTGCTTCATGACCATTTTCATTGGCATTTAAGCAAACCAAAAGGCTTAGAACCATTACTGGGAGTGCTGCGCTTCATGTAAAACTCTGAGAATCACGTCGTTAATTATGCAGTTTGCTATTAGGGCCGAATACGTGAGTGGTGACGTACGTAGAAGGACTTTGTCTACTCCCTGGTAGAGGATTTTGCAATTATCTTATGCTGTGTGCGCAGCAAGACCAACAATATTGGTCACTCTGGGGATGGAATTACAAGTTACGAATACCCAAGTCAAGATACTACTGAAATCAATTTTTCAGGCCCTTTGTTGCCCACTCAGTTTTATAAATAAACAAATTCATATTTCAATCAAATGGAGTTGATGGCCGTCACGAGACTGAACGACACACGTTCCCGGCAGCTTTTTAATATGTTGCACGAACAAACAAAATCAAAATGCCTGATAATTATCGCCGAACAAACATGTTACGAATATTTTTAATTAAAATTCTTAATCAAGAAATTAAGAATTTCTTAAACGTTGATGACGTGAGTTATTTCGCTAGACGGTCAACAAAAGCTTCAAAAGATTCATTAAATCATTTGATAGCACTCGATAGCACTCGAGAGATGCGCGCGCAATGTACATATAACCCATTGAAAAAGCAATCTGTCCAATCCCGCGATGGCGTCTGGTTTCTGCTGCTGCTGCTACCCAGGATCACGATCTTTGCTCCTATATAAACGGGACTGTTCGTGTATCACGTACACTCTCTTTCTCAGCTTCACAGTGCAAACTAGTCTACATCTCATCTCTCTCTCTCTCTCGATCTTTTGGAAAATTGAATTGAAATCAAAGAAACGGTCAGTTATTTTACCAAAATATTTTGCTATAGAATTTGGTTTTAACTTTTCTCAATTATTTTCTTTAGATCTGAAATGCGGGTTCACCTTGGATTTCTAAGCCGGAAGAGCTCAGAGTCGCCCCTGTCGACTCGACCGCTGCCGGAAGAGGCCAAGAAATGGTCTGAATGTTTCACGACCCTCATGACATCTAAATGTAAGTTGATTCAAACTCAAATCCACATGAGAATCTTGACTTAATGATTGATTTTTCTTTCTACAGATGGATCGTCACTTTACCGGGCGTTTTTACTCCGCGAATACAGCAACGAGAACCTGGAATTTTGGCTGGCCGTCGAATATTACCGCAACACCAAACCCAAGAAGATGGCAGCCAAAGCGCAACAGATTTACAAAGATTTCGTGGCCGTCCAGGCACCCAAAGAAGTAAGTTTTCAATCCCCTTAAAATTAGAGTTGAATTGAATTATTTTTCAAATCAAATAATCATTATCATTCCAGATAACTAATTCTTTACTCTCGTTTGTTTTAATCAACAGGTCAATCTGGATGCCGAGACGAGACTCATCACTTTGACCAACATTCAGTCGGGCAATCCGGATGAGCATGTGTTTGACCGTGCCCAGAGACGCATCCAGCACATGATGGAACGCGATTCTTACCTTCGTTTCCTCCAGTCGGGACTCTTCCTCGAACTCGTTCACACCGAAAACTATCCACCTTGCTAATCCGCCGATAGTAAATCCTCATCCGTCTTGCTACCTTATACCTTATCATCAACTCAACTTGCCATACGAATTCATTTCAATTTTCCTTCAACTCTAGTCTGTCAAACTGTGATTTTCTTCCGTATGATTCAATTTTTTTTAAACTAATATCTGAAACGATTGATGGGCGGGTCCCGACATTTTTTATTCCTATCGCTCCCGTGTTACCAGATATTCAAAAAGATTTAACGTGTATACTTGTTTTGATAAATAAATAATTCCAATAAAATGAAAACGTGACTTTCCCTACTATAACAAGTGCACACGCGAAACAAGCTGGTATTTATACCTCGTCAAAAAGAAGAGGTCCAGGAGTTTTACAAAAACTGACAAGAGAAAATAGTTGCAATCATCCGCCTAGCTCAGGAATAATCCTACTTCGTAACGATTTGAAATCAAGGCCACCAAATAGTCACAAAGGAAGAATAGAGATGAATTTGTCCTACCTTTAAGCCTGGGAAATACGGCCAGGCATTCACAAGTGACACTCCATCCGAAGAATAGTTGAATTCACCAAGCAGGCGGGATCGGAAAAAGGGTCTCGTGAATACACCCACACTCGCATGGGGTGTACACGTGAACAGGGGGATTTAAAGAAAGGGGAAGCTAGATACTCGGCCGACATCGGTAGTTTCTCCTGGTTTCTCCTTTCAAACTGGATGCTGTTTATCTAAATAAAAAATTTAAAAAAGTGTTACGAAAAAGTTTTATACAGAAACGACAAGTCAGGAAAAGTTGAATGTGAGTGTGTAAACCCTTAATTTTAAGAAACAAGAGAACTTGAGGTTTCACTGTAATACACTGTATTGACTCAAGGCATGCACAGATTAATAAAAGTAATGAAATTCATTATACCCAAGCGATGACACTAAGATTGTTGCTGATGCCAGGTCCAGCACAAGCAAAACTTGCATATTTTTTGGTGGCTGTTTCAAGCCTTAAATCTGCACAAAGAAACAGGTCAAATAGTGCAAACAAACTGCAATGCATACGCAAGGGGGCTTACAAGATTTATGTTCTAGTCAGAAACTAATAACATTTCACACATTTGAGACAGGTTTAACTCTTCTTATCCTCCCATAATCATTCTATTTGTAATCTTGGTTTTATTTACCTGCTCAACAGCATGGAATGTGTCTTTAGCTATTGCATAAAGACACGCGACCACAACAGTTAGACGACCACACTTTCGTAATTTTATTTCGGAAATGGTGCAAGCAGACGACACTAATCTTCTAATTATTCACGATTAAGATATCGATATACCCCCTCCCCTAATTCCAAACCGCTCTCAACCAATAGAAGCAGTTTAATTTCCCGCGCTCGACATTCACAGAATGGATCGGGATTATTTTAATATCAAATAATTCCTCCCATCAAGTTTTACTATTTTCCCCTACCACACTCAAGTTAAAAGTAAAATCTTTACGAAACCCACAAATAATTTTACTTTTAGACCGAAACCCGCCACAACAATAACACCCCCACCTCTTGGAAGCCAAGAGGGAATAACGTTCACGAATGTTGTTAGGCTTCTATTCACAAAGAAACTTTTTCTAAACAAATTTCCAACTTTATTGTTCCCGCAGGCAGGTCGTTATGGCTATAGCAGTCGACGCATGAAAACAAAAAATAAGGATAGAAATATGTAAATGTCAGCAGTCCTATACCCCTTCGTGATTAAAAAAAAAAAAAGACTCCCGCGTGACGTATATAAAAGCTGGCAATCATTTCTCCCATTCAAATCAAATGTGACCAAAGGAATGAAAGAGAAGATTGTCCTTTGAGTGCTAGTGGTAGCACTAGCACTTTCTTAGCGCTATCTTGGATAAGGCCACAATCACGTGAGTCTCGTGTCACGCGGGCTTCAGTATTTTAGGCTTCAGCAGAGCTCTATTGTTCCGCCTCCGCTTGTACATTGCACATTGTACTACAAGGAAAACGTTTTTGCGATATCGCACACCACCGAAATAAAGAAATGTACATAGGCGGTCACGGATGCTGCGCACCTGTTCCGGTTTTATTTCTGGTTATCTTTTTCAAGATTTTTAAAAGAAAATCGATTTGCTGGCGAAAGGGAGGAGGGACTCGTTCGCTTGGATGTATATAAGATACAACGCAATAAATCAAATAAATGGCGATGATCTATAAACCTTGTATATCGTTTCTATTTCCGTCCGCCACTATATTCGGTTGACTGGTGTTTCTCCGGTTAGTCACGCGTCAACGTCACTATTTTAAAGCGACTCCGGTGTGTATCTGTGTGTGTGTACATCGTCTCGTAGCAGGGACATGTTCATCTGTCATAGTTACCTATATATACTGTAGCAACAGCAGTGTGTTGCAGCACTCTATACATCTATTAATAATAAGATGAAGAAAATAAGGTTAATAGACTCCTTTAAACGAAAAATTCAATTCTTTTAAACGCCGTCGTCCCGCACGAGCGCTTTACGAGGGCTCAGTGCGTAGTAGCCTATCGTTTATTACAAGGAAAAGACAAAAATATACTCGATTGAATTGCGCAGTCTCATCAATATGGCGTTTAAATTTAAACTCTAAAGAATAATCAAACTGAAATAGATCCGTTTTATAGATGGGGGCTGGATTGGGAGGCACGTGCAGAAATGCGGTTTGGCGGATTTTGGGTGCTCTCGTGAAGAGGCTTACGCGCTTTTCCCGCTTGATCCTCTCGCTCACGAAGTTGAGTCTCGTCCAACGTCTAGCAGCTCCAGGAATTCGCGAGAGTTATTCCGTGATGCGGACAGCGGGATCTGCGTGATGGGGATGACGAGTTCAGAAACATTATACAGAAGGGCGACGTGATCCGCGTTTCTTTTTCGCGTGAAAGAGTAAATCTTCATCTATAAGGAAATCGAATTAAATTCTGGCACGTTTTTATTTGAAACCATCACATCCTCTAAATGTAAAAGAATCGGATTTAGAAATATTTAGGAATATCATTCTTGGTCATTTTATTCTGTGTGGTGTGATATTCAAGTTTCAGGTAGAGACACTATTGGATTGGCATATTGCGTGAGAATTACCGTGCCTGCGTTAGACCCCCAAAATAAAGCCCAGACTTCCCAAAGGAAACATATGTTCAGTTGAATTGTTTGCTTTGGGAAAGTTAGATATTCGATCACATTTGTTCAAATAGACAGCAAATATACCATATTGCATTCGTACGTTCTATTAATTAAGCTGAATTTACTATAATCAAATAATGAATTCATGATAAAAACACACATTTTAGGGCAATCATTTTATTTTAGGCTTTTTTTCCCAATTAATAAAGGAAATGTAATTATTTCCAACTAATGAAACAGGTAAATAATCATGCCCAATTTGTTGTTGTTTGCAATTATTTCTGTTAGCCCTTTTCTGGCGATCAGCTCTTCAATTATTCTTGAGGGCTGCTCGGGGCTGCCATTACGTCACAGCTTATGATTTCTTATAGTGGCCAAAAGCACCGTTGCCCCCCGTATAAGCTGGAGCATTTGCTGGAGCAGCCGTTGGTTTGGGAATTCCGAAGGCGCCGCAACTTTTGCCAGGAAGTGGCTGACAATTACACGTTTTTCGAAGAATGAACTAGGCGGCCCGGAAGTAATCCTATCGACAAATGTCTGAATTTAACACCGGCTGTGCTAGCTAGTGTGTTGCGTAACGGGATTAATTGGAGTGTGTTTGTCAACCCACTTTCTACTGAGTGATGATATGTAATCTCATATTTTCTTAATAATTTAATGTGAGATAACTATTATCTGTCTTCATGATTGAGTCTGCTATAATAGCAAAAAGCTATTATCAGAGGAATCTGAAAGAATCTGATTGCTGGCTTGACATGCCCAACAGATATGGCTTATCAAGACGGTATTCAGAACAACAAATAATAGTTATCCTGTTCCTAATTTTCACTGATTTCATTATCAGAATATCAACTAAAAGAATCAACCTAAAACGAGTGGCATTAGTGCCGCAGCTATTAACTGCATGGAAAGACTTCTATGCATTCGATTTTCACATAAATCAAAGAAACTGGCAGTTCGTTCAATTGCAATCAATGCTCACAAGGTCATAACTTGAAAATTGCAATTAAAAGCACAATGAACATAGTTTTAAAGCGGACGAACCTGGGGCAAACTGTTCTTTGGTGGCTATAAGAACCAAACAAACGTATGACCAATGAAAATGTTCATATTAATCACAGACATTATTATTGCACCACCTTAATGACTGCGGTAGGAAACGCTAAAATTCCGTGAACGAAAACGAGTTACCCGCGATTGAAGATTAAAATTTTTCCCGCGTTGAAAAAATGTTAAATTTGAAATTATTAGATCATACTCATAAGCCATCAACACGTTTAAATTATTCCTTTCGACGCGCTCATCAAAACTGACGACCAGCAACAACTTATATTAAAATAAAACTTTCCTGATTCAATTATATCAGCCCACCAACATGTTTTTGATGTAGCTGGTAGATCTGGCTACCACTTAGGAGCAGCCGTTGGCTTGGGCTTAGCTGTTGGCTTGGGTCCAGCAGTTGGTTTTGGCTTAGCCGTTGGCTTGGGTCCAGCCGTTGGCTTGGGTTTAGCGGTGGGTTTAGGTCCAGCAGTTGGTTTGAGCATTTGCTGGAGCAGCCGTTGGCTTGGGCTTAGCTGTTGGCTTAGGTCCAGCAGTCGGTTTAGGCTTAGCAGATGGCTTAGGTCCAGCAGTCGGCTTGGGCGCAGTCGTCGGTTTGGGCTTTTTCGTCGTCTGGGCCTCCTGTTATATTCCGCAAAAAAAAGAAAATTAATTCAATTAAACATATGTTTTAGCGATTGAATTTCTATCTTATCGCAGCGACAGCGAGGAACACGAAAATTAGGACTAGGATCGCGAAGAATTTCATTTTGGTGCTGGACAGGAGTGATACTATGGGCCGTCTACATCCAACGACCTGTCAATTTATATTCGTTACCGTATCGCTGGCAATAATCGATCGATTTATTATTGCTACAGCTTGATACGGTTGCGGTAATTGCGGATGTGCATCTGTTCAGCAACGCTTTTATAGCAAATATACCATATTGCATTTGTACGTTCTATTACAAGAACCTTAATTAGGTTAAACAATCTTATGCTAGGATTTTATCCCAAATTTTAATTAAGCTGCATTATTAACCATCATCAAATAATGAATTCATGATAAACACAGCAATTTTTGGGGCAATCATTTTATTTTAGGCTGATTCTTTTCCAATTAATAACAGCAAATGTACGTAATTATTCCCAACTAATGATACAGTTAAATAATCATGCCCAGTTTTTTTAATAGTTTGCAATAATTTCTATTAGATCTTCTTCGGCGGTCAGCTCTTCAATTATTCTTGGGGGCTGCCATAGCCTCACAGCTTATGGTTTCTTGGTGGGCTTGGGCTTAGCTGTTGGCTTGGGCTTAGCCGTTGGCTTGGGTCCAGCAGTTGGTTTTGGCTTAGCAGTTGGTTTGGGTTTAGCGGTGGGTTTAGGTCCAGCCGTTGGCTTGGGTTTAGCAGTCGGTTTAGGTCCAGCAGTCGGTTTGGGCTTGGCAGTCGGTTTGGGCGCAGTCGTCGGTTTGGGCTTTTTCGTCGTCTGGGCCTCCTGTTATATTCCGTCAAATAATTTATAAATGAATTCAATTCAACATATTTTAGCAATTTAATTTCTATCTTACCGCAGCGACAGCGAGGCACACGAAAATCAGGACTAGGATCGCGAAGAATTTCATTTTGGAGCTGGACAGGAGATATAATATGGGCCTCTACATCAAACGACCCGTCAATTTATACTCGTTGCCATATCGCTGATAGTAATCGATCGATTCCTTATTGCTACAGCTTGATACGGTTCCGGTAATTGCGGATGCGCATCTGTTCAGCAGCGCTTTTAATATAGAAAATCTGGTTGGAATTGGTTAGAAAATTTGTTTGATCTAGTCGAGTAAATACAGCAGCTCTATCGCGGTACCGCTGCTGGGCCGTTCGTGAAATCTATTTTCCCTCAGCAAATACTACTGTACGTACCTGCTGTACGTCAGGTGCGTGCCCAGCTGGCCGGGAAATAATCGTTCTAACTATACGTGCTGAAGCGCACGCACAACTACGAATATAATGGGCTTTAGATTATGTACTTGGTCGGCTATTGGTTGCACCATTTTCAAATGATTTCGCATATCATTTCTCCTTGAGCGATTTTTGAATGTTTTGAATTTGGATTCTCCAGCAGTGTCTATATTTGATCTGGTGATGTTTGCGTATAGAAGGCCGCCGGGTTTGAAAATGATTGAGCAATTGGCATAAAATCGCATTTGTACACGCACATTGGTCAATGGTCAAAAGATTGAGGTCGATTTCTCTGAGTGACGTCGTGACTTCTATCCCATGTGGAAGATATTCGTCGACAAAATTTGCTGACTAGAAACTTATCTTCCTCAAATGAATGTCACTCACGACAACCGCTTATTACATCCGCATAATAATGGGCGACATTTATTTTTAAAACTGAAAAGGTTCTCAAAAAGTTCCTTTTTCTTAACGATTTCCCGCTCCATTAAATTTCCAACCGCAAAATTTGAATAGTAGGTCTGCAAATTTAAAAAACAAATCTACTAATTCAGTCGGAAGAAAGCTATAAGGACAACAGGTTTAGAAAGTTATATATTTTTTCAAAGTCAACTAATTGAATGAAAATTCTATAAGGTTATTGAACTCTTCTATATCAATTCTGATGGCCTACTTTCAATTGCCAGTAACAAGAACAAACCGAATATAATATAACAATGCGCAGCTTTCACCTTTTATAATCAGAGTTATTATTAATTTTTTACATCACCGCTTGTCGACAAATTTCTTGTCGCTACCGGCTGTGTGTGGTCTGTTTAATTAAATTGTTCATCATTCTCATTTAATGCCAACCTTCACGCCCTTGTTCTCTGCACGGGAGTGTATTGATTTCATTCACGCTAAAAGCGCACATATCGGTCTGACGTTTTGGCTGATTAATGTGTTGCGCATTGAGATGTTTGATATTCAGCTCAGTCTCTAGGTCACCGCCGCTGATTTTTGTACACGCTAGAAACTCGCGGTCCAAGGTATGCGCGTAATAGCAAATGACCTCAAGGCATTAATCTGCAACTGATCCGCTATCCCCTCACTTGGCAACCAAATTATCCGCCAACATTTTCCATCCAAAGCTTATATTCCCAAGGATCAGATAATATTTTTTAAGGGTCACTGGGTTTATAGACATATTTTGTGCGTTTCCACAAGAATATAAAAAGACGTCATCACATGGTAAGGTTGTCATCTGGCTGACAGATTTGATCATAAAAATGTTAGACGACCGTCAGAAATTGTTTTTGCGATTTGGCTGAAATTTGTTTGTTTTTTGTTTGGGTTTGCAACCCACAAACGGATGCGCAGTTAACCAGTCTACGTGTCCAAGTTGTCGTCTATATTGCCCGGTTAGTAATGGCCAAAAAGAATACAAGTGTGCCAAAAAAAGCTATCGAGCAAAACAATCCCGCCATGTTGCTATTTCCCCCGGAATTATTTGCGCATTATTTGTCGTCGTAGGAAACACACAGCACAGAGACAGACAGACAAAGTCAAACTGTTGTTGTTGTCCCCACCTCTCACCAGCATAGCCATATTCAACTTTGGCGAGGTTTTCCAATGCAACACGACCCTCTGACCAGTCAACCGCGGTATAAAAAGCCGGAGCGCTTGGCTTTTTCAAATCAAACAATTCCTCACCAGCGCAACTAACAGTTTATACGTGCCATCTCCCATCTAGATTCTCAGCAGAATATACGTAATACATTTAAGTTGATTGGGTTTTAAATTTTGATTTTTCCTGGTTTTTTAAAAAAATTCAGAATAATAATAATGGCGTCCAATAAAATGATGAAAAGTATTGTTGCCAAGCGTCTGATGTCGTCAGCATCTGGCAGCGAATCTTCCAGATACATTTCACCGGTCTCAGCTCTAAGTAAGTGATTTTTAATTAAGTCATTTAAAATTACAGGAGAAATAGAATTGAATTGATGTCAAATCATATAGGTCAAATCAGTCACAAAGTCAGTCCGTTCGAGCAGCGATTGCTGGTGTGGAGCGGGCAATTCAAAAAGATCACAGATGTTCCATCTCTCGTCTCGTAAGTGTACTACTATCATTGAATTATTATCACGTTTTCACGCCGTTAATTTCTCGTGAAATTTAAATTAGACGCGACACGATGGAAAGGGCCCGCAATCACTACCGGATTCGTGTCAATCTAATCATCGCCGGAATCGCCGTGGTGGGCTCGTTCGCCATGGTCATCAGCGGCAAGAATGCCGCCCATCGCGGTGAAAACATCAACGACTACAACGCCGAATGGCACCGACGATACAACGAGGCTCATAAGTTCGACCCCACCCATTAAATTGATATTATTATTAACGCGGTTAATAACGCGGAAAAATTTTTTATAAACAAGCGGAAATTGTAAAAAAGAGGACGTTGACAATGAATTGACTGTTAGATGTCGTGACTGGTGATAGTGTATCGCTATATAGCCCCCCCCCCCCATTCCAGCCTAGAATTTTAGCCGCTCAAATTTGTTCTTCATTTGCTTCTGCCAATTATTTTTTAAATAGTGATTAATCAACGATCTGTGTTGTGGTATTATTTCGTAGACTAGAGAGTCCTCTCATTTGACTCTTTAAATTTTTTGTTCCAAGGAAAGATTTCGTATTATCTGAAATAAACAGTTGAAAGTTCAAGTTCACGCATGAGTTGCTACTTTATTTTGTATACAGCCTACGTGGTTTGAAGCACAACACTTTGACGCACTCTAGAAAATTACAAAATCATTATCAAGATGACAACTATTTCAGCCGATAACATCTTATCGAGTAAATGTTTAATGTTTTCATCCGTTGTCGATGATGTAATAACAGTTGGCGGATTTGGCAACGCGCATTTACATATCCCGTCGTCCGTTTGGAATTTCAGCCGCCAGCACTATACAGCTCACATGAGCCAAACAGACGTTTGATTATGTACATTTTATACCCAACGAACGTAAACAAGTTTTTATTTTTTTTTTTTTTATTTCTCCCGCGTCTCTCTATACCCCCCACATATAAAAACGAGATTGACATGATTATATTGGGAGTGGTTCCCAAACCGCTCCCTTTACGTCTAGTCGAGAGTTGGCCTAGCAACTAATACCGTAGAAAATTAAACAGAAAAGAATTTGTCTCTTTCTTGGGTGTGTTATATTAGACCAGATATACACCGGTCATTTGTCCGTGAAAAAAGCCACAAACATACTTCTTCGTTCGTTCGTTGCTAACCGAACGTTCAGGTTGATAAATAAGAAACCAAACCAAAATTAATGAGATGCGCATCTACGGCGAATAAAGTCAACGGCTCCTTAAAAAATCAAAACTTTTTAGCAAAAGAAAAATATAAGACCAATAAGAAAACTCGTTTGGCCACCGCCTATTCGTCTATCATTCGCATATCCTGTTTGGATAATGTGTTGTTCACGCACACCTGAATTCGCCCTCCAGGCAAATGTACAGATACTGGAGGATTTGTACAGTGAGTGCACATATAAGAAAGTCACCGACACTCTAGACGTGCAGGGCTGGGCAGTGCTGGGCCAACCACGTACACCACCATCACCCCACACACCGTCAACAACAACAACAACTAAATGTTGCTGAGACTGCTGCGCAGTTGCGTTGTATGTATTATGTGGTAACCGACTATATTTTGTATCCCCCCCCAGACCGCCTTAGGCGATTTTTTTAGGACGCCATCATCAACAAGAAATGTGTTTATAGCAGAAGCAGTAGACGTAAAATCCCGCAGGTCCGGGAGTCTATTGTATCTATACTACTACGACGCACGTGAATAAAAAACGTGACTTTCACTGCTGTGGTTAAATAACTTTCGTTTAGTCGTATACTGTGTGATGTAATCGGGCAGATGTAGTCGTTTCTCTGTTATTCACTTTGGTTTTATAAAAAATATACTATTCTATTCACGACAAATTGTAGGGGAGGGGATGTTGGTGCGGTGGTCATTTATGGCAGTGTCGAAGGTTTTAGTTTTTGAACCAGTCACGCGACTGCGCCATAATGGACCGCACGAGAGCCGGTCCTTTATTTCTTATTGGTGAACATTTCGGGTCAACTACGTTTATTTAATTCAATTATTCCGCATTATTTTGGGGTTGTACATTGTTACATCAATTTTGGTTATTGGCGTTCAAGGGGGGGGGGGGAATCCCGACCGAAACCTTTTTGAATAATTAATTTGTACATAGAAAATGACAAAACCCAATAATAAAACTGAAAAAAACTGAACAAAACAAAGTGCCTTGTTATTATTTTTATTATTTATTTAGTGCGTCGTTCATCTGCGTCGAGGGAAAGTCAAATTTGATTTGGGGTTGAAATGAAGAATCCCGACGGAAACGTTATTTATTTTGAATAACAAATTTGGTAGGAGATACACACAAACTCGAGAGTCACCTTATAAAGCTGAGCTGTCTCCAAAATAAGTTTGACACGCACGTCTGAGCGCAGCTGCGTACGGGAAAACCTGAAACCGCGCGTCGTCCCCAGGTGAAACTGGGAACGAAACCCCAAACGAAAACAACAACAACAACTGGCAAACAGAACACAGCCCCTCCTTTTTTTGTTCCATTTGATATTCATATGCGTCATCGTAGAATAAAACATTGAAATAACCTCAAATCTAATGGCAATATATTTTTATTACGTTACAGAAATCCTTAAATGATGGGGACTCTACACGCATGCATATTATCGCGTGATTGGTGCTGGGGGGTTCAAAGTTGTGTTTACAAACAACACGTACACTCGGATACACACACTGTGAGAACCGTGGAAACAAATGGAATATCCTGTGCCGCCCGTTACATGTGATACACCCGGCAGATTATTTATTTAAAAAAAGATTACAAGAGTAAATAAATATCACAGCCGCTTTAAGGGAGACCATTTTCTTATCTTTTGATTCACATTTTTTAAAAAAAAGGAAGAAAAGGAAAATCAGAGTTATTTGTTTGTTTGTATAGGAGCGATCTACCTTGCCAACTGTGTAGAGTTGTTGGTATTCTGATATAGTAGCCTGTCCGGCTATAGCTGCTACTGCTGTTACTAGGAGAAACATGTCAAGATGAGGAACGCGTGTCAAAGGACAGGTTGAAAGACCTCGAGGTCTCTGCCAGTTTGTTTTCCTATAGCTCCTTCAAAAAGTTTCCCTTGGCAAAAGAAATGGTAGGGGGGAGAGACAAATATAATGAGTTCGTGATTTAGGCCGACTGCAGCAGTTCAAGCAACCCTCTACATTCTATTTTCTCCTTTGCTGGAGCTCGGCTTCTTCTTCTCAGTGCACAACGGAAAAAAAAGAAGTAGGTCGTGGTTGGAAAATGACTTTTACACATTTCAAAAATACCCTCAGCTGGAGGCCTATAGAATTTCCCCCTATAGACATCCCCAACCCACCAACAGATGTTGACTCTTATCGGCGGTTGTACAAGAGTGACAATGTTTCGGCTTCACGAAAGAGCATGAGCTTTTTTCTCTGCCCAATGTGTAGAAAAGTGGAGCAAAGAGGGAACGAACTGATGAATGCCGGTGGGAAGAGAGAAATTGAAAACATCAGTCAGTCTGGGTGCAGTGAGTTGTTGTTTCGGTCTTCGATAAGGCCAGCAGCAACCGCGACGCACTGTACGGCGTGTATCTTTCTCTCTGTTGCTGGGCGAACGTTTCAAACAGCACGTAGGCCATCTGAAAAACTGGTTTCCTATTGGAGCCATTATAAATGTACTGCTGGGCACGGTGAATTTGTATACAAACAAAACACTCACGCTGCCGACGACTCCCTTCTTCTTCTTCTTCTGGTCGAGGCCACGTACCGTTTGTCCTTCATCGGCTATTTTGTTTTTGTTCTCAGATTATTCACATCGAATTCTTCTTCTTTTATAAACAAATTTAAGAATCAACGTGCCTTAAATGGTGATAACAATTTCGGTTGCCATGTGCATTTTGATAATTCTAGTCGGTGGTTTCTGCGCGCTGTTGCTCTCCCGGGAGGTTCGTTGAGTTCGTCGTGCCGGCAAAATATACTGCGCAGTTCTTCCATCACATGCACGCAACACGTGTGTAACGAAAGAGCCCTCGGCGGCTTTCAGCGATTCGGCGAACGGTTGGATGTAAACAGAAACAGGTTTTCGCGTGGTTTTCAAAACAACAACAACAATAACAATTTTGGTTTCTCGAATGTTACTCGATCCGGTTGTGGAACTTAATGATAAGATGAACGAAGGGCAAAGAAAAATGGATTTCCCCAACTTATTTTAGAATTGATTTTTTCGGATATGCAAATGAAGTACACTTTGGGAATAATTAATTAGCTCTCGAGACTATTAATTCTAATACCTGAAATTATCTGGTAGGAGATTCCAGCGGTAACTCGTTTCTATTTTTCACTTGACGGGACGACATGACGGACAAAGGTAGGCCGTCTCTAGTACATCCAGACAATGAGCCTATAATATAAAACGTAGTTTATGTAGGTCAGACGGAAAGGTTATCGATCTCTCTCTCACTCACACACAATGCGGGTGGTTGTGTAGGTTAGTGCGCAGCACCTAGGCCTACTTTTTAATTCGATTCCACCCCTCCGTGTTTTATTTGAAGGGTCCAACGGTTGGTTATACCCTGCTGATACCCACGTGCCCATCCGCGCTGTACTCATGAATTATTTCTATATGAGGAAAGAAAGTTACTTAAAGGACAAAGTTAAATATTTCTTTAAATTCAAAGGGCCTTCACACAGTTTTGATATTCTATTTATATATATAAAAATGTTTTTAGTTTACAATTGTGGGCCTTGAAATAAAATTTCCAAGTGCCGTCCACTTCCGAGGTTGAGAGTTTCGTCCTCGATCTGTCGTTGACAAACAAATCGAACGCTTATCTCAGGCAACCTATATTTCTGATGACACAACGGTCGTCCGTCTATCCGTTTGTTTTGCTAGCTATCTTCCGACAAGGTTCCGCACGCATCTATTAGATATGTGGCCGGACACGTAGACACTCGTCGAGTATAGTATTGCTATTACGTAGGAGAGAAGAAAAATAAGAGTTAGATAATGTCAATGTGTTTTCATGGCAAAGCACATGGCAGAGAATGGCGTACGTGACCAATCTACCACCTCTCTCCCTTCGTTCGTCTATTTACCATTGAAGTTTTTTAGTCGAGTCCCTTATTGTTGTTGTGGAACGCCTCCCATGTTTGGGACTTTCTGTTTTGCTTCCTTCTTCGCCTATCCATGTGGCGGCCCCCTCCCCATCCACCCGTTTCCACCTCCATTCTCAACATGGGACCGACTCGGCGTATAAAAAGACGGCCCCTTCGCTCATTCGAATCAAACTGTCTCTCAGCTCCAACCAGCTCAAACGCAAAGCAATTCTATTGCATCTTCAAACTCTCTTTTTTGAAAGTTATTTCCCAACGTTTTTTCAAAAAAAGGTATTGTTTGAACTTTCTCCTCTTCCGACGACAAACTGAATAGATCAAATAGTACAATTGTAAATCAAAAGTGAAATAATATTTAAAAAAAATTTAAAACGTTCAGTTCCATCATCAAAATGGCATCTCAACTCACCAAGACAAGCATTGTTGCTAAGCGCCTCATGTCCGACTCTGCCCGATACATTTCGCCCGTCTCCCAACTTGGTAAGTTCTTTTAATTCACGATTTAAATGTTGAGCCGGTGCTTATACATTTGTGTGTGAATTATTAAGGTCAAATTGCCCACAAAGTCAGCCCCTTTGAGCAGCGATTGCTCGTCTGGAGTGGCCAGTTCAAGAAGACCTCCGAAGTTCCTTCTCTCGTCTCGTAAGTTCTATAAACCTATAATTAATATTGGATAGGTTAATTAATCAATTGATTTGAATTCATTATTGGCACCTAACAGGAACGCAATGATTGAGAACGCTCGCAGCCACTTCCGGATCAAGGTGAATTTGATCGTTGCCGGAGCTGCCATCTTCGGCTCTTTCCTGATGGTCATCAGCGGCAAGAACGCCGCCCATCGCGGAGAAAACATCAACGAATACAACGCCGAATGGCACCGACGATACAACGAGGCTCACAAATACGATCCTATTCAAAACGATCATCATTAAACGATCTTCAGTGATTAATATAAATAATGTCCATAGCAAAAAAAAACAAAAAAAAAACAACAAAAAAGTCAAAAATCTAAAAAAAAATAATTAAATAATGGTGTAATGTATACGGACCAATTGTTTTGTCTTTGATAGTTTGTTCTTAACACTTGGCCTGGAAATTCAACGTTGTATGATGATGTGATCGGTATGTAGTATTGAGTCCTCTCATTAATTGGCCCTCTACTTTTGAATTTGCATTCTGTCCGTATTGTGTTGTATTCTAAATACAGTTAAAGTTGAGAAGAAATCATTAATTATGTTGAAATATTTTTTGAAAAACACGTTGTGACGCGCATTCTGGTCAATTGCTGAATCGACAGCTTTTTTAAAACTTGAAACTTTATAGCTTCTTACGTACGAGCTTTTGTTATTGAAATGCGAACTCTCGCGATATGAAGAAATTGTCAACAGCTCAACCAGCAGACGAGAACCATTTGCAATTCTACAAACAGGATATTTTGGAGGGAAAATGAGGTCAATAATACTCGACTGAGTTTCCAAAAAGATTTCAAACCTGAGCCCAGAATTGAAAGTTCCTCAAAAAACCCAATATAACTGAAAATCAATAGACACGATAAGAAGTTATTAAATTATGATCGCATTGTTTTACGAAAAAAAATTTTATTTTTGGACTAACTGATTTTATAATGTCTTCTTAAACTATGATGAGGCATCGGGAAGCTTATAATAATTGCGGCAATGTTCGTGAAAGACCTTCATTGTTCTTTCTTTGATGACTTCCTCCACTCCGAGTTCGGTTTGTAGAAGGCGAAGGGAAGTCTGTTCCCTCCTTAAGTGTTTGAGCAATTGAATATTGTCGGGACGCGAGTCTTTTTCCTGTTTAAGCGAACGAACCTCGCTGGCCAACACGTCAATGCACTGCTTGATTTTTTGCTCCCTACTGGTATAATTACTCTGTAACTGAAAGGCAGAATCAAATTTAAGTAAGCGTTCATTATGTCACAAATAATGAAATCAAATAAAAAGTTGCCTGTGATGCACAACATAATGTTATACCTCATCGTGTAAATGCTTGCAAGTAGCTGATGCATTGAACTGCCCTTTAAAAGAGTCTGTTGGCATTGATGTATTGAAGGTGTAAATGATCTTATCGTCCAACGTCCTCATCCTTCTGAGGGTTTCCTGTGTAATACAATCTTATTAGTAGGAGAAACAAAAAAAACTTTTTTTAAACATAGAAACTTAAGCATTGGCAATAAATTTCTTGTAAAATAATTGGATTTGACCACTTTTGATATTTGTAACACAAACAAAGTGATGACATAACAGTTTTAAGTTGACATTAGTGTTGGCTGGCTTTTTGTTATGATTTTAATACTGAAAAACAAAAATTTGAATTAAGCCATACAAACCGCTTAGTTAAAAAAAATAGACGAAAAAACTAATGTTATTAAAATCATACTTGAAATTGTAAGATATCATAACAAATTGATTTATCCCCGGCTTCTGCCATTGCTATCGAGATGCTGTTAATGATATTCTAAAATGCCGTCTGCTATGAAAACACGTGTTCGTCATCGAAATTCGAAAAACCAAACTGGCAACGCCGATGCTGACTTGCTGAGCTGAGCTGAGTAACTTTTTGAAAACGACGATTTCATGTCGTGAAAATGTTATAAGCTCGTCTCCTTTTATGATAAAAATTATCTAAGTAGTTTACTTTTCTAGACTCTCCTATCAAATTTAGGATTCATCGTTTCATTGTTTTAGTTGTTAGAAATTCTTTAGGCGTTCTGGCTAGCGTTAGCGTATAGTGAAATCAGAAAGCATGGTCAATCAATGTCGGCAGCACTAATATTTCTCGTTTTCTCTGTTTGTTAAGTAACTATATGAAATTCTAGGATAGTTCAATTGAAAAAGGATTGAAGTCTTTCGAATTATCAAGAGAATTCGAAAAGTGAAGTAGTCAAAGCCAGCAAAGTTATTCTATAACTTCATAGCGATGAAAACCATCTAGAATCATATTACTTAAAAGCCATGGCAAAACGAAACAAACATAAAAAGGCTTTAGCTGCTTCTAAAAAGAAAGAAAACCATCAGACAATCCATCATGAAAATGTACTAGGCCCAGTGACGGAAGCTCAAGTTGGTATACAAGAATACGCCAAAAAAGGAAAACCATTTTCAGCTCATTTGAAGCAATGTTATTCAGATTTCCAGGTAGGCAGCTGCTATTTTTGTACTAAAATATTGTTATCTTTCAATATTCAATATACTAGGTTCATGAAATTAGCATGGATGGGAAAATTGTCCATTTAACAGATCTCGGTCAGCTGAACCCTGAACAGAAAAAAGAAAGACTTTCAGTGAGAAGAAAGTCCAAAGATAATGCAGTACCACATGTATCTTCATACACTGAATTTGTATTGTACATGGAAAATCAAGAAACAGTTGATGCAAATTTTGTACTTGCCAAAATCGCCAAGAAAAATAAGTATGATAACGATAACGATATGGCGATTTCCGTGCTTATTCTCCTTGTTGTTTTCTTACGCGTTATTACGTGATGTTTTTCTGTTTAAATTAGGATACATTCACCGGAATTCATGACTGCCTTTTCAACACATGAAAAAGGAACAATCACTAGTCAGCTCGTAACTGCTAATAAGAATTTAGATCCAACGAAAATGAAATGCGATTTGAAATCAGAGTCCAAGTTAGCTTTCGGAAATTTTACCTTTACCGACAAACCAGTCCAACAAGGAAGTCTGAAGGTAACAAATGTTTTTCTTCACACATATATACAATAACTTTAATTTTTGGAACACTCTTTCGATGTCAAGGGTAATCGTTTCGTCATTGCATTGAGGAATGTTAACGGTGATAAGATTCAAATTGATTCTAATCTCAAGTCACTGAAAGAATACGGTTTTATAAATTATTATGGAACTGAATGTTTTGGAACAAGGACTCACTTAATTGGAAAACAACTATTATTAAACCAGTGGAAAGAAGTAAGAGATAAATACCTTTTACTACCAACTCGTTCTCATTTCGCTGTTTCTTGCAGGCTATCGATTTGATTGCAGAGGTATTCAAGGGGCATGAACACTTGCACTCAATGGAAACCCAGCTCTTATCTTACATGAAGAATCATGGTGGAGATCTCGTTGGCGCTTTGAATACCGTACGTCTATCTACATGTTAAACGTTTTATATATTTAATATTTTTTGTGTTCTAATCAGATCCCCTTTGAAATGCGGCTTTCTTATATTCACGCCTATCAAAGTTTCATCTGGAACAGTATCGTTTCTAAGCGTATTGCAGAATTTGGTGTAAAGCCGATTCTAGGCGATTTAGTTCATGCTCGAAGCGTTGACGAACTGCAAGAAATGGGCAATGATGACAGCAATTCCAGTAACCAATCGGAATGCAGTAATCAAACAATCGTGTCCATCGACAAAAACAACATCCTGAACTACACAATAGCCGATGTTGTGTTACCGCTTCCGGGTTACGATGTAACTTATCCTGACAACGAGGTTGCCGATTGGTATAAAGATCTTCTACTAGCGGATGGGCTGTCGGAGGTGGATTTCGAAAGAAGCGCCAAGTATTGAATTACGAGTACTTGCCCAAATCTTTTTATAAGAACTATCTTCTTGTTTCAGGAATCATAGCCTTTCTGGAGCGTACCGTAACCTGATTTTGAAGCCTTCTGATTTCAACTGGAGATTTTTATGGTACAGTAATCCAACGGAGAGGCTTATATTATCTGATTTGGATCGACTGGAAAAGACTCAGTTCCTACACACGGCAGTGACAGGTACTATCACTCTAGCCCAATGGGTCGCTATTTTTGTTTCTGGTTAAATATAGCGCGTGATGAAGGAATATTTCATCGAATTCCGAGTGTCATATAGGATAAGAGTTTAAGAATGTGATGAAAGCCACAGATATAGATAGACGTTAATTAACTTTTCTTAATATTGTCCTTATGGTTGCTGTTGTTTTATTTGTGGTGACCATTATCTTGTTGCTTACTGCACATTGCTGAATCAAAATAATCCCGCAGAGGAGCAAACGGACCAGGAAAAGGTAATAGATCAACACCTTCAAATTTGTGTAAGTCTTATTACATTTCACGTGATTTTGTAGAGGATTACTAGGAGTGGTCAACTAAAACAAAAGAATTCCCCAATGCCAAAAACCTTGAAGTCACCAGAGCCAGTTAAGAAGGAACCCGTTCTTTCTCCTTCAAGTGATTCGGAAGACGATAGACGCGACGCCAAACCAATGTCGTACGACGAAAAAAAACAATTGAGTTCTAACATCCGAATGATTCCAGGTCTGGATATTTTTCCTTTGTCCGTCTTTTTCGGGGGATTTATCACCAAACATTTTGATTGATAGGTAAAAAGCTTGGCCGAGTAGTCCATATTTTCCGTTCACTTGAGCCAGAGTTAGCTGGTTGGGATCCTGATGAAGTTGTACTAGATTTGGAAGCTCTTCAACCGCTGACTCTCCGATCACTTGAAACATACGTGGAATCTTGTCTAAGCCCGAAGCCTCTTAAAACATACGGTGCGTTATATCGTTTATATTATTATTTTATGGGAATGTGTAATCGTAATTTTTCTGGGCTTTTACAGGAAAAAAGCAATCGGATATAAAGATGGAAGAGACATTGGATCTAAAGGAAAATTTTACACCCAAGAAGGTTCATCGCAAAGGTAAAACATTTCATCCTACCAACAGTACTTACAAATGAATGCATTTAATTTCGTAAGGTGTTGCAATTGTAAATCGTATAATTGTAAATTGTGTGTTAACGTGTTGCAGAAAATGTCAAAGACGCTGAATGCCTTGTTAGTCAAGTTGGTTCCGGCATTGGATTGAGATCTAATGCTTCAGCTCTCACGGATTTGGAAACGGGTAAGCTTCTTATTTTCTCCATCTTAATTAATCATTCTTAATAAAGCTCTGGCAAATATTCGCAGTCTTCCATATTCCGCGAAGTATAATTCAGTATGTTTTTTCTTTCCACACTGAAGTACACTTTCCCTGTGCGATACTACTACATTTTTACTAGGACTAACCAGTTTTCTATTCAGGTGATGATATTAATTATCTCGGTCTTATTCTCGAATTCAACCTACCGCCGTCATCTTACGCCTCCATGGTCGTTAGAGAAATCATGAAGGTAGACAACAGTGCAGTGTTGGGGAAACAAAACGATCCCATCCAACATTCTTCACAAGCAAGTTTGAAGTCCTCAGACTCCGAGGGATCCCGGAAGAAAAAGCCTAGAATTCACGAAACTGTCGACGCCAGCGAGATCACATCATCAAGCGAAGCATCGATGACAACCCGGGGTAAGCGATTGATGAAGCTGTGCGATTTAAGTTGAACACAACAACTTAATGATTATGTTCAGCAAAGATCAAGTAAGCAATTTAAATGCCTGAAGTTAACCAAGAATAGAAATAGCCAATCATTTCGCGTGAAATTTTACAAAAAACGGTGAAGTTTCCACATTCCTCGTTTTTTTTTTTAGAAATTGATGTGCAAACTGTTAAATGCTGACTCGTTGCGCATCTCATTGTTGTTGAAGTCCTTTCCCGTCTTATTTTACCTATGGTCATTTTGCGGACCGATGATGATTGTTTGAGTCCGCATTTATGCCAACCATTTTCTTTGTGTGTTAAAGTATTTTCGCATGTGCTCGGTTGAGAATCCAGCACGGTTATCCAGAGATATCATTTGCTATGTTCGATTAGACAGTTTACTCCAGTTCACTTCAAGTTGCCTTTTAAAGTCAAATGCGTTGTTCAATTATCGTATCAATGCCTCGTGTTGACGAAGATTTCTTTCAAATAAAGAAGATTAACTGAGAACGTTAACCAACTAAGAAATTAATTTTCGAATTCCGATTTTTTCTTTGTTTTGTTTTGCGACTCGAGTAAGAAATCATTTTTGTAACTCCAGACTCCAGTGTATACTAATAGAATAGCGCATTCATAGTGGCTCATCGATTCCGTAATGCGATTATCCAGCCAGATGGCTTTTCACCTAGGTACACCTTCCTTTTTAACATACGCTTTTTGTTCATTGCGAAAGCAAAAGCGATGCTTAAGGGGTGGGATGGACACAGAAAAGGTCGAAGTAATCCCAATTCTTTCTTTTGGGTCGTCCCTGCGGTCCGTTCTCATGGCTCGACTAAAAAACATTTTTCAAGGGCGAATCCAGACCCATTAGACCACTACATACATGGTGCTACATAGAACAAATGCATTTGGATTCCGCAGTAGCGCACAAAAAATAATAATAATAATAATTTGGCAGCGGCGTAGAATTCTTTCTGCTAAACTTCAAGTTATTTATTTCGCACATTTGTTGCGTTGATCCGATGTAATGTTCTGACGGTGGCAAATTACAGCCTATCAAAATCCTCGGCTTGCTTCACTTGTGAGTTTGTTCTAACTAGCACCAACTCCCAATCGACGATAACAAAGTAAAATTTGCAATTATATTCTTTTTTTAATTTCAAGCTTGTTTTGAAGCTGATTTTTTTTTTCTGTTTTGAAACGCCCCACCGGTAAAAAGGTAAACAGTGAAGGTCCAAGGTCCAAGGAGCAAAGGAAAAAATTTGATAGAACTTGAATAGAAAAGAAACAAATTCACAACATGTTCTATCGAAGGAAGAACAAAAATAAAAATAAAGATTTAAAGAAAAAAGAAGAATCTCAGAAAAGTATTAATCGCCGCATAAATGATAACAAATCTTCTTTAAAGAGTGCCGTAACCGAATACGTTTCCCATAACTATGCTTTTTCGGCTATTGTGAAACAAAGCTACTTTGATTTTCAGGTAAAGGGAAAGAAATACAGTAAATTAATTTTCTTTTTCACATTTAATGTTTTGTTTAATAAACAGGTACATGAAATCAGCATTGATGGAAAAGTTGTTCATTTAACATAACCATTAACTCAAGAATATGAAGAAAAACGACGATATTTAGACCTCGTTGGAAAACGGTTGAATCCTTATAAGTTAACTGAGTTTGTCATGTGTAAAGAAAACATGACCATGATGGAAGCGCTACTCATACTCAAAATTAGTGATGGAACACCCAAGTATTATTCATCCAATTAAAATTTTTCTTTTTCGTTAACAGAATATTTCTTTCCGAATTAAAGGTTGAAAATGGAAAGAATTATGACTTCGGAGACTATAGATAGATGTCAAGATAGAAGATCAATTACCAGTCAACTGGTAACGATTAGAAATGAAAATTTTAATGTGGAAAGGCTTTGTCGTGAATTGAAATGCCAATCAAATATTGCTGTTGGAAATTTCCGTTTAGTCCATAAGCGGGTTAAGCAGGGCCATTTGAAGGTGAGAGACTCTTTAAATGAAAAACAAAACATTTTACAAGTGCAAATTACTTGATGTGTACAGGGTAATCGTTTCATCATGGCACTTAGGAATGTTATCGGCTACAAGCACCATATAGTGGCTAAATTAGAGTCGCTGAAAAATGTGGGGTTCATAAATTATAATGGAAACAATTGCTATGTTAACGCACCAATGCAGTTAATCGGGAAAAATGTGTTGTTGCAGGAATGGCAGACAGTGAGATACTATAGTGTATTGTAAAGGTTTGATTCGTATTAACCGTGATTTGCACCCTGTTCTTTCTTTAGGTTTTTCATTTATTATCAGAGCTCCCTGTTTCAGCCTTGATGTCAGATCTACCCGTCGAATTTAAACAACTTCACAATATTCCGCTGGCTCGCCTCGTTGATTACACATTACCACAGAAAGTCCGCAAGGATATACAAATATTCGATAAGTCGTTACGGCCGATTTGGGTGGAAGATGTGCGTAAATTCGTGTTAAATCTTAAATCACATAATAATCATAATTCAGACATCACTATGGAAACGGCAAGTTTTCCTATTGAATAAAATTGATTCATGTTTAAATTTTTTCATTATCAACAGATTCCTGCTAAAATACGGTTATTTTGCATAATAGCCTATCAAAGGTTTTTGTGGGACGCTGTTGTTTCCAAGCGTATCGCCAAGTTTGGATTGAAGCCAATCGCAGGTGACCTGGTTTACGTTCCAGTCAGTGACGGCGGCGAAGACAACGTCGTTCAAGTGGAAGCCAACAACCTATCGTCTAATTACACAGGAGATGATGACGAGTCCAGCAATAGTCGTCATCAGTGGAAACTAAATTTCGTCAGTAAAAACAACCTTCACAACTACACTATCTACGATATTGTCCTACCGCTTCCTGGTTACAATATCCTTTATCCGGTCAATGAAGTTGCCGGTTGGTATAAAGACCTTTTACTAGCGGATGGGCTGTCGGAGACGGATTTCGAAATAAGCGACAAGTATGATTTTTCTCACTAGTATTCATGTGAGCATTTGATTAAATTAAGGGTTAAAATTAGTGGTTTTTCTTATTTTGGCTTTTACGGTTTGAACAATCAACACGCTTCCGGTTGTTATCGTACACATTCGTCGAAAATCTTGATGGCATCTGATTCATTAATTTATTTCATTCTTTGTTGATGTAGAGATTTTGCTCTGGAAAATTTGGCATATAACTTTTCAGCAACTTATCGGCCTCTGGTTTTGAAGCCGTCTGATGTGAAATGGAGATTTGAGCGTTATAATGATCAATCACGGAGTCTTATACCCTCCGACTTGGATCGTATGAAAAATACTCCGCCACTTTGTCCTGCGATTAAAGGTAATGAACTTGTGTCGTTTTTTTTCCTTATTTCTTACAACACTAATTTTGATAAAACTAATTTTATGCATTTTCATTTGTTCGATTAAAACATTTCATCTCTTTGAATTTAAGTTGCGCTAACTTGCTAAATGGTTTGAGTTTTCCACTTCCTGTTCTCTGTTCCATGAACGAATATTGATCATCAACTTTGATTTATGGTCTGCCAAATTTTCAGGTGGCAGGTACCTTGCGCTCATACTTGAGTTAAGTCTACCAACATCTTCCAATGTCAGTATGGCCCTAAGGGAGATCACAAAGACGGACATGAGTGCCGAATTTCAAACCTCCCTCACCGACCTGTTGGCAGAAATGCCCCAAGAAGGAGCTGCTTGCTGGCACAAGTCATACGTTAAGTACTTGGAGAAGAAAACGGAGCGGGATAAAAAACGAAAGCATTCAGAACCAACTAGCAAGACTCCTATGGAATCCCAGTGGAAAAACAGGAAGCTGAAAAGAGCTATGGAATCTACTTCTAAAGCCGAAGACCCCCATACAACCCCATTGGAGGAAGAGCAGCAAATCAGTAACACAAATGTATCAGTAGCAAATCATGCAGACAAAGAAGTTGAATTGAAACGTAAAACGAGCCAAGCGCTTTGTCAAGACAGCGCATCCTTAGAAGACGCCAAGATGAAGCAAATCGAGCTAGAGCCGAGTTGTAGCAATAAATCTGCACCAATAGCCCTCGACAGACCGACCATATTTGTAGTGGAGAAAATGAAAATTAAAGAAGAGCCAAGCACGAGCCATCAGCGTCAAGAAGAAAGTAACAACCCCTTAAAAGCCTCTGAGAAGCAAAAATATTCGTCGATCTCACGTCTTCTGATTAATAAGCAAGATGACAAGTGGACAATGAGACAAGCCACATGATCCCATTGATCCCCCTACCTTGGATAATTGTGGTTTTCTTTTCAATTTTGTGGACCTATTGTGTTATTGAAGTAAATGTTTTGTGACTTTTATTCACTCACTTTTTGAAAATTTTGCGACAGATGACAAAATGAATTATTACTTCATATAATTTTTCTTTGTACAATTGTTCAGTTTCTAGTCTTCTAGTAAAAAGCAGAACTATGGAAACTTTTTTTTTTCATAGTTATGTGTAAAATCACTAAAATCCAATCCAAAACATCTTGTTTACACGAGTTCCGGGTGCGGAATTTGGATGCTGAAGTCCCCAATTTTTCTGCAGAGGAGAAGGAAGGCGGCGCAAGTCAGGTAATGTGAATTGAAATGAAAAGTGTAGTAAATAGTATTAGGCGTCCTCTGGCCGTAAAGGACGTCTATTATCAAATTCGTGTCCCATTTAAGATAAAACCTGGTGTCTCTGCTAGTTAGTCTCAAGTTCCGAAGTCCGAACTTTACTTACTGAATCGAGTTTGACTTACTATATCTGTAGACTGTAACTTACCATATTGATTTGCATATCATAAATTAAAAAAGTACAAATAAAAAATGGAGTAGAGGAGAGGAAAAACATTAAAAATAACAAAAAAAAAGTAATAAAACGCCGTGCCGCCATCTTATCGGATGGGTGGTATTTAAAGGTTTGACAACATTGTTTTATGTTTTTAGATCGGTCTGCTTCTGCTAAAATTCAATTGTTGATTACTTGCCTAGTTTAGTGTGTTTTAGTTAATTCGACCACGCGGGTCATGGGCACGTGGAAATTGTAGCCAAGTACTAAGTAGAAGAAGTAGACAAAATTATTTAAATCTAGGCTGAAAAAATGGAAGAACCGGAGTGTGAAATCGTCTTTGTATCAAACAAATCGCAAAAGAAGAAAGAAAATATCCTTGATGCCCTGGCTAAATACAAATTGAAGCAACAAGAACAGCAACAGCATGATACCATAAAAATGAAAGCCGGTTCGTCAAAGGAGAACGAAACAATAAATGATTCCCGACCATTGCCAGTGAAGTCTAAAGTATCAAAAGAAACATCTGAAGAAGAGAAAAGACAGGAGATAAGTTTGAAGAAGCAATCATCTGCCAAATCCTTAGGGAAGTCCCAAATTACAGAAGTTAATAAAGAGCAGAATCATCCTTTACCATGGCGGTATAATAAAAATGAAAGAAATAGACTAAAAATGGAATATGTGCAACATTTAGCAAAGAGTGAAAACAAACCATACTTGATGAAAAATGATTTTGAAATTGGCATCACTGAATATATTTCTCGGGGAAAAGGCTTTTCAGCTGATGTAAATCAGTCTCATCTTGATTTCCAGGTATTGTATTAATAATTCATGTATAGTTCGTATTAATGTTGGAAATTTTTTGCGAGTAAAGCCCTAAAATTTTATAATTTTTTATAGGTACATGAAATCAGTTTAGATGGATCAGTTGTTCATTTAACAAAAATGCTGAATCCTCTTTTCAAACCTAATCCGTGTGAGGGGAAATGTGTCATAACATATGACCTATTAAATAACATTGATGACATTATGTTGAAGTTGAATGAGGAGATAAAAAGTATTGAAATTGACATCACAGAAATGGACAACACTGAGAGAATCAACCTCAGGAAAATTCTGAAAGAGAATGAGAATTATTATGTCCATGAACCTGTATCTGTTCGTGGAAAACTAATCTTAAAGATTTGTAAAATGCATGATGAGAGACATCCCCAAAATGGATTATTTGATTATATTCAATTCATTTTGTACGCAGAAAAAATAAACTGCACAAAGACAGCAATCCAAAATATTGCAGACAAACTCAGGTATTTGTATAACGAAATCTTAACTTAATTTTTTTCCTTCGTTTGTACCATTTTTGATCGGAAATTAAAGGAAAAGCTCTGCATGCTTTACGACTGCTGAAAACAAATTTGCAAGATCAATAAGTCAACTGGTGACGGTGAAAAGTGAGGATTCTATTGGTCTCTGTCTCGCTTCATCGAACAATATTTCAATTGGAAATTTCAGTTTCGTCCCTAAACCCCTTCAGCTGGGTGATCTGAAGGTCAGTTTATTTAATTCCGTCGTAACCGAACGTTTCCTTAAAGCTTCTCATAATTTATGTAGGGCAATCATTTTAGCATCGCTCTACGGAAAATAATTGGTGATAAGGGTCATATTGAGGCGAGTTTCAGATCTCTAAACGATAATGGTTTCATAAATTATTATGACAACCATCAGTTTGGATTTATAAGAGACGTTCCCAGGCATTTGATCGGCAAGCAGCTACTACTAAAGCAGTGGCAAAAAGTAATTCAATTTATGAATCATTGTTACTTTGTTGACTCACATTTTTTTGCCTTTTTAAAGGCTATTGATTTAATTTTACAGCCTCCAGAGTTAAATAGCACAGATGAGCGGTTAAGCAACGTAACATTGGCTTGTATTGAGTATAAACTCTCAAGGCTTGTCCATGAGAACCTTGATGACAATAAACAAAATAACTTATTCAAAGCCAAACTTTTTTCTAGTATTAAAATTCATGGCGAAAATCTCATTGAAGCAGTAAATTCCGTATGTATTGAAAACATTTACGCCAATTTTTAAACGCTATCTTCCAATATTAAAATATATATATATTTTTTTTTTCATAGATCCCTCTTGAATTGCGACTTTCTTTTTTTCGCGCCTATCAATGTTTCCTTTGGAACACTATCGTCTCCAAGCGCATTGCAAAATTTGGTACAAAGCTGATTGTGGGTGATCTAGTCTATGCTTCAGGTAATAATTACTAGAATAATACAAACTCATTATACATCCGCAACATAGACCTTAACATTAAATTATTATTTGAAATGGAAGGTGACAGTGGCAGACGTGATAATAATGGACAGCACAATCAACGAGAAGTAGTTTTCATCGACCAAAACAACATTCACAACTACACCATCTACGACGTTGTTCTACCGCTTCCTGGGGTTCGTTAAGTGAACAATTTTTTTTTTTCGTTTTGTGGCATTGCCAGATTTAAGAAAATGTAATCGTAGTAGGAAAACAAAGTCTAAAAACAATAGGGAATTTACGTATTTTGCTTGACGGAAAAACGGCGACGCATGTCAGAAGAAAATTTTTTTAGTGTCTTATTAAATAAACTTGATTTTACAACTCAATATACGAAATGTCCAAGTCAATTGATACTAAAAAATACGAAGATCGGAGATTTTTCTAACGCCATGACTTTCTTCGTAATTTTCGGCTGCTAAAAGTTTGAAAAAAAAGAGATTTTATTTGTTGGCTACAGCGCTGCCATATCGCCTTAACAAAAGTTGTAGTTCGCATCACTTCTTTCTCATCAAAAATGAAAGAGAGAAAGAGGTCTGGCGTTTATTGCTAGAAAACTCTACTCTGTATTGGCTAAGAAACATTGTCACGTGACATTTGGCAACGTTGATTGGGTAGTTTCCAAGTCGTTCACTTAACGAACCCCTGGATGTAATATTACTTATCCAGCCAACAAAGTTGCCAACTGGTATAAAGACCTCTTATTGGCAGATGGACTGTTGGAGAAGGATTTCAATTTGAGTTTAAGGTAATTCATTCTTTGATCCTACAGTTTTGGTATTTTTGCCACTCCTACTTTCCCAGTTATATTTATATTTTATTTTGGATTATGTTTATGATTATAGTACTTATGGTATTAATGGAGCTTATCGACCCGTGGTGTTGAGGCCTTCTGATTTAAAATGGAAATTCGTGCATTACGATAATCCTGACCAGAAGTTGATTCCGTCTGATTTGGATCGACTAGAACAAGTAGGCAGCCCGCCTGTCAGTTCACAAGGTATTTTTCATGTTTCTCTGTCTATAGCTTTATGTCCCTATGCTTGCTCTATGTTTATTCAACGTAATGTGTACCTTCACAAACGTTTTGAGGACACTAAATACCAAAATATATTATTGAACTTACTGTAAGATTAAGAATGAAAGGTAGGTGGGTAGGGAAATTCAGTCCAGAAATTACTGTTGCTGATTTGCTGGTTTGCTGCTGGTTCAACAATAGAAGTGGAATCAAATTGTTTGTGTGAAATTTATGAAATATTTTGAACTCTTCTACAGTTCAACTACAACATGTTTGTTCGCTCTTCGCTGTCAATCAGTATGTTATTTTTCTTTGCTATTTTAGAAGGCGTATATCTTGGACTTGTGCTCGAATTCAGTTTGCCGGCCTTCGCTTGGGGGACTATGGCTCTGAGAGAGATCCTCAAGATGGACATGACAGCCGAATTACGGAAATCATTCAGCGCATCCCATTTAGTGAAAGACAATTTGAAGAATCAAGATCGTTTGAACAATGTGAGCCCTAGGCAGGAACATCCGTCGCCATTAGCAACAAACAAAGCGCTCGAGGAACCACAGAAGAAGAAAAGAAAAAAAAAGCCGTGCATCGCCGATCAACCTCTATCAGAAACTAGCAAGTCTTTATTAGACACACATAGAAACCGTCCGGAATCAGCAACCAGCCCATTATCCAAGGGAAAAACGCTCAGAGAAATCATGCCCGAATCGGGCACTGTGGAAAAACAACCTTCAATGGACAATGAGTCATTCGAGGAACCTCTCCGAACAAAAAGAATTGCCGAAAAACAAGTCGCCGATAAACATTCGGTTAAGCAACGTAAGAATCAAAATCGTTCACCATCAACCACTGAGTCTCGGGAGTCGCAACTTAAAGGAATCACGCTGGAGCCGGCAACACTTGATAATCCGCCACCAACAACCAGGGAGCCATTAAAGAAACCTCTCCTAAAACAGCTTAAGAAAAATCGAATTGTTCAAGAACCCAGCACTTGTCAAAAGCCTCAACCTACAGTAAACAAAAGCTTGAAGGAACCCCAAACTAATGTTAAGGTTGAGCCCGGCATTTGTCAAACGAATTCATCAACATTCACCGAATCTTGTGAGGAACCTGAGAAAAAGAAAACCAAGTTAGATCCAGACACAGATCAAGAAGAAGAAGAAGTGTTAATCATTCCGTCTTCGAAAAGCACAAAGTTTAAGAGTATCATGTATGTCGATCTCATTTCCGAACAAGAGGACTGATTGCACTCGTCTAGGTCTTCTGTTTGACGAACTTGAAAAGACTTGAAAAATAATTTTTTCTTACAGTCTTTTCCCAAGTTATTTTATTTGTTTTTTGTTTCTGCTGAAGTTTAATTTAAGGTAGTTGGCAATTGGAGTAAAATGCGCCGATGGAAAACTACCCAGCAGCAGTTAAATTTAATTTTGTGAATTGGAAATTTTTCGTCTTTTTAATAAGGTGCCTTATTCAACGGAAAGTGTTGAACACAACCGCTTGAAACATGATTGCCATAATTTTTTTCCGTTTGAAGATGTGTGACAGTGTACATTCGAATTTATCGAATTTATGTGGGCCAACCCATCTTTTGTCTGGTCTAACCAAGTAAATATTCCTAAATCCTCGTTTAACGCTGTGATATGACTGATATCCTATGCGATAATTCAGAACTAATTGAAGTTAAATATATTGTCATTAGACCAAGAATCCCTTAATACATTTATTACCGATATACATTTTAAAGGTGCTATTACAGGTAGTCCGGAACTCTCCGGAACCGGATTTCATGCGATGCGAGGTTAATGGGTGTTAACGACGACCTACTACTACTAGGCAACAATGGCTACAGAAGACGAGTTTTAATTGGTCCCTGAGGAGAACTCACCTGCATGACTCACGAGCTCGTTTCAAATTTTTTAAAATCTATTCTTGGATAAGTTTCGTTATTTTATGTAGATAAAAATATGATTTTAAGTATGATTTTTCTCACTAGTATTCATTTGACGGTTTTTTTTTTATTTTTAAAAATTAGACTTCTTGTAAATAGTAGAACTATGGAAACTATTTTTATTTTACAGTTTTGTGTAAAATCCAATCCAGAACATCTTGTTCGCACGAGTTCCGGTACGGAATTCGGATGCTGAAGTCCCCCATTTTTTTTCTGCAGGGGAGAAGGGAAGGGAAAGGCGGTTCCAGCGCTAGTCAGGTAATGAGAACACATTTAAGTGTGGTAAATTATATAAGGCGCTCTGATGCCATAAAGGACGTCTTTAATAAAGATCAGACTCCTTTAAAAAAATAAAACCAGTTATCTCGACTAGTCTAGTCGGTCTCACGTACCGATTGTTACATACCTGAGTCGACCTACTGTATCTGTAACTTACTGTATTGATATGCTATCTTAAACAGTTACTTAAAAGTAAAAAAAAAAAAGGGGAGGAGAGGAGAGAAGGCAGGAACAGCAAACAGGACTACAGGTCTACAGGAGTAGCGCGGGACGCGGTCGGCGCTCGGCGGTCGACGGAGCGCCTTCCTGATGACGGGAGCGGATTCAAGCGATTTGACAACATTGTGTTTAGTTCTGTCTGCTAAATTTCAATTGTTGATTTGTTGTTGTAGTTTGTTAAACTCGACCAAGTGCGGGTCGTGGGCACGTGGAGATGAAGAAATATACTAAAACGGTTTTAATCATCTAGTCTGTCAAAATGGAAGAACCGGAGTGTGAAATCGTCTTTGTATCAAACGAATCGCCAAAAAAGGAAAATATCCTTGAGGCCCTTACTAAATACAAATTGAAGCAACAAGAACAGCAACAGCATACCATGGAAACGAAAGCCGGTCCGTCGAAGGGAAACGTAATATTAAATGATTCCCCGGCATTGTCCGTGAAGGGTGAAGTATCAAATGAAACATCTAAAGGAAGAAAAGGAAAGAAGCTTAGTTTAGAGAAGCTTAGTTTAGAGAAGCAATCATCTGTCAAACCCTTAGTGACAAGGAAGTCCCAATTTACAGCAATAAATGTAAAGCATTACAAAAACAAAAGAAATAGACTACTAATGAAATATATGCAAAATGCAGCAAAAAGTGAAAACAAACTACACTTGGAAAATGATTTTGAAATTGGCATCACTGAATATATATCTCAAGGACGAGGCTTTTCTGCTGATATAAATCACTCTTGCTCTGATTTCCAGGTATGAATGTTGTAAATTGTTAGGAAAATTTTGTTCAGCACTAAAATTTTGTCCTTTTTATAGGTACATGAAATCAGTTTAGATGGATCAGTTGTTCATTTAACAAAGATGAACAATCCTCTTATCAAACCTTTTCCTTGTAAGGGAGAGTTTGTCATAACACCTGAGCAATTAAACAGCATTGATGACATAATGTTAAAAACAGATGATGATGAAGAGATTAAAACTACTGAAATTGATATTACAGATATAAGTGAAAATCAGAGAGACAATCTCCAGAAAATTCTGAAAGAGAAGTTTCATGTCCATGAGCCTGTGTATGTTGGTAAACAACTAATCTTGAAGATTTGCAATATGCAAGATGAGATTCGTCGCCAAGATGGATCACTTGATTATGTTCAATTCACTATGTACACAGAAGAAATAAGCACAAAGACAGCAATCAAGAAGATCGCAACAAGAATCAGGTATTTTTATCGAAATCTTGACTTATTTTTTCTTTCATTATTCCTTTCCTGGTCGTAAATTACAGAAAAAGCTCAGACTGCTTTATGACTGCTGAACACAACATTGGAAGATCAAAATCAAACTGTCAACTAGTGACAATGAAAAGGGAGGATTGTATTGGTCTTTGTGTCACAGAATCACTCAAAAATATTTCGATTGGAAATTTCAGCTTCGCCCCTAAACCCCTTCAGCGGGGTGATCTGAAGGTCAGTTTAATTCCTTCGTAACCAATGTTACCTTAAAACTTACTCATAATTTATGTAGGGCAATCATTTTAGCATCGCTCTACGGAAAATAATTGGTGATAAGGGTCATATTGAGGCGAATCTCAGATCGCTTAAAGATAATGGGTTCGTAAATTATTATGAAAACCTGCACTTTGGATTAATAAGAGATGCCCCAAAACATTTAATCGGAAAGCAGCTTCTACTAAAGAAATGGCAAGAAGTAATTCATATTATTAATCATTGTCAAATTATGTAGATATTTCAACATTTTTTGCCTTTTTATTAGGCTGTTGATTTATTTTTACAGCCTCATCCCGAGTTGAAGATCAGAGATGATCGGTTTAAGAATATTACATTGGCTTGTATTGAGTATAAATTCTCCAGAGTTGTCGATCTCACTTTTGATGAGGATACACTAAAGAATTCAATAAAAGCCCAACTTTTGTCTAATATTCAAATCCATGGCGAAAATCTCGATAAAGCAGTAAATGCTGTATGTATTGAAAACATTGACGCCAATTTTTAAACGCTGTCTTCCAGTATTAAAACATTTTCTTTTTGTCTATAGATCCCTTTTTGTTTGCGACTTTCTTTTGTTCGCGCCTATCAATGTTTCCTTTGGAACACTATCGTCTCCAAGCGCATTGCAAAATTTGGTGCCAAGCTGATTGTGGGTGATCTAGTTTATGCTCCAGGTAATAATGAACAAAATATTACCATAACATAGACCTTGACATCAAACTATTGGTTGAAATGGAAGTCGACAGTGGCGGACGTGATAATAAGAGACAGCACAATCAACGAGAAGTCATTTTCATCGACAAAAATAACATTCATAAGTACACCATCTACGACGTTGTTCTACCGCTTCCTGGTTCTAATATTACTTATCCGGCCAACGAAGTTGCCGACTGGTATAAAGACCATTTATTGGCAGATGGACTGTTGGAAAAGGATTTCAATTCGGGTTTAAAGTATTTAATTTTTCGTCGAATCAAACATGGATTTTTACCACTCCACTTTTCTCAGTTATGTGTTAATTATGTGTATGATTGTAGGACTTATGGTATTAAAAATGGATCTTATCGACCCGTGGTGTTGAGGCCTTCTAATTTGGAATGGAAATTCGTGCATTACGATAATCCTGGCCAGAAGTTGATTCCGTCTGATTTGGATCGACTACACCAAATAGAGCTCCCATCTGTCAGCTCGCAAGGTATTTTTCAATTTTCTCTGTTTCTATAAATCGTTATGCTTTGTTCCTGTTTATTTACTGTAATGTTTCGCATAAAAAAGATTTTCAGGACTCTAAATATCAAAATATTATTATTAAACTTTTTTTTCATAATGAAAGTTAGGTAGGTAGATAAATAGATAGGGAAATTATGTCCAGAAATTACTGTTGCTGACGTGCTCGTTTGCTGCTGGTTCAAAAATAGAAGTGGAATCAAATTGTTTGTGTGAAATTTATGAAATATTTTGAACTCTTCTACAGTTCAACTACAACATTCTTGTTCGCTGTCAATCAGTATGTTATTTTTCTTTGCTATTTTAGAAGGCGTATATCTTGGACTTGTACTCGAATTCAGTTTGCCGGCCTTCGCTTGGGGGACTATGGCTCTGAGAGAGATCCTCAAGATGGACATGACAGCCGAATTACGGAAATCATCCAAGGGATTCCGTTGCAAGAAAACCAAATTGAAAAAACAAGTTCGTTTGAACAAGGTGTGCCCTAAACAGAAGCGCCCATCTCCATTAGAAACCAAAGAAGCCGTCGAAGACCAGATTAAGGAAACCAAGGAAAAGTCGGGCATGACCAATCCACTTCTATCAGAATCAAGCAAGTCTTTCTTAGACATAAATCAAAACCGTCTAGAATCAGCAGCCAGCCCATTATCCAAGGGAAAAACGCTCAGAGATATCAAGCCCGAATCGGGCACTGTGGAAAAACAACCGTCAATTGACAATGAGTCATTCGAGGAACCTCTCCAAACAAACAGAATCGCCGAAAAACCAGTCGCCAGTAAACAATTGGTGGAGCAACGTAAGAATCAACATCAAGAATCCACCAGCGAGTCTCGGGAGTTCGAACTAAAAGGAACGCCGGCCACGATTGAAAATCAGACACCAGAAACCAGAGAGCCATTTGAGAAACCTCTATTAAAGGAAGAACCGGGGACCAGCAAACAATCTGCACCAATAGCAACAGATTTTGTTTTAGAGCTACAGAAAAATCTAGTTGTTCTACAGCCCCACACTTGTCAAAAGTCTCAATCCATAGTAAACGAATGCTTGAAGGAACCCCAAACTAATGTTAAGGTCGAGTCCGGCATTTGTCAAATGCATTCATCAGCATTCACCAAGTCTTGTGAGGAACCTGAAAAAAAGAAAATCAAGTTAGACACAGATCAAGAAGAAGAAGTGTTAATCACTCAGTCCTGCAAAGGCTCAAAGTTTAAGAGTATCATATATATCGATATAATTTCCGATCAAGAGGATTGAGTGCACTCGTCTTAGGTTCTCTGTTTTGATGAACTTGAAAACCTTTAAGTCATTTTCTTTCTTATTGTTTTTTTTCCAGTTTTTCTTTAACATTATTATTTATTACCTTTTTTTTTGGTTTCCACTGAAGTTTAATTTAAGTTAGTTGGCAATTGTGCGCCGATGGAAAAATACCCTTAGCGGTTTAATTTTGTTAAATGGAAAATGTTTCTTGTTTATTTTCTTTTAAAAAGGTGCCTTATTCAACGGGAAGTGTTATACAACTGCTTGAAACACGATTACCTTAATTTTCTTCTGTTTGGAGATTTGTGAAAGTGGTCATTTGAATTTATGTGGTCCAACCCAATCAACCCTTTCTCTTGCCTGGTCCAAGTTAATATTTAACGCTGTGATATGACTGATATCCAATTCGATAATTCGATAATAATTGAAGTTAAATATATTTTCATTTGACCAAAACTCCAAAATTACCTGCATGAATTTATTGTAAATTATAAATTGTTAATTCAGTTTTACAGGTAGTCCGGATCCGGAATACCGGAACCGGATTTTTGTTAACCGCGTAAACGACGTTGTTCTACTAGGCAACAATGTCCACAGCAGACGAGTTTTAAGTGGTCTCCCTGTCCCTGAGAACTCGCCTGCATGACTCACGAGCTCGTTTCAAATTTGTTAAAATCTATTCTCGGTTAAATTTTCGACTCTTCGTTATTTTATGTAGATAACCAAGTTGGATTGTTCACTCGCTGTTTTCTCGTAGAATCTTTACTGTATTCTGTAAAACGGTTTAGCGTGTCACAGTAGCCAACACGTGCGTTGACTCAAAAACCGGTGTTCTGCCTTATTGATTACAGAATTTTTGTTCAACTTGATATACATTTTTGACAATGGAAGACAATGACTGCGAAAGTGTCAGTGAAGCGAAGGGCCAGACGATGAAAAAGAAAGTAAATGTCCTAGAGGCCATGGCCAAATATAACTTGAAGAAACAACAAGAACAGGAATTGCGAATGAAGGCCCCGTCAAAGCAGAAACCAACTCCTCCTGCTAGCCCAAAAGCCACCCCTGAAAAACACAAGTATGGTGGGGAACGAGAATATGTAAAGACTGAAAGGAAGGAAATTGATGTTGGCATCTCCGAATATATTTGTAAAGGACAAGGCTTTTCAGCTATCCTCAAACAACGTTACTCTGATTTTCAGGTGAAATGAGTAAAAATACCAAAGCATTATTAACAATATTAATCAATTTTTTTTTTCAACATAAAGGTACATGAAATTGACATGGCTGGCAACATTATTCATTTAACAGATCAGACTATTGTTAAGTATGTTGAATCTAATGACACTGAAATGGTGGAAGAATCTGATGTTTTGACAGCAGACCAATGGAATAGTATTGAAGCAATGGTTAAAACAGGGGATCCAAAAACTGTTGAAATTGACGTTACAGAAAAGAGTAAGGAGGAAAGACAAAATATCCACAAAATTGTGAGGACAAAGTATGAAGAGGAAAATATTACCAGCAACTCAGGACCTGTTGATGGCAGAACAATTATGAAAATTTTCAAGATGGAAGGAAAACAAGAAAGACGTCGTAACGAAAAGCGGCGCATGGGCTGCATTTATACTCAATTCGTGTTGTATAAAGAAAATCTGAGCACAATGGAAGCAGTCAACACAATCGCTCGAGCGCTTAAGTAAATATTTACCATCCTTCATATATTTTCACGGAAAAGAAATCAATCCTTACTTTTATTTTAGGACGAAAGCCGGATTCTTAATGACTGCTGGAACGAAAGATAAAAGAGCAATTACGAGTCAGTTAGTGACTTTGAAAAATACAGAACCTCTTAAGATTTTGAACAGTGTACGGAATAACCCTAAGATTGCTGTTGGGAATTTTTCCTTCACCAAACAACCTCTTCAATTAGGAAATCTGAAGGTACCGCTCATGCGAATCCATTTTGTTTTCATCTAATAATTATCATAATTTGTACAGGGTAATCGTTTCATAATAGCACTTAGAAATGTAATTGGCAACGAGAGTCAAATTTTGGCAAACCTCGAGTCGCTGAAAGAAGTAGGTTTCATCAACTATTACGGGTCCCAACGCTTTGGAACTCGACATGTTCCAACGCATTTCATTGGAAGACAGCTGATTTTAGGGCGGTGGCAAAAAGTAATTCGATTAGTAAGGTGCTTTTCAGATCTTCGTATTCATTTGAAATGTTTTATAGGCCATTGATTTAATTTTGGAGCCACCCGAGTTGAACGGCAGATTTCAACGCGACTTCGACCTCACACAAGCGCGTATCGAGTACAAATCCACAAGGGACGCTCATAAAGCCTTTTCGAAAATCAAAAGGAGCCTTCAAACAATCGAAGCTCAACTTTTATTACATTTGAAGAAATTTGGCAAAGATCTCGTCGGCGCCCTGAACTCCGTACGTAACCCCTTGACGTTAACTAAAATCTTTTACCATTTGTTTCATTAATATTTTGACTTGATTTTTAAGATTCCTCGCAACTTGCGACTCACTTACATTCACGCCTATCAGAGTTTCCTCTGGAACACGGTCGTTTCCAAGCGTCTTTCAAAGTTCGGTCCGAAACCGATTCTTGGCGACTTGGTCTACGTTCCAGGCACTTGCGATCCTGAAGTCGACGCGGAAATGGAATTGATGAACGAGGAATCCAGTGCTCTGGAACCTGCAAATGATCAATCCAGCGAGAAGGAAGCGGATGGCGAAAAGTCCAACGCAAAAGCGCAGCGCAATCAGCGCAAAGTCATGTTCATTGACGAGAACAACATAAACGACTACACGATCAACGACATTATTCTTCCACTTCCTGGCTTTGACATAACGTATCCCTCCAACGAAGTTGCCGGATGGTATACAGAGCTTCTTCAAGCGGATGGCTTGACTGAGATGGATTTCAAACAAAGCACAAAGTATATATGTTTTCTATTTTATTTCCCCCTTTTATATCAAACTTAAATCCTTTATATTCTCCCCTTCCTCGCATTCTTGACAGAACCTACAATCTCGGTGGAGCGTATCGACTCGTGATGTCAAAGCCGTCCGATGTGAAATGGAAATTCGTACGTTACGATGATCCTACTCTGAGCCTGATCCCATCTGACTGGGATCGACTGGAAAAGACCCAGCCTCCCGCCGCCGCCGCCGTGAAAGGTATCATCCCCTTGGCTCAATGGCAGGGTTTTTTTTTTGTTGCTATGCCATTTCCTTTTCTCTTGTGTTTTACTTGCTACGGTAGAACGTTTCCCATCCATCTGGAAAGCAAAAATTTTCTTTGCTTTTTACTTTCCCATCTCCTTGAAGGCAGGAAAACATGAGGAAAAGAAATGAGTTTAAGGATCGGCACATTTCTCCCGCTCGCCTATCTGGTGTTATCGAAACTTGAGGAGGAAAATCTTTTGGGATTTAATTCTTAGGGCGAGAGACTTGTCTTTTTTTCTTCTTCTTCTTCTTCTTGCGGGGTTTAAGTTAGTTTTTCATCTCGAGCTGATGGATCGACCGAGCTCCACTTGTTTATTAGTTTTTCCCTCCCCTTCTTGTCGCTCTCTCCATCTCCTATGGTTGCACTTTATTTCCTTTCGCTTGAAGCGTCTGTACGAGGTTAAATAATCCCATTTTTATTATTATATCCGTCCCTCTTTTCTCTCTCTCTCGCTACACTTTCTCTCGCGGAAAGATAGAAGACTATGAAAATTTCCTTGTCCTCCTTTTTTTTTAATATTTTTTGGTTGCCTCGGTAGTGGTGGTTGAATTGATTTCCACTGGGTCGGTGATCTTGTTTCGGAGGTTTCTTGGTGCTTTTCAGCTTAACACACACAGTCCTTCGACCCGACTTTCTTTTAAAGTGAGAAGACGACCCCAAACGTTCATCATGTTGAATTATTTTCCCTTTTTTTCTCTCTTTCTCGTAGCCGCATCACCACAATTTAAATATGTTAAAAAAAAGAAAGGAAAAGAAGCGACGGTAGTTAAAGAAAAAGAAAAAGTCATAAAGAATGGAAGAAGTAGTAGATGGTAGGCTGAGCTAGATAAGGGAGCCAATGCATTGATCGCCACTCTGTTCAACTCGCCCCCTTTTTCCCTATTCAAAGTGGCTCTTACATTTTCGGCACAATATTTATGTTGGGTCTTGCGCGATGGGTGGACAACTTTTCCATCTCTTTTGCCCGCCATATTTTTTTTTTTAATATTTTTTATTCGGCAGACAATTTATTTTCATTTTTGTTCGCCTATTTTGACACTCCCGACAAGAAGGGAAAAGCAAAAAAGAAATCAATACTTTTTGGCGCTGTTTTTATTTGGTTAGGTTGTTTTTTTTTTTCTTTAGCCAACCGGACCGGGTTATTTTTCTGAGACTCGTTGCTGCTAGAAAAGCAGCAGAAGAAGAAGAATCCTTTTGTGTGTGTGTGTATGTGTGTGGATGATTGCGCCGAGGCATTATGAATGGCCGTTTGTGTGTGTGTGTTGTACTGCCTCACTCTTGTTGTTGTTACCGCCGTCGCCCTTTGTGAGTGTCGGCGATGGCTGTCGGAGCGAAAGGAGAGGAAATCAACGTCTGCAGCCAATGAGGAAGCAGAGAGAGAGAGAGAGCTAGGAGTTTTGGGGAGGAGGTTTGTCGTGGGGGTCTCGCTATATTATGTGTCTGTCTGTCTGCGCGCACGATTGTTGACGGGCTGGTGCCGGTCGGATATTGGAATGGACGACAAGAGAAGTTTGTCCGTTATGAATGTCGCGATAGATGGAAAGTTGACTCGCCAACGATGGGGGAATTCGAGTAAAGAGCCGAGTAGGAACAGGAGGGGGGATATAGAGGAGAGTAGGAGAGTAAGAGTAGATTGTCGACATTCATTCTAGCAAATCCCATTCACTTTTGCCCTTTTGACTCCTCCTTGGTCCTTGGCCCGCGCTTCATTAGTGTAGTGCCAAAATGCTTCATTTTCCCGTCGAGAAGACGTCACACACATCACTTGCGCCCATTATTGACGTTGCAAAGAACACGGAGCTAGGAGCTAGGAGCCCGGGTAGCTGACTGGCTGCTCCTACAGAACACTACTCGCCTTTCTCTCGTGTTATCTTTGAAACGGGACGGGGTGGGAGGTGGGGATCTTGGTATCCAATCGATGTCGGGACACGGGCTGGGATTTCTTCCTCCTTCCGGCCTTTGTGCGCCGGTAATAGTGTTGGCTTCCGTGTCACTCGTGAAACATGAAATCTGAAATGGGAAACTTTGTGCCATTATGCGACTTTTTGACCCCCTTTTTTGAATATTATTATTTATTTATATTTCAAATGGTAATAGATGGCACTTACCTCGGACTGGTGTTGGAATTCAGCCTGCCCGCTTCGTCGTACGCCACCATGGCCCTTAGAGAGATCATCAAAATGGACATGAGTGCCGAATTTCAGACGTCACTCAACGATGCTGGCGGCACCAAACATCCGGCACCAGCCACCGCCGCAGCAGCAGCCGAAACCGTTTCCAGCGAACCCGAAGAAAAGCGAATTAAACTGGAGCCGGACGCGGATCCAGCGCCACCAGCAGTCGGCATTGAGTCATCTGAAGATCCAGCGACCAAAAAAATCAAAAAGGAACCGAACGGGGACCCACCAGCAGTCGTCATTGAAGATCCCACGACCAAGAAAATCAAAAAGGAGCGAATCACGTCCGATTAAAAAAAAAAAAAGAGCTTTGAGGCTCTCCGCTTCTCCCGCCTTTCAACTTCAACCCGCAATTTTTTCATGACACGGAATTTATTTTCTTTCCTTTCCTTTCATTTTTTCCGTTTATTAACGACCCAAAAAATTAAAAAAATCTGAGCCAAAAATGAAAAAGAAAAATTGGCGACCTCCTGTCCTGTCACACACATTTTTGTTTTCCTGTTTGTTGAATTTTGTGCAGAACTGCCTGCCTGGTGGCGGTTTTTCGTGGAATCGTTTGCGAATGATTGTTTGAGCCGGCTGAGAGCAGCTGTCTCGGTTGAGAAAGCAATACACTCATGTCCATCGCCCACGTCTTGTTAAAGCCCCCCCAGAAAAAGATTCTAAACTCTCGACTCCCTTAACAGTTTGACTCTTTAAAAGCTTTTTCGCTATTTATTTGTTTAACTTTCTTTTTAACAATTCTTACCTCTTTTTTTTATTATTTTTCCTGTCTAGGGTGTGCAAACGGGTCAGATGCTCGTGTGTGTTATCTGGTGCATAGAAAATCCTGGACGAAATAATGGTCCACTGATTGGAACGGAATCATGTCAATACGAAACGCGCATAGAAGGAGAGACGGGAGAGAGGTGAGAGATGGAAGGGCGAACGCGAGAGGAGAGAGCAAAGAATTTCTAATGGAAGCCATCAAGCGGATCTCCCGAAGCTGCTGCTGCTTGTGATTCGACGCCACATTCTCTGGGTGGAAACCGGGGTAGGGAGGGGAACGGACGCGACCAGAGAGAAAAATCCCCAAAAAAAAGGAGAAGAAAAGAAGAAGAAGAAGATCTCTCTTTTGATCATCGAGTCTTGTGTGTATGCGGGGGTCATCAAAAGAGCGGCCATGCGAATAGAGGAGAGAGTGAGTGGAGATTTCATATCCCCCTCCCCACCCTCTCTGGAAGTGACAGCTCGACATTGCAAACACGAACGCATATTCCCTCTTCTTTTTTTTACTTTTTTTTTATTTTTATTTCATTTTTTTCTGTTTCCAGCCCCGGCACTCGGCGAGTCGACGTGCGTATCGGACGTCCATAAAAGAGAATAAGAACCCGAGAGCCATTGGAATTACGTATGGATACCCCCCTGCTCCTCTTCATGCACTTCGCACATGATGTCCTTTGAAGGGTTTTCGTCAAGACTTTTTGGTGATTTCAAGTTTAACCGTCATTTTTGTTTTTGAAATATTTATTTGAAATCATTTCAGTTGATTTTTTGGCGGGTGGAAATCAGGATCGCCGTAATTCGGCCGGAGGCTGTTTTTTAGTTGAATGGAGCCCCTTTTAGTATTGAATCAAGGAGACCCTAATGAAGTTTGATTCAATCTTTTTTTCTTCCTTCTCTCATCACTCGTCCCGCACTCTGTGAAAAGGAGTTACACTGGAATATCGTTAAAGAGACGAAAAGAGTTGAGTGCTGCTCTTCTTTTTCCTTGGTAGAAAAAAGAGCCTCGGCCGATTCAATATTTAGACAACATTCCAACTCCTTTTTTTTCTCTCCTCGTAAAGGACATCCTCTTTTCTCTCTGTTAAAAAAGAAGAACAAACTTTTTTTTTATTGTTGAACGCCGTGGCTTTTGCTTTTTCTTCTCTTCCATTCGACTCTTCTTCTTCTTCTTTTTTATTAATATGATTTTCCCCGCGACGTGTTTGTGTGTGTACAAAGCTGCCGGAAAAAAAGGAAAAGAAAGAAAAAGTTTCTTTTCTTTGGCAGTCGAGAGAGAGTAAAGAAAAAAGAAGCGTGTCGCTAGGCAGAGCCCGTCAACTGGGCACCCTTCAAAGTTGATTGCGAAGAGAGAGAGAGAGTCTTACATACTTGCGCCCGGTATACACTATACTGTAGCAGCAGCATTTTCTTTTCTTTTCCTTTTGTGTGTGTCGTCAGTGTATACGCACGAGTCTCGTTACTTTTCCTGTCCGTCCTTTTTTTCTTCTTCTTCTACGACGACGACTGTGCACTCGTTTCTTTTCTTCTTCCCTTTTGTTGGCGGCCAACGACTGGGGCGCCCAGTTGCGTACAGCACCAACGATCCTTCGCAAAACAGTCGAGATGGCACAGCATATTCTCGCCCTGTCGCATGTCTCACTCATGCGTATGTATCAGCTCAGGAGCAGAGAAAACACACACACAGAGCTGGGGGGGGGGGGGGGAGAAAAAGAGAAAAAGAAGAAGAAGGAGCGGAAGGATCTCTTCCATTTGTTTGTTTGCCGGGGAGTAGTGGCGGCGGGGAAGGTTTCATTAGATGATGGGGCGCGCGTTTCGCCAAAGTGATACAGAGACCCTCCCCAATTTTCCTTCTCTTATTTTGTATTTAACCCAAAGGATCCTGGCGACGACCCCCATCTCTCTCTGCACAGTCAAAAGGAAGGATGGAGGGAGGAGGAGTCTGAATGTTATACTGACGTAGTCGTCGTCGTCGGCAGCAGCAGCAGAGAGAGGGGAACTTATTGATCGAATACCAACGACTTCCTTGTCTTTCCCCAGACTATCTCTCTCTCTCTAGGAGATACATACACACACACACACTGGGGCTCTTGGCAGTCAAATAACTCTTTGGAAGACGATGACTCTTTATTTGAGATTTATCATTTCATTTATTTGTTTTTGCTCTTTTTCATTTATTTCCCCTACCGTCATCTTTTTTGTTTTTCCAGGGGATTCGCTGGGGGAGGCAACTCTTCCTGGCGCTTTAATGGCCAATATTTTTCTTTTTCCAGTTGGATATCTGTTGGCTTTGTTTGTTTTGTTTTGTTTTGTTTCAGGAGGTCCCCACGTCCGGATGAATTGATCTTCTTTCGCCAATTCCGTCCCCTCTTTCCAGTCGGTTTGACATTTGGATCGAATTCGACACACACTCGACTCGCCGGTAATGATGGCAACTTTCCCTCTTTTCTTTTTCTTTCTTTCTTTCTCTCTTGGCGTTTGTTTCCGTTATTATCCCCTTTTGTCTCGCCAAAAGATGTTTGCAGCTTTCATTATCTATCTGCCACCAAAATGGCCGCCCATGTCTCTCTGTAGTGTCTTAAGTAGCAGGAGCCACACACACGCACACAGACCAGGCTATAGGAATCGGGACCGAAAAATATATCATATCATTACATCACCACCACACCCATTCCGGACGGCCTTTCTCTCTCTATGTGTGTGTGTCTGCCTGGTAGGTAATAACGCAATCAACTTTGTTATCTCCTCGTAAACCAATCTCTTTTTCCGTTGTGTGTGTTTTAAGACTTTCTTTTCTTTTTCTTTTTCTATTCAGGAGCTCTTTTGGCTAGGGCCCGCGCCAGCTGGACCCGGAGTTTGTTGCAATGGTCGAGTGTGTGTTGTAACTGGGCAATATCTGGGAAACTATAATATGGTTGCAGACGTGCGCAACGAGTTCCGGTCTCTCTCTCTCTTGCAGCAGGATGATGATGAGGATTGAAAACCCAACGTAGATCGTCGCCCAGTCAACCGGAATTGATTTAGAACCGGTTTCGGTGAGAAACGACTGGCAGCCCGTCGAGTCCCTCCGTCGGGTCGGGTGAGGAGGAGTAAAATCGATGGTAGTTTTTTTTTTTTCACAGACGCGCAAAGTAAAACGTAAATAATTAATTATGGCCCGGGAGAGACCATCAATTCACGTCCGTTTTCATCGCGGAGATCATCAACTTGAAAAAGAGACAAACGCCAATCCCATCCGTGTAAATGGAGGGAAATTGCGCAAGAGGAATTGACCGGGCATCTCTTTTAAGTCTTTCCCTCCCATATCTTTTGATAACTGGTTACGTAAGAAGCCCCCGAAAATGAAAATCTCCCACAGCTTTCATCAATTTGATACCACGCGCACATCGCCAGGTTGTTGTACTCCGCCCACGGTACCAGCATCCAGCAGTAGCAGCAGCAGGTAGTAAGTAAGTCTTTACTATGGCTTAGATAGATTCCCCAGATGGAACCCCCAAACTAACCCTTGGCTTCTTATTATTGGTTCCAATAGAGAAACGATCAAAGTGGATGGACGCGGACCTCTTCTTTTCTTCCCGTCAAACGATTGGATTTGAGAGAATCTCCGGTCAATGGCAGACGTCCGACCCTTAAAAAAAGCTGCTGGAAAAGAAAAAGGAAAGGAAAGAAAAATAATAATTCAGACCCAAGAGGAAATGAGTGGACGTGTCATATTCGTCTGCCAACCCAAACAGGGACGGTGTTATCTCTAAATATAATATTTACAGCTGACATCAGCTGGATTATATAGTCTATTGCATCTTTTTTTCTCCTCTGCCCAGCAAAAAGAGAAATTTCTCCTTTTTTTTCAATAATAATTTTTCGTATTTTTTCTGTTTCTTTTGCCCAGGGTCCAACGCCGGCGCAGTGTGTTGGTACAAAACGTCAAGTGTGTCTATCCCGCTGGTCTATATCTCTCTCGGATATTTTGGCTCCTCCTCCTTTCTGCGCCGATCCTCTCGGCGCGACTCGCGTTCATTCTTCACAGACTCACACCATCCCTCACTCCATCTCTGCCTCTTTTTTCTCTCCCCTTACCCGGTCTCAAACTTTTGGCTACACCAAGAGGAGAGCAGCCCAGTCAAAGTCCAGCCAGCAACTCCCGCGCTGCTGCCGCCGCTGCTGCTGCTGTCGTCTCGGAAATACTCCGATCAGCATATCTCCCCTCACCCCACCCAACCGCCACTTGCATTTGAAAAGAAATCCTCCCCGACTCCTTCCAAAGTCGGAACCCTCTCACCCACCCACCTTTTTCACCCCCCACTCCCTCTTTCCACCTCTTTTTCTCTAACCACCCGTACCATCTCTTTGCCACCTACTCCCGGCGTCGTCGTCGTTCGTTCCTTGTATAACTGGTGGAGAGTGTGTGCGTGTGCGTGTGTGTGAGTGTGTGCGCGCCAGTGTGTGTGTGTGTGTTTCTTTTTTCCAGCCCCTCAACACCTTCGGCCATCGCTCAGGAGCAACACTCTCGACATTCCCTCAGCCGCCACCGACCAGGAGACAAGTCCTGAGCCGAGTTGTTGTTGTTGTGGTGGTGGTGTCTCTGTGTGTCTGTGCGTGCGTGTGTGTCATGTACCGATCCTTATTCTCTCGTCCGGCAATGTGTCGGCCAGTGTCTCAGTGTCTCAAATGACGGAAACCTTTGCCCAGTGAAACGGTTTTGAATGGGAAATCTGGGATCGAGGAGCCGCCAGGAGCCATTTTCGTCCACCAAGGAAAAGTGCAAATTGCAAAGTTGTTGTTGCTGTTGTTGACTCGGATCGGGAGGAAAACGACGACGACGACGACGGACTCGATCGGCTCCATCGATGCGAGCCATCAGTTTGAGTGGAATCAACAACAACAACAACAACTAGAGGAGCAGCAGGAGCAGGAGCGGCTCGTCGGTTGTTGGGCAGAGGCGGCGGCGACCGCTTTGAACGAGTCGGTCGTCGACGGTGGATCCTACGGTCCAGCATGTTGCCCGGGTAAGTGTCGATTTTTTGGGTTATTCTTTGAGGGGGGGAAGTACAGCAGGTGGATTCCATTCCGGAAATCTTTTGAGACTTTTGCGGAGTTGGAGGAAAAAAAAGAAGAGAGATTCTCTAGCTGCTCGGCTGGATTGTAGTTGGTAGTGTACAGTCTCTCTCTCTCTCTCCCACTGAGCATCCATGCTCCGTCCTATTGATTTTCTCTCTCTCCTCTCCATCCCTTGGGCGCCGTCCTCTCCCTCCTTTCCTCCTCTCGTTTTTTTCTTCTTCTGGTGGGGTGGAACGGGGGGTGGTAACTCTGAGCGACCGGAAGGAAAAGAAGAGATCCAACACAATTTTTTTTTTTTTAATTATTATTTGGCGATCTTTCTATTTCCGGTTAAAGGCGACTTTATTTTTTCAAATTTTTGCGCGCGAAATTCAAAAAAAAAAATCAAATGTTTGGCTATTTTTGGATTTAGTTTATATTTTGACTGGCCAGGAGTTTACATTTAATAGCAAAAGTTGAGAGAGAGATAGGGGGAGGGCATGATTTCCCATGTAGACATTTCATCCCCCCGTGTGTGTCACGCCGAGCGTTTGTTCTTTCATCCGGTATTCCATCCGGACGGAGAGGGGAAACGAAAAAACGAAAAAAAAGAAATGGGTTAGACGTCGGGAGTTGAACGGAGCAGAGAGAGAGTAGTAGTGGGTATGGTCCTTTGGAGATAAAAACAGGGAACAAAAGTCTTGTGTGCTGGGGCCGCCACACACACACACACAACCGCAACGAGGCAGACGAGGCCTGAAAACTTTTCACTCACGCCCCCCCCCCTCCTCGCTACTGGGAGGCGGCTAGGGTAAAAGCAGCTAGAGTTGCGCTGTGTTATTGTGTCGTTGTATCGATCCTTTAATCATCCATCCGGCCACACAGGATCCCCCCCCCCCCCACCACCACCACCCCATACCACGAAAATAACCGCACAACAACAACAACCCAGCCGAGTGATCCTGCCGGTCGACAAATAAATCAAAGACACGGCAGAGTTTTTTTCCAAAAAAACGAATCAATTGGATATGTGTGGCTTTTCTCGATCAGCTACTTTTTGTGTGTGTGTTATATCCTGGCCGTGACAACGGCCTGGTGAAGAGCGGGGTAGGCCGTAACGGGAGAAAGTCGTTTTCTCTCTTGTGTGCCGGGCGGAAGAAACCGACATGTGTGTGTGGATGGGGTAGGAGGTGCTGTCCCTTGGCAACATCCCACCATCCGTTGTGCTTCTGCTCTCTCTGCCTCAAATCCAATTATTGACGACAAAAAGGGAGGGGGAAAGGGAGAGAAAAGGGAGAGAGACTCTGCTCTTGGCTGGCTCATCGTTTGTACAAGTGAAGGTGTATCTCATATCAAAAGAAGAAGAGGAGCCGAGATGTCGTTTTTATTGACTGACGGAGGTTGCCGGGGTGCGGGCGAGGGCCAATGACGTCACATATGCCGAAGAGAAAAAAAAAGATGGAATGACTCTTTTTATTTTGAACGAGTCGACTACTTGGCTCTCTTTATCTTTCCATCTATCAAGATGAGCCACCCTCTCGCGCATAGACATTAATAGTTCAGGCAGTGTCAAGGAGGAATTAAAAAAAAAATACGCATCTTGTTTGAGATGGGCGGGGCTCTTCATTTCTATCCATCAATATAACTTGTGTCTCCCAGACGAGAGATTTACTAATTACATACCAACAATTGTGTGAGCTCTGCTCTCCTGTTGTCTCGATACAAGGCCATTGACAGTCGTGCAGGATCGGAAAATTGCTTTGCTGCCGGATATCTAATCAGAAAGTTGTTGCCAATCAAACTTTGTGTCAACTGGGCTGGGCCGCCGTTTTGATTAAACTTGACATTTTATTTTGAAATTTCGAAAAAATTTTTGGCGCCATTTAAAAAAAAAAAGGAAGGTTAGGATCCGCTGTTGAGATTCACACGGATAATACATCAGGAACTTGGATCTCTCTGTATGTATGTGCGGAACAAGACCAAATAAATGAGCACTCGCCAAACGCATCCAGCTGGTTTTTCTCTCACGACTAGGAACCCGTTTATTTTCTTCTGGGTTTCCTTTGGCTGTGTTGTTGTTGCATAATGCGCATCATTTTCTTGGCGACCCTAAAAATATTTCCCAGGGCCGAGTAAAGATGCGCGCTGGGCGATCGATACATCAAACCAGCAGCAGCAAATAATCCATCCATCCGCCAAGTGTATTTTCTCGTTATTGCAACAAAGATCAAGATCAAGCTAGAGAGAGAGAGAAATTAGAGATCCGCTGAAGCGGAGGACGCTACGCGGATGGATGGTCCTCCTAACAACAACAACAACAACAAAAAATAACCCTGACAGATTCCATTTTTTCCTCTACCCATCTCAATGATGGAAACTGGTAAATCACATTCAATCTAATATCCGGGTTCTGGATTAATAATACTTTCGGTTGTCTTATGACGTGTGTGTGTGTTGGGGGTCGTAGTATAAGATAAGACACACACACACGCAAAAAAACAAGTAGGGCGATGATGATTATTACTAACTAGTATATCAAATCGGTATGGGGTGGAAAAAGAAAGAAAGATGTGCTCTCATCTACTAGCGGAATTCCGGCGTTTATTATTATTACTTTTTTGTTCTTTCGGTGTTGTTGGGGGATGTTGGGGAGTTGATTTGATTTATTGGTAGCCAAAAGGGCGGCAGAGAGGAGGGTTTTCCTGTATATATTAAAAGTGTATAGTCGCTCTTTTTGGCGATAGATGTGTAATATATATTGATACACACAACTACTAGACACACGCGCGCACCCGCCGTCAGATGTATAGCTGGGCGCAGTTGACAGCGCTCCCATATCGATCCGCTCTGCGTATAATAGCCAACGACGGCCCACACACAAAATCTTGCCATATCCTTTTTTTCTCTCCTCTTTGATTTGCAGAGATTCTTTTGATTTATTTATTTATGGGTTGGCCTTTTTTCGTTTTTGATTGGCAGAAAAAGAAAAAAGGAATAAAGAAAAGCAGATCTCTTAGATTGACGAAATGAATCCCGCCAAGAAGAAAACGTACAAGCGTAGTGGCAAATGGAAATGACACACGCACCGGAGCCAGCCGGCCAGCCCAGCCCAGCCCAGCCCAGCCCAAAGGAGCCCGAATAATTCTCTAGGGTTTACGCTCCTATAGTTATACAATGTCAAGTCTCCCCACCGATGTCCAAGGACACGAGAAACTAAAACACACACACAACCAACCAACCAACTAGAACCAACAGAAAAATAAAGAGATTGTGGGGTAGCAGCAGCAGCGGCCAGCAATAGTCCGTATAGAGACTTGCTTGCCCTGCGCTGGGGCCAGCACACACAACATCATTAGCTTTTCTTCCTCCTGCCCACCGAGTTGCTCTTTACTTTTTGGGTTAGAGGTTTTATTTTTCTATTTTATTTATTTATTTTTTACTTGGCTTGGGCTCCTGGCTCCTTGATACTCGGTCCAATTGAAACAAGCCTTGCAGCACGGGGGGGTACCACCCGCCGGCCGTCTGTCCGTCCCTACTCGACTAACAAACTTTGGCAGTCCAGTCAAGTTTTTGACTGGAAACTACGGATCCATCCTTATGTGTGTTATTCCATTTTCTTCTTCCATCCCTCCCACAAATTGTTTCATTTCAAATTGAGCATCAACTTTTGTGTGTGTGTCGAGAGATGATGATGATGACGGGGTGGGTCGAGTTCATTCTGAAATTCTTTTTTTTTTCTTTTTCTTTTCTCGTTTCCCAGGAAGGGCACCGGCCATCATGAAGGTCTCGTCAGAGTACTTGTCGAAAATTCGCGTCCGCTTCAAACCTTGCCGACAACTAATACGGCCGGCTTCACTAACAACGACAACAACAGCAACAGCAACAACAACAACTCGTCTCCGGCTGATGACAGCTCTCTTGCTCATCCTACTCTTGCCTCGCTCCTTGTCAGCTCAAGGTACACACATCAACTCTAAATGGTTTTAAAGGGAAATCTCCATTTTAAATACAGTCGTGGCTGAAAGTTTCTATACCTTGTGCTCAAATATACGCCTTTTTACTCTGTATTGGCGGGTAGTGTCAGCCTATCACAAGAGAAAGGGGTTGTTATTTGTGCGCATTTTTCCTTGTTAACCCAAACCCCTCTACCCCCTCTTTTCTTAACTCTACCTCTCAACATCACTAACTATTTTACCGCGAAACGGGATACGGTTAAGCAACCCTTTTACGGAACGCAAAATGAAATTTACGAACGCTTGATTAACAAGAGTTCTAGAATTAAATGGTGGCGTGACAGAATAGTGGCAATTAATAGAATCTGTCTATCAGCCTTATTTTCTATTCATTTTGCGTTCCGTAAAAGGGTTGCTTAACCGTCTGTCGCATCGCGGTAAAATAGTTAGTGATGTTAAAAGGTAGAGTTAAGAAAAGAGGGGGTAGAGGGGTTTGGGTAATAAAAGAAAAATGCGAACAAATAACAACCCCTTTCTCTTGTGATAGGCTCACACTACCCGCCAATACAGAGTAAAAAGGCGTATATTTGAGCACAAGGTATACAAACTTTCAGCCACGACTGTATATATACAACAACGCTGGTGGATTATTATCCGCATTCCATCCGCCCAGGCGGGGAGAGAGAGGTAGATGGAGAGCGGTGGTGATTGTTTCCAACTTTGTTGTTGTTCTACACGACTGAGTTAGTTTACTTTGAGAGCTCCTGGACTACTTACTTTACGTAGTCTAATACCAAGTTGGGGTCAAAGATTCCGGCTTACATTCTTGATTGATGAATGGCCAGCGGGGGGGATGGTCAGACCCGGTTGGTTGTTCATTTCATTGATTTATTCGATTTTTCTTTTTTTGATCCGATCCTACCACAGGCTACGACGTGTTTATCGACTTGGAAGAGGAAGGTACGTCGCTGGACGACACCAAGATCTCCGTCTCCACCACTAACGACGGACTAAGTAAGACAAATTCCGGCATATTATCTCATTGCGTCTCAGTGTAGTATAGTTTTATGGGCGTCTATCTACAGATAGTCTCTAAGCTGGAAAGGGGAGGATGATCACACACGAGTCGTACGATGATTATTAGTCTTAGTGCCAAAAATCTTTTTTGGCGTCGTCTTTCATTTCCTTCCGGCTCTTTGTAACTATTACACACACAACCCCACCGTCCCAATTCTGTGTCGGGCTCCTTATACAGTTATATCCATTTATCTACGAGCGGCTCTCCTTCTCTCTCTGTGTTGTGTCATTGATCATCGCTGCTGCTGCTGCTGCAGCATCTTCACCGCAGTCAAAGCGAACGGTCATATAATATTACACGCTGGCGAGGAGGATGTTCTTTCTATTGCGCGCGCGGCTCCTTCTTCTTTCTCTCGACGGACGACCTATTTTCGCTTTATAGCGCAGGATTTTTTCTCCTTTTCCTTTTTTTTTCTTGCCATTGCCCCGACGACTGTTGCCAACTGCTGTATCAATCGATTGGCATAGATATCCACTTTTTTCCCTTTCGCGATGTAGACGAGCCCGCAAAAACTGTACCCACGTTTATTAGACGACTTTTAATGTTGATGATTTCCAGGCTCCTTAATCAAAAACAAAAATATTTCATTGTTGTCGAGACTAATGACGCCATTAAGCTCGGCACTAATTGCGCGACACTCTGTTTGAAACAAGGAAAGGTGCTAATAATAATAACAGAACAAAGTCTAACGCTGGGGTTTAATGATCTCGTTAGTATTTTGTACTAGCGCGTGTTAAAAGGATGTTGGCGGCGGGGTTGTTGGGAGATGGCGGATCATCACTTTTTCGAGGGAAGACGTGTAAATATAGATCAAGAATTCGCCGAGTGTTAACATATAGACCTATCCTATACACACGTGCCCTTATTGGGTTTGGCTGTGTAATAGGAGAGTGAAGGAAAGGAGCCCATTGTTGGTAGGGAGGGCCAAAAGAAAGATGAGGACAAAAGGATATATACTGTTATGGGATATCCTTGCGTCTAGCAGGCGAGTGGGGAGGGGTATAGGATTGATTAGATTAAACATATATATATACAATAATAATATCGAGACTAAATGGGATTAGTTGTTGAAGCCCTGGCTCCCAATAGCCCCTTCTCTCTCTCTTTTCTTTCTCTTTTTCTTTCTTTTGAATGATGAATCAAGTCCAAGACTATTTTCTTGCTCCTTAATATCACAAGGCTCCTATTTTTTTCCCCCTCCTTCTTGTTCCTGGCTCCTTTGTCTTTACAAGACCTCGGGGCTCCTGGCTCCGTATTAGTTTTAGCTTAGGTTTTTTTTTTTTTTTGCTAAGGCGGAACACGTTCCAGCCACACACACACATAGCAGAAATAAAAAAAGAATCCTGCGTGGAACGGCAATCGATCAAGAGTTTGAACAGCTGAGGCTCCTTAAATCATATCTAAATTGCCACTGTTTTTTGGGTGGTGGTTTCTCTAGAGAGGGAAACAGAAAGGTATGGTGTCCAGTGGTAGGAGCTCTCTATAGTTGGTAGTTGTGAAACTGGTTGTGTGGTAGTAGTTATTGTTGTAAAGCTTCTTCTTCTTTCTTTTGTGCGGTGGTTGCGCTGCAAGTCCTGCAACATATGTTTCTTTTTTTTTCTTTGGGGGTCTGCCGAAGTGTATTTTTAGATGGGGGAACGCTCCTTGGGCTCCTAGCATCAATAAGAAACGGAGAGCAAGGAGAGAGAGACACACATACTGTGTACTACTAAAGGCGCTGCTGTGAAGCTATTGATTTTAGGTCGTCTAACGTCGCCGTCGTCGTCGTCGTCGAGTGGAGTGGAGCGGAGCGTAGGAAAAAAGATCTAAAGGAGCTGGAGAATTGGACCCAACTGGGAGCTCTTTGCACCAGTACACAACACCAAGGCCAAGGAGTTTGGGGTAGATTGGGTCTGTTGGGAGAGAGAATGTAGACAGAGAGAAACTCAAGAGGCTCCTAGAAAAGAATAAGGAGCCCCCGAAAAGTATAGCAGGGAAAGAAAAGATGGGGTTGGATGGTGGACATTGGAGAAGGAGAAGGAGCTTTTTATTCTTTTAAGGAGCGAAGGACGTTAGATGGACAAAGAAGGAACGAACGGAACAAAAAAACAATTCTTTTTCGGGCCATCCTGCTCCTGTTGTTACAGCCATGAACTATAAAAAAAGAGGGAGAGAGATAGGAGCTCCTCTCTCGGCTGTCCGTCCCCAAGATTGACTATTACATTTTCCAGCGGACTGGTCACTCTCTCGACTACTTTTGTGTGTGTGTGCTGTTTGTTTTGATAGTTTATGTGGACAACGGCCGCTGGGCCTCCACTCTCGTGTCGCCCTGATGGATATGCCCGGCTGCTATAAATAATATCCGGAACCTCCTTTTTTTTGCGTGATATCAATGAAAACGACCCCCAACACTTTTTATGTTGGCCGGGGCGAGAGATGAGCGTCCAGTTGATTAATAGGCCTAATTTATTTCGTTTGGTTGAGTGTATTTTAGATTCTGATTGACTTGGTATACTTCGTTATTTATAACACTTGATTGAATTCCGGAACAGGAGTAGTAGGAGGGAGGGGGGTGACCACCCGGAGTGGCGATACATAATAAGTGGCCAGGAGCACAACTGTGGACTGAGCAATCGTCCAATGATTGGAGAGTTGAGGGTGTTGCTACTGCGCGGCGTTCTATTCCGGCGGCAGCCCTTATCGATTTATTTTCCTACGTCGAATCCACACACACACACACGCTAGCCAGCCAGCCCAGCAAGTTTGAGACTGGGCTGCTGCTGCTGCTGCTGTGTCGGTTGTCCTCGCTCCTATCCGAATGTAAAGAAGAGCAAGACTGATAAAATATAGATATGTGCGTAAAGGAAAGAAGACAGTAGTCTCTCTCTTCTCCAGTGTGTCTCTGTGTGTGTATACAGTCAAGAAATACAAAGAAAAGAAGCTTTGCTATATAGCCGCTGAACTGTTAAACCATGAGAGAGCATTAAGGGCCATAAAAGCGACATGGATTTACAGCTGGAAAAAGAAAAAAATAGTAGTAATAGCAGCGGAGAAGAAGAAGGAAAAAGGAGATGGCGTTTCTTTTTCATTGACATGGTCGTCGTCGTCGTCGGCTGAATTTCTTATTTTTCTTTTTCAAGGAGAACTTTTTTTGGCTTTTTTATTTTCGGATCCGAAATGTTTCAATTGATCTTCTCCTCCCTCGACAACAGATGCGGGTATGGATATCAAATGCGACGACACACACAAACATTTTCTGATTCCGACCAGTCGCATGCATAATTCATGAATTTTTTCTTTTTTTTTTCTTTTATGATTAGGCAATATAAAAGGGAGGGCATGTCACTGCGATTTTCTTTTTTCTGTGTCAGGGTCCTTTGGCTATTACAGTTATTTCCATATCAAGTGGAGAGGCTAGACAAATAACAGCTGGCTTCCTTGGCTGTTCTAGTGTTCTATTCTTGGCCATATTTTACTCAAGGAATTATTAATTGATGAAATATTTTTTCCGGTCGACTAAATTACTTTTTTTTCTTTTTTCTCTTGAAAAATGTTTTTATGTTATTTCAGAATGCGATCGGACGTTTGTGAGCACGAACGAAGGGTCTCGCAACGGGACGTTCGCCTCGCCGCTGTTGGAGAACCAAGAAGGACACGTGCGCCAATGTCTGTTCACGTTCGTGGCCGCCCCGGGAGAGCGCGTTCATCTGACTTTCAACATGTTCAATCTACGCGGCACGCCCCCAGAGTAAGACAATCAACACCAACCAACCAACCACACAAGTCCTATACCCACCACCATCACCACCAAAAAAAACAGATCACACACATACCAAAACCACAAAACCCCATTTTATTTTATTTGATTTTTATTAAATATTTTTTGATCAATTATTTTATTTAATTTTTAAATTTGAGTTTGGCGAAATTTTTTTTATTTTTTGGTTTTTCCCAATTTTTCGGTTGCCTGGCAAAAAAGATGGACAGAATCGATCGAGGTTGTGACTATTGGGAAAAAAGCATTTTCAGGGATTTTCTTTAACAATAAAGAGATTTACTCGACGTCCGCAAATACCCTCGAGGATTTTGTGCCCAAATAAAATTTTGGGGGGAAAAAAGTAAAAAAAAAAAAGAAATTTAAATTGCAAATGTGCTGCAAACTTGCAAACATTTTCAGATGGTGGGCGTGGTGTTGTTGTGTCAGCAACGACAAGTTTTCTTGTTTCGTTTTTTTAAACTTTTTCCGGGAGATAAACGAGAAAAAGTCCAAAAGAGGAAGAAGAAGTCTTGTAATCTTAAACAACTTTGTTTGATTCCCTTTTATTATTATTATTATTATTATTCTTTGAGACCGACGGGGCGAGGGGGGGTGTACATAGTGGAGAGTTTTGCGTCTTATTACTTTTCAAAAGTTTATTTTTTCCCCGCATTGTGTAGGCTACGCGTCAGCTGCTGGTCAGCTGTTATTACATCCGGCTTAGGCTAGAAGCTTTTAACGATGTCTCGATTGATCAGAGTGAAAGAAAGGGTCTCCGATCCAAGTTTTATTTCCTTTTTTGTTTCACTATACAGTACGTCGTCACTATACGAACAGAATAAGAAGAAGAAAAAAGGCTTTAAGCTGTAAATAAACCAAAAAGGCCTGGTGGCTAGTGATCGCCATCCGCTGGATTTATTCCGACTGTCGAGGCAGACACACACACACACACGTTCCTTTTCAATTTGTATTTAGCTCCCCCGACTGCCCCCCAAATCAGATTTTGGAAAATTCTAAATCAATGCGGATTATGACCGATTTCGTTCTTCCACAGCCGGGATTACATACGGTTTGGCAACCTAAAAAAACTCGGTTTTCTTTCTTTCTTTTCCTGGTCCCATTTTTGTTATTTCTTAAATTTTTTTAGATTTGGCGGTATTTTTGAAAAAAATATTATTCTAGTCTAAGCTGTTTTGATAGAATTCACGTCGTAGAAGTTGATGAACATTGAACATTTCGATCATTTTTTACGAGTTATAGTGTATATAGTAGGCCGATGCACAAAACTGCACAAAATCCCCCGAGTCGACAATCGACACTCCAGTTTGAAAATAATTACTTGATGAAAACTGAACAACAAACAACTACTAACTCTCTCCCCCTCCCAGAAAGTTTGATTGATTGATTTTTTTTTCAAACTTAGAATTTCTATCTTTTTCATTTTTTTTGCGCATCATGTCCTCCGCGTTGTTTGTTTGGTTTGGTTTTTTTCCCCTCCCGTTTTTTTTTTGTTCTACTCGGTTTTCCGTTTGATCTTATTCGTTTTTGTTTGTTTTTTTATTTGCGTGCGTGCGTGTGCTGCTTGCTGCCCGATCACAGTGGATCCACCGCCGGACACACAGCCATGTAAGTTTTTGCCAGCCAAAAAAAACAAAAAAACAAAACAAAACAAACAAAACTTTTATGTATTGTTCCCGGGAGAGGGGAATTTGATATTAGAAAAAAAAAAATCTCGTTCAAAATATTTAAAAAATTTTTCGCCATGATTTGATGTCAAAAAAAATTGTCTACCAGGAAATTGAGTCAAAAATTTGCATTATTATTTGACACAGGGATATCAAATGGTGTAAGGGCAGTTATTTTTGTACAATTTTTCTTTTTTTAAGTTTCCATCACTCATTTTTTTGTCCATTCCATCCCTTTTCCTTTTCTATATGTGTGTGTGTGTGTGTGTGTGAGTGTTTTGATTGTGTGATGTTCTCCATTTCGTTGGCTGTCGCCTTCGTCTTGTTACGTCAGAAAAGAAGGGGGCGGCACAAAGTAAAAAAAAAGGAATAATATTTTCCCTCCGATGAAACAAGATCCATAAATCGCAGGGTCCCGACTGAAATTGAACTGTCAAAATCTCTTCTTCTTCTTCTTCTTTTTTTCGGGAGTCTATAACATGTACTATACGTACATTCCCACCAACACACACACACACCCACACACACTCTCTTTTTATGTGCTAGCTGTAATAATATAGAGGAGCGGGCGGTCCCTATACGTGTTAACACTGCTCCTATGCTCGGCCTCACGCTCCACTCGTTTTCCCCTCACCATCTCGTTAAATTTCCCGCCGACGCTGTTCGCAATGATGTTAGGAGGGGCCTCCTCCACTCCGGAAAGATCATCTTTCCTTATTTTTTGGCTATTCGGGAGGCCTGTCGTCTTTTTATTTTCCTTTGTTGACTCGAGTTTTTAACCGTAAATTATTATTCTCTCCTTTTGTTGTTTCATCGGGTTCATCTGATTTAATTCACTTTTTTTTTTCCAATTGAGCGAATTTGGTTTATAGCCGCAGGGTAGATATGCGCAAGTTAGAAAAAAAAAGAAAAGCAAATGGCGGAGATGATGGAGAGCCCGAAGCGGGAGTCGATTTTGATGGGTAAATACTACTCTCCAAGGCATATACACACACACAGAGTGTATAGATTTAAGGAGCATCTTCTTCTTTTCCCCCGGCTCCTAACGGGGAGGAAGTAATTCTTTTTCTTCTTCCTTGTTTGCTCCTATTCTATACCTGCCTGTTATTGTCTGGTTGAGTTTGTTACACTCGAAAGGGAAAATCCTGTTCCACATTAACGTCAGATTGGCTCTCCCCTACTACATCACGTGGTGTTTTCTCTTCTTTTTTCTCTCCTTCTGGTTTTTTTGTTATGTTTTTTTCGTGGTGAGTAAGAGGGTTAGGTTAGTCTGTGCATTTGCCTCCTGCAGCCGCCACCAGCGCCGACGAATGCTGATAGATCACGAGTATTGATTGTTTGTTTGTGCTCCTAGCTCCTGTATGCAGTACATGCCCAGGGATTATATAGACGTCTACCGAACTACCGAGTATAGAAAAAAAAACGAAAATAGGAGCAAGGCCTAGCCCTGTGTTTTTTTTGTTTCTTTTATTTTTTTGTTTACGGGGGGGGGGGGGGGGGGAAGGCTAAAGACTCTGTGTGTGTGTGTGTGTTATGGCTCTGTCGGCTTGAAAACCACCAATCCGGCTTTTCATTTGGGCCGTTTCCCCCTTTTATTCCTCTCTCTCTCCTCTTGTTTGTGACGTCCATCACGGCCAGGGCTTTTTGTCTGAACCAACCAACCAGTAGACAGAAAACTGACTCTAAGGCAATAAAATTCTGCGCTATACATTTTTATACTGTAGGCTCCTTTTTTTATTATTATTTCTTTTCTTCTTCTTCTTCTTCTTTAAATGTCTACTGTTGCTCCTAACTGTGTAGGCCGATTTTCGCTTTAAGGAGGACGACGAACGTCGGCTGGCCACTCGCCCAGTTTCTTTCTCTTTTGTTTCCTCTCCATTTTGTTATTTTATTTTTTCTTTATTGACCATCCACTCAAAACGACCGGCCGATTTTTTGTTTTATTTTTTCTTGTCCATTAGACGTTGAACTCATTTCCAGGATCGTAGATATCCAGTCTACACAGGCCCTGGGAGAGATCTCGAAAAATAGTTAAAAGGAAATCAGCTGCTTGTTCTCTCCTCCTTCTTCTTCTTCTTCTTCTTCTAAATAACATTGAACGAGGGAATTCCAGGAGCTTATATAATAGTAAATATAGAGACATCGGATGTCACTCGCAGCAGTTGGAACTTGTTATGATATCGCGCAGGGGCTGAAAGAAAAAGAAGAAAAAATGGGAGAGAGAGAGAATGTCTAAGGACGTGAGGGCCCTCTGGAGAGAGAAAAGAAGCGCAAGATGGTGACGGGGGATGGAACCTGTCACGCGCCACCAGCCCCGGCGTCTGTCTGTCTGGCCTGTCTTTTATTTCTTTTCTTTTTCTCCTTCCGTTTTTTTGATGTAGTAACAGACGGGTAGGAAATCATCTAAGCGTTTGTCTAACCGCACAAGCGGAACAGGCGTTCACATATTGACGTCGAAAAAATAATGTCTGCCGCTTGTCTCTCTCGTTGTTGAGCGGCCGTTTGACTTTCATGTGGCCATTCAATGGCTGATCGCTGTCTCCTTACTTGTACACATTGTGTCGTCGTATATAGCTATTTGGATAGCCCTCGTCACACATCTGTTATTCTGTTTAGGTTTTAAAACCCCAAAAAAAGGATCAATTTCTTGTTTGTTTTATGTTTTTTGTGTTTTTCTTGGTTTTTCGGTTCCATCCCGATCCTTTTTCCGTGTTTAATAAAGATGAACGGATAGACTGCTGACTTTGATTTGTTGTTGTTGGTTTTATTTTGGAATTAATTTTGGTGTGTGTCTTTCCCGCAGGTGCAGTCACGAGTACATCGACCTCTACACGGAGATTCCCGACTCGGAGCCCGTCGACTTGATCCACTCGCCGTTTGGCGGACGCTACTGCGGTCAGATCCCGCCCCGTCGGCGCGTGTCGCTCTACCGGACGGCCGTTTTGGGATTTTTCACCGACAAGAACTCGACCACCACCGACGACCTTCTCTTCCAGGGCACCTATCTCTTCTTCAAAGACGGTGAGCAGCTTTTTCCTTGTCCAGCATGGATCACTAGACTGCCCGGCAAAGTTGGCGGCGGCGATTTGTCTCCGTTTAGCGGAGCTCCTCCTGCCGCCTCCTAACCCCTTAATGGAAATAGAAAAGTCCAGCAGAGCGCCAATAAAGTGTCTTAAGCCCCTCCGTTTGCCATGGGGGGTCCAGGTCCGGCTGACAAAGTATCGCCTGAGGGTGGGCAGGGGCTCTGCACCCGATGACCTACATCAAGAATAATGGAATCGATACAAACCAAATAGTCGGGCAATCCTTTCAATCAAGAAACGTTTCCCCTTTTTACTTTGATTGAGTTTCAAACGGGCGGAGATGGAAAATCAAAAAGTAATTGGATTTAACAATTTTCTTTCCTTTTATTCGTTTTGGTGGGATGAGCAGATCAATTTCAAGTGGGGACGCCCGTTCCTCGCACGACTTGCAACTTCACCATCGACGGCCTAGTGAAACGCCAGGGCGACATCATGACGCCCACCTATCCGGGCGTCTATCCCAAAGACATGACCTGTGCCTATAAATTCGTCGGGAAGAAAGGCCAGCGCATCCGGCTCGAATTCAGGGACTTTGACACTTTCTACGGAGGCCCTCAGTAAGTCGACAACAACATTGATTTGATTTTTGACACGGTCTGATTGGTGGTGGGTCCCCCCGCGCAGTTGTCCGTTGGATGCCGTCGACGTTTACGACGGGTTGGACGCCAAAGCCCCGCTGATTGGACGCTACTGCGGCCAGCAGCGCAACGTGGTCATCTTCTCGACCGAGCATCACCTCCTTGTCACGTTCACGACGCTCAAACGGACGGCCGACTCGCAGAACCGCGGATTTCTGGCAAAGTTCGAATTCAGCGAGACTTTCGTCAAACTCGGTCAGACAATTTTTGATTCCGCCCGTCTTCCTTTTTTACCACTTTACGGGAATTTTCTTGTTTTCTCATTTTTAGATTTCATTAGCCGCGAGGATAGCAAACACGACAGAGGCTCCGAGTGCGACCAGACGATCCTGAGCCGCAAAGGATCGTCGGCCGTCGTCTACAGTCCCAATTACCCGTTTCCTTACAGTCCAGGCATCGTCTGCAAGTACAACGTCTACGGCCTGCAGGACGAGCAGCACTTTGAGCGCATCCGGCTGGATTTCGAAAAATTCGACATCCCTTCAGCCGATAACACGTCAGTTGAATCATTTCAATTTCGATTTGGCAAGAATGAATGAATGAATTATTTTTTTAAATTTGGCCCAGGTGCGCCGATGGCTTCCTGAGAATCTACCTGAAAGGTCAAGACATTAGCGTGACGTATCTGTACGAGAAACACGATCACGAGCTGTGCAGCAACAATGTCAGCTCGCCGTACTGGTCGGAAGGCCAGCGGCTGTCCATGATCTTCTCCAGCGGACAGAGCCAGGGTTCCGGCTTCAAAGCTCGATTCTTATTCGCTACAGGTATTTACAATTTAAAAATAGACAACAATAAAAATAGAAGATTTGCTGATTTTCCCAATCATTTCGTGAAAAAGAATATTCGATCCCCGGGACTCCGTCGCCGCTGGGCGGATGTAATTTCACTTACATGAGCGCCAGCAAGAAACGCGGTGACTTTAACTCGCCCAGACATCCGGCCCGCTACCCGTCCAACCTGACATGCACCTACAACTTTATTCTGGCCGGATCCAACGAGAATGTCCGGCTCTACTTTGACCAGTTCAAAGTGCGCGCCAACGACACGACCGTCTTTTACGGCTCCTACTGCCAAGAAGATTGGGTCGAGATCTACAATGTCTTTTACGGCGGCAGAGAGGTCCTACTTGGCCGTTATTGTGGCGACTCGTTCCCAGGACCCGTCGAATCCGATCCCGGATCCATCGGACTGAAAGTAAGAAACAAAAGGGAAAGAATCAATTTTTGAATTGACACTGTTTCCCCGCCGAAAGTAACAACAACATTTCACCTCCTTGTGTGTTTCTTTATTTCTAAAGGTGATCCTGCACACGGACGAAGAAGGAGTCTTTAATGGATTCAAGGGCAGGTACACATTCGACGAGAACGACTCGATCAATAGAGGTGAGTCTCTCTCCTGGATTCCCTGGCGGCGGACCCACACACACACACCAAACACTTTTTTTTTCTTTTCTTTCCTTTGGTTCTCGTCCATCAATTTATACGAGGCTCGATTGGCGCTGTTCCTTGCGGTTGCAAGTTTTTTTCTACTTTTTTATTTCTTTTATTTGAAAAAATATACACGCAGACTGCGGCAGTAATCTGAGCGTTCCGGGAGCCGCCAGCGGTGTCTTCACCAGTCCCAAGTACCCGGAGAAGTATGATCGTAGCTCGGGCCTGCTCAGCTGCTCGTGGCAGATCCATTCAGCTCGGGATCACCGCATCCTTCTTCACTTTGAGTCCTTTTCCATCGAGGGCGAGATGGAGAGTAAGTTTCTTTCTCTTTCTTTATCTTTTCTTTCTTTCTTCTTCACCTTTTTTATTGATTTTTCGCAGCTCGTGGATGTGCGGCGGCTGCCGTCCGCGTTTGGAAGAGACTGGACGAACCGCCGGTGGAAATTTGCGGAGAGAATTTGAAGGCCGAGCACGAAACGTTCATGTCCGAAGGCAACGTCATGAAAATCACGTAAAAATGTTGGCGTGTAACGACGACGTGACAATTTATTTGATTTTTGTTATTTGATTGTTTCAGGTTTACAACGGCGGATAAAGTGGCCGGCGGTAGAGGCTTCCGGGCCGTGTGGACGGAAGTGAAAACTCCGGCTCTGGTCGGCGGCTACGACTGCGACGAAGGCGGGCAATACTTTCGCTGCGCCAACAACACCTTTTGCATAGCCAAACAGCTGGAATGCGACGGAAATCCCAATTGCGGACTCAACGACAATTCCGACGAAGGGGAGCACTGTATGTCTCTCCATTTCATTTTTCTTATACAATTTCTTTCATTTCTCTTTTTTGATTTCTCTCTCTCTTTCTTCCTAAGAATAATTATTTGTACAGACAATGTATTTATATATCTTTGTACCTTCATTCCAACATCATTTTTAAAAATCACAAGAAACTATCTCAAAGATTTAAAACAAAGAAAAAAAAAAGGAAAAATAACTCGCATGACAATTGACTTGTTACATATTCAGCACACCAGAGCCTTGTGTAATTTGGATGTCTCTATCTCTCACACACACATTGATTGATCACTTCTTTTTTCTCTTCTTTCTCCCTTCTTTTTATCTTTCTCTCTCTCTCTCTCTCTCTTTCTTTCTGGCGAGGAATTCTCAGGTGGAGGCGTCCGATATCAACCCGCCCTAAACACCCTGGTCTTGATTTCAGTTGTTTTCATTCAGTTGCTTGTCTGAAACGATAACAACAAAAGAAAAAAAAATATTATTTCCCAATTTTATTTTTTCAACTTTAATTTCCGTCATTTTAATTATTACAATCGAATATTTTCCTATAACCCTCTGCTTTTTTTTAATTTTTAAAAAAATTTCAACCTCAAATCTCTTCTCTCGCTCTGACTGTTGCTCGTCTGTATTTTGCTACCGGTCCAGCCAGTGTCCTCCTTCTCCAGAAGCCAATGGTGTCGCCTCCCCAAACCAATTCAAGGAATGAAATCCCAATGTACTATTTTCTTAACTATTGGCTTTCTATCACCTTTTATATTATTATTTTTTAAATAACTGTATTTTAACCTATTTCATTCTCTAATTTTATTTTTTTTTTTAAATCATTACTTAATTCCATTCAAATTCCATCGATGGATCGATCAATAACGCTTTTATTTTAAATTTGTCACACATGGATAAAAGGTGCTGCTATGGTGGGCGGCGAAGAATCTTCTCCGGTGCTCCTGATGTTGACACTGGGCGCATGTGCATTGACTCTGCTCATGACTTTGTGTATCGTCTGCCATCGAAGGCAGCGGCGGAGGCCGCCCAGCATCAACTACGAGCGGCGGCCGTTCGCTCCGCCGCCGCCGTTCGACACCATGTCGTCGCGTCCGTCGATGTCGCTCCCGTCCGACATCCCGTCGCCGCCGCCGCCGGCTCAACTCTACACGAGTCTGCCTCCGCTCTCGATCGACGTCGGCGATAACGTCTGATCACGTCAATCTCCTAATGAAATAAAATGAAAGACACTAAAAAAACACACACACAAATATTCCGACTGGAATACAATTTATATAAATAGACTCAAGAAAATTTTCAAAAATTTGTGGCATGGCCAAAAACCTACTAAAGAAAAAAAAAAAAAAAAAAAATTTGCTCGAGATATTTTGTTTTGTTAATAACAAAAAAAAAAAAAGAAAAATTAAAAAATGTGTCGCTGCCCATGTGTGCCGCTGGTCGATCTATTTGTCAACGCTTCAAGCAAGCCAGTGTGTACCTCGGTTCTGTATCTCTCTCTCTCTCTCTCTTTCATCCGCTTCCCTCTCTGACTTTTCTTTCTCTCTTTCTCTCATCTTGAATTTTTATTTTCGCTCTGTCTCTTTCTTATTTATAATAGTTACTTCAAAAATTCTTACGACAACATTTCACATCTAAATTGGAGAAAACCCGCGCCCAGCATGTATACGTCGGATTTCAGCTCATCTCTAAACAAACGTGACGACTAAAGAAACATCAGTTTGAAAAAGTGGCGTGCAATGAATTATTGGTGTGAGTGAACCCAAGTGCTGCGCGTGAAAAACATTTCAAAAAGGCCGTTTTGTTTTAAAAATAAACTCGTCGACAATCGTGTACTACTACTACTACCCCGTGTGCAATATGTTTTGGGTTTTTGCGATGACCGTGACGACGAGTTCTCTTTTGTACATTCTGCACACAAGTGTGAAAGTGCCAAAAAAATGCCCCGAAAACCTTCCCTCCTCCTGAAAAATAAAAAGCAAACACACACAAAAAAAATTAATAATAATAAATAATTTCCCCCGCTCTCGCGTACGTCACGATTTGATGATATATATGCTCTTATATAATTCAGTTAGGTGAATGTGTATGTGACGGATCGAATAATCGCCCATGATGATGCTATAATTGAAAATTGTTGTCAAAGTTTGCAATTATTTGGAAATGCGCGTGTGCAGCAAGACGTATTTGTTGACAGTCGAAAAAAAAACATTGATGGGTAGTATCAACATTTCTATAGTGACGAAAGTTATGGTACAATCACAAATATAAGTTGAAGTTGAATTGCAAGGCTTTTGCTCATTTATTCTTCGGTATTTCTCAGTGAAGAGAGTTATTAGTAAAGGATATTAATATTAGTAAGAATCGAATTCGAGAAAGAATTTAACACGACAGGTTTTCAAATAGTTATATCGTTCAACCTTGCGAACAAATAACTAACTCTTCAGTTTAGCCAATTGCTTTTCCAAATCTGCGAATTCGCTGTCGGCAGCTGATGAGGCACCCAACTTGGACGGAGCAGACGGGGCTTTGGAAACCTGTGAGATGATACGTTAGTAATCAAGGTAGGAATAATAAACATAATACATAGTCGAATATGACAATACCTTTGAGGAAATGTCGATACCGATTTCGTCTAAAACTTGCTGAACGATTGAGTCTCCTTCTTCTTCGTCCCCACTTTCATTTAAAATATCATCCAAGGCATCACTCATCATCTCTTCACTCATTTCCATGTGGGTGGAAGCCTTTCCAAATTCTTGCATTGTGCGACTCAGCTGTTCAGGCTTCATGGTTTTGTTCATTGCCATCATACTTTGAGTTGCAGTGGTCATGGCCCCAGCCAACTTCACGTTGGCTCCCATTACTTTTGTTTGAGAATTTATTGAAGTAATCTATGAAAGATAAGTTGATAAATTGTTAATAGCAGCAAGGAAAGACATGGTAATAGAGTATTATACACACCTTGCTGTTGGCAGCATATGTCCTTTCTTTCTGTTTACGAATTTGAACCAGTTGTTTGGCAAGAACAGTACAAGCTTGCTTATTGCCAGTCTTTGCTGCGTTTTTGATCTCCATCTCCTGAATAATAAAATGATTGAATTCTGATTCAGGATAATTTTTTAAGCTTTCATACCAGCTTCTTTTCTTCCTTCTCCAATTCTCTTCTGTCTCTGTCGATCTCTCTCCCTGTTTTTCTCAGCTGTCTATCTGTATCCCGCATTTGCTCTACACGAACAAAGAAACAATGTCAGGTTTAGATTTTTTATTTGATCTGAGTACATTTTAGAATTCTGAAAATTAAAAGGCAATGGGCAGTTCTTACCTTTCATGGTTGGCTTTTTGGCGAAAAAATCCATTGTGTAGTAAACAAATAGGTATAGCTCAAGTGCTCAACCAATAAGCGTAACAATATTTTTCTTGACAGAAACACTCGACAATCTTACAATCTTTGATTTATCTGTTCTGACTAATTAATGCTTTTCGCTAGTAAAAGGACTCGACAACTTCTGATTACTGACGAAACTGTTGTTACTTTGCTGCTGCTTTTTCCCAATTGCGAAATAGTAGCACAGACGACTAGTAGCGATTTCAAGTGATTCATAATCATAATATTTCTGGCTTCGTCTGCTTGTTTGGTTGTCAACGATGTCACGTGACCACTCAAATGTTCTGATTGGTTGCCAACTTGACATCAGAACAACTAATGTATATGTGGCTTCATTTGATCCGCTCATTATACCAAATTGACAATCCAATCAATGGAGAAAAAGAAAGGAGAAAAAGCTAAGAATTTTATGTGCGAGCTAATGAAATCCTTAATATCTTGACTAGAGCGCTTTTTCTTTATGCGCGAGATTGGATTTCACAAATAGTACATCATTGAATTAAGAACAGTATGCATTAAGAAGGTATTAAGAAACAGAATGTAGGCATAATGCAGAAGTATCAAGTCATTCTCCCTTGTAGAGATCAAGCTCATAAGTATATGTCTTCAGTCTTCACCATTAATAGATCTAATAGACGCGTAGGTAGCAAGAATATCACTTCGTCGATCCGCCATTCTGCATTGCGCTAAGACGTTTATTCTCCCTCTGATCAAAAGTTTATTCCCCTTTCAAAAGCTTTCACCCAACGAACTTTTTATATTCGTGAACATCGAGTCCGGATTATAAACATTTTTTATTGCCAAGTTTCATCGAAGTCTTATACCCCTGGAATGAGTACTACTTTCCTTCGTTCACAGGGGAAATGCGTGTCGGATTAGTTGACAGCTACTCGAAATTATTCGTGCACAATTGTTTTTAAAGCTTTAAACAAATCCTAAAAAGAAAAGAACCAGCAGGCGAAAACCTAATGTAAAGAAATCAAAAGCAGCACTTCCCGGTGGACTATATAACTTGTTTAACGTTGCGAGTTGTTTCGTGAAAAGGGAAATTAATTTATCAGCGCCGTATCGTTTCAGCGTGGGCAAATAATGCTGGCCATCGCGGCTGCGCAGCACAAAAGGATACGATGTATTTTGTGCAACAGTATTAAAGTAATATTCTTGTGCAACATACTCAGTTGAAGTAGGAATTCTACGTCTGGAAGTAATGCCGATGGAGTTCCAGGTGATTTGTAACACATCCAAAATCGAAAGCGATGCTGGACATCAATCAATTTGGCCAAGTGACCACCAGTTCCGAACGGATCTTTTCGCAGCCGTTTATCCCGTGTGCTTCATCTTCCGCTGCGTAACTTTCTGTGTCGGAATTCCCATCCAGTTGTTAGTGGCGATCGTCATTCTAAAAAGTCGTCGACTGCACAATCCGCGCAACGCTTTCTGCCTGGGAAATATCTGCTGCTGTTTCTCAACGCTCTTGATCAGCGCTTACGAATATTTATTGCTCTTTTTCCGACCCAATACTCCCCTATTTTGCCAACTATATGGACTGCTGGTAGGTTCACCCTATTCCAGTCTACTAGTGACGATATTGCTGGCCACCGTTGACCGCTGGTTCGCCATCAGTGCTCCAATTAAACACCGCAAATACGTCAACGTCTTTAGAGTGGCCGTGTTGCTGGTCACATCTTGGATATCGGTGCTGCTCATCAATACCAGTTTCTATTGGCTGGGATGGCACCAAGTTTCGGTTTCATGCATCGTCAATCCAGATATTATGAAGTGGGTGTCACTGTCTCATTTGGCCCTGGTCGGAATGATCATCGTCGCTCAAGTCGCAGTGTACATCCGAACCAGAAGTTATTTAAGGTTCAATGCGCGATTATCAATGAAATGCAAAAAGCACAATAACGCGCGGGAAAATTCGACGACTCTCGAACCGGACGAGTATTTTGTTCACTTGCCAAACAAAACCATTTGTCGTTTGGAATTGGAGGCGAGCGTGACTCTGGCGTGTGGAGTCACTTCTCTCTGCGTGAGTGCCCTGCCGCTAGCTTCAACATTCTTGGCTCTCATCATTTGCCAAATTGGGATCGATCACTTGAATTGCAATCACGCCATTTTTATTGCGTCCATTCCGTACGCGAGGGAGATGCTCCTGTTGCATGTTGTGATCGGTCCGATGCTCTACATCACCCGAAGTAGAGAATTCTCCAAAGCGCTACGTCGAACTTTTCCGTTTCTTTCATCAATCTTTTCGCATAGGCTACGTGTTACACCTACGATAGTTCAGCGCTTTTGAATCTCCGTTTTACAATTTTTACTAATTAGGATTTTTTGTTTAAATTTTCAATAGATGAAAAGGTTTGGCATATTGATCGTGTATGTTTGAACCATATATTTATCAATAGGGGTACGCGGTTTTTCTATGAGCCAAAAATTAATTGACGTATCGGCATTTTAAATTAACTTTCGCATTCCCAGTCTGTGCATGGAAGAATGCCAATATAAAGTGTTATTCTGTCGTAATTCTCCATTTGTCGGGTCTCCATGGCTACTTAAAATTGATCATGCGTGATGTCTGTCGGTTGCGTGGGACGAGAAAGGCCAATAGCCTTTCCCAGTTCACGTGTCACTTGAGCTTTGTAAAAGCAATTTCCCGCTAAATCTGCAAGTGACATATCACCGTAAAATCACAGTAAAAAAAAAGCTAGTACACGGATCCAAATTTATAGAAAACCAAGTGCTATCCCATATCCACTTTGGAACCGGTCTAAAATTGAGAATGGATTTACCCAAACTTATTATGTAAAGTCTAAAATTGAAAATGTATAATAACCAATCTTATTATCCTTCGACAGCTTTTAGTCGGCTTTTAGTGCGCTCTTAACCCTAACATGTGTTTAACAATCACGTGGATCTCGTCTTTGTCACGTGCCAAAAGCTCATTACACTGGTTCATGATGTTGTGTAACGTGTGATGTGCTATATGTTGTGAATGTCTAATATGTGTCGTGTACAATTTATGCATGTTGACTCAACGCATAATCCTGGTACAAACAACAAACAATTGTTCTTCCATCCTGTAACAGTCAACCTACTCACAGTAAGTTGTGGTCGTTGAATACAAGAGAGATTAAAAGTGGTTTTGGCCAAAGAACATATATTGTTCAGTTGTTCTACAAACCTGACTTATAATATGATGACTATAAAATGACTTATAAAATGTTCGCTGATATGTAGCGCAGAGATAAAACCAATTGCCCATCCCAAAATACTCTATATTGATATTGTCCTGTTTTATTGTTACATCATCTAACGAATCATCTGTGAGTCAACAACTTTTATCTATGGAAAGCGTTTCTTCGTACGCAGCAACAAGGGACAGCCAACATTTTTTTAAAGAATGAGTCAGAATCAGGTCGTGATTGTTCTAGTTTTGGTTTAGGTAACGTAGGGGTGTGTAATTCGATACCTGATTGGTTAATTAGCATACGGATGCTCACGTTTGTTAACCAAGAAAAGGTCGAACGTTTATTAACTGGAATGATCTTGCTGGTTTCCACAACAACCAAATGAGATGAAGGCAATTTCAAAGAAATGGTTAATGCATGTTCAGTGCCCTTTGAGTCTTTGACCATTGCAAATATTGATTCTATACTCAGGGGCTTGATAAAATGGGATTAAATTTAAAAAGCAAAATATAATGAATGGTAAATACTAAATAGATTTTCGAGTACTAACATTCACAAATGCTAGATTCTTATATGTTATATGGACAAGAACTTTTACTCAAGATGTTTATATATAGGTTATGTGAATTTCACGAGCCTATCTGATGACTCAAGCTATTCAACACATAACAAAATTAATGGGTGTATCATGATTTTACGATTTTTCAAGATACCGTGTGGAGAAACTGATAAAACGAAGGTCGGTGATGAAATTATCTGACTTGAGTGTCCCGCTGAAAAAAGGATGAAACCCAAATAAGGGCTGAAACCTCTTCTGTCGTCGGAATTCAGGAAAAGCAAAACAGATATACAGCAGACAGCTCCGACCCAGATGCAAAAGTATTTCTTCCTCGTCTTATTATATATCCTTTCCGTCATTTAGGAAGTTTTTCAGAATGGTTAACTTAGAAGTTATTAATGACCTGTGGCTGCAGATTGATAAATTACATTTGAGTTGCCTTCAAACTGAAGAAAGTCCACAAAGGATAGAACAAAAACGGAAACTCAAGGGTGAGTTTGCGAACGTGAAGTAGATCTTACTTCATTTGATTGAAATTTGTTTTTTCTCTTCTATTTAGGCTACATGAAGGAGTATTTATGCTTGGTTACCGCTAACCAAAGATTTTACTCTCCCACTACCAAAGCAGTACTTTACACATCTATACTTAGACGAAGTGAGCAATTTAGCCCAAACCGATTTAGACATGCATGGGAAATGCTTGCAACCTATGCAGCTAATTTACTTGGCCAGCCTTGGAGGAAAGAATTTAATGAAATTCGAGTAAGCTTAACCATTTCTAGTGCTACAATTCATTCATTTTTATTGACAGTATTATTATTGTAATAGTTATACAGCGGGGCCTTCAAATACCAAATTGAGCAACAGTTGATAGGAGCTGAAGAGATTCTAATGGAAATGGGCTATACTCTGGATATTGAGTATAATCGCTTGATAGTTCAAGGTGTCTTGGACTATGATAGGGTGGTCATCAGTCACAGAGACTGCCTTCTTGCAGAAGTGGAATCTCAGGTTAGTTAGAATAATTAAAAAATTGTTATTTCATCAAATACATTCAAATTTTTAAATCCAGATTCTTTGTGAGATCCATGCTGCACTGAGTGTCAGTCCAAGACCCTGCTCATGGGTATCCATATTTGATTTTCGCGACAGTTATGTTGGATCAGTTAATCACTGCGTAAGAGGTTTGATGTATCAACACGCACAAAAAGAAAACCTCTACAATTACAATCCACCAGCACCTGTCACTTCTTATTTGGGACCTCATGAAATGTATCCAAGTTCCTTCCCCTTTCAAATGATGTACCAGCAGTACGCGAAACCGGCCTACAACTATTCTCTCTCTGCTGAACAAAAAGAAATCTATCTGCCCAAGACTCTTCCCGTGGAAGAACCGACATCGATTCCTGTTAACTATCAAACTAGATCCCTCGAACCGAAGTCGATTATTGAAGGACAAGGCATCCCAGAAACTTTCGACGTCTGGAACAACTCATTCGTTCGTGAGATGAAGAGCATACCAAAGTTTGACAGTCTATTGGATATTGATCGCTTGGAGCAGCTTTGCTACGATGACGTAGATAACTGTCCGAGTAGCAGCACTACTGTCGAAAGATCGAAAGATAATCGAGTAAACAAGTTGAAAGAAGAGAGAAACGTTCCTACTTCTGTTAAAGAAATGTTTGGTGGAAACTATGATCGAATGCCGGAAAAGACTGCACCTTCAAAGATAACAAACAATCCTCAACATTTCACGTCTGGACCATCACCGGTTGGAGCTAGGCCAAAAGAGTCCGCAGCCGCTCAAGTTAATGGTAGAACCGCTAAACAACATTTAAATTCTGCAAAGGTATAGTCAATTGCATTTATACTATTGAAAATCTAGTGGCGTGTAAGTAAAACCCTTTTAACCTTGGTAATTTTCAGTTCAATGGATGGGAGTGCCTGTTCTGCACTTTTCTGAATCCCGACGATCGAGAAATTTGCGACATGTGTTCAAAGTCGAGACACAAGGGCCCTGAAAGCCAGCCTCTGTTCCGCGGAGGACGTGAATGCTCCAATTGTACTTTGGTGAACGCACCAGAAGCAGAGAAATGTGCTGCCTGCTCCACCTCACTCACAAATGCCCCTACCTACATCTAAAGATTCCTCACACAAAAACCGTTCTACTACTAAAAATAATTATATACTAGTGTTCTGACTCCTTTTTTTTTAGAGAGAGATTTCAAAATTGTATTTATTGAATGGACAGAGACAGTGTTGGAAATGAATGTCATTTTCGTTAACTTCTTTCTTCTGTTGGCTGGTTACTCAAGAAAGCCAGATGTCCTTTGTTACACCTGTTTGAAATAAAAATTACAGCATGAGTGATATTACATTGAAATGCCCCAAAACGACTAATTCATTAATATAAATTCATCTTACCGATTTGCATAGTGGCCGCGCAGTCCACACTATTAACAACAAAAAGATAAGTGAATAAGGGTAATTTCAAAAATCGTGAATGTGAACAAATAAATTCTTTTACTCTATAACAGGTGACTTCATCTAAAGGTCTCAAATTCGTTCGATCTCTCTGGGCTTGGGAAGCATTATTTGCATGAGTAGAGGCATCGGCGGGCGTGCGATAAATGTCCTTAGATTCTGATGGAATTTTCGGACATTGAGCTACGAAAAACAAAATTTAATCAATCTGGGACAAAAAACTTGTATTATGTAATTCAAGGTTAGGATTCTTACCAGCTTTATGTCCCACTTCTCCACAGAAATGGCAGACTAGAGGCATCTTTCTCTTGTCACCCTTGATATCATCTGGAAGTGGAGGTAATTCAAATCTCGGACTAAGAAAGAAATTCACAGTTAGTTTCACCAACTAACAATAATATTACGAGTTATTTTGTTATTACTGGACGAATTTGCATTCGGGACCGTCGGGACAGAAGCCTGCTGTGTAGTTCATGCAGAGCACACCTGAAACATTAAAGCAATATTTAAAATGATTCTTTCACGAAACGATAAAAATGTTATTACGTCGAACATGACGGTGTCGGCAAGTCGGTCCGTGACGGCAGAAACCACGATCGTACCAAGGGCAATCTTTGATCTTTGTTTCAGGGTCAATGTGTAAGAAAGGGCATTCTTTGTTGTGACAAGCACCTGGGAGAAAGAAAACAAACATTAAAACTTTTTATCAAATCAACTCTAGATTTAGAACTCACTGAATCTGGCATAGAAATAACACTCTGGCATCTTAGCCATATCAAATTCATGGAGAAATTCACACTGATCTCCTTTCTTGCATAGTCCTCTGAGCCAATGTTTACACACAATTGTCCGGTCTGCTCTGAGGTGTCTGTATGGGCAAAAACTTGCTCTCTGGCATTGACCTTTAGTGAATAGAGTGCACACCATTGCCGTTGATTCTGAAGAATTAGAAGATCCAAACATTATTAGAAGTCCAAAACATGTGCACAAGCATTTAATTCACTTACTGTCCATTCCGGGAAATGGGAGATTTTGGGCTCCCAGCTGTTGCTCTATAGATACAAATATTGGTTCATTTTGTTTCATTCAAATTAAAATATGGTGATGATATCAGATCTTGATTCTCTCTTACCCAAGGCAACTTCAATATCAAATTTGATATTGGCAATAGGCGCCATTACGGTATCCATGGTGCCCATTTTTAATTTTAATAGTTATAGTAAAATTCCCGTGGAAAACGATTAAATTTACCCATGCACCAAGCAACATGTACACCAACTTTTGTCTTATTTTGCTTTTGACACAAATTTAGAGGAAGGGTAGCCCGGCTACCGCGGGTGAGACTAAACGGCATCTTTAGGTTATATTCTTTTACGCTTTTATAACGTTTCATAACAAAACTAAATTTATAAATGTTGGAGATCGGAATTCAGCTTTTTATGCAATGGGAATTTTTTGTTTTTAAAGTTTAGTAAATAGTACCGCAAGTCCGCAAAGAAATGAGGATGGCAATTGATTTTTCATTTTATTTGTGCGGTCATCAACTCATCATTGCACTGATTGCACTGTCGGACTCGTGTCTTTGTGTAAAGGTTTACTATTCTTCAAATGAATTGAAATATCAGCAATTGTATTTCCAAAAATTATCTTAATAAAACAATACTGCTACAGAAAGAACGCCGCACCGCTCACACTAGACGAAAAAACCGCAAAGATAAGCTTATCTGTAATTCTTCTCATTCCTCAAGTAAATCGCTAGACTTGGAATTATTTCAGAGAATTCCAGGGTGAAGAAGGAATTTCGTTGTTTGGTCAAAACAAACAAACAAGGTCGAGAATCACGAGACAGAAGTTTGCTTGTTTTGATTTTATTGCGTTTCGCCTCTGCTTATTATTTACAGTAGCTGCCTGGTGGTTCCGCTAGAGGGCCAGTTTTCCATTGCTCGCTGACATGGCTGCCTAAAAAGTGTACCCGAGTCCCGTTTTGGACTGCAAAACAAATTGATTTTGACAAAGGATTTCTGTTCTTGTTATATATTTAGACTTACTTAAATGCATGGTTTAAGCCGCACGTGACTTTTTATTATTCTCGATGTCTGAAGTGTAATCTCAGTTCTGTGTTACGATTGGGAGGAGAGTTTGCCTGTTCGCCAGCAATGTCCCACACAGGGATCAATAGGAGAAATGGGGCCATTAAGATTCGACTCACAAGTAAGTGTTTTTTATTTTCTCTTTTGTTTTGATGTTGGGCCAATTTTTCAATCGTGTGCCACAAACGGAATTTCATTGATCGGTGAAGCAACATTCCTGGGCTGGTTTTCTCTCATTCCAGGGCTGTAGCTTCTTTATTTTATCTGATACCCTGTTTCCTGTCTTTGTAGAAAGGGTAAACTTCCTCTTGCCCCCAGGGGTGGGTTGAGATGGAGGGGAGAGGATTAGTAATGAAATAACAAGTCTTGATGGTATGACCATGTCTTATTGATGTTTATCTCTTTCTGTCTCTCTCAAACCACCAGTACTGTGCGCCAAGAATCTCGCAAAGAAGGATCTGTTCCGTTTGCCTGACCCATTTGCCAAAGTCAGTGTTGAGGGATCGGGCCAATGTCACAGCACAGACACCTGCAAGTCTTCGTTGGACCCAAAGTGGAACCAGCACTTTGACCTGTAAGTCGTCATCACCACCAGGCAATTCAACTCTTCAACGCCTGACTGTTTTTTCTCTCTTTTCCCACAGGTACATTGGCAAGTCAGATGCGATAACCATCAGTGTTTGGAACCACAAGAAGATTCACAAGAAGGAAGGTGGCGGATTCCTTGGTTGTGTTCGAATCATGTCCAATGCCATTCAACGCCTGAAAGACACAGGATGTAATGCCAAATAATTCTGTCTTGTGAATGTCCACCTCTAAACTCTTCGTCTCTTTGTTTATTTGTTTTTCAGATCAACGTCTTGACTTGACGCGCGCGAACGCCAACGACACCGATCAAGTGAAGGGACAAATAGTTATTTCCTTGCTGTCTAGAGAACAGCACAATTCGTCAAGCTGTCACGAGAACAGTGCAACTCCCGTCGTCCAAACCGTTGTGGACGCTCTGGGAAATGTTGCCAGCCCTGCGTCACCTGCAGGCATTCAAGAAGCTGCCACGGCTTCAGTCACCTCTCCCCTTCCGCAGGGTAAATTAAACAACAACAACTTGATGACTTTTATTGACAAATGTGTTCATGATGGGCAGGTTGGGAGGAAAGGAGGACATCCAGTGGCCGTAGGTATTACGTGAATCCGGAATCGAGAAGTAGTCAATGGACCAGGCCCATCGTGGAGAGTAGCAGCGGGGCTCAGGCCAGCAGCAGCGGCGGCAGCTCAGTTTCGGCCAGCAATGGTCGAGAAAGCAGACGCAGTCACAGTAGCAGAGAACGTGATAAGCGACATCCAGCGGTTCCGGTTCAACAAAGTCACAGTCTGGATGCGGTGTCGTCGTCCAACTCTTCCGGATCGTCTTTCAGAAGACGATCTGTCCGCCATCGGCAACCGCAACAACAACAACAACAGCCATCAACCCAGCAGCAGCAACAGCAACAGCAGTCGAGACGGCCCTTGGCCAACGATTTGCCGGATGGCTACGAAATGCGTAAAACCGGCCAGGGTCAGGTTTACTTTTATCACGTGACGACCGGCATCAGTACGTGGTACGATCCGCGAATCCCACGAGACCTCCGCGATCTTCCCATGCCCGGCGCTCTGCCCCCCGGCTGGGAAATGCGTCACACTCCTTCGGGCAGGATTTATTTCGTGGACCACAATAACCGGACGACGCAATTCACCGACCCTCGTCTCTCTACGGGACTGGCCTTGCAAAATCTCCTCAAGTAAATTATTTCAAATAATAAAATGGACGTCCTTTATCTAATCACGTGAATTTTCTAGTCTCCACCGGTCAGACCATCGTGCAGCCCCGTCGCAACCTCAACCGACCCTGCCACCACCCAACGCCGTCGCCACGTCGGAGAATGGGGCCTGCGCGGCGCCTGTGGCCAATTCGACATCCGCCCCACCCCCGATGGCCACTCCCCTGCCGGACGAGAAACAGGAAGAGGCTCTGCCGCGTTACAAGCGCGACCTGGTCGCCAAAATTAAAATCCTGCGGACGGAATTGCAGACGATGCAACCGCAATCCGGACACTGCCGGCTGGAAGTCTCTCGGACTGAAATTTTCGAGGTTTTGCCAACTTTTTTTTAAATTTTGATTGACTAACGGGAATAATTGATTGATTGTCATTCAGGAGTCGTATCGGAGCATCATGAAGTTGCGCCCGAAGGATCTCCGCAAAAGATTGATGGTGAAATTCCGCGGCGAGGAAGGGCTGGATTACGGCGGCGTTGCCCGCGAGTGGCTTCACCTCCTCTCGCAGCAGATGCTCAACCCGTACTACGGTCTTTTCTGTTACTCACGCGAAGATAACTACACGTTGCACGTCAACCCCGACAGCAGCGTCAATCCGGTAATGGATGGCCATTGTTTATTTTTCTCTTTTCTTTTGTTTGTTTGTTTGACAAATAAGTGATTACTCATGCGCTGCCGGAATGGAAAATGAGATGATTCATGGTTGTTTTTCTTTATTTTTCTTTTTGGCGGGGTGGGTGAATTGCACAGGAGCACTTGTCCTACTTCCACTTTGTCGGCCGGATCATGGGCTTGGCCGTCTTCCACGGCCACCATTTGGACGGTGGCTTCACCTTACCTTTTTACAAAATGCTCCTCAACAAAGCCATCGTTCTGGATGACATCACTCACGTCGATCCCGAGCTCCACCGCTCCTTGACTTGGATGCTGTACGTGATTTCTTTCTTCAAAAATTTATTTCGTTTCATTGACTGAAATATTTTTCTTCTTTTTTTTTATCCGCAGTGAAAGTGACATAACCGGAGTGATCGACACGACTTTCTCGGTCGAGCACAATGCTTACGGCGCCATTCAAGTCCACGACCTCAAGCCCGACGGCCGTGATTTGATCGTCTCCGAGGAGAACAAACGGGAATACGTGCGGTATGGCCTCACAACTCTTTTTTCTTTTCCACACTCATTAAAATTGACAACTAGCAAACATTATGGGGCGTATCAGTTCCCAGCTTTCTTCTTTCTTGTTGTTCTCCCCCCCCCCCTTCCTTCTTGATTATCATGATGTGGGCGCGGCCGACCTAACGGACAAGACTACTGTCCCGCGGTCAAGACCGTATTTGGCTCTTTTTTTTATTTTCACGTTTTTTGTTGTTTCTTTTTCGAAACTTAGCGGGGTGTGGTCTGGATGACTTTCCAGGTCCCGTCACGTTTCGCAGCTGACGTTATCGAGACTTTTGATTATTTGGGTTTCCAGCTGATGCCAGCCAATTGATTGTGTTCCTGTTTTTTTTTTTAATTATTATTATTATTGGGTACTCGCCCGTCAGGTTGTACGTGTCCTACCGATTTATGAGGGGAATCGAACAGCAGTTTCTCTCGCTCCAGAAGGGCTTTCACGAGCTGATTCCGGCCAACCTGCTCCGACCGTTCGACGAGCGGGAACTAGAGCTTCTCATTGGTGGCATTTGCAAGATAGACACGGCCGATTGGCAGGCCAATACTCGACTCAAGGTGAGCAACAACTTCTTAGTGCCCATCCGTCCCATTTTCAAAATGGATGTCCTGTCCTGTCATGTTCCGTTTTTGGAATTGATAACCTTGGAATTTAATTTGGTCTCTCTCCCTTACAGCACTGCACAGCCGAAACGCCCGTCGTCCAGTGGTTCTGGCAGATTGTCGAGTCGTACAGCGAGGAACTGAGGGCCAGATTGTTGCAGTTTGTGACGGGATCATCGCGAGTGCCTCTGCAAGGATTCAAAGCCCTTCAAGGTCCGCCTTTTCTTCTTCTTCTTCTATTTCTTTCCGGATTTTGATTTTTTTTTTATTCTCTTTTCTCTGCAGGTTCTACTGGGGCGTCCGGTCCGCGCCTCTTCACCATCCACCTGATCGACGCTCCTTGTGAAAATCTACCCAAGGCGCACACATGCTTCAACCGGCTCGACCTACCGCCCTACCCGTCCTACGAGAAGATGCATGAGAAGCTGACGCAGGCCGTCGAAGAGACGTGCGGCTTTGCCGTCGAGTGATTTATATTTTCTCTTTCTTCTTTCCCCCCCCCCCCCCCCCCCAAAAAATCTTATTTCTTTCGAGTCGGCTTTAAATATGAAGAAGAAGAAATATCGTTTGTTTATTCCTCCCTTTTTACTCCCACCTTTTTTTCCGTGTTGTTTGGAAAAATCCCTTCCATCCACAAGAATGAAAAAAGTTAACACAACAACAACAAAAAAAAACACATTTAAATCGGTGATGGGTCCTCTAGCTCAACGCCTTACCCCCCTCCCCTTTACAGCTGGTCACAGCCTGTGTAAATACGTCAGTGTGTAGTCTATTCTTCCCTTTTCTGTACCCCTACACCATCGTAAAAAAAAGAACAAAAATGTTTTTTTCTCTTTTTTTTTTGTCCATGGGCCCATTTTTTCGTGTCACGCTGAAATTCTCTTACTCGTTGAACTGGACACTATTGTGACCCGGTTTACCCTTTTCCACACACACACACACACACACCTATTGCGTGTAAAATGTACTGTACTCTCTTTTGTATGTGTGTATTTCTCTCTCTATCTTTATAACCCCCCATTGATAAAACACAAATTTTTACCCGCCGCTTATTTTTCGTACGTCCATCATCGTTCCGCCTCTCTCTCTCTCTCTCGGTTCTCCCGTGAAAACAAAAAAACAGCTTTTGGTGGCTTGTGTGTGTGTGCGCTCGCCCACAATTCATTTTTTTTTTCTTTAAGACATAATTATTAAATGTTTTTTACCCCCCCATCGTCTTCATCATTTTTAAAAAACGTCCCTCCCGAAAAAGCAAACAATCATCGCGCCAACATAAAAAGAAGAAAATCTTTGGTTTTCTTTTGATGTTTCACACCCCCTTTGAATACGGACACATACTATATTATGTCATCCCGCACAGACACGAAAAGCATCCGACACATCCCGCAGCATTACACAACAACAACAACATAACAAAAAAAGACGAAAAACAAAAATAAGAGAGAAGATAAAAGAGCCATTTCAATATACATATTTTATGCGACGTCGTCGTCGTCGTCGTGTGATGATATCATTTTTGTTTTGTGTTTTATTTTATTTTTATTTTTTTTTTTTTTTTTAAGGGTTGATGGTGGAACGACCGAGGGGGGACTCGGATTACCCACACGCGTGAAATCAAGTTCAGTCGTTAACAAACCCTCCCCACCAAAAGAAAAGTCGGAAGACAAAATAACGTGTGTGGTTATGGTCTAGCCAGAGCCCATTTTCTTAGCTGTCTTGTGTGTGTCCAGCTACACACATGCGGCGTCGAATAAGGTTGAGCCCACACACACACACGCAACTGTGTTTCTTTTTATTCGGTTGTGCCCGGCGTGAATCGATAGTTAAAAAAGAAGGTGTATATACGCTTCTTGATTCGACTTTTGGTCGCCTAGAGCCATGTATAAGAACTCTTATAGATGTATTTCTCTCTAGGCTCTGTTTACGTGAGTGTGTGGCGGTGGTGGCGGTGCGGTGGTGCTGTGGGGTTCCTCCCTTCACCGAACTCTCCTTTCTCCCGAATGGGCCAACACGGCCAGTCGGCAGTGAGCGCCGCACCTGAACGGTGTGCAGTTTTTTCGTTTTCCAACCTCGTGAAGAAATTTTTGTTATTTTTTTTTTGTTATTTTTATTTCGATTTCTTTTTTTCCATTTTTTGAGAAGAAAAGTGGAAGAAGAAGGAACGTTTTTTTGTTTTGTTTCTCACGACCGAATCAAGCGGGACTATTGTCTTGTGTTTCACACACATTACCCGACTCTATTTGACACACACACACACGATTCGCTGTGCCTTTGCTTCTGCTGCGCTTCGATTATTTAACAATCGTTTCGCAGTAGTAAATCATGCGTGCTGTGCTTCGCCGACCCCCGAGCTGTCACGAGAGGCCTTCACGGCCATTTTAAAAAGTTCAGAAAAAAAAAATTTTTGTTTTTTAAAAAATCATTTTCAAAAAGTTGCTGAACCCAATCCCGGACCACCCCTAAATCAAAAGTTGTCATTCGACATTGAAACAACTGGTTTATATTGTTGGGATATTATTATTATTATTATTACCATTTCTTTTTTTCCCCCGGCGAGATTACAAGACGAGTTCGCTTATTATTATGCAGAGTAACCCAACATCGCAGCAGCGGGGAATGAAAAGTTGTGGGGATTAAAAAACAAAATTTGAATAACTATGGCAACGCCGCCGCCGCCGAATTGTTTGATGGAGAAGAAATACCCCAGAGGCCCCAAAGCAGAATGCATTGAAATTCTTCTGGTTATGTCCCCCTAGTGATTGTTGCTGCTGCTGCTGCTGTGTGCTGCTGCTCGTGTGTTTTGAAAGTTTTTTTTTTTTCATTTTTATTTGGTGTGGAAACTTGACTGTGTGTGCGAGTGTGTGAGTTTTGTTTGATCATAATTTGAAAAAGGAAAAATGTCGACATGACGCCATGACTGCACCGGGTTACCGTGAAGGTGATGGCACGATTTGGCCCTAACCGGACAGGAGGAATATTTCCAATTGAAATATAGGGCACGTCCAATCGTTTTCGTGTGTGCAAAAAAACGAGCCCATCAAACTATTGAAACTCTGAGAAAATGTCCAAAGCTGACTGCAGGAAGTTTGCTCCCAACGTTTTCAACAAGAACAAGTGTGCCAGCTGCTTCAAAGCCAAGGATGAGCACAGCGATGAGGCCCTGGAGAACAATCGGGTAACTATCACCATTCATTTCTTTGGCTCTGGCAAGGTGGAATCCACCTCACCTGATGAATGAGGTGGATGGTGCGAAACAGAGTGCTGCTTCCTCTCTCTCTCTCTCTTTCCGCTTGGAAGTGCTGGGTGTGTACACACACACATGTGAGGTTGTGTACAATCGTAGACAGTCAAGCGAACAGGAAAGGGCCCACCAAAGATCTGCAGTTTCATTCATACCAACACAAAATAAACCCAACGGCGCATTCCATTTCGTTTCCTCTGCCGATGAATGAGACTCTCTTCCGTCATTCTTATCTGTTGACAAACAAACATCTCCCCCATCATCTTATCGTCAGACTGCGTAACCTCCTTGCGGTAATAGATGTCTATTACGTCATTGAATGGTCGTACGGGTGGAGAGAGAGAGAGACGTGTGAGTTATTATCGATTCTTTTCGGGGCTGGAAATGGTGTCGCAAAAGGTGGCCGGTCATTCAAGACGGTCTGGCTGAATGACATTGTTTGTTATAACGACGACGACTCACATGCAGTCAATGGGTTTGGTTGCGGCCGTGAGTTGAGCATGGGGCTGCGTTCGCCTGCACAGGTGCCTGCGGAGGTGCCCTCCGCCTCTTTTCGGGAATGAGGTGGCCCCAAAAGAGAGAAAGAGCTCGGCGGCCCTGCCACCCATCTCACACACACAAGTGTCTGTGTTGTTGTATCTCCCACTGGTTGGCTGGCTGGCTGGCCTGTAGTGAAAGTCTTGATTTTCTGGTACACATCGGGTAGAATTTATTTGATTCTTTTAAAAAATATAAAAACCTTGGGACTGTATCCAAGAAAGACTAGCCGAAATAGAACGTGTGCGGGATTATCTCTCCAAATGGAAAAAGAAGAAGTTTTTTTTTTTTTTTTTTTTCTGACTTGAATCGTCTGTTTTTGGTCATTGGACCGCGTCCAGCTGTTGTTGTTGTTGTTGTTATTGGACCGACCACACGCACAAATTTGACCAGCTGGTGGTTGGTTTTCCGTTTTCGATTGTAACAAACTCCCGTAATTCGGGAGACCCGACATCCGGCCCCCTGGCTAAATACCCCCAAACACACTTGGCCAGAGGGATGTAATATCTATTTCATTTATTCCAAATTTGGTTTGAAAAAGAGAAGATTTCGACCGGAATATATTTAAAATGTTTTGACTTGAACGGGTAATGGCGCACACGCTCTGGGTTTCCATTTCTTTTTTCTTATTTTTAAAAAGAGAAAATCTACTTAACCGCATAGAAGAAGAAGAAGAAAAAGATATAGAGGGGCACTAAATAGACGTTAACGGATTCTCCTCTCCCGGAGCCGGACATTTTTATCTTTTACGAGCGTGTCGATAATAACGGGAACTTTTTTTTCTCTCCTTTCAGAGGGTTGAAAAAGTAAAATAGTCTGGGTTTATTTTTTCCCATTTTTATTGTCGTTTTCTTTTTCCACGTGCCTCCCTCTTGTAGAAAAATAAAATCCCTTGTTAAATAATCAAGTCGAACTTAGGAGAAAAATTGATTTCATTTTTGTTTTCCAACCTAAATTTAATTTAAAAGAAAAGAATTAACCGTGTGAATATTCCATCAGAAAATAACACGGGGCCTGTATGTGTGTACCTGTAGTATTATAATAGTACCCAGAGTGTCTGTTGGCTATCGCCTTATTTGGGTATGCAGGGTTTCGGTCAACGCGCTACATAATAATACAGTTGGATTTATTATTATTATTTTTAAAAAAAGAAAAAAAAAGGAAAAATAAATAAAAGTAACCTGGAGGCTTAATAACATTTCTCTCTCGCCAAGAAGAAGAAGAAGAAGGTACCGCCGCCGCTGCCGCCATGTGAGCGCACCTCCTGATGAGTTGATTGATCGATTCTCATTTTAGACTGAAATTCTAGAATTTCCTGCCCATCATGTCGAGTCGCGTGTGTTTCACCGAGAAAATCGAAATAAAAATATCTCTTTCTATCTCTCTTTTTCTGTTGGGGTGGAGGAGTAGGTAAAAGACAGCCCCAAATATAGACGAAAAGAAGAAGAAGAAGAAGAAGAAAATGCTTCTGTCGTTATCTTGTCACTGGAGACCAACACCTTAAAAAGTCCCTGGAAAAGAAACAACTCGGTGCGGTTGTCGATCGTTTCGGTCGGTGTGTGACGTCATCATCTTTCAGTTGCGAGTGGGGGGAGTTTTAACACACAAACAGAAAAAAAAAGAAGAGAGGGACGTGTAACAGACACACACACACGTGAAAAAGCGCCGTGAGGTTCACTCACGAGCAAGAGAGAAAGGTCCCGTCCGGTCATTGAACGCAACGGCGTCTTCTTTTTACTTCTTATATATTTTTACCTTCTTCTTCTTCCCACGTCTATTCCGCCTCATTTAGAAAAGAGAGAGAGAGAGAGAGAGAAACGCCGGGGCCTGCGCTCTTCTTTTGTTATTGTGAACAAGCGCTTGACCAAAAATATATTTCTAAAATAATACGAAAGCTAAAAAGAAAGAAAAACAATAGAAGAAGAACTTGATACGTGAAGAATTCAAGACAACCAGAATATTATTCTTGTAATAATAATATCCTTCATCATTTTTTCTTCTTTCCACATCTGCTGTGTGGTGGTGTCTGATTTCATTTTTCTATGAATAATTAATTTGAATAAGAAACTCGATTTTCCCTTTTTTTTTGTCTGTGTGTCTAAAATTTATTCCGATTGATACAATTCCATTTGTTATCTAACACACAAAAAAATAAAATCATAATAAATTTATTTATTTATTTTTTGTTGTGTGTGTTATTCCAGGCGAGCCGGAAAGTAGCCAAATGCGGTTACCTGTTTGCCGCGCCCGACTGGGACTTCTCCAATCCCATCAACCGGACCAAGGTAAGAAAAATGGCGGCCCACCATATTTTTATTTGAATTTTATTTTATTATGCCAGCCATTACATTAATAGAACTCTACAAAAGCGAATCTCAAAAATGATATTTGGAACACGCGAAAAGCAGTTGTTGAAAAAATGAGAAAAAGAAAAAGGTCCAGTCACGAAATCACGATGAATAAAGACAACACAAGTCAAGTGACGAGTGTGTGTGTGGGGTGGTGGGTGTTGTTGTTGTATGTGGGTGTCGTTAAGTAGTGGAGAAATTTCTTTTTTTCTTCTTCTGGATGCCGAAATCAAAGAAGAAAAAAAGAAGTTTGTTGTCTACAATTTATTCATGTCCGCCCCTCCAACCGTCTGGACTTTGGCCGATTCACGCCCACCACCACCGACAATAGCAACAACAACAACAACATCCTTGGAACGGATTTTTATAGACACCCATTTCTCCACTTGTTTTTTTTTTCTTTTTTATTCAATTGATTTATTCCGGCTCTTGTTTTTCTTATTTTATTTTTGGGGTTTCCAACGGGGTGCGCAAGGCGAATCGAAAGTTGCTGGGCCTGTGCGACCTCGCACGAAGAAAGTTTGGCCCGATGATGGAACGAATAGAAAATTAAAATGATATTTTCACAATAATGTTGTTTTTTAATCAAAACCGGTCCCGTTGTTAACTCATCTTTATATATATTTTTTTTTTTTTTTACTTGTTGGTACCTTTGATGATGGACGGACACATTAGCGATGGCAGCGGAGATGGTTCGTCCTCTACGACGATGGAGAATTGACCTACTCGGTGGACGAACACGTAAGGAGGGAAATTTTCTTTCTATTTTTCACTCACTTCAAATGATTGTTATTATTATTTTGGGTTGTTGTTGTTCTTTCCCTGGGAGAGATTTCTATCAAAAAACAAAAGGTGGGATGGGGAAGCCTTGTTTGTTGTAAGTCAATCAAAAATCTCAAATCCAATTAACTTGTAAGGCTTTGAAAAAGAACAACAACATTTTCGACGGGCAAAAAGAAAAGGAAAAAACTGATTAATCCCAACTTAAAAAAGAAAAGCACTTGAAGTCTTCCTTCTTCTTGTTCTTCTTCTTTTTTCTCTCTTTGATGGCCTGAATGATGTCAGCTGACCTTTGTAATCTTTTTTCTTCTTTCACCAAGGGTTTCTCCTCTCTCTCTGACCATTTTTCGCCATTTGGGTTAGTGGAGAGGGGGGGGGGGATCTAAATAAATCAATCAAACTCGATGGAAAATTTCCATCGTCGTCGTCATCATTTTTATCCTTTTTATTTTTGTTTTTAGCCGGAGACGGTGCCGCAGGCCATCATTGACATGAATCGCGTGGTGGAAGTGTCTTACGAGGCGGAGGAGGTGACTGGCCACCCATTCAGCCTGGCGTTGACGGCGGCCGATCGGGTCCACTTTCTCAAGGGGACGTCGCGTGAAGAATCAAAGTGGTGGTTCGACATCCTCTCCATGTTCCCCAGGACTAATATGAAGGTGGGACACCCTTTTCTTTCTCCCGTCCGTCTGATGGGAAATTGGCCGTGTGATTGACCGACCGCCTTTCTTTTATTTTATTTTCCTTTTTACCTTTTTATTGAATTGTTTTCTCTTGAAATCTTTTAACAGACCGGACGTCATAAAAGGAACGCCACCTTCCCCGGAAGCAAAGCCACGACGATTATCTCGACGCAACAACAACAACAACACCACCACCACCACCAGCAGTCGACGGCTCCCAATTCGCCTTGTCTCAGCAAAGGTGAAATGGAATTTTCTTCTTTTTATCTTTTCTTAAAAATTTCCGATTCTTGACGGGAAAAATTGTACCGTACCTCGGTCGACTCTATAAAACTTGAAAGAGATAAAAGATAATCATGGAATAAAACCAAATTTCCCACTTGTTTTGTTTTTTCTCTCTTTCTTCTATGGTGTGTGCCGGCCAGGTGTTTCGATCCAGCCGTTCCAGACGCCGCCGATGGCCCGACCGCGTTTCCACAGCCACACGGAGTCGCTGATGCGGAGCGGTGCCCAGCACACGACGACGTCGTCTTCGTCGTCGATGACGGGAGGCCTGCAGAACTTTAATTCGCTGCCGGTCAAGGACACCAACGGCCGGAACGGCAATTCAACTAGCGGTGGCAATAACAACCGAATTTCCATCGAGGAAGACGACATTATTCCCGTCAAGGAAGTGGCGACTCTCAGTGTCCCATCGGCCGTCGTCGCCACTTCGTCGTGTCCGCCACTGCCCGCCAAAGTTGTGCCCGCCGAGAAGGAGATCCTCATCGTCGACAAGGATTTTGACGATAAAATCAAAAGTATAACCAACCAATTACCAACCGATGGACTGGGCAGCTGGACTTAATTTTCTGTTTCTTTGATTTTGTTTGGCCCGGCAGCGAGACGTGTCATCCGCCGGGAGATCCGCGGGGCTCGAAGCGCCCGCTGCAATTCGGAAATATTGAGCAGCCTCATCATCCAGCCCGGCAACAACATGAACAACAACAGTAACGGCCACAGCAACAACAGCGGCAGCAATAACAGCGCCCCAGGCAAAGGTTACGCCCTGGTTCTGCCCAGCTCGACCTTGACGGCGCCCATAGGCAGCAAGAACAACGCCGGACTGGGCAGCAGCTGCACTCCGTCCGAACGGCCGCGATCGGCTTTATTGCCGCCCGTCCCTCCTCCATCATCGACAACGACGGCGGCCACGGCCGTGGTCGCCGCCAGTCCCGTCCCGCCACGCTCGCCCGTCATCAGCGCCAACCCACACAGCCCGTTTTATCTGTACATGGCCGACGTCCCACGAAACCGACATTTCGAGAGTCTGGAGAGTTTGCAACATGCTTTCACTAACATGAATAGTAAGTCGGGCAACAACAACAACAACAGACAAATGAATCTGCCCAGCTGGCTGGCCTTAAGCGGGGGGGGGGGGGACCTTTTTCTTCAGGAGAATGATAATTTTATGCTGGAATTTATGATATTTGATTGTGATTATTAGGTCCGTCCAGAGCTAGACACAGCAGCTCCAAGGACATGCCGGACTCTGGTGTGTCTCACAAGACGGAGCCGGCAACGCCCGTCATCGCCACCAAGGATCGACCCATGAGCATGCACGAACTGGGGTCCGCCTCGGCTGATCGACTGCGCAGTGGACTGTCGTCGTACGAGAGTTCCCCAGTTCGCCCAGCTGCCGCCCTCGAACGACAAACGACAACGACTCGTCAACCCGAAACTATCAATCCGCCCGGAGAAGCGGTAAATTCAAATTACATTTTTCAAATTTAAAACTTCCTCCTTCTTCTTGTTACTGTTGCCATTTCTGCCCAGTTTGATTGATGTGGGATTGTTCGTCATCATCATGCGGTGACTGGGCGGTGGTTAATAATGAAGAAAATTGGGGTGGGAGGGAAGGACGGACAACATTTTTTTTTTTTTTTTTTTTCTTCTCCTTATTTGATAATGTAATTTTTTATTTTATTAGGTACGAGGAGATCCGGATGGATGCGGATTAGACCCCGTGACGTCCTTCTGCTCGCCATTACCCGATCGCCGCTCGGCGCTGACATTGACGGCCCCGCTGCTGGACGACAGTCTCAAAAAGGGTTGGCTCCTCCGCTTATCTTACGGGTTAGTTGTTTCATCATATTTGATCGAATTTAATTTAATTAAATTTTTTTTTTTTTTTTTTTTTTCAAATTCTTTGACTGGGCAGAGGAGAGTGGAAAAAGTACTGGTTCGTTTTGAGGTACAGTTTGCTGTCGCTGTACCGCGACCACGCGGCGGAAGACGCCGGATTGGCCGACGAGACGATCGATTTGGCCCAGATCGCCAGCGTGGACGAGACGGACTCTGGCCGGAGCTATGGCTTCCAGATGGCGGCCGTCGACGGCAAGAGGCTCTACTCTCTGGCAGCTCTCACCTCCGGCATCCGCACCCAGTGGATCCAGGCCCTGCGCAACGCTTGCAATCAAGGCAAAATGGCCCACCTGCCCACCAAGTTGCTGTCGGCCGCCAGTAGCGCCGCCGCACTCAAGGCCGTCAAGGAGAACGTCGATCCGGCCGCCGTGTCCCGCCGCGAGGCGGATGACGAATCGCTGGAATCCTACGACGGATCGACCACCGAAGACGAGGACGAAGATGAGCTGGACGACGACGACGACGGTGACGTTATTGTCCATCAGTCGGAAGACGATGAAGACGAGGACGGCCAAGACAACGAGAATCCACCCGGACCGGAACCCATTCCGTCGCTTCCACTGTCGCCTCCACTCAATCGAACTCCAATGTCCAAGGTAATTGAATTGAAACTGGATCCATCCATCCGTCCATCCGTTTTGCTAATTCTGCATTTTGCTGGCCACTTTTTCTATTTTTAGGTGAAAGAGCGGGACCGATCGAGGTCCAGCTCGAGATCTCGCTCCCGGCACCGTTCCGCTTCGCCGTCGTCGGTGAGAACCAACAGCCCGCCGACGGCTGGGCTGGTGATTTCCGTTCCGCCTCCGTCACACGGTGGTGGGGATGCGCCGGCCGGTGGTGGCGCCGGGCACGTCCAGAATCGACTCGACGCGGCCAAGGGTGAAATCACCCGTTTGCTCAACGAGCGTCGAGAGCAAGAGAGAGAGGCCCAGCAGCAGCTGGTGACGCTCAACGCCAGGCTGGCCGAGAAGGAGCAGCAAATGAACCGATTGGCCGGCATCCTCGAGGCCAACAAAGCCGAAAGCAAACGCCAATTAATCGACATTCAGTAAGACCCTCCCCCCCCCCCCTCAATCAGTCAATGGCGTCATTTCTACTAATCGGCTCGTTTTTATTTTTTTTTTGTTCAGGAACCTGCTGGACCAGAAGGAAGCGGAACTGAGGTCGTTGAGGGACGACTCGGCCAACGGCCGGGCGGAGAACGCTGAACTGCGTGACAGTCTCAAGCGTGAACGCTCGGAGGTTTACAAATTGCGCGACGTGGCCCAGGAGCTGCGCTCCCTCCTGGACAGCCGCAACGACACGCTCAATCAGCTGCAAAGCAAAACCAACGAGGTGGAGGTCCTCAACCGGAGGCTCAAGGCCACGCAGGAGAACCTCAGTCAGACCCAGGAGCGGCTCCAGCGCGGAATCGAGGAGAACGAGGGACTTTTCGCCCGGCTCAGGCAGATGGAGGACAACCGGGCCGGTGTAGGAGGTGGCGGCGCTGCTTGTGTCGGAGGAGTTGGAGGGTCCGGAACAGCCGGATCGTCTTCTCTGAGGCGCAGCCGCAGCTCGACGGGCGGCTCCATGCCGCTGCCGCTCCAGCTGTGCACCCGCAACCTCCTGGGCGGCAGCAGCAAGAAGAGTCTGCCCAGGCTGGACTCGCTGAGCGACTTGAGCAACATCGACTACGACCTGGACCTGGAGTCGCTGGACCGCGAGAGTCTGGTCGACGAGTACGTGGAGCTGCGGGCCCGGTTCGAGCGATCCCTGGTGGAGATCCGGGCCCTCAAGCGGGAGCTGCGCCAGGCCCAGTCGGCCGTCGACGGCTTTGAAGTGGCCCAGATGGCCCTCAAGCAGCAGTGGCAGGCCAAGGAGACGGACTACAACTCACAGCTGAGTCTCATGGCGGCCAGGGTCCAGGACCTGACCAGCAAAATGGCCGCCGCCGACAAGCAGGTCCGCCAGCTCAAGATCAAGGTGGCCAAGTCGGAGAGCCGCGAGAAGAGGCGGACCCAGTCGCTCAAGGGCCGCGAATCCTTCCAGCTGTCCAAGGAAGTGGAGGACAAGCTGGTCGATCTGGAACACAAAATGGCCGCCCTGGGCACTCCGTCTTCTGCCGACAAAGGTAATTTTGTTTTTCCAAAAAATTTCAGTCCGTCATTCAACAACAAATAAAAAAATGTTTTTTTCCGGCAGAAGGTCCGCCGTCCAGGGCCCGAAAAGGATTCGAGGAGCCGACCAAATCGTTCCGGATGCGACGCAAGTCACTGGAGGGTGGCGCCGTCTCCGGCGGCGGCGACTCGGTCAAGATCTTGTTGCGAGTCGACCAGCTGGAACAGCAACTGGCCGGCCGTCAGAGCACCACCCCCACCCCCAGCGGTGGCAGGAAATCGTCGTCGACGTCCATCGAGCGCAAAAACTCGCTGCCCGGCAGGTCACCGCAGGGCAAACCGCCTCGTTCCAGCCCATTGAAAGTGGTGACGGCCGGCACGGGATTGTCCGCCAAACACTCTGTCACCCACGACGGGCCCATCAGCCGCTCGTCGAAACTTGTTCAAGATCTGGAACAGTGCGTCGTCGAGCTGGAACTTATGTTCGACGGTAACAAGGTAATAATTGTCCAGCTTTATAAGTGACGGCCAGTGGATCCAATTTCATTTATTTGGTTTGATTTACTTCGACACAGATGGACGGCCAGAGTCTCATCGGCAAAATCCGCAACATCCAGCAGGAATTGCTGAACCCGGACGGTGTCCGCGTGGCCGTCTCGACGTCTGACGGAGCCTCGCAGGTGGAAAAGATCCAGGACCTGCTCAGGGTCCGTCTCTCTGAGCTGAAAGTCAAGCGCGATCAGGTCCGCAGTCTGGGCAAACTGGACTCGGCCGCCGTCAGCCAGATCGCCGCCGAGAAGCTGGCCTTGGAGCTGGCCATCGCCGAGCAGTTGTCGACCGTGACGGCCGCCAAGCAGCCGGAAGAGAGGGAAATGCTCCGCGACGCCAACTGGACCATCCACAAGCTCAGCTGGTTGAAACGCAAATTGAACGGCGAGCGATCGGCGCCGGCCCTGGACCAGTCGACCAGTTTTGGCACTTACTGCTCCGCCCTGGCCGAGCGCCTCTCGGCCATCGCCGCCATCTCCAGCACCTCCCGCTCTCACCAAGGAGCGGAATTAGCGTCCGAGCTGGCCGGCAATCCTCCGCTGCTGCCGCCTCGAGTGGCCCAGCAGCTGGCCGAGGAGGAGCGCGACTTGTCGATCCTCTTCTCCAAGTACAAGGAGGAGAAGCTCCAAGAGCTGGCCCGCCTGCTGGCCCACGAGACCCTGCGCATGGGCGACAGTCCCAGCGCCGACAATCAGCTGGTGGAGGAGGTCAAGGTCCGCGAGGCCTGGCTGGAAGCCCAGGAAGTGGCCAACAAGGAGCTGGTGGACAGCGAAGTCCGGCAGGCCATGACCCGCATGGCCGAAGTCTTTGCCGAAGACGTTGCCGACGAGGAGCGTCTGGCGTCCGCCCTGCTCCTCTGGCCGGCCCAGCAGCTCCAGTACGAGCAGCGCTGCCAAGTGGTGGAGGAAGTCCTGCGCTCGGAGATGGAAGAGGCCGTCCTGCTGCTAAGCAATGCCTACGAACGGAGCCTCCAGCAGATGAAGTGCCAGTCGTCGCTCCTGCATCCGCCGGAAGGCGATCTGGAAGCGGCCCTGAGCGAATTCGCCGAAGTGGTGGCCCACAAGGCCCTGATTGACGGCCACATTGCCGTCCTGCAGGGCGAGACGCCGTTCCAGCCGCTGGCCACTAGCAGCGGATCCGATTCCAGCATCGTCCAGAACGTCAGCATCATCCAGGAGACGGAGGCCATCATCAACTCGATGTGCAGCCCGGACTTTTTCCCGGCCTCACTCAATTGCGGCGAAGTGGCCGCCATCCTGCACCGCAATTTGGCCGAGCCCCGTAGCAACAGCAAACCGGAAGACTCCTCCCCCTCTTCCGGCGGAAGAGAATCTGAGCGGAACGGCAACGGGAATAACGCCAAGTCGTCGGCCATCAACGAGGACATGATCCGGCAAAAGTACCAGGCCGAAATCGAGCAGCTGCGCGCCCTGACGGAGAAGGGCATGTCGGCCATGGAAGGATCTCACAAGCGAATCATCGCCCAGATGGAAGAGAAACACCAACAGGATCTGAACCGCCTCCAGGTGGGTTTTTTATTTTGTTATTTTGGCTTTATTGTCCAGGGAATTGGTTTTTACAATGGAATGGAAATTTCTTTTCAGGTGGAAAAGGAGCGGGCCCTTGCGGAAGAGACGCAGGCCACCCTGGCCGCCCTGGACGCGATGCGCAAGGCCCACGAGGCCGAAGTGCAACGCGAAATCGCCCGCTTCAAGGAAGAGTTTCTGAGCCAGGCGGCGGCCCGCCAGGCTCCAGCCCATCGGGAATTGACGCCCAACCGGGAGCAGGAGATGGAAGAGATCCGCCGGCAGATCCTGTCGCTCAGCGAGAAGTACTCGCACAAGTGCCTGGAATCGGCGGCCCTGGAGCAGAAAGTCTCGTCGCTCAGCCAGCAGATGGCCGTCTCCCAGCGGCAGATCCTCGACCTGGATTCGCGCAACCAGCAGCTCCGCTCCTTCCTGGACACTGGGATCGGCGTCGACCACCAGCCGGACGCCAGTCCGGCCGAATTGCTCCGCGCCAAGGAGAGCCAGTTGCTCATGTTGCAGGAGGACGTGGCCGAGCTGCAGTTCTGCCTGCGGGAGTCTCAATCCCGCGAGGAAGATCTGGCCGCCATGGCCCGCAACATGGGCCAGTACCTGCGGACGGAGCGGACCCTGCAGTCGGACGAAGTGGCCGCCCTGCGCCACCGACTGGAGGACCTGCTCCTCCTCAGCGGCCACTCGAGCGTCGGAGGCAGCGGCCCCAGCGGCCTGCAGTCCAGCAGCCTGCTGGGCCGGAAGAACAGCAGCGGCGACGACAAGAGCAGTCCGTCGCGAGAGTCGCCTCCGCGCGAGTCGATCCGCTTCCACTACGTCCGCTCCAAGGACTTGACCCGCTCGCCCAGCTGCCCCCGACTGTCGGGTTTTTTATCGCTGGCTCCGAGACTGACGGCCCGCTCAGTGCTCCCTCCCAAGGATCTGTCCACCAGTCAGGTCCCGTCGGGATCGAGCGCCACCCACCACTAACCTTGCCAGTCGCGCATACCTTGGCGCCGCCACCGCCACGACGCCCGTCCCTCATAACCCCGACGACGGACAGAACGGTGACGCACAAGGTGACTGTCAAACTTGGCCGGCCGGCTATCTCGGAGATGAGTTGCTTCAGTGCAGCGGACAAGGGCCTCATGACCTTTGCCCTGCCGCTAACACCAACAACCACAACAACTAATCTGATGACCACTACTACGCAATACTACTACCACTCGTTCAGCTTTGTCGATAGACGTCCAGCACCTAAAATTCCTCCGTCCACTCGTCCGTCTCCTCTTCCATCTTCTTCTTCTTCTTCATCGACTTGCACTTGGTCGTCCTCGTCCGCTTCTTCTCGCCTTAATGCAGGTACTGCGGCAGCCACAACCCATCCGTCCCGCCTAGTTCCCGTCAAACCGGACACGTCCAGCCCCCACCACCACCGAAGGCCATTGAATGTTCCTCCGCCGCCTTCCCCGTCCTCTTCTTCTTCTTCTTCTTCACTGCGCAGCAGCTCAACCGACGCTAAGTCTTACCTGAAACCTACCAAGGCTTCCTCGCTTAAAGCCCCTGGCACCACCACTACGAGAGCCAACAACATTTCATTCTGAATTTTTCCTCTTTTAAATCTTCCTTTGATGCGCCGTGTGGGATGAGGCTTTGTTGTTATCATCTCTTCCTTTCAATAATTTGAAAAAATTTCAATTTTCTGAATTTCTTATTTTTTCTTTTCTTTTACCCCCTTCCCAATGTCAAATCTGGACATCCTAAAAAAGTATTTTTTTGATTACCAACGAAGAAAAAAGAAAACACTGAAATCAAGATCGATGTGGCTTATTATTATTTCATTATTTGATATCAACAGAGAAACAAAATGTATCAAAACTAACTTGTGTATTTGCGAAACTAATTTTTATACGATTTTTGGATTGTTTTATTTGGCTTCTCTTTTTTTAAAACAAATTCTATTTACTAGTGCGTGCTGCCGTTGCTTGTTTTTTTTTTATCCCCCATTTTTTTTTAATTATTATTTTTATTACAAAATAAATAATTCAACATTCATCTGTGCCTGACCACATTAAGGAAATAAAATGAAGTTTATGACGGTGGTTTTAATAACTAAATCAATATGTGTCTCGCCTCTTTTCTTTTAATTTTTTTATCCAGATAAAACAGAGGGGCGTAGACAAAATTCAAACGAAAAAATTGTCATTTTGGCGTGCAGAGGGGGACATCAACATGGCGGTCGACGGCTTGAAACTCCCGCCATTCCTACAATAGGTGTCCAAATTCACCGATTTGCCAAACGAAAAATGGCGTTGGATTGTGAAAACGTTTCGGTTTGCGTGAGCCAAATTGGATAGCATTAGGATAAACGCGTGTCAAACGATGGATTAAAGTGTGGAAATGAAAAAGATTGTGAAATATGTTGATGCCGGATGACGCCATTGTTGGGTACCACGGTGGCGCTAGTGTCTCGTCGAAAAGCATTTTTGCCGCCCGTTGTAGTTTAGGAGAGATCCCCCTCTCCCGCCTGACGGTGTTTGGAAAAAAGACTAAAGAGAGAGAGAGAAATAAAAGCAAAACTGTTCTTCAACAAGAAACTGGGATCAAGATCGACAAGTTGTTTGAGATCAAAAACCACGATTGCCACGCATAGTATGTCAAGCTGACCTGTAGACAGAGATTTTGAGTAGTGCTTTGCTAGAAATTGGTAGATTGTGTGTCTCTTGTTATGTCCATTTTAAAAACCGATGCGTAACATTGTTTGGCTCTTGTGAGTGCAGTATATAGAGAGCTCATTGTTTTACGATGAGCTTCACCCCGTTTGGCGGCTTCCCGACGACGTTGGCAACGATCCCACATTTCGCTGTTGGGAAATTCCAGCAGGCCCAGGACCAGGGGTTTGTTTCAATACCATCGTCCCAGGGCCTGCAGATAGCCGTCAGCACAGTGGACCCATCACAACTGAATCATCACAACCTCAACGGGCATGTCCATGTTCCAACGTCCAGCACCCTCCAGATCCAGAACCAGATGCTCAATACCTTGTTGAGCAAGACTGGCCAGAACGATGTGTTTGTAAAAGTGGAAACAGAGGCGGAGGAAAACGAAAGGTTTCAGCAGCAACACCACCAAGATAAAAGTGCCCAACAGGACATTAGTAGTTTAAATGAATACCTGTCCCGGTTCTCTGGACCACCCACATTCCCTTTCCAGCAGATGTACAAATACCCCACTGAGCTCATCCACGTCACTCAGACTGATGATCAGCAGCAGAACATGATGAATGACAACTCCCCATCGGTTCAAACACCTGAGCAGCAGCAGTCTCAGGTAATGACAATGTCACACTTTCACAACTAACTGTCTTCACACACTTCACCATTTCTCTCATTCAACTTTTGCAGGTCCCCAAGAAAGCCAAAAAGAAGAAAAAGAGACGTGATCCTATCCCTGGAGTGCCTATGCCTAGGAGGAGGAGCACGAGTTTGCAGCCAGCGCTGACGACAGCTCTGGATGGAACGACGCTCTATGGATGCCCTCAGTGCCACACGGTCTTCAACAATCGGGAAGCCATCGAGACTCACCTCACGATACACCGATCGGAGAGACCGTTCATCTGCAACGACTGCGGTGCAGCTCTGAAACGTAAAGAACATTTAGATAGACATAGGTCTTCGCACATGACTGAACGCCCACACCCGTGCCCTGTATGTAGCAAGACATTCAAACGAATCGTGAGTTTTTCCTCCCTTTTTTGTTTTTAAAACTTTTCTTTTATTAATAACCTCAGGATTTGTTTTTAAATATTACGAATGTTGTTTCCTATTACTCAGGAACACTTACAAAGGCATTCGATCATTCATCGAACTGATAAAGTGCACCGTTGTCCTGAATGTGGTAAAGGTTTCAATCGCAAGGATCACCTGACCAAGCACATTCACTCCCATATGGCCAAGAGGATTAAGCAGGAGCTTGGCCAGCAGCCAGGGAAAGCAGGGCAACAGAACAATGACAACAATTCCACCATCAACATTCAGCAGCATCAGAGCGTTTTGGCGCATCTGCATTGAGAGTTTTCTTACGCCTGTAAAAGCAAACAAACCTTCCGCAGGATCGGTGGTCGGTGGCCTCACAGTATTCAAAAGTGACTAAATATGGTTTTTCTTTTTTTTTTCTATTCTGTCCAATAATCTCTTTGAACAGTTGATTCATTTTTGTGTTATTTACCTGTGTTTTTTAATGTCATGTTCATAACACTAGTGCCGATAAGGAGAGAAAGGGACAAACGTTTGGGGCGGCTAAACTTCGGGTCGGGTTGGGGGACATTTGTCGATTAAAAACTTGGCCGACAAGTGACATTGAAATAATCCTTATACAGAAAAAGAAGTACTGCTAGTCTAGCACACACACACACCTATATACACATGCAAAGCTTCCATTGTTGTATTGCGAAAAATATATAGAAGCAAGAAATGAAGAAGAAGCTGGACTTAAAGAAAACATTCAGGGACCAAAATTGGAAATCACACACACACATGCGTTACATACGATGTTTTTTTCTTTTTTTCGAGAGCGTTGGCATAATAATACTCTTTTTTTGCTTTTTGTCCATTTCTGTTGCAAAAAAACACAGCGAAGAAAAGTTTGCAAGAATTTTTCGTTTGGTTTTTGTTTTGTCTTTGTTGAATTGAAAGCGCCTGTGGACGCAAACTTCGCCATTGTACTTTCCTAGTGTGCCACACCTGTCCTCACTTATACCCCTCTTATGTTATACTTTTCCCCGTATCTGCAAGATGATCTTTTTTGGTAAAAAAGTCAATGTCGAAAATGTATCCTCCTTACACTCATTTCTCACAGTGAACGTGAATGCACGTACCCGTGTCATTTGTTTTCCATCCAATTATTCATGTGTGTATTGCCGATTAGCAAGGAGACAGCTGAAATATACGTGTCACAATTTGTAAGATATATCGCTTCTCAGTCTGAAATATAATTTCGTGTATTAATCGACTAGCGAAGATGAAGTGATTTCATAAAATTGTGATTAAAAAAAAAAACCGAAACAGAAAAGAGCGAAATATTATTGTTACATTATTAGTACTGACATCTTCTAGCCGTCGTACTTGTTGGGCTTGAATAGTATACCGTGCCTCTTGACACGCTCAATGTGCAAATCAAACAGCAGCTTGTTGGGTGTGTAGTAGTGAGGGTTGGAGTGAACATCCATGTCTGGTGAATAGGTGTCATCGTGAATAAACTGTTGATGCTGGGGAGTTCTTTCACGTGACATTTCATTGGGAATGTTCAGCAGGTCTGGAAGAGGAAGTGCTTGCCGAGTGATCCCATAGAGATTGGGGTTGCACAAGGAACATTGAATCACACTGCTGGAAGTGCTTGGTTGCAGACGGCATTCACAGATGGAAGATCCAGTAGGCTAGAGAAAACAACACAGAATATGAATTTAGCAAATTATTGTACCCCATGACCTAGAAAACTTACAGTGTATGATGGTGTGGCTTCCGAGTTCAAATTACTACCATTTAAATGCAGGTTGTTGATCCTTTTAGACAGTGGCATAAAGTCACATGCATCTGGATCACCATCACTGAGTTGACGTTTTCTCCTGTGACTGATGGTAAGGAATCACTGACATTGTTTGTATAGAAAGCATGGGAAAGCAGATTTACCATCCAGTTTCATTGTTATAATCAGATTCGTCCATAGTATTAAACGATATTCAAAAGCCTTCGATTAATTCGACGTTGTCCTTTTCTTACGAAAACAAAACTTGTAGTACGTTTACAAGACTTCAAAGATCCATATGACCTCCTAGGAAACACAAAGAAATACATTCAATTCAATTTTAAACAGGATATCAAAAGTGTATAGGCATACAGACACAGAATATGGTTTTCAGATACTTTTGGATCTGAGCTGAGCAGAGACAAAAGAATACCACGAGTTTAACTTAAACTTTTTTTAACGTTAAGGCCTAGTACTTTTGTGTTTGTCATGAAACGTGAAATCATTTCCAACGGGAAGTTGTCTGCTATTAGGGGATAAGATTCCGATATGAAATACGCATCGCCCAAACCATTGAAATAATAAAAAGTAAAAACGCAGAAAAAAATTTATTTTAATTTATTTCAGTATCATATCATATCTTAAAGCTTCCGCTGCTTTTAATTAAATTTTTATTTGGTGATTTTGAAAATGCTTGAAGCCGCCTTTCGTCAAATGACTGAACTTAGCAGAAGAAATGGCGCTCGTGTTCAATTCTTGTCCACAACTCGTAGAACGAAACGTCCGACAAGATATCAAACAAGTGTTGAATAATAGTCTTATAAATCTGTGGTAATCAACTAAATAAAGATGTCAGGGTCTGTTTGGAAAAAGCCTGACGAAGTTATGAGGCAGATGAGGGATAAGAAAAAAGCCCTCCAAGCACGATTCAGTCATGCATCCACCACGACAACAACAAATAATTTAGATAATGACGAAGCCCTGGCCCCCACATCGTCATCGTCAGCAACTGCCTCTGTAAAGAGAAAGAATCCTTTCAGGTATAGTGTAAAATGATTGTATTTTCTCATCAAAAAGTGTCTAACTGTTGCACATCTTGACAGACGCTCCCCAGCCAAGAGGCCAAAACTTCTTACAGTCACTCAAGATGACCAGAGAAATGCAAGTGCCAATGTAGATTTCATGAGCATGTTAAATGCCCCCAATGTAAAAGCTGATACCAATAAAGAGTTGGCTGTGGAACTACCACAAGCTCTGTCAATATTCACTGCAGTAACACCTGTTTGCCAGAAAGTTGATCAGTGTCCTGTTGATTGGTCCTTAAAGACCAGGGTACGCTTCACCTCTAAATCACCTTTCGCCTTCAGCTCTACTCTCAAAGTATGTTTATCTATATCAAGCAACAAAAATACCAGATTTTATGATTCAGCTTTTCGTCGCAGACGTCCGAGGAGGCTTCTGGAATCACAGGTTTCGTGAGATGCGTCAGCTCTCTCAAATCCGACGAGTGGAGCACGTTGGACACGTCAACAAATGCGCAATTTCATCAATGCTGCTTGTTGTGGCAATATCCTTGGCTGCCTTGGTTATCTTTATTCCCTCGGGACACACGAGCCCCTATCACTTCCACCAGCTCTGTCCAAATCGGCATGGACTCGAGCGTGTCAAATTGCCTGATCAACGACTGGTGTGAAAGCTTTCGCTCTCTTTTCGGACTTTTGCGCGCGAGGCAATGCCCATTCTTCTATGTCTGCACTCATCAATTCACTGTTCTCTTTCGAGCTGCTGGAATAGGAGGAGTTGCAGAAATCCATGCTCTATTAACCCCTACCACACGTGGGATGCGAGAAGTTTTGCGACGAGAAGGTATTAAGGACAGCGATTTAGTTCATTGGATAAAATCAATCACATGTGTGCCAGGATTGAATGACACATCCATTTTTTCTTTTTTTTTTCTTAGCGTTAGTTTGCTATTACGTTTGCTTTTTTATTCTTCTTTTTGCTATCCAAAACTTTGAATCAAAAATATTCCATAATTGAATGAGATTTCTAGAGAGAAAATTCGAAGAAAGTACTAGAAGACTTTATAAAACTTGATTTCTTGGAACGTATCAGTTACCATCCGGAGATCGTATTACGATCGTGGTTTCCGATTCGAGTACAAGAAAACAAAAATAAGACGAAACTTTTGAAAGCGTCTAGAATTACATTTTCATCTTGATATTTCAATATAGATATCTCATACTCGATGCCGTTGAAGAAAAGTGGTCAAGATCAAACGAACCCTGTGAATAATGATGAAGATGATGAAACCAAAGAAGCTGACAAAGTTGGCGATCTTGATGACGAAGATTGTGACGAAGATGATGCTGACTGGATCAACGATATCGGCCTGCACTCAAATCTCAGATCAAAATTGTGAGACTAATTAATAATTTGCAGTTTTTCAACATAAATTCAAATCTCGTTAACATTTTCGTAGGGAGGCTGAAAGGTTGCAGGATGGAGGGCAAGGAACAAGCCAAGGCACCTATGCGGACTCGCTCCTTTTGATCGAAGGTGTTGAGACGCAGGGACTGTTCAACTGGCTTCTAAACAGCAAACTGTGTCTGTCTAGCACTGGTCCATTAACTGGAATTCCTCCAACTCTATTCAGTCCCGTCGCTTTCCATCAGGCCACACTCCGACCCCTCAAGGTAACCGAGTTTCAAAGCATTTCAAAATCGACCATTTCACGCTATTGTTTTTCTATCCAAGGCCCGACAAGGTTTTCTGAAGCAAGACGGAGAAAATCTCTACTCCATCGAAGTTCAGGGTCCGATCCTACCCCACTCGATGGTATCGCTAATGAAACTGCTGCAAAGCAGCGATTTCACGGCTGTCTGGACTACGCTATCCAGCACCAAGCCCTTCGCATCATTCCAAAGTTCGACCGCCGCCACTTCTGCATTCGGTAAGGAAAGTTTGAGTGATTGTGGTCTTGACCGGACGAGCCTCGATCTGTTTTGCTCATCACAACTCCCGCCATCCGCTAGCGAGATCCGCTTTCAAGATGGATGTTTTTACTTTAACTAAGAGATAGATCTCTTCTCATTTTTAAACGTCGAATAAGTGTGTTTTTAAATCATGCTCACTCTACAGTCTAGTTGAATAACAAGTCTGTCAAGAAATCAAATCTTGCCAAATCATGTTATCTTACGACTGATCTCACTATGGTACCATATAAAATGTGAACTTATTGCCGAATGCAATGAATAGATTGTAAAACAATGATTTGAACGAATGTTATGTGACGTTAACTCTGGAAGGGATATTAACGCAAGTTATGACCATAACTGAATTCTTGTGTGATCAGAGTTAATTGCAATTTTTATTGAATGTGCATTAATTGAATTCAACATTCAAAAAGTGGTCTGATAACGTAGAAATAAGAGCTAGAAATTTAAGGTTTTATATAATCACAACTTTTTTCAGTCTGTTCACGGTCCAAGGATTCAACAAGCCAGTCGTGGGAGTGCTAGTGGGGTCATTGCGTGCGATAATACGTAATTAAATCAGTATGGCAAAGAAATGTCGTCTCTGAAATATCTTGTGATTGCAAAATCGTGAAATTATATGTTTGTTCTTTGACTTTAAAGCAGAGCAAAATCACTTCGTTCAATTTTCAACTAAATGGGCCATTCAAATTTTGTTTACTTGGTTCCCTCAAGTTTACCATCTCAGCAGTGAGATTATCACCTAACCTTGAAGAGTATTTTCTTCTTTGTGTCTTTTGGAGACCTTGTACCTTGTTTGAAAAAAGATTTCCGCCAATAGTGCTGATTCCTCGTTTTTTCCTTCCAATGTGAGCCGTCAGTCAATTGGCCACAAAGTCAAATGTCAACATTTGGCCAGTCACAACGAAAGCACTGGATTTAAGTACACCCACGAGCTTAGCTTGATAAGATTATTTTACTTAGGAGCCAGTGGGGGGGGGGGGGATAGGGGGTGGAGTGGGAGTAGGAATAGGTCAGGAGATCTGCACATGGCCGAAATGCAAGTAAATACAAAATGTGTTCTTTATTTCGGTAGTTTCACTATCATCTCCCGTTTTGCCTCCCATGAACTAGGTTTTGGGATCGGTTGTTCCATCTGTCCGACTGCGGGAGAAGAGGGAGTGGTGGTGGTGGTGGGTGGGGGGGGGGATTGAGGGAGTTTAGGTGGATGTCATTGCTTGAGTTATTGGTCTTCGAAGAATCGCACCACCATGCGAGACTGTGAAAACCAATCAGCTCGGAGCCTACGCTGTTTCCATGCAAAGATTTCCAACCCAAAAAAGAAGACGGGATCCCACAGCAAGTCACTAGTATATAAGGACGAATGTTGAACCAGTTCAAGTCGCTGTCGCCAGTGATCCTCCAGGACGCTTACATACACGATGGCACGTCTGAGCCTGTTGGCCCTCGCTCTTCTTCTCGTCGCCGGCAGCTGCCGTGCGGAAGGTAAAGACTCAACTTGGTTTTATTTCTCACGAAATTTAGTTTTATTCATTTGGTTAAAACTAACGTTTTGCTTCAACTTCTATTCAGGTTTGTTTGAGGATGGTCAAGAATACCAGTACAGTTACCTTACTTTCACTACAACCGGCGTTCGTGACCCCACTCCATCTGGCTCCTCTTTCGGCATCCGCGGCAACTTGCTCATCCAGAAACAAGCCGGAGAAGCCATCGTCAAGGTAGATATTATTTTTAAACATTTTCTCTGTCTCAAAATAGATTGTCTTATTTAACAATTTTTATTGTTCAATAGCTTTCAGATGTGACCTTAGGTATGCACAATGGCCCCGACACTCTTCTGTCGACCGTCAAGTTCTTGAAGAAGCCCGAGTTGGTTTTGTTGGAGAAACCCTTCAAAATTTCTTTCCTGAATGGAAAGGTAAAACACGAACTCACAATTTTTTTATGAATTGTAAAAAATGTAACATCATGTTACTTTCAGATTACCGGATTCGATGCTGACGCTTCAGATGCCGAATGGTCCATCAACATCAAGAAGGGTTTGGCCACCAAGTTGCAAATGGACGTCGTTGCCGGAGAAATCGGCAAGGGCGACACTGCTTTCTTGCGTACTGTTGAGGTAAATAAAATTTCTGCAATTAAAATTACTAGAAGCGCAATAAATAATGAATTTGATTATGCAAAAAATTAGGACACTGTCGTCGGTACCTGTAACACTACCTACTCGTTCGGAGGTTCTGAAAAGGGTCGCTTGATGCTGATTAAGCAACGCACTCAGAGCGAATGCACCAACGTTCCTCGTATGGGTCATAACAGCTTCGGAGCCACCAACTGTGCTGGTAAATCACAGGATGAGCTCGTCGCCACCACTCAGCTTTACTACCAGCTTAGCCGTGGAGCAAGCAGCAACACTGCCAAGGCTCACATCATCTCATCTTTCGGTTACCAGGTTCTCCAATGGCACCCACCTGCAGGCTCTCCTTTCTACAACTTGGCCAAGTATGATCAAGTCGTTTTCTTGTGTTAGCTTCTTAAATAATTACTAACTATTTTGTTTATTTCTTCCATTGCATAGCACTACTTTGGTTCTTAAGTCATCCGGCCCCATTGCCAAGCCCATCTCCGCTTCTGGCCTGACCAAGCACTATGGCAGCCTTCGTTACACCCTCAAGCGCCCTATCCCCACACCCGAGGATATCGACTTGGCTCGCGAGGAGGATTTCTTGCACCCCGAGGAACCCCAATCCCAACAAGCTCTCCGTGCTAAGGTAAGCGATTAATAATTTATCTATTAAAATGTTGAACTGTTTGATTGAAAATTGGAATTCTTCAGGCTGTTCCCACTTTGACTAAGCTGAAGGAAGTCATTGGATCATCAGCCCTTAATGATGAAACTCTTTTGGATCCCACCGCTATGGCCGCCCTCCAGCTTTTCCAGGCAATGAGCTTGGAAAGTTTGAAAGCTGTCTGGAAAAATGTTGAAAGCGACGAGGAGCTCAAGTAGTTTTCATGAAATTAGTTTTTCAAATCCATTTGATACTGATGTAAATTTATTGTTTAGGAACTTGTTCACCGAGATGATCCCACTTACTGGCACCAACCCCGCTGCTTTGTTGATCAAGGAATTGGTTCTGGGTGGCAAACTCAGCGAGATGGAAGCTCGTCGTATGGTTGCTTTCCTCCCCTATTACTTGCGCATGCCATCTGAGAAACTGTTGACCTCCTGGGAGGATCTCTTGAAGGAGAGCCCCAGCATCAAGACCAAGTAGGATTGACGTTATAATACCTTTGTTTAAATGATTTCTCTAAATGTTTGACTTGTAAAAAAAAAATTAGGGAATTGAGAGGTGCCATTGCTTTGGCTTTCGGTCATTTGGTTGGCGTCACCTGCGGTGGCAACAAACTGCGTCCCTGCAAGACCGACACCATCAACAAGTACACCCGCATGTCCTATGAAGCCTTCAAGTCGGCAAAGACCCACCCCGAGATGATCGTTGCCTTGAGCACTCTGCGCAACACCAACTTGCTCCCTGCCATTGAGCGTCTTATTCCTCACGTCAAGAGCGGCTCCGTTCCTCACGCCGTCCGCCCCCACGTCATCTTCGCTCTGCAGCCCATCGCCGCAGTGAACCGCAACAAGTTCTTGTCTGCTGTTCTCCCCCTGATCCTCAATGCCACCGAGACCACCGAGATCCGTATCGCCGCCATCTCTACCCTGTTCCGCGTTCAACCCACTTTCCTCGAGCTGCAACAGCTGATCGCTGGCGCCATTTGGGAACGCAATCAGGAAGTTCTCAACTTCATGATGACCACCTTCCGCGTAAGTCCAAATCGAATAACAATAACATCAGTCAATTGATTTACTTTTCCTTTGCAGAACTACGCCGATTCCAAGAATCCTTGCATCAAGCCTATCGCCAACCAACTGCAATTGTTGTTGCGTCGCGTCGCCCACATCAAAACCAACTTCTTCCGTTCCAGCAACCGCGTCTTCGACTTCCAAGACCAGAAATATGGTTTCGGTGGTGGTCTGCAACTTGCCACTATCTACGGTGAAGAGTCCCGCGCTCCCCTCATCATTTCCGGACGTGCCAACTATCGCGTTTCTGAATTCAACTACGTCCCTCTTGAGATCATGATTCGTTTGGAAGGTAAATTTTAACCTTAACCGGTGAATTCTCTGTACAAAAAGTAAAAATCGTTTTCTTTCGTATTATTCCATCACCAGGTGTTGAGGATGCTTACGTCCGTCTCTTCCGCAAACTGGATCCCAAGGACTTCAAGCTGGATACTCTGAAGGATCTTTTGCAAAAGACCATGAAGATTGTTCCTCGCCAACAGGCTCCCATGAAGATGGAAATCTTGTTGCGCTCCCAAGGCTACACTTTGATGTACCGTCACATGGCCATGGAAGAAATCGCTGGACTGATGGAAGGAAAGGGATTGGTCGAGATGATCTCCCGTGGCTTGAAATTGACCCGCAGCATGGTCATGCTCGGCGGACAGCACATCAGCTGGAGGGCCAACGATGTCGGTCTGCCCGTCGGTGTCGGCCTGAGCACTCCTGGATTCGCTCGCCACCAGTTGGCATATGGCAACGTTAACCAGCCCAACAAGCTCGGCCGCTCCATCCTGGCCGATTTGGACGTCACTTTGCAAGTCGTCACTTACATGGTCGCCTACAATCCTCTCGGAGTTTCCCAGGGAATCATCAAGGCTCGCGGATCTCGCGTCCACTTGCCCGCCAACATTTTGGTCGGATTCTCTCCCTCCGACAGCCAAGTCGAAATCAAGATGAACACTCCCACCGAAGAGAAACCCCTGTCCTACCTGTTCACCAGCAAGACTGCCGCTTTCATGTGGGGCAAAGACGATTCTAAGGCTCTCTCTTACCTCAAGGATACTTGCTCCGAATGCGAACCCAAAGCTTTGGTAACCCGTGGAGAGCAATTCCGCAAAGGTAATTATTTAAAAGCCTTTATTTTCAATTATTTGACGAATTGCAAATAATGAAATTTATTTTCTGAACAGGACAAGTGGTTCGTGAAAACATCAACGAACTCTTGGGCATGGAATCCCACGTCGAAGTTTACAACTGCGAGACTTACACCGGCAAGGCCTCCATCGCCAAGGTGATGTACGAATCCTTCAAGCCCTCGGAAATCAACTCGCACGGTAGCGTGCCCGGTTTCCTCGTCATGGGATTCATGCAAATGCGCAACTACTTCTACCAATACCCACCCACTGGCGCTTGCTCCATGAAGGCTGTCCTGCACAGGACTCAAGTGAACCCTGCTGAAGCTATTGAAATCAAGTTGAAGATGGATTCTGCCGTCCCAACTGGCAAGAAGGCCGCTCCCGGCAAGACTTTCAGCAACGTCAAGGGTGCCGTCACTTTGTTGGGCTCCCCCGAACGCAAATGGAACGTCGAAGTCAACATTGAGAAGGAACCTTTCAACGTTAAATCACAGGTCGCTGTCAAGATTGCCCGTCTTGCCAACCCTGGACTTAAGGTTCCCAGCCGCGCTCTTTGCGTCAACGTCAAGACCGCCTGGGCTAATCTTCCCGAGGACATTTTCGAGACCCCGTCGACTATTGAGCCCTCCGTTCAGCGTGAAGTTTCCTTCGTGTGGGGTGAGGCTCCTTCCGACCAGTGCCCTAAGGCCAACGCCAAGGACATCTCCACCATTATGGTCAAGGTCCAGGGCAACATCACTGAAGCTCAACGTGAAGCCGCCACCAGCCGCAACACCTATCCTTATGATCGCTGCGATTTGGACCGCAATGATGCCGGCCGCTCTGGCATCGTTGGCCCAATGACCCAGGTAATGAATCGGATTTTTTTTTTTTTTTTTTTTTAATTATTTGCCTTTTGAAATTACGTAATTTGAAGCAATGGATGATTCTAACGTCATTTCCATCCGTTTAGGCTTGTTACGAAGCTGTCCTGCACTACGCCACTCCCCGTAGCTACGTTTTGGACATCCACTACGCCAACTTGTCTCCCCGTGGTCAGATGGCTCTCGCCCGTGTCGACACTATGCTGAAGGCCTCCTTGTTGCCCTACTGGAGCATGCATGCCCCTCATGGCCCTACTGCCACCGCCAAGAAGGTCATCGGTGCCGGTCACATTGAATTGAAGTTGGACGTTAACGAAGACGATGTTGATCTCCATGTCCACACCGATGTGATGCACAGCCACTACGAGAACGTGGATATCCTCAAGAACTTGGGCATGGCTCTGCGCAACGCCCGTCTGCCCATGTCGCAAATGTTCGCCATCAAGGCTGGTTTCGTCGGCATTTGCGACGTTGCCCCCAAGGCCGTCGTCACTTTCGACAATGTCACCATGAACGCTGACCTGCCCACCTGCTACACTCTCATCTCGGCCGACTGCTCTCCCACTCCTCGCTACGCAGTCTTCGCCAAGAAGACCACTGGCCCATCTCTTCCCTTGGCCGTCAAAATCTACGCCGGTGGCCACACCCTCGAACTGAACCCCGTCGCTAGCGGAGTCGAAGTTAAGGCCAACGACAAGGTCGTCAAGGTTGAAAACAACAAGCCCTACGTCTTGGCCGACAAGGACAACGTCATCCAGTACATTGTCGTCAGCAAGATTGGTGCCCGCTACTTTGTCCAGGTCCCAGTCCTCAAGTTGACCTTCCGTTACACTGGCGATGACATCACCAGCATGATCCCCGCCACCCACCGCGCTCAACATTGCGGTCTGTGCGGTGATTACAACGGCCAGTTCTCCCGCGAATTGGTCAGCCCGTCCGGCTGCAACGTCAAGGATGCCACCGACTTGGCCAGGTCTTACGTCTTGAGAGACAACAAGTGCAAGGAGAGCATCCCAGTTCCTCCATGCGTCGCTGAGCCCATCAGTGTTGGTGAAAGGAAGACCCGTTCCGTTGGAATTGTTGGTCATATGGATAAATTTATCCGTTCTTAAACTGAACATAGTCCATCGAAATGCTTGTCGACATAACTGACGAGTCAACAACTTTTTAAACCATTTCTTTTTATGTTCAATTTTCGACTTTCCTTTTAGAGCTATTTGCAGTCTAACTTTCGACGATCCTTTTGAGTGTGTAGTTGACCTTTTTGTTGTTTAACTGTCCTCAGAATTGAATGCCTGAATACAACAAATCAGGAAATATTTTGTTAGCTCGGTTCCTGCCTGGAAAATAACTGTCAACTTCGCTTAACTGCTATGCAGCTTTGCTGTGTGCTTTCAAAAACTAACGAAATTTTACTGATTAAAATAGGCATTATTTAAAACAGGGAAGACACAGTACAGAATGGCAGAAATAAAGGTAAAAGGGTGATTCTGATTCCTAGAGGTAGTAGAAGACGATAGTTCGTCAGCAATCTGGAATCACTAACAGATGCCATAGACAAGGCACATAAGCGAATGTCAAGCTGCCTTCTTCATTGTTGAAGCATCATAACCTTGGGATTTCGTCTGTTGTGATGTGTTATGTTGCGGTCATGGCTTTTTGGTGAAGACTTGATACAAATTTGGAGGGGAGAATATTAAGTAAGTAACAAATTTATTTGCCTTTAATTGTTAGTTATATTTCAATTTCAATTATAAGTGTCAACGAGCTAGAGCGGACAATTTCTTACTACTCGTCCGTGGATGCTAAGTGCTGTCACTAGGTGGCTAAATATTTCAGTGTGGTTAGGGATTGAACTATTCGGCCCTAGTTGGTAGAGGGATGTACTGGAGGGGGGGTCACCATAGGGCATACTGCATAGTGTTGAGCATGGAGTTGTGAGAAAGAGAAACTCAGATCCCACATCTCAGAAACAAAAACCAGTTGTCGTTCTTTTTCTTCCGAGAGTGACCGGGGAGAAGTCATCGTCACTTTCTTTCCTGACTTAGTTCTTCATAAAAAAAGGTATAAACAATTATAAAATTCATAAGAATTTTATAAACAAAAATGAACATCGTCAAATTTTTGCGAAAAAGACAGTAAAATTATAATGGTGGTTGTTTTTGGTAAATCAATTAAGCTTTATAAAATAGATATTTGATTCATATTTAAACAAGTGCAGTTTAATAATAATAATAAAGCAGAAAATGATTTTGGTTTCAGCAATTTATTTTTTTAACGAGGTAATCTTATAGATTAAGAGCGAAACGTTTGGAGGCGGTAAGAGTTCATCGGAGTATAAGAATCTTTGTGGTTTAACTTTTCTTTCTCATAGAAAATATCAAATTTCGTTGCAATTCCCCATTCGACCACGACACCCCTGGTCTTCACACAACTAGGCAACAGAGGACATTTTTGTTTACTTAGGGAAAAGGGACAATAGATTTTCAATTTTAATTTATGTAAATCTAATAATTCATCAGTAAAATTTTTCATCCTGCATTACCTCAACAGGTAACAGAAGAACACACCAACAAAAGGCCAGACAGCAATCAGGCAACACCAACTATTTTGCACACAACAGCTCAACACAACATGGACACCAAAATTGAAGTCTGATGTTGAATTTCAAGTCTGCAGAAGATCCATTTCAGTTCATCTCTCAATCGGAAAATGTCTGCCACACTACTGCACAACAGACATCACCGCCATTAACAGCTTCAACGCCAAACTGAAAAAGGAATCTTACAAAGCAAACGAACACAAGTTAACCGAGAACATTCTCAAACAAATAAAAAGAGGAAAATTCAGTTCTGTTCAAAAAAAGCAAGTAACAGAAAATTGCAACTTTCTACAAGCTGATGAAAATCTTTTCACAAAGGCTCTTATTAGAAGCAGTTAGTAATTGTCAATTATCATCTAAATCAAAGTTTTATGTCCAATGAGTAATTTCTAAGCAAAGAACACATACACGGACTACAATTTAAGCAAAATGCAAACCCAACTCAAGGTGTCTTTCAAGTAAATTGTTACCATTTCAGATTTCCTTCCCATTTTTCATGTGCAACATGCATCAGAGGCATTTTGTTGACTTGGCACTGCATGTTGAGAAAAATCTTCACCAACCTGTCAAAAAATAAATTAGATTAGTAAAAGAAACTTTTCAAACTTTTGTTGACTAAAATCCATGTTTTCGCAAGCTTGATTCACGTCAATCTCTAAACTGAAATAATTCGCTAATCAAATCACAGGAAATATTTTCCAATAATGCGTAACTTTAAATTACAAATGTATAGTAATAGGTAATTAAGAAAAAGCTCAATTTCTATCAGAAACTCAATTACAGAATTTTAATGTGCGAACAAAGTCTAAGGATTATTTAATTACTTGTACTGTTCTGAAGTACTTTGACATGTGATGAAACGTACAACATGCAGCAAGAGACGACATTTTAAACAAGTGTACAACAAGCATGGCAGCCATGGCCACATGGAATTGGCTAGTATTAATTTAAGACCATGTCACCCTAAATTAACCGTAGAAAACGTTAAGAATTAGAGTAGGAATTACCTTTTTTTATGAAGAACTAAGTCAGGAAAGAAAGTGACGATGACTTCTCCCCGGTCAACGTCTCGGAAGAAAAAGAACGACAACTGGTTTTTGTTTCTGAGATGTGGGATCTGAGTTTCTCTTTCTCACAACTCCATGCTCAACACTATGCCCTATGGTGACCCCCCCTCCAGTACATCCCTCTACCAACTAGGGCCGAATAGTTCAATCCCTAACCACACTGAAATATTTAGCCACCTAGTGACAGCACTTAGCATCCACGGACGAGTAGTAAGAAATTGTCCGCTCTAGCTCGTTGACACTTATAATTGAAATTGAAATATAACTAACAATTAAAGGCAAATAAATTTGTTACTTACTTAATATTCTCCCCTCCAAATTTGTATCAAGTCTTCACCAAAAAGCCATGACCGCAACATAACACATCACAACAGACGAAATCCCAAGGTGATGATCGATGCTTCAACAATGAAGAAGGCAGTTGACATTCGCTTATGTTCCTTGTCTATGGCATCTGTTAGTGATTCCAGATTGCTGACGAACTATCGTCTTCTGCTACCTCTAGGAATCACCCTTTTTTATTTCTGCTATTCTGCACTGTGTCTTACCTGTTTTGAATCTTCCTTTTTTTCCTGTAGGTTTCGATGACCATCGACACTTGGAGAGCTGGACTCCTATTGGTTCAAACGGTTCAACGCAAGTCGCGAAACATAATAAAACATTGCAGCGCGCAGCCGCACAATTTGCAAATATGCTAAAGCAAGATTGCAACTGCACTCATACTTTGAATAAAACAAAAACTACATGCTCATGATTAACCGAGTAATGCAAGCCAACAGAGCTCAATAAGAGATTGCTACACTATCTAAGGCAGTTCACCCACAAGAGCTCCAGGCCGTTCCTAAAGTCTTTAACTGTAATGTGTAATGCCACAACTTTATCAGATCATCAAGAATCCCATAGACAAACGGACTAAGATCACAAAGAGTCGCTACCGATTGGCAACAAACTATATATATTTTAATTGCAGGCAGAGGATCAAATATGTTTGCATTCTTTGTTTGAAAGTTTCAAAATTTACTCTGTAAAAATTGGAAGTTCAGATTCATCAGTTCAACAAATGATGCGATGTTTCAACGTAATAAACATAAACGAGTAAACGACCATCTATTATTTGTATATATAATATGATAATGTGGTTTCATAAATCTTCGTTCGTTTTTGTGTTCATCTCGAAGCTTCTCAAAAACGTCCCGTCATACAACTAATTCTTTGGTGCGCGGTGAGGGAATGGGTTTTCTGGGTGCTTGTCCATTCTTTAAATTTAAAGAAATGTCTTAAATGGAATTATAAGGTTTGAATTTGCTGAGTTTAAATTTACCCTTTAAAAAAAGATGAAAACTCAAAGGTGAATCCCATCTCTCCTAGGTCCAGTTCTTGAAGCTGTGCTATATCGACCGGTGAAAGGGTAAAGTCGAATATCTGTTAATAAAATTTAAGTAGAATTAAAGTTATTGCAAACAAAATTGTAATTAAAAAATAGACTAAAAAAAGTAATCTTCAAACAATATTAATCAAATACGCAATTCAATGGGGATTTTACCTGGAAATTAGATCGAATTCGTTCAGACGAGACGCTTTTAGGAATCACGGATACACCAAGTTCAGTCAAGTATTTTATGAGAATTTGTGCGCTTGATTTTTTATGCTTATCGGCAATTTTAACTATTACTGGATGCTGAAACAAATCCGGAATGACAACAGGTGGTCTGCAAAAATAATTAAAAACAAAAAAAAATGAATTTGACTATAAATAAATAAATATGTGATTTACTTACTTAAGGCCAAGTTTAGAGTAAAATTCATTGCGACCCGGTGAGGCAAAGGGAGCGTATGCACAAATAGTTATGCCATGTTTCTGGCAAAATTCTCTCAACGATTTTTGCTGAAATTGGACGTGCATTTCAACTTGCACGTTTGCTGGTTTGATGCGACTATTGTTGATAACACGTTTAATTTGTTCCTCGTTGAAATTGGAGACACCAATGGATTTTACTAAACCAGCGTCTACTTGCTTCTCCATCGACTTTGAATTAAAAAGTTTAGAAAATGACCGTTTTGTGATTTTCTAGAACACTAGTAACAAGTGAAACAATTATGCTGGATATTTTACCTTCCACAATTCCACCAAGTTGGTGTGCATGTCTATCATTGCAAATCCTTGCTCGTCGTGGGGGAAAACATCTTGATCATGTTTTCCAATTAAGCCGATTGGTGCGTGAATAAGATAAAGGTCTACATAATCTAGTCGAAGAGCACTTAGAGATTTTCTCAGAAATTTGTCCACGTCTTCTGGACGATTTCCAATCATTGGCAGCTAAATACACAGAAAACAGTCCGATTCGATGAACTTCTCTCCCCACTACTTTCAATAACAAATAACAATTGCAGTACCTTAGTAACGATGAAAAGCTCTTCCCTTTTAACTTTTCTTGATTGAATCCATTGCTGTAGTACTTCTCCGATAGCGTCTTCGTTCAAGTAGTTGTAAGCAGTATCGATGTGACGGTAACCTGCTTCCAAAGCTGCATTTACTGCTTTTTGAATCTCTTCTTTTGAAGACTAGAAAACAAAATTTTTCATGAATAAATCTACCATTAATGAATAGGTATCGGATAGAAAAAATTTTAAAATTTTTACCTGCCAAGTTCCAAGTCCAACAACCGGCATTTTATTCCCATTCCAAAAGGTGATATGATTTTGGCTGGACGACATAATTTAAAAAATTAATGTGTGCGTTTCCTTACTCCAACGACTCGAAAGGGGTTACTGACGGGAACTGATAAGTTTTTGTATCCATGCAGCGGCGTTATATAGAGAAAGATAGCTTGCCAAGTCATTCTTGAACGGCAAATTGTGTTAAATAATGTTGACATAATGTGACTCAACAGATTTTGGTTCCTTTCTTCACTACAGGATACATCAGCTCCCTATAGCTGTATTTTATCACTAGCGGTGCGTGACTTGCACCCACTAGTGGTGTGGTGAACTGGTGACGACGACGACATCCGGCCTTAGGGCACAATAAGAAAAACTACAATTTCTTACCGTGATCACGAACTTCACGGTCAGAACAACTTTCTCATTTACAAGCATTGGCTTACTGCCTAGGGCTGTATGTGGATTCACACTACTAAGGAAAGAAAAGAGGAAGACATATGTCCAACTGCAACATTAGAATGCCGGAGGCTGATGATGACGTCATAACATATTTCAGTTTTCATAAGATAGTGGGGCTATAGAAGCGCAATCAGAGGATGTGTAAATATGACAAACAATTGAAAGATAAAGAAAAATAAGGGAAAAAATTCCGATTTGAATGTCGTAAAATAAAAAAATGTAACTGAAATGGTTTCATTTTTGTATTAAGAAATTCCAATCGACAAGAAAAGAATAAGAAAAAAACTTGAAAAATAAGTGAGAGTGACTACTGACTACAAACGGCTACTTTGGTATCGTTCACCGACACTGATGGGCTCAGCGACGCAGGGAGGAACTGGGATGCTCTCCTTGCACTTGTTGTCTCTCAAGACGTAAGACCTGGCCAAGTCGGTGGCATCCTTGACGTTGCAGCCGGACGGGCTGACCAATTCGCGGGAGAACTGGCCGTTGTAATCACCGCACAGACCGCAATGTTGAGCGCGGTGGGTGGCGGGGATCATGCTGGTGATGTCATCGCCAGTGTAACGGAAGGTCAACTTGAGGACTGGGACCTGGACAAAGTAGCGGGCACCAATCTTGCTGACGACAATGTACTGGATGACGTTGTCCTTGTCGGCCAAGACGTAGGGCTTGTTGTTTTCAACCTTGACGACCTTGTCGTTAGCCTTAACTTCGACTCCGCTAGCGACGGGGTTCAGTTCGAGGGTGTGGCCACCGGCGTAGATTTTGACGGCCAAGGGAAGAGATGGGCCAGTGGTCTTCTTGGCGAAGACTGCGTAGCGAGGAGTGGGAGAGCAGTCGGCCGAGATGAGAGTGTAGCAGGTGGGCAGGTCAGCGTTCATGGTGACATTGTCGAAAGTGACGACGGCCTTGGGGGCAACGTCGCAAATGCCGACGAAACCAGCCTTGATGGCGAACATTTGCGACATGGGCAGACGGGCGTTGCGCAGAGCCATGCCCAAGTTCTTGAGGATATCCACGTTCTCGTAGTGGCTGTGCATCACATCGGTGTGGACATGGAGATCAACATCGTCTTCGTTAACGTCCAACTTCAATTCAATGTGACCGGCACCGATGACCTTCTTGGCGGTGGCAGTAGGGCCATGAGGGGCATGCATGCTCCAGTAGGGCAACAAGGAGGCCTTCAGCATAGTGTCGACACGGGCGAGAGCCATCTGACCACGGGGAGACAAGTTGGCGTAGTGGATGTCCAAAACGTAGCTACGGGGAGTGGCGTAGTGCAGGACAGCTTCGTAACAAGCCTAAACGGATGGAAATGACGTTAGAATCATCCATTGCTTCAAATTACGTAATTTCAAAAGGCAAATAATTAAAAAAAAAATAAATAAATAATCCGATTCATTACCTGGGTCATTGGGCCAACGATGCCAGAGCGGCCGGCATCATTGCGGTCCAAATCGCAGCGATCATAAGGATAGGTGTTGCGGCTGGTGGCGGCTTCACGTTGAGCTTCAGTGATGTTGCCCTGGACCTTGACCATAATGGTGGAGATGTCCTTGGCGTTGGCCTTAGGGCACTGGTCGGAAGGAGCCTCACCCCACACGAAGGAAACTTCACGCTGAACGGAGGGCTCAATAGTCGACGGGGTCTCGAAAATGTCCTCGGGAAGATTAGCCCAGGCGGTCTTGACGTTGACGCAAAGAGCGCGGCTGGGAACCTTAAGTCCAGGGTTGGCAAGACGGGCAATCTTGACAGCGACCTGTGATTTAACGTTGAAAGGTTCCTTCTCAATGTTGACTTCGACGTTCCATTTGCGTTCGGGGGAGCCCAACAAAGTGACGGCACCCTTGACGTTGCTGAAAGTCTTGCCGGGAGCGGCCTTCTTGCCAGTTGGGACGGCAGAATCCATCTTCAACTTGATTTCAATAGCTTCAGCAGGGTTCACTTGAGTCCTGTGCAGGACAGCCTTCATGGAGCAGGCGCCAGTGGGTGGGTATTGGTAGAAGTAGTTGCGCATTTGCATGAATCCCATGACGAGGAAACCGGGCACGCTACCGTGCGAGTTGATTTCCGAGGGCTTGAAGGATTCGTACATCACCTTGGCGATGGAGGCCTTGCCGGTGTAAGTCTCGCAGTTGTAAACTTCGACGTGGGATTCCATGCCCAAGAGTTCGTTGATGTTTTCACGAACCACTTGTCCTGTTCAGAAAATAAATTTCATTATTTGCAATTCGTCAAATAATTGAAAATAAAGGCTTTTAAATAATTACCTTTGCGGAATTGCTCTCCACGGGTTACCAAAGCTTTGGGTTCGCATTCGGAGCAAGTATCCTTGAGGTAAGAGAGAGCCTTAGAATCGTCTTTGCCCCACATGAAAGCGGCAGTCTTGCTGGTGAACAGGTAGGACAGGGGTTTCTCTTCGGTGGGAGTGTTCATCTTGATTTCGACTTGGCTGTCGGAGGGAGAGAATCCGACCAAAATGTTGGCGGGCAAGTGGACGCGAGATCCGCGAGCCTTGATGATTCCCTGGGAAACTCCGAGAGGATTGTAGGCGACCATGTAAGTGACGACTTGCAAAGTGACGTCCAAATCGGCCAGGATGGAGCGGCCGAGCTTGTTGGGCTGGTTAACGTTGCCATATGCCAACTGGTGGCGAGCGAATCCAGGAGTGCTCAGGCCGACACCGACGGGCAGACCGACATCGTTGGCCCTCCAGCTGATGTGTTGTCCGCCGAGCATGACCATGCTGCGGGTCAATTTCAAGCCACGGGAGATCATCTCGACCAATCCCTTTCCTTCCATCAGTCCAGCGATTTCTTCCATGGCCATGTGACGGTACATCAAAGTGTAGCCTTGGGAGCGCAACAAGATTTCCATCTTCATGGGAGCCTGTTGGCGAGGAACCACCTTCATAGTCTTTTGCAAAAGATCCTTCAGAGTATCCAGCTTGAAGTCCTTGGGATCCAGTTTGCGGAAGAGACGGACGTAAGCATCCTCAACACCTGGTCGTGGAATAATACGAAAGAACACGATTTTTACTTTTTCTTATGAGAATAAACCGATTTAGGTTAAAATTTACCTTCCAAACGAATCATGATCTCAAGAGGGACGTAGTTGAATTCAGAAACGCGATAGTTGGCACGTCCGGAAATGATGAGGGGAGCGCGGGACTCTTCACCGTAGATAGTGGCAAGTTGCAGACCACCACCGAAACCATATTTCTGGTCTTGGAAGTCGAAGACGCGGTTGCTGGAACGGAAGAAGTTGGTCTTGATGTGGGCGACGCGACGCAACAACAATTGCAGTTGGTTGGCGATGGGCTTGATGCAAGGATTCTTGGAATCGGCGTAGTTCTGCAAAGGAAAAGTAAATCAATTGACTGATGTTATTGTAATTCGATTTGGACTTACGCGGAAGGTGGTCATCATGAAGTTAAGAACTTCCTGATTGCGTTCCCAAATGGCGCCAGCGATCAGCTGTTGCAGCTCGAGGAAAGTGGGTTGAACGCGGAACACGGTAGAGATGGCGGCGATACGGATCTCGGTGGTCTCGGTGGCATTGAGGATCAGGGGGAGAACAGCAGACAAGAACTTGTTGCGGTTCACTGCGGCGATGGGCTGCAGAGCGAAGATGACGTGGGGGCGGACGGCGTGAGGAACGGAGCCGCTCTTGACGTGAGGAATAAGACGCTCAATGGCAGGGAGCAAGTTGGTGTTGCGCAGAGTGCTCAAGGCAACGATCATCTCGGGGTGGGTCTTTGCCGACTTGAAGGCTTCATAGGACATGCGGGTGTACTTGTTGATGGTGTCGGTCTTGCAGGGACGCAATTTGTTGCCACCGCAGGTGACGCCAACCAAATGACCGAAAGCCAAAGCGATGGCACCTCTCAATTCCCTAATTTTTTTTTTACAAGTCAAACATTTAGAGAAATCATTTAAACAAAGGTATTATAACGTCAATCCTACTTGGTCTTGATGCTGGGGCTCTCCTTCAAGAGATCCTCCCAGGAGGTCAACAGTTTCTCAGATGGCATGCGCAAGTAATAGGGGAGGAAAGCAACCATACGACGAGCTTCCATCTCGCTGAGTTTGCCACCCAGAACCAATTCCTTGATCAACAAAGCAGCGGGGTTGGTGCCAGTAAGTGGGATCATCTCGGTGAACAAGTTCCTAAACAATAAATTTACATCAGTATCAATTGGATTTGAAAAACTAATTTCATGAAAATTACTTGAGCTCCTCGTCGCTTTCAACATTTTTCCAGACGGCTTTCAAACTTTCCAAGCTCATTGCCTGGAAAAGCTGGAGGGCGGCCATAGCGGTGGGATCCAAAAGAGTTTCATCATTAAGGGCTGATGATCCAATGACTTCCTTCAGCTTAGTCAAAGTGGGAACAGCCTGAAGAATTCCAATTTTAAATCAAACAGTGCAACATTTTAATAGATAAATTATTAATCGCTTACCTTAGCACGGAGAGCTTGTTGGGATTGGGGTTCCTCGGGGTGCAAGAAATCCTCCTCGCGAGCCAAGTCGATATCCTCGGGTGTGGGGATAGGGCGCTTGAGGGTGTAACGAAGGCTGCCATAGTGCTTGGTCAGGCCAGAAGCGGAGATGGGCTTGGCAATGGGGCCGGATGACTTGAGAACCAAAGTAGTGCTATGCAATGGAAGAAATAAACAAAATAGTTAGTAATTATTTAAGAAGCTAACACAAGAAAACGACTTGATCATACTTGGCCAAGTTGTAGAAAGGAGAGCCTGCAGGTGGGTGCCATTGGAGAACCTGGTAACCGAAAGATGAGATGATGTGGGCCTTGGCAGTGTTGCTGCTTGCTCCACGGCTAAGCTGGTAGTAAAGCTGAGTGGTGGCGACGAGCTCATCCTGTGATTTTCCAGCACAGTTGGTGGCTCCGAAGCTGTTGTGACCCATACGAGGAACGTTGGTGCATTCGCTCTGAGTGCGTTGTTTAATCAGCATCAAGCGACCCTTTTCAGAACCTCCGAACGAGTAGGTAGTGTTACAGGTACCGACGACAGTGTCCTAATTTTTTGCATAATCAAATTCATTATTTATTGCGCTTCTAGTAATTTTAATTGCAGAAATTTTATTTACCTCAACAGTACGCAAGAAAGCAGTGTCGCCCTTGCCGATTTCTCCGGCAACGACGTCCATTTGCAACTTGGTGGCCAAACCCTTCTTGATGTTGATGGACCATTCGGCATCTGAAGCGTCAGCATCGAATCCGGTAATCTGAAAGTAACATGATGTTACATTTTTTACAATTCATAAAAAATTAGGAGTTCGTGTTTTACCTTTCCATTCAGGAAAGAAATTTTGAAGGGTTTCTCCAACAAAACCAACTCGGGCTTCTTCAAGAACTTGACGGTTGACAGAAGAGTGTCGGGGCCATTGTGCATACCTAAGGTCACATCTGAAAGCTATTGAACAATACAAATTGTTAAATAAGACAATCTATTTTGAGACAGAGAAATTTTTAAAAAAATAATATCTACCTTGACGATGGCTTCTCCGGCTTGTTTCTGGATGAGCAAGTTGCCACGGATGCCGAAAGAGGAGCCAGATGGAGTGGGGTCACGAACGCCGGTTGTAGTGAAAGTAAGGTAACTGTACTGGTATTCTTGACCATCCTCAAACAAACCTGAATAGACGTTAAATAAAAAATACAGTTTAAGTAAATCATAAATCTTTAAAATCGAAAAATTGTTTGAATTATTTTTCTTTACCTTCTGCATGGCACTGGCCGGCAACAAGGAGAAGAGCGAGGGCCAACAGCCTCAGTCGTGACATCCTGTGTTGTAGTCTCTTAAAGAATCACTGGCGACAGTGAATTGATGTGAATGCCATTTCTATTCCTTTTTATATGCTGGTAACAAGTAATGTGATCTCTATCTTATTCTCACGTTAGCCTTCAAAAATGCTTTATTTGCACGAAAGCAAGTAAAACGTACGACTACAAGGATTGTGAAGTTCTTTTAGATCGAAGAATTAACTTCAAGGGTGATTGATAATTATTATTGCTGAGATTGAAATTTTACTACGACCTTAAAAATTAAATGAAAGTTGTAAATTCTACGAATCAGTCATACAATCTGTTGAGATTTATAGGAACATGTTTTGGCTATATTTCTTTCGCGTGCGGCACGTACTATCGAACGCCATGACCCCAACGATGCACTGACTAGGGATTTAACAGACGATCCTTGAACTTTAAACTAAAAAAAAAAAAAAAAAAAAAATACGCAAAATTGTTTATCAACAGTACAGCGATAAATTAATTTACGCAATTTAACTACGACCAGACTAAGACGCAGAAGTATCCCTATGCTTCTCAACAGAACCACCAAAAATGTTAATGTTAATTATTATTTTACGTTAAATTTATTTCTTAGTATACTAGTATTCGGTATTAAAGTATAAAATAAATTTAAAAAACAAAAAAAAACAACAATATTTGTTTTCATTACCAGTTTCATATGGCGGCAGTCAATCTTTGAGGGGCTGTGGCTGGTGCTGATGGAAATTAAGATGGCCATGAAAGTGTCATTTTGCATCAGTTTCATTTGCGATAAGACCACCGATCGCCTAGCAAGGGACCTTGAAGTTTGATCGAATACAGATTTTTATCGAACTTCCGTAGACCTTGTTGAGTCACGTATAATTTTAAAACTGGGCATCAGTAAAAAAAAAAAAATGTGAAATAAAATGTTTTTGAACGATTTCGTCAGTTGTATCTTGTAGGCCCACCAAATTTAATATGTGAGGACACACTCTGAGCCTCTGACCAATTACTTTGCATCTTTATATATCTACTCTTGAATTAATCATACTTAAAATTAAATTTTTTTTAAAGAATGTTTTTTTTTGCATTATTAGAGCTCCACTAATTCTGAATTAGTTCTAATAACCAATTCTAACAAAAAAAATTACAAAAAAAAAATTAAAGTTCCTAATTAAGTTAATTGAGTTTCCTTTCATCAGACACCAACTTAGGCACCATACTTTACGGTATTTAACTATTTACTTTTAAAAAGAAATATATTATTTACCGCACAAAGACTTGTCATACTGATGGCTGAAAGCATCTTCTCTTCTGTTGATTAAAAGTCTCCTTCTACTGTACACGTTTATCTGTAGTGTTGCCATAATCAGCTTTCTGTTCAATTGATTCGCACTAATAGGCAAGCTTCCAACTCTATTGCGAAAAAAGTGAAAAATATTGATTTCGCAACTTATACAGTCGAACGAATAATCGGTGAGCAGTCACAAATACAAACCGTCTGACCGAAGGAGATCCAGTGAGACAATGTCACCTGTTGATAATAAAATATGTCACTTCTTATTAAACACAAGAAAAAAAACAATCATTTGTACCTTGAATGAGATAACGGTTTATGAAGAAGTTAAGCGATGGAATCCTTCAGCACTTTGAACACCATTATTTCAATTTTAGTTGAAACGTCCAACATTTACTCTGCGCTACTAAACACAAATATTAAAACGGACAAGTTTACCCCGTAAATATTTAGCTCAATATCCTATAATCTAGGGAGATTCTGTAAACACATTAGTTACCAAAAACAACTAAATAACAATTAAAAGAAGGAGGTATATTATTTCGTTTTAAAAACAAAATAAAATACGATTACGTACAAAATCCGGGTTAGATCTAACGAAACCAAACGACAACAACAATCAAAACCAGCAGTGAGACAAAAATGATCGCAATCCTCAACATTAGGTGCAAGCATAATTACTTAAAAAGGAAAATTTTAAGCACGATTACTTTTCCGGTGATACATTCTCTAGATTAACAAATGTCTTGGTCGAAAGAAAAATAGGATGAAAACCCATTTACTCCATTGCTTAACCAATCGGCAAACCCATAGCTTAAGCCAAAGTAAAGGGAGCATTTTTCTCTTCATAGTCTCTGGTTTTTCGGCACAAATCCCTGTGATGATTCCAGTCAGCTTTCTGACAAATGGAACTGCAATATTTGGCCGACTTACATGAAGCACATTTAGGTAAACGTTTCTTAACCTTTTTACAAAAATTGCAGATTGGTAGAAAGTTGAGTGTCCAAATGATGTCGCGACAATTGACATTTCCCATTTCCCGGTTCACCCCCATAACGCCAAATGTGTCGACGTGAAGTACCATTGCTGGCTCCATAAACAACTTTAAACAATGCACAGATTAGTTCCATTCAAATAATAGTTGTAACCATAGATAGTTAATTATATTTACTTTATGAGAGCAAAACGGCAGAAGAGGCAGTTCCGTTGTGGGGTCTGTGGCTTTTTTGAAATCCCATATTTGAATTCGAGATCCATGTGAGCATCCAACAAAAGAAAAGGCAAATATGTAGCCAGAATGAATCCTGTGGATTGTCACAATATTTTCTCAAAAATTATTTCTAATGTATATCATTTAAACATTATTTAACTACCTCAAGAAATTACTCCGCCCTGAAAAATTCACTCCGACAGTGGCAATAATTCTCGAGTTACTCGTCGCCACATCCACGATTCTTAAACATAAAATATATTACACGCCAATATCAAGAGATGAATTTATCGCACTGTACTTGATTTCGCCTTTATCAGTAATCACGAGAATAAATCCATCTTGAAACAGAAGTTCGCGATGTGTCACTAAAAGTTTGATATAGTTTGGTTTTCTCTGAGGCTTTGACATGAGATAGACGTCACAGGTAGTATCAAACGGTCCTTGATGAGCGACAACAATGAATTTATTATCCATTAAGATTCTGGTGTTGTCCATTCTAACGGATGAAACTGTCCTGGGATTCTCCCATTCAATTTCAGTTGGAGATTTCATTTTCCAGACAACAACATCGCTACGATAGTTCATGTGAAACTTGAGACGGAAATAAAAAATAAATGATTATTCGACACGCAATAAAAAAATAATATTAATCTGAAACTACTACCGTTTGCTTTTGGTGAACAACAGCACAGAGAAATCCGTTTTCGACACGTAAATAAATTATCGATTTTCCATTATCTGATCCAAAAGGCTTATAAATTTTTGTCTACAAAAAAATTCGAGTGCTGTTAAAGTACAAATTTCAATTCAATTCTTATTTAATGGAATAATTTCTAAAGAATTGATTAAATCACCGTTTTTGTGGTAAGATTCCGGATATAAATAAGCCCATTCGATGAATATAGTAGCGCATGTTCATACAATTCATAATCCAAATCAAATTGAAGTGGAGGTCCCTGATAAACCTGTTGAAAACACATGTTAACTGTTTTAGTGCTTTTTAATTAAACCATAACAGGCATCTTGTTTATAATCCATCTTTACAGTTACCTCTTCCAATTTCAATGTAATTCTGTTCCAAATTTTAAATATTCCATTGATGGGTTCCCATAGAGCAATGAACTTGTTGCGCATCTGGAAGACACATATTCGCAATCCAACATCACAATCAACATAGTCCCTGTTTAATTCATTTTCCAACCAGTTTTTTTGGAGAGCCTTGTATTTTATTTACAGGGTTATTAATTATTAATTCTAAAAGTTAATAAATTTTAACAAAATTACCTTAACGGTAAACTCAAATTTGTTGAAGAGGTTCCGGGATGACAAGCTATTACTGGAAGGTTGAGTAAGTTTTGATGGTAGACAATGATCAAGTCTCTCCCATAGCGGTGAAGTTAACATCTAAAAAGCAAAGGTAAAAGCAAAACATAGACAAATTAAAAATTATGAAATAAAGCTGGACTGTGTAAGGGTAACCCATACTTTGTTTTGAAGCAACACTCGCCACAATTTTTCTTGATTCACCCCAGAAGCAGCTGCTTTCCAAGCTTTACAAGTGAGTTCTGCATTTTGTAGGCTTTCAGCATCCAAGTATTGGAAAATTTCCTCCACTACATTATTCATGTGTCTTACTGCAATCAATTAATAGAAACAAAAATAATAAAAATGTCATTACAAATAATTTTTCTAAACAAATTCACCGTGTAACCCGTTGATGACATCAAAATGTTGTTCATTTTCTTTTTCCGACATTAGTACCCAAATTAGCCTTGGTAATACGTATCTAACTTGTATCAAAATGTTGTCAATTATAGAAATATACAAGATATAAATTATGCTTTCGTGTTTATACTTTGACAAGGTTTTTTTTAAGGCGAGTTCAGTTTAAGTTGTGATATAAGTACAATAACGCTATATGCTAAACCTATCAGATCGGCAGATCCTACTGAATACTGAATAGTGAATTGTGAATACAATAAAAAGTAGAGCCGTAGGAGGGCGTTTTTGCGTTTTGCATTTTTTGGAAGAGGAAGACGTTGCCAATGTATGTAAATAGGACTCCACATGGAAATTCAAAATTCATAATTTTTTTTTACCCTCCTAATTATTTTACAAGTTACAACTTTTTACATGTCACCTAGGTTTATTAAAAATAGTGTCACTTCCTAAAAACGAGAAATAAAAGAGAAATTTGTAACGGCTTGTGAAGAAGTAAATAAGTTCATTGTGATAGTGAGTAGTGATAGAGAGTAGAGTACTCTCTATCACTCTGTTAAAACAGACGAGTTTATCCCGTAACCTTTTAGCTCAATATCCTTTACTCTAGGGAGATTCTGTAAAAACATTGTTGAACAAACAGAACAAGCAAAAGTAACAATTAGAATTAAAGAAGGTATATATTTCGTTTTTTGAACAAAATAAAATATAAGGTTTACACTTTACATACAAAATCGGGTTACCAAAGTTACACAATTGATCGCAATTCTTAACATAGGGAACAAGCTTAACTACGAAACGAAAAATTTTAAGTGCGATTATTTATTTATTTTTCCGGCGATAGATTCTCTACATTAACAAATACCTTGGTCATAGAAAAGCATGATTTACTTAGTTTAAAAAAATCCACAAATCATGAAAACCTCTCCACTCCTTTCATTAACCAAATGGCAAACCCATAGTTTAGGCCAAAGTAAAGGGAACATTTTTCTCTGTTTTTCGGCACAAATACCTGTGATGATTCCAGTCAGCTTTCTGACAAACGGAACTACAATATTTGGCAAACATACACGAAGCACATTTAAGCAAACGTTTCTTAACCTGCTTGCAAAAATTGCAGATTGGTAGAAAATTGAGTGCCCATATGATATCGCGCGAATTCACAGGTCCAATTTCTCGGTTCACTGTCAGTACTCCAAATGCGTCAGCGTGAAGTACCAGTGGTGGTTCCATATACACCTTTTAATTTATAAAAAAAAAAAAAAAAAAAAAAAAAAAAAAAAAAAAAACAGTTATGAAACATGCAAATAATAAGTGTAGCCACATAAATTTAATAAATTACAGTATTACAGTCTATTGATTGTCAAAATATTTTCTAAAAAATTCTTTCCGGTACATATAACAGCACTTAAACATTACATACCTCAAGAAATTACTGCGTCCCGAAAAATCCACCCCAATATTGGCAATAATTCTCGAGTTACTCGTCGCCACATCTACGATTCTAAATCACAAAATGATTACATTTCATTAAGAGAATTATTAATTCACACCGTACTTGATTTCGCCTTCATTCGTGACCATGAGAAGAATTCCATCTTGAAATAAAAGTTCAGGACGTCCCACCGGAAGTTTTATGAATTTTGGTTTTCCCTGAGGTTTTGACATGAGATATACGTCACAAATAGTGTCAGACGTTCCATGATGAGCAGCAATAATGAAGTTGCTATCCACTGAGATTCTTGTGTTGTCCATTCTCACGGATGGAACTGTCTTGGGATTCTCCCATTCAATTTCAGTTGGAGATTTCATTTTCCAGACAACAACATCGCTACGGAAGTTTAAGCGATTCTAGAGATAAAAATGAAAGGTGTGATTATTTGTTTTTCTTTGTTTTCAGGACCTTCGGCCATACATTTTTCGAAAAATAATAAAGAATAGAACATATCGAATTTAAACTATTACCTTTTGGCCAACAGTAGCACAGAGAAATCCGTTTTCGATGCGAAAATAGCTTATCGATTTCCCATTATCCGATCCAAAAGGTTTATGAATTTTTGTCTACAAAAATGTTGAAGTTCTGTTAAAATTTCAATTCAATTTTTCTTATAATATAAAATTTCTCAAGAAATTATTAAATCACCGTTTTGGTGGTGAGATTTCTTATGTAAATATGTCCATTCAATGAATACATCAGTGCATGTTCATACAATTCAAAATCTAAATCAAATTGAAGTGGAGGTCCCTGATAAACCTGTTGAAAACCCAGCATTGATAGATTTAGTGACTTATCTTTACCAAATCAATTAAACCTAACAGACATCACTTTTAAATCTGTCTTTAAAATTACCTCTTCCACTTTCAATGTAACTCTGTTCCAAATTTTAAATATACCACTGGTGGGTTCCCACAAAGAAATGAATTTGTTGCGCATCTGGAAGACACACCTCCGCAATCCAACATCACAATCAACATAGTCCCTGGTCAAGTCATTTTTCAGCCAGTTATTTTGTAGAGCCTTATATGATTTTTAGAGATTCAGGTATATAACATAATTTAATACCTAGCCTAATAATAAAATTACCTTAGCAGTATAATCAAATTTGTTGAAGATATTCCGGGATGAAAAACTATCACTGGATGTTTGTAGGAATTTTGATTTTAGGCAATAGTTAATTCTCTCCCACAGCGGTGAATTTGACATCTAGAAAGCAAAATATAGACAAATTAAAAATCATCAAACCATTAAACAAGTTAAATCTTACCTTTTTTTTAAGCAACAACTTCCACAGTTTCTTTTGATTCACAACAGAAGCTGCTGCTTTCCAAGCTTTACAAGTGAGTTCTGCATTTAGTAGGCTTTCAGCATCCAAGTACTTGAAAATTTTTTCCAGTACATCATTCAAGTGTTTGACTGCAATCAAATGATAAGAACAAAAATAGAAAAATTTCATCGAAAGCAATTTTTCAAAAAAAAATGCACCGTGTAACCCTTTGATGACATCAAAATGTTGTTCATTTTCCATTTCCGACATTAGTCCCAGAATTAGCCTTGGCAATATGACCCAACCCAATATCTTTGATCAAAATGACAAGAATAAAAGAGGTTAACCAAATTTTGTATAAAAAGCACGTGATATCGCGACTTCTGAAAGACTCGAACACCTTAGAAAAATAAAAAACGAGAATACGAACACCTTTGTGACTGTGAGAGTGTGAGGGAGAACTGGAGAAGAACAACTGACACTCTGACAGGTAAAATGTAAATAGCGGAATAGGAAGGAGCCGTCGAGGGTCGAGCCGAAGACAGAGGGCGCGCGGTGCTCTGCTATTATTTTGAAAACGTTGCCGTCATTGGGAATTGGAAAACGGCAAAGCCGAAGCCTGACCTGAACCATGGTGCCTGAACCTGGCTGGACGAAAATACTAAATCTACGAAAATTTGTTCTCTTTGTGTTGTATTCATGTTAAAAAATATTCTTTTTAGATTCTCAAAATTCAAGATATCAAATAACCTCCTGAATTAAAAGAGTCAATAATCGATTCATATTTTGGGATTTGGGACATAATATTTTGAAGGAATAGGTTTACTGAATTTGTTTATTTTATAACTTTCCATAAATGCATATGTTTTCACAACAATTTGGGTTTAGCAACAGTAACAGTAGGCTACCACAAACATGGAGACACTGAAAAATAAAAAAAACGCAAAATAATTCAAGAGCCATAATGTGTCTGCAACACAGACAGTTGGTTCACGTTCATCCTTCCGTTGATAAGGCGGATGCTTTAATAACTTCGTCTTCCATTTCTTCGTCTTCACTCGAGTCCATTTTGAAGGCTTCAAGGGAGCTGGTCGATCGAATACTGTTTTCCAAATGATGAATTAAAAGTCTTGAAACTTGAAATAGACGGAAAACAAAATACAATAAAGCATACTTATCGATTGGCAGATGATTCTGATCGGTAGTGTCGAGGTAATCATTATGCCCACATTTGGTGATCTCTGCTGCATGAAATGGAGACCCAGCTTGATCGATAGGGAAATTAGGAATAGGCAGAAAAACAGGCGAGTTAGGAATCGGTAGCTCAACTTTGCTAACCCTTGTCAAGTCAAAGTCAACCTCCTGCTGAAGGACCGGGCCAAAAAATAGAGCGAAGCTGTACAAAGTATTGGCTGACCATTCAAAAGGGATACGAGGATAAAGAAACGCATGAGGAGCGGGCGGGATAAGGCCAATATGATGTAAAAGTAAGAGGAAAAGCTCGGAACGCAGAGCGGATGCTTCCACTTCCGTCCACGGAACTATTGGGCACGACAAATTCATTTTAAGACTGATGCAAGCAATTAGATGCCGGAATTCCTGGCCGTCGTAAGCCCCCAAACGAGCTGAACACGCTGTCAATAAGGACGACTGAATCCAGTTCAATTGCTTCTGGAACCCTATCGACCAATACGTGGTAATTGAACTTTAAGGTCTAACAAAAAAGAAATTAAAATCGAACCTGTTTGTATGAGTTGACTAATGAGCGATTCGATATCAGTACGAGGCATTTCAAGAAAAACGGCATCATCTTCCCCAGCCGCCTGTTCGGCTGGAACATCAAATGAGACTCGCTGATGTTCAGATTCGATGGACCGGAATTCGCTCCTGCGTGGCGAAACCGTTTCATAATGGGGTTTGCTCTGAATTTTTCGAAAGTATTTCTGCGCAACATATTCGGTCAAATCATACCAATCGTCGCAAATCTAAAAATCACAGACAAATTGATTAAATAGAGAAAGGCGAAATAAAAATAGAAACTTGCGTTGAAAGCATCCTCCCAGATTTTGCTGAATGTGCGTAAAATAACCGGCTCGATTAAAAGATCCACTCGATCTAAATCGCAACCGACGTGGTGCAACATGGTGAAGATGCAGTCGTTGACTAAAAGCCCATTTGTTTTGAAATTCTCCAGAGCCATTGCGTAACGAGCTATTATCGTTTTTGTGCAAAATTGCTGTAAATGTTGGCGTAAATCGAAATTCGTTCCAGTTGTCGGTTGCGGAGTGGCCCTCTCCAGTGTCAGCAGTAGCACATGATTAGCTTTGATAATATCACATAGATAATATCTGCTCTGAATACTAGGATCGAAATGACGCAGTTGGAGCAGGAAAAGTAGGCACAAATCACGAATAGCTGGCAGGTAACCACATATCTGACTGATTCGCTCTTCATGCATTTGAGACGGGCTGTTTTCAGCCCCGGAGCGCGAATATGTTTCCACCGCTTGGAGATATTCTTGAATGGCAGTTACACACAGATGTAATCTGTGCATTGAAGGTTTCAGGTCGACATCGGCCCGCAACGAATTCAGCTGGAATTCTTCCGTCTCGCAAACAGCCTCCCACGTCAGGTAGCACAGAACATCGATGGTTATAACATCTTTAAGGTGTTCCCCGTCCATCTCTAGCTGAGAAGTGAAGCGCAAGAAATAGGTAATGAGCCAGAGGAAGTGTGATTTATCCAGCGGAAGGGCGTCTTGTTGCAGCAGTTTTCGATGCAATTGGCAGACGAGTGTGTTGTACCCTGCGGAAATCGATGAATGTAAACTGAAATAACCCGGGAATTTTTAATTTGTGTTACCGTTCAGCATGAAATCGACGGTGAAAATTTTCAGAAGTTGTACAATGCCTTCCTCTGTCGGTGTATAGTGGAATTTCATCGTGTGCGGATCCGAGCGACTGCGCTTTCTCAATTTTTTCCTCTTATGTTTCTTCCTAGGAGACGAAATTTTCCTCACGTCTCGATTATCTTTAATACGCCTTGAATAAATCATCATTAAACGAAACTGTCTTTCTGTTTTCCTTCCATGCGCAAATACCTCCTGATACCCGATTTAGATGATTCATTTAACACAGAGATAAATTGGTGGGCTCTACTTTTATCAGGCTTTTGATTCGCTGTAGCATTCCATGTCGTTGACTCTCTTTCTTGTGGTGATTCGCTCCAGACCATCTCAGAGTTTTCTTCTACTTTAACAATTTAAATAATAAAAGATTCTTTGCTAAAGTAACTCACATTATGTAACTCAATCCACCTGGAGAAGATGTGTCGGATGGATTTCTCAATACATCACCAGCCGTGGGATTCGTCACAAACTGAAAAGTATTACAAGGATCGACCTGAAAATAAAATTTTAAATGGTATGAAAACCTGGTGAAACTAGTAGGACATTTTGATTTCAACTTGTTGACATTTTACGTTATAAAACGACGTGTTGCTCTCATCACCATCATCGTCGAATGATTCGGTCACGATGGAACTCAACACGCCCAATCGTTTCTGTATACTCTCGACCGATCGATCTTTATACAGGAGAGCAATCAGCTGCGCTATTGTCTTTACCCAGTCATTCTATAGGAAAAAAGTTTCAACAAAATCTAAAGTAAATCCAAAAACAAAGGGCTAAGTTATCTGTGGTACCTTGTGTGAAGATGCCAACAAATTAATAAGAAGGCGATCAAACCCCTGGACAAATAGGTTCCATACGACCCGATTTTGTTGCGAACATTCGTTGGAATAGTTTTGAAAGATTGACGATAAAGGGCGCTCCGGAACGTGCAGTATGTTTCGAATCAGTAACAACGAATCGTTAACAGACTCGCTATCTTCAGTTGATACTGGTTGCTGGGATAATAAAAAGTTTATAAATGTAAAGCGAAGAATAGGTGTCAGACGTCAGAACATACATTTTCCAAAATACGAACGATATGATCGATTAGGGATCGAGTAGTCCTGGGATCGAGGAAAGATTCCTTGGCATTGTAGAGTAGTTGATTCAATTCGCACATGATATGGGGTGACTTTTCTCTCTGATTGGGTGCGTCTTCAAAAACCAGACACTCGATAGGCGAAGTTATTCCTACCAACAGCCTTTGAATGAACGAAAATAACAGGTAGGAATAACTGCACGCACCGTTGAATCAATTAACAAGAAGAAATTTATATTGCTTACTTTACTGTAGAACGAAAGATACTAGGTTGATCCTTATTGCAGCAAATCAATATGTGTTTTAGGTCCTGTAATAAACCAAAGATTGGGGACATGGTACTCACCTAGGTCACAAAGTTACGCTTTTTAAGTTTACCCTGTTTATTATGTCTACGAATCCAAGACCCCGCCGCCGTGAATGAGTTTTGGGATCATCGCAATTTAGTTGATTAGTAAGATTTTCAAGAAAGGCTAGAAATCACAAGATATTCAATTATTGCATTATCATCTAAGAAAATAATAACAAGATGGAAATATTGCCTACGCACTTAAACATTCGTCACTGGTGTAATATTGATTTTCGTAAAATATCCCCAGTGGGATAAGGATCCATGACGGAGCACCTCCACTCAGTGTCAACCAATCCATTTCTTCAAATAAATTCTTGGCCGAAAAAACTGTGCTTAGGAATGTTGCAGTTCCCAGTTGAAAAAATCACTTTTATGAATATCTCACGAATCTTGACCACTCAGGAAGACTGATGCTGTAATACTGCCGGAGTGAGATGTTCTGTTTTAGAGTCACGTTTTAGAAGGTTAAAGGCAACAGAAGGAAATGATATCCGTGATGAACTGGAACTAACGAAGACCATCAGCTGTGCGCTTTGCCTTGGAGCCATAACCTTCTACGAGTCGTTAACGAAATTGCTAGGAAATCAGAACTACATCGGAAGTTGATTTCCTTCCTTCTTACCTACCTTATCTCATTGTGTCCTTCCATCACTTTTTCTTCTTCTGACGAATTCTATCTCACATATCGAGTTCATAGCACTATCTGTAATGCAGGAGATAAGCTGTAAATTATTCGAGGGGCTAAATGGCAATGACATTTCATTTTAGTTACGTCAGCAAAGAGAGGCGTGGCAAATTCGTCACAAAAATCGTACGCACGTCTATACCAATACGAAAACAATGCTTCCACCAAAACATTTGAAAGGGTTAAATTCCTAGTCAAACAAATTAAACTAATGTCTTAACTTGAAGTATTTTTTTAAAACTTACGAAAATGTATACACGAGATTCAGGGGGAAAAAGGGTCGATGACAGATTCTCCTCCATTTCTACTCCGGCAGAATTTTCTTTCAGATTTCTTCTTCACCACATTACTATAACTTTTTCCTAAAGAAACATTCTAAAAAATAATGTCAGATTCATTCCAACCAATTTTATTTTAAAAAAGTGTTCACGAAACTCTTGAAAATGGGGGAGACGTTTAAGGAAAACTAAACGAATGGCGACATGAATCAAACTTCCACGTTAGGCGTTACTAGGCAGAAAAGTTCAAAATGAAAAAAATGAAAAAAGTTCTTTTGTTTTTTTAATATTCTGTCCAATTCATATTTGTTGTCAAATCACTTGCGTTGCTCTTTACGCCGACTCAGCGACTCCAACGCCTTTTCTCTCAGCTGTCGTTCCAAAGCTTCCGATTCCGCCGAAGGTGTGACTATGCCATCCTAGTCCAATTGTTGATAAAAGACACTCAGATAAAATTATATGCGCATCGAACTAAAACAAGACTATCAAAATGCAAAAAAATCAACTAAAACAAAATCCAAACGGTACTTCTCATTCCCCGTTTGATTGACAATTGATAATTAAAAACTTGAAATCACTCACCTCTGACTCCTCGTCAGAATCATGACGCCTTTTGGATTTGCTTTTCTTAGACTTCTTCTTTTTCTCTTTCTTCCTCTTTTCCTTCTTCTTCTTCTCTTTCTTGCTCTTCTTTTTCTTTTTCCTCTCTTCTTCCGAATCGCCAGATTCCTGGAAACATTGAAAAATTCGTTTTTAAACTAACTTCCAACCCTTCAATTTCAGTTGAGAGTCGGCACTCACCTCTGACGACTCAGAAGTGGTTTCCTTCCTCTTCTTCTTCTCCTTCTTGCGTTTCTTCTTGTCCGGAGTGGATTCAACGCTAGACGATTCTCCAGACTCGGATTCTTCTACTTCCGACTCTTCAGACCCGGACGACGACTTCCTCTTCTTCTAAATCAAAACAAAAATTAATTAACAAACTGTTCTTCACACAAATTCACGGCAATCAAATGTTGTTACCTTTTTGACTGGAGAAGGAGATGGCTTGCGCTTCTTCAACATTTTCTCAGGAGGAGACTGATCTCTCTCAACATCCTTGCGCTTGTCCTTCTTAATATCACGTTTCACATCCGGGATCGGGCTCTCAGAATGGCCACGGGTCCTGAACGATTGACAACATAATTTAGAAGGGGGAAAAAAAATCATTAAAAAATTATTTTTATACCTCAAACGGGAATCATTTTCCTTTCTGAACGGCGAAGGAGTGCGAGACAGACTGCGACTTCCACGTCCGGATCCACCTCTTCTATTTCAAATAAAGTCTATTAAGATTTGAAAAAAAAAATGTTTAGATGAGGTTCTTACGCTCTACTGCCACGAAGACCAGCTGTTGGTGGCTTTTCTTTCTCACGTTCCCTCTCGCGACCTTTATCACGGGCAGGTAAGCGATCCCGTTCCTTCTCCCGATCTCGACTCTTTTCCATCTGGCGATCCGGTACTCCTCGACCACGATCCATTGGTCCACGCTGGGCTCGACGCTGGGCTTCTGGTGATGAACTTTGATGGCCTCGATAGTTGCGTTTGTTCTGGACACTATCACTTTTACGCTGGACTAGAACGGTAAAATAAAGTTAGATTAATTTAAGAAATCTAATTTCCTTTAAATCTGATCAATGATTTACTAGGAGAGGCAGAACGAGATGATGAAGATGAGGAACTGCGCGATGAAGACGATTTGGATGATGCCGACGGGGACCGACGTTTAGAAGGTGCGGAAACTATGGCCAGTGATGAAGTATCCTGTCCAGCCATCTGCATCAATTTCGCCTGAAAGTAAAAAAATCATTAAGGTGTCGCCTTGAATTTACGAGGAAAGTTACAACAAGCAATTTGTTACACGCTTTCTACCTGTAAACCGGAGACAGCAGCCGGCTTTTTATCGCTGTAGGCTCCATCCTTTTTCGGCTCTGGCGAACGACGAGGACGTTCCTTGTCACGGCGATCAGGAGATCTGACAAGCGAAAAGAATTAATTTAGAAAATAAAAAATGAATAAAACAACAATGGAGTCGGTTTGAATCACCTGTCTCGCTGAATCGGAGAGCGACGACGTTCCGCTGACCGGTGTCGAACGGGCGACTTCCTCACGGGCGAACGGCGTGGTGAAGGACGCCGAGGAGAATGATTACGAACAGGTGAACGCCTGGGAGATCTTCGAACGGGTGACCTGCGGACCGGTGATCGACGAATAGGAGATCTGCGGGCTGGGGACCTTCGAACTGGAGATCTCCTAGCGGGAGAGCGGCGAACGGGTGATCGTCTAGCTGGTGAGCGACGAGCGGGAGATCTGCGTGCAGGAGAACGGCGAGCTGGGGAGCGACGAACAGGTGATCGACGTGGAGATCGACGAGGCGACCGCCTTGCTGGCGATCTGGCAGGTGAGCGACGACGGGGCGGTGGCGACGCCTTGCCTCGATTAGGAGAACGACGCTCCAATGAAGGACGTCGGCCGTCACGACGAGGTGAAGAACGGGGATTGTCTCCTTCCTTCTTGATCACCCTGTCCTTGTTGGGGCTACGGCTTCTATCTTTAGAAGCTCGTTTGTCAGTACGGTCGTTGCGTTCCTTTTCTCGGTCAGCGCGCCGATCCCGGTCGGCCTTTTTGATTGCTTCCTGGATTCGATCTTGTTCTTCCTGCAAACCAATAAAGACGAAAATGATTGAAACAAAACTATAACCGCGAATTATTTCCGATGGTTGCATACCTTTCTTAATTTGATTTCTTCTTTTTTCTGTGCCATAAAGACCTCCGGAATTCCAGCAGACGATTCTTGGGCAGATAGTAAAAGATCCCACAATTCAGTCATCAGAATCCTGGCATTCTTGCCGTTGAGGAATCCAGTTAAATTGATTTGCATGCGACGAGGGTCAGGGTTCTATTGGTTTTCAGAAAAAAAAAAGAAAGACAAATAACAGATAAATCAAACAACCGAAATGGAAAAGAGATACTTAAGTAAACGGACACAAATAGATTAGGTTTCGGTATGATCTCGGCGGATTAAGCGAGCAATACCTTTCAGGGGTTTGCTCTTTAAAAAGGATAAGCTGTTTTACGTAGTTTGTTTTGGTTTGTTATTCTTGCCTGAGAGCTCGGCCAGAGTGACAACAGAAAAAAATCTCTTATTTCTCTTTTTCCAATCTGGGCGTTGAGAGAGAACCGAGTTTCCCATCCGTCATAAAAACACCGGCGACTCGGTATCAATGAGACGACCACGAAGCGAGCGGCACAGGAGTTGTCCTGTCGACTGTACCGCCCAGCTATTGGGTCGTCATCTGACTAGTCCTACTCCTGATGGCTACCCCGGCACCACGATGCGATCGATCAGGTGATTTTTAAAGATGGGATGGTCTGTCGTCATCTATCAGGCAAATCTAGCAGCTTCGACCACGTTAGCGAACGGCACAGGAGTGTTATCTCTGTCGACTGTACCGTCCTGCTTTTTGGGCCGAGACGAAAGGATCTCTTCTTCTCAGCTTCTCAACACGATTTCTGAGTAGGCCTACTGCGACCAGAGCCCGATTTAACCACACAGGAGTTTTCCTTGTTGTCGACTGTGCGGTTAACTATCAACTGGGGGAGAAGGCAGGAAAGATGCATAGGCTGGGCAAAAGGCGATCCCAGAATTGCCTCTCATGACTCGACGGTATAGAATGGGCCGCATTCCACCATTTCGCAGGAGTGAATCCTTCAATCGGTCGACTGCGAAACGTTGGAAATCCAAATCCATAGACATCGTGACCGACGACAAGAGGAATCGTCCACGGAACAGGCCAAAAGGTGAATCAATTCGAAGAGAAGACCTCGAAATAATGCGACCAGGTCTCGGTCGAGAAAGAATCCTTGTATCCATCATGTCAAGGTGGTGTGTGTGACATGGTGACAACAAGGCTTTGATGCAATTCCACATTAAGTCTTCATAACACAGGACCCAAAAGTGTACAAGATATTGAGATGAGCATGAGCACAGACAAAATATAATCAAAGCCATCTGGGTGGTGAAAACTTAAATCGTAACTTATCTTTCACATTAAACCAAATTACAAACAAGAACCAGATGCAAAGGAGCTGACGTTCAATCATTCTTAGTACATGATGGCTCTTTCAGCCTGATATATAAAGATTGCATAAGATGAACAGGAGAATGATTGGTGAAAAGCTTTGGTGGCAAATGTTTCCCATAAGATAAATCTACACGGCTGAGATTAAAAGGATATTACCTTGTCAGCTTCGAGCTGATTAAAAACATATTCCACCAGGACATCATCTTCAATTCCTCCCATGAGTTCTGTAATTTTGGTTGTGATCCATGGTTTGATGGTTTCCAACTTAACTTTGCTCATATCAACCTGAATTTTTTAACACATATTAACAATGATGTTATTAAAGTTTCACAGGAGATTAATCATTTACCTTTTTAGTCACATTTTCAGCAAATTTGATAGTCTTCAAAAGCTTCTTCTCTTTGTCACTAAATCTATTGTCTTGCTCAGTTGAGGTGCCCTGTTGAAAGAATTCAAATATTACAATGCATCCCATCAGTTAACAATACAGAGATTTCACAACTAATCAAGCAAGAATTTTACGACCGAGTTGGCGTCTCGGGATGCTGCAAACAATGTAATTCGGGTAATATTAACACTTACTCTGAAGAAACCGGCATCAGTCATTGTGAAAGAAAAATACCTCAAATCGAGGTAATTCTGTTAAAGTAAAAATAAATGGGAGAATAAAGCCGGGTTTGCTCAAGTCTTAAATGGAGGCTCAATTGATCGCCTTCCCTCTTGTCCTTCAGCTTCAGTCAGGAAAATGGAAACAGCATTGCCAGTTTAGAAAAATAAATCGACTGCTGCAAGCATATGCAAATCGCCATTCGCCAGCGCTTCTGAAAGAAAAAAGGACAAAACATATCAAATATGGGTTACGCTACGCATAAATAATTTTCGTCGATGACAAAATCAATTGGACGAATAACGGGAAAATGCCAATCTAAGGTTTCCCCTCAATTTATCGACGCGAAATAATGTATCCCGAAATCATGGTGCGTCCAACCGGTTAATTTGACTACAAGAAATGTCGTTTTTTTTTTCAGTTAAAGCCAAAATTGCAAGGAACCTGTTTTGTCATTTGATCCTGCGAGTAGGTAGCAAACGGTCACTGCTTATTAAGTAGACTTGAGCTCCTTGAACTCTTTGCCTTTATAAAATAACTGTACGACCGGTGCAACTTTGTCCCCAAAGGCTTCTTTTTAAAAAAAAAGTGTAAGATAACCATCAAAAAGTATAAATCAACCACAGACAGAAATGGTTGAAAAGAGAAAAAAAAAAAATGAATTAAGAAAATAAAAGGCTTTCTTGTTGGTTGACTGACTACATCCCTTTTAGCTTGAGCTGGCATGCGCGCACCTTTTACGTGACCGCTAGGCTATAAGACGCGGCGGTGTGCACAGGTAAAAAGCGTCTCTTCCTTCCCAAACAAAAAACTCCAATCCTCAAGAAAAGGGAAGAAATAAATTAGCAGCAGCAGCAGCAGCAAAAGAAGAAGAAGAAGAGCCCAAAGGTATATAATAATAAAGGTGCATATAGAGGGAAAGAATGTGAATGAAGGAAGAAGAAGAAGGTAAGAAAAAGAGCCCCTGGAGCATAAAGGCAACAAACTGTATTTGAGAAAACCTGGTTGGATGGAATTGGTTAGAGGGGGGATTGGGAGGTAAAGTTGTTGCTTCTTCTTCTTCTTCTTCCCATCTACCAGCAGAGACTGTTTTTCAAGGTGTGCAGTGCCAGTGGGTATTGGCGGAGGCCATGGAACAGAAGCAGAAACCAGGCCTTCTTCCAGGCTGACTCTTTCTGCTGCTGTGTCAATTCTCATTCTCACCTGACGACTGAACATACAACAATCGACATTGCCCTGCTAATTGTGTCAAACAAATTAAACTAATCAAGTGCATTTTACCAATCGATTTCGAGTTAATAGTGCGTGTGTTTGTGTGTGTTGAGTGTCTGGTGCACACCTGAGTCATGGCTTTCTTGTGTCCAGTGAGGATACGCCGAGGCAAGAAGAAAAAAGGTAACAAACTTGTCCAATTTTTTCCAGACGTATACCAGGTTGAAAAAAAAAAAGTGTTCAGCAGACGGACTAGATACCTATAGACGTGCATATGCATATAGCAGGAGGGCGGCCATTGTTCTCTCTCTTTCGTGAAGGTTTATTTCTTTCGTTCGGAGCATCCACACACACACATGAGAATTCTTCTTCGTATGTTTAATTGTCGTGAAAGGAGGGTAAAAAAAAGAAAGAAAAGAAAAGCCCCTTTTGCTATTTTTTCGAGTCTGTGCTCGTTATCGTTTCCGTTTCTTTTTTCGGGGGGGATTTTGTTTTTTCACACACGCAGTGAAAAGGCAAAGAACTTTTTTTTTGAAACGACCAGGTTGAAACGACGACGCCTCGAGCCATGCAAAAACTCTTTTTTTAAAACTGGTAAAAAAACAAAATTCCTTAAGATGCTGGAACATTTTTATTCGCCGCCCACGGAAGGGGAAAATTTTATATTTTTAACGACAGATGGAAATGTGCGTTTTGAAAAGAATTTTGAATCATTTTGCGGTCGGGCGCTCCTTTCAATTCAATTACACGATGATAATCTTCTATTTTATGGTTGATACTTTTTTTTCAACTGGAATAAGCCCATCGTTTGTTATTAACCACTTTAGGTCGAAAATCACGCGACTCACGGTTTTGATTTCCCTCCGGTGCGACCGGAGCGAAGAATTGTCCCCAACAAACTTTTAACCGAATATTTTTTTAAGTTTAAAAAAATAAAAGGAAAAAAAAAGTTCTTTTATAAACATGTTTGAATGCGGTTTGGAAAGAAAAATAAATACCCCATGCCAATTCCATCGCATGTCAAATGTTCGTGACTTGGAGGCTTCCCACATCCGTTAGTCAGCCGTCGCCCAGTTGATCCTGACAGTTGGGAAAATGTGTGTCTGTTGTCCTCTGCTATTGACAATTTCGATGGGAAAATATCGAATGCTTCTTTTTTCTTACTTCATCGGTCAATTCCACGAAACGAGTCGACTGCGATTGTTTTTCCAACGGGAATGAAGAAGAAAAAAGATACTCACGGTCACGATTCTCCTATTGTTTCACGATATTGAATTTCTCATTTCTTTTTTCCGTTGGAGGGGGGGGGGATGATAAGAGAAAGAAATTGATTGCGACTCTTGGATGATGAGGGTCTTTTAAGCTCGGATGCCGAATGACACACCATATGAGACTTGTTATTATGATGTGTGGTGGCCTCACGACATTGAAAGGGATGTGCCCAGCATCTCATTCGTCACGTCGGGGTATATAAGATGCGTGACCACGACGAGATGTGGTGGTACTTGCAACACAAAATGTTGTGGTTAAATTTTTGTGTTGGTAGACGGCAGCCAACCGATTTCCGTATTAGTAAAAGACAATTCAAACCCACGCAGCTTCTTTCTCTCTCGCCACGCCTCGACGATTCGCTCTCCCCCTCAGAGTGTTCATTGAAGATGCAGATTGGAATTTAATAAGCAACTGCTGCGCTGGATAAACAGAAGAAAAAAAAAGAAAGAAATTAAATAAAAAGAGAAAACGGTTGAGAGGGTAGAACAACAGCATCCCGGATTCACACGGTTTTTAAATAGGAACATGAGAAAAGAAATTAAGAGGAAGAAAATGAATTTTTCTTGTAGATAGCTCGATGAATTTTACAGCTAAAAGGATATTTCCCACGTTATCCATTCCATATAAAGATGCATAAGAAGATCGTGTCATACTGCCAGACGCACATGGCAATATAACGGATGATCTCATACAGACACACCGTACGTAACATTATTTTGTTTTTCATTTTTTACCCCCCTCGGCAGCTGATGATAAAGACACGATCCGACCGCCAGGAATGGGACGCATCACCGGCAGCGCTTCCATCGAGACGCTGGTCCGCGTCGGAATCGAGAAGGAGAACGGCCTGTCGCCCGACAGCAAAATGATCGTCCTGCACGATTTCACGCCCTGTGTCGACGACGAACTGGAAGTGAAACAAGGAAACGTTAGTTGGAAATTACAATTTGAAAAATGTTCGAGTTTTGAGTTTTGAACTTTTTTAAAATTTTGAATTGTCAGGTGGTGAATGTGCTGTACCAGGAGAACGATTGGGTCTACGTCATTGGCGAGGATCAGCGTGAAGGTTTCATTCCCCATTCGTATTGCGCTCCTTACACGCCGCACCTGGGCGAAATGACGCTGACGGTCAAGAAAAAGTTGCCAAGAGATTTGGGCATTCCCAACGCGACAGACATCAATAACGGCAGCGCAGGCGGTCCAGGTGGTGGTGGTGGTGGTGGTGGAGGAGGTAGTACGAGCGCCGGAGTGAGTGGAAACAATGGCGGAGGTGAAGGCACCAATCAACACAACACAACCATCAACAGTACCCGTAGGTTTTTTGTTTGTAAAAAAAAATTTCTTTTTAGAAATTCAATTTTCTATGGAATCGATTTTTTGTTGTTTTTCCAAAGGCTCGTCGTTCTTCCCACCGGGAACCCTGGCGCTGGGTGATGGATCGGATAATGAGAGCTACGGTACCAAGTCTCTCATGCCGGCCAACAGTCCCATCCAAAGTATGCACGGGCAGCAACCGCAACAACAGCCCAGCCGGCACGTCCAATCCAGTTCCACCCAAAGTCTCAATTCTCAACTTTCTCACCCAGACATTCACCCATTCTTCAAGGTATATAGTCAAATCTAGAAAATATTTGAATTGATTCATTATTTTAAATTTTCTCTGAATGAATAGGATCCGTCTGGGAGGTACATTGTGCTGTACACGTTCATCGCCCGCGATGAAAACGACGTCAGCGTCGAACGGGGTGAATTTGTGACCGTTTTGAATCGTGAAGACCCCGATTGGTATTGGGTGGTTCGCAGTGACGGCCAGGAAGGTTTCGTTCCCAGCGCATTCGTCTATCCGGCCGAAGCCATACAGAGTGAGTGCTGGGCCAGTTTCTTTGGGAGGGAGAAAAAATAAAATAAAATAAAATGAAATAATAACCCGATCGAATGTTCCGTAACAACAGGTCACGTGACTCAGGCGTGCGGTAGTCCAGTGCCGGCCATGAGCAATCTCAACAACAGCAACAACATGCCCACATCGCCAACGGGATCCGATGACATGCGGTACCACGGAACCGAGTTGGTCATGCTCTACGACTACAAAGTGAGTTTTTTTGAAAGAAATTGTACAACAACTGTTTGGCTTCAGGGGAAAAAAGTGTTTGACAACATTGTGGTCTGATTTCTTATATTCTATTACTTTCCTTTCAATAGGCGCAAGCCCCTGACGATCTGTCGGTTCGCAGGGGTGATTGGGTCTACGCCGATTTGAACAATCAAACAGTTGACGGATGGCTCTGGGCATTTGCGCCAAAGTCGAGAAAGTACGGTTTCATTCCGAAAGCCTACGCCCGTCCACCAGCCATGACTAGCCTGTAACATATACTCAACATCAAAGAAAATACTCTCTTTCATTTTCTCTCTCTCTCTCTCCTTGTCGTTCGTTGACTCCCTAATAATTTCACTCAACGACAAACTCTTTCTTTAAGTTAATTTCTTGAAATATTTCCCCCCTTTGCTGGACATTTCTCCGACTGTGCTGGACGTTCTTCTAGTGGACGAAAAAAAAAGAAAATGTTGTACATATTGTGCGATGACTTCATGCTGATAATGCCTCTCCTCTCTCTCCTTCCATCTCCCAACTAATATCACGTGTACTTGTACAGCAATTATTAACTGGATTTATTATTAAAAAAAAAAAAAAAAAAGAATGGCGGTTATGAATATCTCTGAATCAAAAACCATTGGTGTATATTTTTTGTTTCTTTTTTACTAAATTTAAGAGTCAATTGATTTATGTTTGTTACTTTCTCAAACCGAGTTGTTGCTCTTCTTCTTCAATCCATTTCTCTAGCTGGGCTTTTTCTTCGGCGAATTTCAGTTTCTCTTTTTCTAATTCCTTCCTGTAATCATCCAGACGTTTGTTGCGCATCCTGTCGCAGTAAATAGTCGTCAGCTTCATTATGGAGCCTTTACGGGTGACTGGTTCCATGGTACTGAAACCATAAAAAAAAATTTTTATTTGTAAGTCATTGGAGTCGGGGGAGTGGAATGAAATGATGGTAATTACGTGGGATGCGGATGGTAGACGAGGTCAAGTTTCTCCAACAGCCATTCGAATCGTTTGTAATCGTACGCCCTGAGGTGTTTCAGCAGGGAGTTGCGCCGTTCAATGTTCTCCTTGCAAGTGACGAGAGAAAACTTGTCTCTTTTCCAAGCTGATGTATGGCGCTGCTGATTGCGGATTTTGATGGTCAGACAGGCAACTGAAAATAACCAATACAAATGGATGAACATTTTTTTTCAATAAAATGCAATTCTTTTCTGTCTAGATACTTGTAGATTCCAATGATGCACAATCGAATGTATGCCTCTGAACAGTCCTTAGAACATCTTGCTTGATGGCCTGAATTTGATTTTTTAGAGGTGCGTACTCAAGGGAATTGATTTTCTTGATCTCAGGTGATAGACTGATGGAAAGAGCTTTAAGCACGGGTAACACAGACATAAAAACATGTTCTTACTCATCACGATCTGCAAACTCTGCTGGTGTTCTTTTGCGAGTGAATCGGGTTTGAGGGCGGCTCAAATCCAACTTGGGTAGAGTACCTCTATCTCCACTTTTTGAAGGATCTAAGCAAGAAACTTTTGGTGGTGGAACCCACTCGATATTTACCTTGGGATTATAGGTTCTCAACTGTATCCCTGTACAATATAAGGATTGCATGAGTTTTAAGACCTGTATTGATGATAACTTGAAATGTTCGAGAGAAATTTCACATACCCAGGATGTTAAAAATGCTGGAGCATTTCAAAGGAGATTGCTGGTGAACAAATGTGTCAACCATGAAAGGTTTTACGGTGGTAAATATTCTGTTGAACATAATTTTAGCTTTAAATTGAAAGAAATAAAAAAATCGACCGAAAAAGTCAAGTCAAAGCAGCAGACGAAAATTGACGTCCTGCGTTGCCGCTCTTAGAATCTGTACCCACTTTGCGCATTCTCATCAAAGAACGGGAATATTAATTACTTGTCTCTTTTTATTAGCCCTTTCAGAGCATATAAAGGACTCGCCGCTGGTATACCAAAAGAAATTGAGTCCGACAACAAATTAGGCACTTTGTCTGCCAACTAGCCGTCTTTACATGCGGTCACATCTGTTCCGACTTCCAAGCCGGGAGAACACGATGAATCATGACGGGTAATAACTAATATGCCTTTGAATGTTTTTTTTTCTTTATTTTTTTTATATATCTCGGGAAAAATTCTGATCCCAGCCAAGCGAATAAATGTGCGGAGCCTTTATGAAGACGTCTATACTTTCTGGGCTCATTTCCAAATGAATCAACCGCAAATGTGGTCGAAATTACAAGGAAAAACCAACAACTACACACGGCCATGATTCATCTTGTCAGTATAAAGAAGAAGTTCCACGTTTTTCATTCGAAACCGTTGCGCCAAATTTCTTTCTCGACAGTAAACAACACGATAAATTGCAACATTTGTTCTGGTTTTTTTTAGAGTTTTATTGCTTTCATACTATATATCATCTATAGCAGCGAGTCGATCAGTCAAAAAAAAGGGGGGAGGTTGTAATAAAGGTATGTATGTGTGTGTGTGCGTGTGTGTCACATCGTAAAATACAGTAATCATCAGCGGCCATATTTTCCAATAACATTCAGATGATGATATATGTCTCTCTTATTTTTCCCCCCGGTTATTATTCATCTTCATTAAAACCAAATCCCCCCCACCCACACGTTTGATAATTAATGATGACTCTCTTGTATATCACACACACACACAACACGCGTTGAGCCCTACACACTTCATCCACTTGTCAGTCGAATATTAAATTACATAGACCCGTTTTCCCAAGGTCCATTTCATAATTATGGAAACACAAACGCGATCCCAACAAATCCAGCGAACGAAAACAAATTATTATGTACAAACACACACACACACACACAGCCAATTGATAACTTTAAACATGATTAGTATTATACATCGTCTGGCTATTATAGTAGTTGTAGTAGGTTATATCATAATTTTTTATATTTTTCAATTGGGTTTTTTTTTTTCAAGTGGAAGTGGAGAAAGAAAGAACTTTGGAAATGGTTCAAATTAATTTGTTTTGTTGTAAATTGAAAAAATTGAATTTTTTACGTAATTAATGAAATGAAAAATTTAGATGTTGTAGCCCCAGGATGACTAGTAGAGTAAAATGGTGAGAGAGAGAGAGATATATATTAATAATAGTTGATGAAAGAGATAAAATTTTGTTGAGGGGAGAGGATATTTTCGAAAACAAGATAACATACGATAATAATAATTAATAAACAACCCGGAGAGATACATGTCAATATAATTTATAATTACATCATTATTATTAGTAGTAGTCTGAAGTATATATACCTGTATATACTTGATATTATAAAAAAAATACTTTTATTATATGAGGCAGTAGTATATATAGTTAGTTGAATATATTACATAGAAAAATGATTATATAATAACGAATGATTTTCAAATCAATCGAGAAGTAAGAGAGCGACGAAAAGATGTTTTTTTTATGTATACAATAAACTGTCTAGTATTATTTAAATATTTTATCTTACAATTTTTTCGTATTGCGTAAATCGCGAGATCAAACGAAAAACAAATTAACAATTTCGTCATCGAACAAGATTACAGAGAGAAGAAGAAACATATTGATGAGGAGGAAAATGGTTTTTTAAGGGGAGGGGGAGTTTTAACTAATTAATTATATCGTATTTAAATTTTTAAAAAATGGATCGCCATTTGATGCTTTAGATTCGTGCGTATTTTAGCGGGTAGGGTGCGAGGCCGTCAATTACACTGGCCGCGCACCTTCTTTCCCTTTTTAAAAAATGATGATATAGTATTATTTTAATTTGCTTAAAATTGATTGGATTGATGAGAGAAATCGACGCCGAGTTGGTGGGGGGGGGGGGGGGGGGGTTTGGCGTGATGATTATTTGGGATTGTGTAGGGTAAGGTCCTTGGTGTCGACCTCGGAGACGTGGAGGTAGATGACCCAGTACATGAGGTGGAAACAGGTGAAGCAAACGGGGAAAATGACTCGCGAATATTTGTCGATGGTCGACGGCGAGGCGCCGTACATGACGTTCAAATTCTTGCCCTGGCTGACCAGCGCCAGGTCGTCCGTGTCGCCCACGGCCGTCACCTGCACCACCGTGCTGCTACCCGATTTGTTGTTCTTGCACTGCAATTTCAAAGATCAAAATTCAAAATTTCAAACAATTGAATTTCAAATTTTTTTCCCGCTTCTTTTTTTTTGAAATTTCCAAATTTTTTTACGTGCGACTTGGCGACGGTAGAAGAGGCCGTCTCGCCGTCCAGACCGCCCGATCCCGCATTGCTGCTGGCCTGCATGGCAGCCCGTCTCTGCTCGGCCAATTTCTGCAAATTCTGGTAGCGTTTCTTCCTCATTTCGATCCTTTTAGCGATGTAGCCCACGGCGGCGTATTCTGCAGTACAAGAAAAATAAAAACGAAGGTGAGGAACAATCCAGCCTCATCATCATCCAACCCAAAAAAAATAAATTTGATCACATTCCCGGCCACATCAGCCAGCAGCTATAGATCTAATAAGCGCATCCCATTTTTTTACGTATGTGTAACACGCGCGCTTTTCCCGCTTCTGATTGCGACCCATTCAACGATTCCGTTTTCACCACGTTGGATGAAAAAGAAATAATATTCCCGCACCACCGACGTCTTTCGTTGAGCAACGTCGCCATAGACTAGATTATTACCAGAACACGACGAGTCGTAGATAGTCTACATGATTCTTTATTTGAGAAAGAGAGAGAAAGAGAGGAATGAATGAGGCCGACGAGTCCACGTCCTAGCGCCTTACGTATGAGATGGGCCGGAAAAGAGAAAAAAAGAAGATGATGATGTGTCATATACATCAAAAGCATCGCCCCCCTCCAATATCGCCGGCCCCAGTCAGAGGAGATGCTTCCGCGCTGATGTGTGTGTAGAGACAGAAAAGCGATGTCTACACAGCACAAAATATATATCACATCTTCTCTCTTGGAGATATATAAAAAGAATGTAGAGCGCTCCAGCTGTCCGCTGGGGCTACAACACACATGGCCGAGTCCCGGCCGTCACCTTGGAAACGGCCAGCATCAATTCTGTCTCGCAGTATACACTGGGGGTAGTAGTACTGGTACTAGTATACTAGTCGGAGTAGTAGCTGTATAGATCGTCAAAGTTGATCACAGCAGCAGCAGCAGTCAGCGGAAGAAAGCCAAGCAGTTCAATATCTACGTGACATTTCGGCTGATTGGATTTCGGCACCGCCCCCATTTTGGCTGGGCGACTCCTCCTCCTCCTCTTCCTCCTGGAGGCTGAATATCTTTTCGACTGATCAACCATCAACAGTTGCCGAGAGATAGAAAAGCCTCACTCCCGCCCATCTACAAAAGCCTCGGCAATAAACTTGACAAGAGAAGAGAAGAGAAAAGACGAAGGAGCTATAGCTATATAGTATAGAGAGACATCTAAACTATACACAACAGTTTGAATTGATGATGATGTCATGCGTTCGATATCGTCAGCTCCATTGATTTTTGTTGCCAGCCCGTCTCCTAGCAGAGTCTCTCTGTGTGTGCGCGAGCGAGCTATTTGATTTCATAGAGCATATAGGAACCAGCAACTCTTCTTCTTTTTTGTGTGTGTGTGTCTCGTGTTATAGCTATTATATGCTCACGCCTGAAAGGAGAATCTTGGGCCGTGTTTATTGTTATTATTCGCTGGTGCGAAGAAGAAGAAGAATAATATTTCAAGACGGCATCTTCTTTTTCTTATTCTTTTTTTGAACTAAAGAAGAAGAAGAAAGGAGCGGCCCACGCCTTATTCCTCCACTTTAACGCCACCGGCGAAATTGAATTAAGAAAGAAGATGAAAACTCGTAACTTTTGGTTATTATTACAGAAAAAAGGAGCCAACGCGCGCATATAGTCCCAAATATAAGAAAAAAATATGGAATAAATAAGATTTGCGGAATGATAGCCCGAGGCAATATATGCGCAATATTTCAGCGTAGCCGAGATGAGGAAGCAATTGAGAGTGAGACGTTTGAAGGCAAGAAAAGAAAGAAAGACAAGAAATCGATACTCTGTTCACAGCACGTCTCTCTCGCTAGACTGGGCCCGGTTGTTCAATGTTGTTGTTGTTGTTGCGGATGGCTCGATTATGTAAATATGTTTAAGACTACCACACACACACACCGTCTGATTATTAAGGTGGTGAAAGAGAGATGGGGAGCTCTGCCAGCTGAATTTTGAATGAGGCCTCCGATAAATCTGTCCGTCGGTCTAAACAACGTCCATCGCAGTTGGGTGGGGATTTATATGCCAACGCGTCATACTGGCGCATTACACAGGGACGACGCTTCTATCCATTTTCTCGTGCACACACACGCGGATAGAAACATGTTTCCAGCTGGTCATGTCCAATACGTGAGCTACATATTCACTCGTCTAACATGTATCAAACTCGATGCGATAAGGCGGGCAATTCGAATACATCAATTGATATATGGACGGGCGGAGGAGCTACTAGCTGATACAAAAACAAAATCCAAATAGGATTTATGTATGGAAAACTAGGCAAAAAAGAAAAGACACGTGTCCCCCACTCGGCTGAAACGGGAAATGTCGTGACCTGTGTGCATATTCGGATGCCGCAGAGTCGAAAGAACAAAACAAAAAGAAACTTATTGGATATGTTTTCTTTTTGTTTTGGCTGTTTTTTGACCCGGCGATATGGAAATAATTCAATGAAATTGCTCAGAGTCACATGCACGATCAACGTGATGGATACTGTGTGAGACACGAGCTTAAAGGTCATGAGGCGGACGCGTGAGCGGGTGTAGTACGTACCCAGGAGCGAAGCAAAGACCATGACGAAGCAGGTGCCCAGGTAGATATCGATGGATTTGACGTAGGAGATTTTTGGCAATTGGGCGTTGGTTGACGACATGAGCGTCGTCATGGTGAGCACCGTCGTCACGCCCAGCGAGACCCTGGCCGGAGCAGCGTTGCGGTTGATCCAGAACGAGACCCACGAGATGACGACAATCAAGCTGGACGGGATGTAGATCTGAATCAAATAGAAGCCCATCGAGCGGACGAACTGAATGTCGCACGCCAGTCGGGAATAATTGCCTGGATGCGGGGCGGACGGAATCAAAGTAAAATGGAATTTCAAATGAATTTCAGCTGCTCGTCATTTCATTATTCAACGAGATGCAGTGTTGTCGCCAAGCAACCGTACCTGTGGTCAGACTGTAGCTGTATTCACGTTTGCGGTAGCCCATGACCTGGAACTGGGGAAGTTCCACCTCGGGGAAAATGGAAACGGCCTTGGGGCTGTCCACCCATTTGTACCAAATTTCGTTGGTCGTGAAACCGACTAAAAATATCAAAAATCGTCTTTCGTTCAACATCTGTTTGACAATCAAAGAAATCCGATTTCGGTTTCAAACTCACAGCTTTCGATTTCAATCGGGCAGAGCTGGCTGTCCAGCGGGAAATACTTGAGGTTCATGGGGCACGACGCCGTGATGGTTATTCTGCGAGGCCCCAAAACAAAACAATTGGAAAAAACAATGAAAATGATGTTTGATACGAATATCATTTTGGAATAATGAAATAATCGAACCTCATGCTGCGCGTAATTTCACCGTCGTGACGGATGCGGACGAATTCGTTGGACGTCGTCACCGTGTGCAGGTAGGCCGTTTTCTCGTTAGGGAAAAAAGTGTCGGGCACCCACATGTTGCGCAAGTACTCGGTACTCACCGACAGGATTTCGACGCCCCTCTGGCGCTGGAACGAAAGCCGGTCGTCCGTCCAAAACTGCCGGAAGTAAACATCCAGCGTGAAATCCTGTGAGGCAGAAAAGCAAAAAAAAAAATCTCATAAGTCTCGCGTAGTCAAAAGTTATTGATTTCACTATTATTGCGTAATCAGTTTGAATTTAAAAAAAAAAAGGCTAAAAAGATCTCAGAATTAAAAGCAGTGGGTACAAATCTAAGAAAAAACGAGGTCAAACAACGAAAAGGTGATATTTTGGGAACTTGGAAAATTGAATAAAGATGTGGTGGACTCAATTTAGTCTTGTATGAAACCAACAGAAGCAATTTAGCCATGTACGAAATCATTTGAAAGTTGCACAAGAGGAGACGTTAAGCCAAATACAATGGAGGACAATTGGCAAAAAAGAGAATTGGTAATCCCAATGAACACGCATGTCCCCATCATGGAATGTTGCAATCCTTTGATAATTTTGTAATTAAATTACTTAAATGATTTTGAATTAGCATTATAAGTCAATCTTCCTAGGTCGACTTTTCCGTCCCAATACCCCCCCCCCTTTCACCTAACGTGAACAGTATATAAGGGGTAAGAATCAATTCAATTTTCATCAGTTCACTTGATTCGTCAACCAGTGGCAACACTCCCGAAAGATAAAACAAAGGTACGTAACGATTTCGATAAGTGACAAAATTCACTTAAGTCTAACTTTGATTTGGATTTAGTTGGATTAAAAAATGACTAAACTGATGCAATTCGTTGCTCTCGCGGCCGTTCTTGGCTGTTTTCTACCCACGACGGTTACGGCCCAGTCAAGCCCAAGTTGGGGCCGAGTCCAGTACTGCCCCCGAGGTCAAAAGGCCGTTGGATTTCGATTGGCATTTGAGGATTTAAGTGCTAGAAGACTTGTGACCATTGTTTTCATTTGCACACGTGGAAGTAGGATTACCTCGCCCGCAACATCGTGAGTGTTCAACTAGATTTTAATTGCAGGTTGGCACTGGTTGGCACTATGGATCTAATGTGAATGTTTTGATTTCATTAGTAGGGGAATTCCGGGTCGAACACGCATTTGCCGGCCTGGCAGATTCTTAACATCGTGTCGATTACAACTGGTACGACCCGGGAAAAACACGAGGGCCAACAATTTGAACTGCAGGTGCAACGACGGACAGACACTTCAAGGGGACGGGAGCAAAGTTGGCGTTTGGCATGGATGGTCCCGTAGCTGTCGCAACGGCATCGTGGGTTTACAGACGAAAACGAGAAGAGGATTTATCTACGACGCTAGATTCCCCTGTTCCCGCCCACGCCCAAGTGCTGAAGCAGCAGAGATAGAAGAAGTAGAAGAAGAAGTAGAAGTAGAAGAAGAAGTAGAAATAGTAGAAGAAGTAGAAGAAGTAGAAGAAGAAGTAGTAGAAGAATTAGAAGAAGAAGTAGAGTAAAGAACAGACGATTCTATTTATGGACTCGTTGCTGGGCAATTCCAGACTTATTTCTTTATTCTAATTAATAATATTTTTCTGTTCTTCTAATGTGGTAGAAATGGGATAGAAATAAACTTTTCAATTGGCAATAATTTTGTTTGTTCATCAATTCAATGTGCTACACTGTAGGCTTAACAACAAATACTGATTGGATTTGGATAGGAGGTCGAGTTCGTTTGCAACTCAGAATTCGTTACGCTGTATCAAATCGTACCGATCAAAAGTTGAATCGACACAATTTCAACTAAACCGTCGGAGGTGGACATATAAAGATTTAAAAACGATGAAACACCTTCAAAAATGCATACATCTATTTTGTCTTAGGTAATTTACTTCCGGCCCATTCGTTGTTTCTTTTGCAGTTTAAGACACTATCGCTTACACGATGCATCTCATCAATCCGTAATTATTTTTACTCTGCGGGGTAAAATGCCTGTGGATTCAAAATAACAAAAACTGAACGTAAAACGATCAATAGTTCAATGTGTTCAATAAACAAGTCCAATTGTGCAACAGGAGATTACGCCAACAACAGGGTTGGGTACCAATACCCCTGGCCAACAAGAATTTTTAAAATCCTAACATGTATGGAGTATGCCCAGCACAGAATGTTTTAATCGATTTGGTGATTCTGAAACCATTTCGCAATTTGATTGGCATGCGTCAATCTTACTAGTTCGTCTTTTCCGTTTTAAGTGGAATCGATAATCGAATATAAGGAATGATAAGTGATTGTTTTCCAGAATTATTTGATTTTTACAAATTACTCTTCTCGAAAACTTATTATCAATGATTATAAATTGAATTAAAGTGTCAAATATCGAGGAGAATCTAGATAATTGATCACAAGCTTATTGCAATTATTTAATTATACGATTGTTTTCTTTCGAGAAAAGTAGAAAAGCCCATTTTTTTACAAGTCTCGAATACCTTTCCTATCGAGATCGAAAAACAAAAGAAAAAAAGTTAAAATTCTAAATTCATACACATTTAAGAAACGAAAAAAATGGGCGATGGAAAAGGTTCTTTAGTTTGTAGAAAATAATTAAATCAATTGGGTTTTTATCCCAAATTAAATAGACAAGCTTGTACAAGAGTACGCCAAGAACAAAGTTGGGTTCGTTGCCAAAACAAAATTTTGTAATCCTAATGGACACATGTCCCCAACAAAACATTTTGCAATCTGTTGATATTTTCGGATATTTTTAAAATTAAATTTCTTAAATTATTTTGTAATTTCCTTTGAATATCTTTCGATCTCCGCACCTCTTTTTCGAACCCCCCCCTCCTTCACCCAGCGTGAATGGTATAAAAAGGGAGAGAATCAATTCAGTGATCATCAGTTTCTCAGTTTCTCCAGTGGCAAGCACTCCTGAAAACAAGCAAAGGTACGTAACGATTTCGATTGTAACGAAATTCACTTTAGTCTAACTTTGATTTGGATTTAGTTGGATTTTAAAATGACTAAACTGATGCAATTCGTTGCTCTCATTGCCGTTCTTGGCTGTGTTTTACCTACGACGGTTACGGCCCAAACTTGGGGCCCAGTCCGGTCCTGCCCCCGAGGTCAAAAGGCCGTTGGATTTCAATTGTGGTTCGAGAATCGTCCAAATAGAAGGCTTGTGGCTATTGTTTTAATTTGTACACGCGGAAGTAGAATTGTCTCGCCTCCAGGACCACCTCCAGGAACGTGAGTGTTCAACTAGACTTTGATTGTAGGATTCACCAAGGATCTAATGTGAATGTTTTGATTTCAATAGTAGGGGAATTGCGGGTGCCGTACGCACTTGCCAGTCTGGCAGATTCTTAACATCGTGTCGATTGCAACTGGAACGACCCGGGAGAAATACGAGGGCCAACAATTTGAACTGCAGGTGCAGCGACGGACAGACACTGCTAGGGGGCGGGAGCCAACCTGGCATTTGGCAAGGATGGTCCCCTAGCTGCTCCAACGGCATCGTGGGCATACAGACTTTTGCGGGAAGATCCCCAAACCCATTTCATATCTTCAACGCTAGATTCCCTTGTTCCAGCCAAAGTGCTGAAGCAGAGATAGAAGAAGTAGAAGAAGTAGAAGAAGAAGTAGAAGAAGAAGAAGTAGAAGAAGAAGTAGAAGTAGAAGTAGAAGAAGAAGAAGAAGAAGAGTAAAGAACAGACGATTCTATTTATGGCCTCGTTGCTGGGCAATTCCAAACTTATATCTTTATTCTAATTAATAACCTTTTTCAATTCTTTTAATTAATTTATGGAGTAGAAATGTGGTAGAAATATACTTTTCAATGGGCAACCTTTTAGTTTGATCATCATTTCAATATGCTACACTGTATCGTTTCAAAACCAATCGAAACAATTGCTAAATTGATTGGATCGGAAGTCGAGTGCGTATGAAACCAACAATTGGATTGTGACTTTTATTAAGTATATTTATTCCAATTTAAATTTAAATTGCTGAAAAGCGGGATTCAAAGTGATTTGCGGGAGATCACCTAGAGAGACTGATTTTCCATTGCACCTGAATGAGAATATGCCCAACTTGTTTTTCGTACGTTTCCATAAATGTTTTTTTTTTTTAAGAAACACCAGAGAAACTCTGCAAAAGAAGTCGATGTTCGCCGATAGATAAAAGTACAAGCAAGCAAGATTTTTGACAACCTGGATAATATTTCGCTCGCTCAACAAAAAGTTAACTTTTGCGACATTTCCGGACAATATGGTGTCACGAATATGGTCGGAAATTTACCAACTGTTGAGAGTTTTGCCAGGAAAATCGATTCCCTAAATTAGTCAAACTCAAGAAAATATAGACAACAGGTCCCGATAAAGGTACATAGTAGGTATAGGTTTACTTTAATATCTTTGACTCAACAGTCATTCATACTAGCTTCAAACTTCCTTCAACGAATAACGATTTGTAAGATTTGCCACTTGCTGTTCACCGGATGAAGGGAAGGACGAAAAAAGCCCGTCGAGTAAAAACAACTAAAACCAAACGAAAAATGATTCAAAGTTCACTGTTTTCCAGAATTATTTAAATTTAATAACCCTCTTCTGGACATCTTTATTATAAATAAAATTAAAGTGTCAAATAACGAGAAGAATGTAGATAATTGATCACATGCTGATTTCAATTATTTAATTATTCAATTGTTTTCTTTCGAAAAAAGTAGAAAAGCGAATTTTTCCAAAGAGTCTCGTATAACAAACCAACTGACCAACTGGGAAATCTGCAGCTTCTTATTAACATCGAAAAAAGTCAAACAACCTAAAATTTAAGAAACGAAAGAAATGGGCAATGGAAATAGATGTTTAGTTTGTAGGAAATTAATTAAATCAATGTTGCTAAAAACCAAAATAAATGGACCACATTGTACAAGAGGAGAAGTTTCGCCAAGAACAAAGTTGATTACCTTGCCAAAATAAAAATTTGGTAATCCTAATGGACACATGTCCCCAACAAATCATTTCACAATCTGTTGAGAATTTTGAAACTCAATTACTTAAATCATTTTGAAATTACAATAAAATGTACTACGTCGATCTCCTCTCGTCTTTTCCGTATCCCCCCGCCAGCGTAAGCCGTATAAAAGGGGTGAGATCAATTCAATTTTCATCAGTTCACTTGATTCATCGATCAGTGGCAAACACTCCCGAAAAAAAACGAAGGTACGTAACGATATCGATTGTAACAAAATTAACTTTAGTCTAACTTTGATTTGGATTTAGTTGGATTTTAAAATGACTAAACTGATGCAATTCGTTGCTCTCATTGCCGTACTTGGCTGTGTTTTACCCACGACGGTTACGGCCCAATCGTGGGGCCCAGTCCGGTCCTGCCCCCGAGGTCAAAAGGCCGTTGGATTTCAATTGTGGTTCGAGAATCGTCAAAATAGAAGGCTTGTGGCTATTGTTTTATCTTGTACACGCGGAAGTAGAATTGTCTCGCCTCCAGGACCACCTCCAGGAACGTGAGTGTTCAACTAGACTTTGATTGTAGGATTCACCAAGGATCTAATGTGAATGTTTTGATTTCAACAGTAGGGGAATTCCGGGTGCCGTACGCACTTGCCGGTCTGGCAGACACTTAAGATCGTGCCAATTACAACTGGAACGACCAGGGAGAAACACGAGGGCCAACAATTTGAACTGCAGGTGCGACGACGGACAGACACTGCTAGGGGACGGGCACAGCATTGGCGTTTGGCAAGGATGGTCCACTAGCTGTCGCACTGGCATCGTGGGCATACAGACCAGAGCAGGAAGACGCCCCAACCCATTTCATATCTTCAACGCTAGATTCCCTTGTTCCCGCACAAGTGCTGAAGCAGCAGAGATTGAAGAAGAAGTAGAAGAAGTAGTAGAAGAAGAAGTAGAAGAAGAAGTAGAAGAAGAAGTAGAAGTAGAAGTAGAAGAAGAAGAAGAAGAAAAGTAAAGAACAGACGATTATATTTATGGCCTCGTTGCTAATTTGCTGGGCAATTCCAAACTTATTTCTTTATTCTAATTAATAACCTTTTTAAATTCTTTTAATTAATTTATGGAGTAGAAATGTGGTAGAAATATACTTTTCAATGGGCAATCTTTTAGTTTGATCATCATTTCAATATGCTACACTGTATCGTTTCAAAAACAATCGAAACAATTGATTTATTGGAACGGAGGTCGAGTGCGTATGAAAACCACAATTGGATTGTGACTTTTATTAAGTATATTGATGCCGAATTGAATAAAGCGGGATTCAAAGTGATTTGGGGGAGATCTCCGGGAGAGACTGATTGATTTGAAATTTGCTTCTGAATGAGAATATTCCCAACTAGTTTTTCGTATGTTTTCAAAATGTTTTTTAAAAAAGAAAAACCAAAGAGAAACTCAGCAAAAGAAATTGATTTTTGCGGATTTTTGCCAATGGATAGCAATCGGTAAACGTAATTAAATAGATTCGACTTGATGTAAAAGAACATTTTTGACAACTTGGAAAATCTCTCGCTCAACAAAAAGTTTACTTTTGCGACATTTCCGGACTATATAGCTTCAAAAATGCGGTCGGAAATTTCCCAACTGTTGAGAGTTTTGCCAGGAAAATCAATTCTTTAAATTATTAATCAAACTCAAGAAAATAAAGACAACAGATCCCGATAAAGATACATAGTAGATATAGGTCTACTTTATAATATCTTTGACTTAACAGTCATTCATACTCTTCAAACTTCCTTCAACGAATAACGATTTTTTAGATTTTGAACTTGCTGTTCACCGGATGAAGGGAAGGACGATAAATTGCCGTCAAGTAAAAATAATTAAAACCAAACGAAAACGATTAAAAGTTCAATTTAGTATTCCAGAATTATTTAAATTTTTAATAACCTTCTTCTCAACATCCTTATTATAAATTGAATTAAAGTGTCAAATAATGAGGAGAATGTAATCAGTTTGAAATTTAAAAAAAAAGGCTAAAAAGATCTCAGAACTAAAAGCAGTGGGTACAAATCTAAGAAAAAACGAAGTCAAACAGCGAAAAGGTGATATTTTGGGAACTTGGAAAATTGAATAAAGATGTGGTGGACTTAATTTAGTCTTGTATGAAACCAACAGAAGCAATTTAGCCATGTACGAAATCATTTGAAAGTTGCACAAGAGGAGACGTTAAGCCAAATACAATGGAGGACAATTGGCAAAAAAAGAGAATTGGTAATCCCAATGAACACGCATGTCCCCATCATGGAATGTTGCAATCCTTTGATAATTTTGTAATTAAATTACTTAAATGATTTTGAATTAGCATTATAAGTCAATCTTCCTAGGTCGACTTTTCCGTCCCAATACCCCCCCCCCTTTCACCTAACGTGAACAGTATATAAGGGGTAAGAATCAATTCAATTTTCATCAGTTCACTTGATTCGTCAACCAGTGGCAACACTCCCGAAAGATAAAACAAAGGTACGTAACGATTTCGATAAGTGACAAAATTCACTTAAGTCTAACTTTGATTTGGATTTAGTTGGATTAAAAAATGACTAAACTGATGCAATTCGTTGCTCTCGCGGCCGTTCTTGGCTGTTTTCTACCCACGACGGTTACGGCCCAGTCAAGCCCAAGTTGGGGCCGAGTCCAGTACTGCCCCCGAGGTCAAAAGGCCGTTGGATTTCGATTGGCATTTGAGGATTTAAGTGCTAGAAGACTTGTGACCATTGTTTTCATTTGCACACGTGGAAGTAGGATTACCTCGCCCGCAACATCGTGAGTGTTCAACTAGATTTTAATTGCAGGTTGGCACTGGTTGGCACTATGGATCTAATGTGAATGTTTTGATTTCATTAGTAGGGGAATTCCGGGTCGAACACGCATTTGCCGGCCTGGCAGATTCTTAACATCGTGTCGATTACAACTGGTACGACCCGGGAAAAACACGAGGGCCAACAATTTGAACTGCAGGTGCAACGACGGACAGACACTTCAAGGGGACGGGAGCAAAGTTGGCGTTTGGCATGGATGGTCCCGTAGCTGTCGCAACGGCATCGTGGGTTTACAGACGAAAACGAGAAGAGGATTTATCTACGACGCTAGATTCCCCTGTTCCCGCCCACGCCCAAGTGCTGAAGCAGCAGAGATAGAAGAAGTAGAAGAAGAAGTAGAAGTAGAAGAAGAAGTAGAAATAGTAGAAGAAGTAGAAGAAGTAGAAGAAGAAGTAGTAGAAGAATTAGAAGAAGAAGTAGAGTAAAGAACAGACGATTCTATTTATGGACTCGTTGCTGGGCAATTCCAGACTTATTTCTTTATTCTAATTAATAATATTTTTCTGTTCTTCTAATGTGGTAGAAATGGGATAGAAATAAACTTTTCAATTGGCAATAATTTTGTTTGTTCATCAATTCAATGTGCTACACTGTAGGCTTAACAACAAATACTGATTGGATTTGGATAGGAGGTCGAGTTCGTTTGCAACTCAGAATTCGTTACGCTGTATCAAATCGTACCGATCAAAAGTTGAATCGACACAATTTCAACTAAACCGTCGGAGGTGGACATATAAAGATTTAAAAACGATGAAACACCTTCAAAAATGCATACATCTATTTTGTCTTAGGTAATTTACTTCCGGCCCATTCGTTGTTTCTTTTGCAGTTTAAGACACTATCGCTTACACGATGCATCTCATCAATCCGTAATTATTTTTACTCTGCGGGGTAAAATGCCTGTGGATTCAAAATAACAAAAACTGAACGTAAAACGATCAATAGTTCAATGTGTTCAATAAACAAGTCCAATTGTGCAACAGGAGATTACGCCAACAACAGGGTTGGGTACCAATACCCCTGGCCAACAAGAATTTTTAAAATCCTAACATGTATGGAGTATGCCCAGCACAGAATGTTTTAATCGATTTGGTGATTCTGAAACCATTTCGCAATTTGATTGGCATGCGTCAATCTTACTAGTTCGTCTTTTCCGTTTTAAGTGGAATCGATAATCGAATATAAGGAATGATAAGTGATTGTTTTCCAGAATTATTTGATTTTTACAAATTACTCTTCTCGAAAACTTATTATCAATGATTATAAATTGAATTAAAGTGTCAAATATCGAGGAGAATCTAGATAATTGATCACAAGCTTATTGCAATTATTTAATTATACGATTGTTTTCTTTCGAGAAAAGTAGAAAAGCCCATTTTTTTACAAGTCTCGAATACCTTTCCTATCGAGATCGAAAAACAAAAGAAAAAAAGTTAAAATTCTAAATTCATACACATTTAAGAAACGAAAAAAATGGGCGATGGAAAAGGTTCTTTAGTTTGTAGAAAATAATTAAATCAATTGGGTTTTTATCCCAAATTAAATAGACAAGCTTGTACAAGAGTACGCCAAGAACAAAGTTGGGTTCGTTGCCAAAACAAAATTTTGTAATCCTAATGGACACATGTCCCCAACAAAACATTTTGCAATCTGTTGATATTTTCGGATATTTTTAAAATTAAATTTCTTAAATTATTTTGTAATTTCCTTTGAATATCTTTCGATCTCCGCACCTCTTTTTCGAACCCCCCCCTCCTTCACCCAGCGTGAATGGTATAAAAAGGGAGAGAATCAATTCAGTGATCATCAGTTTCTCAGTTTCTCCAGTGGCAAGCACTCCTGAAAACAAGCAAAGGTACGTAACGATTTCGATTGTAACGAAATTCACTTTAGTCTAACTTTGATTTGGATTTAGTTGGATTTTAAAATGACTAAACTGATGCAATTCGTTGCTCTCATTGCCGTTCTTGGCTGTGTTTTACCTACGACGGTTACGGCCCAAACTTGGGGCCCAGTCCGGTCCTGCCCCCGAGGTCAAAAGGCCGTTGGATTTCAATTGTGGTTCGAGAATCGTCCAAATAGAAGGCTTGTGGCTATTGTTTTAATTTGTACACGCGGAAGTAGAATTGTCTCGCCTCCAGGACCACCTCCAGGAACGTGAGTGTTCAACTAGACTTTGATTGTAGGATTCACCAAGGATCTAATGTGAATGTTTTGATTTCAATAGTAGGGGAATTGCGGGTGCCGTACGCACTTGCCAGTCTGGCAGATTCTTAACATCGTGTCGATTGCAACTGGAACGACCCGGGAGAAATACGAGGGCCAACAATTTGAACTGCAGGTGCAGCGACGGACAGACACTGCTAGGGGGCGGGAGCCAACCTGGCATTTGGCAAGGATGGTCCCCTAGCTGCTCCAACGGCATCGTGGGCATACAGACTTTTGCGGGAAGATCCCCAAACCCATTTCATATCTTCAACGCTAGATTCCCTTGTTCCAGCCAAAGTGCTGAAGCAGAGATAGAAGAAGTAGAAGAAGTAGAAGAAGAAGTAGAAGAAGAAGAAGTAGAAGAAGAAGTAGAAGTAGAAGTAGAAGAAGAAGAAGAAGAAGAGTAAAGAACAGACGATTCTATTTATGGCCTCGTTGCTGGGCAATTCCAAACTTATATCTTTATTCTAATTAATAACCTTTTTCAATTCTTTTAATTAATTTATGGAGTAGAAATGTGGTAGAAATATACTTTTCAATGGGCAACCTTTTAGTTTGATCATCATTTCAATATGCTACACTGTATCGTTTCAAAACCAATCGAAACAATTGCTAAATTGATTGGATCGGAAGTCGAGTGCGTATGAAACCAACAATTGGATTGTGACTTTTATTAAGTATATTTATTCCAATTTAAATTTAAATTGCTGAAAAGCGGGATTCAAAGTGATTTGCGGGAGATCACCTAGAGAGACTGATTTTCCATTGCACCTGAATGAGAATATGCCCAACTTGTTTTTCGTACGTTTCCATAAATGTTTTTTTTTTTTAAGAAACACCAGAGAAACTCTGCAAAAGAAGTCGATGTTCGCCGATAGATAAAAGTACAAGCAAGCAAGATTTTTGACAACCTGGATAATATTTCGCTCGCTCAACAAAAAGTTAACTTTTGCGACATTTCCGGACAATATGGTGTCACGAATATGGTCGGAAATTTACCAACTGTTGAGAGTTTTGCCAGGAAAATCGATTCCCTAAATTAGTCAAACTCAAGAAAATATAGACAACAGGTCCCGATAAAGGTACATAGTAGGTATAGGTTTACTTTAATATCTTTGACTCAACAGTCATTCATACTAGCTTCAAACTTCCTTCAACGAATAACGATTTGTAAGATTTGCCACTTGCTGTTCACCGGATGAAGGGAAGGACGAAAAAAGCCCGTCGAGTAAAAACAACTAAAACCAAACGAAAAATGATTCAAAGTTCACTGTTTTCCAGAATTATTTAAATTTAATAACCCTCTTCTGGACATCTTTATTATAAATAAAATTAAAGTGTCAAATAACGAGAAGAATGTAGATAATTGATCACATGCTGATTTCAATTATTTAATTATTCAATTGTTTTCTTTCGAAAAAAGTAGAAAAGCGAATTTTTCCAAAGAGTCTCGTATAACAAACCAACTGACCAACTGGGAAATCTGCAGCTTCTTATTAACATCGAAAAAAGTCAAACAACCTAAAATTTAAGAAACGAAAGAAATGGGCAATGGAAATAGATGTTTAGTTTGTAGGAAATTAATTAAATCAATGTTGCTAAAAACCAAAATAAATGGACCACATTGTACAAGAGGAGAAGTTTCGCCAAGAACAAAGTTGATTACCTTGCCAAAATAAAAATTTGGTAATCCTAATGGACACATGTCCCCAACAAATCATTTCACAATCTGTTGAGAATTTTGAAACTCAATTACTTAAATCATTTTGAAATTACAATAAAATGTACTACGTCGATCTCCTCTCGTCTTTTCCGTATCCCCCCGCCAGCGTAAGCCGTATAAAAGGGGTGAGATCAATTCAATTTTCATCAGTTCACTTGATTCATCGATCAGTGGCAAACACTCCCGAAAAAAAACGAAGGTACGTAACGATATCGATTGTAACAAAATTAACTTTAGTCTAACTTTGATTTGGATTTAGTTGGATTTTAAAATGACTAAACTGATGCAATTCGTTGCTCTCATTGCCGTACTTGGCTGTGTTTTACCCACGACGGTTACGGCCCAATCGTGGGGCCCAGTCCGGTCCTGCCCCCGAGGTCAAAAGGCCGTTGGATTTCAATTGTGGTTCGAGAATCGTCAAAATAGAAGGCTTGTGGCTATTGTTTTATCTTGTACACGCGGAAGTAGAATTGTCTCGCCTCCAGGACCACCTCCAGGAACGTGAGTGTTCAACTAGACTTTGATTGTAGGATTCACCAAGGATCTAATGTGAATGTTTTGATTTCAACAGTAGGGGAATTCCGGGTGCCGTACGCACTTGCCGGTCTGGCAGACACTTAAGATCGTGCCAATTACAACTGGAACGACCAGGGAGAAACACGAGGGCCAACAATTTGAACTGCAGGTGCGACGACGGACAGACACTGCTAGGGGACGGGCACAGCATTGGCGTTTGGCAAGGATGGTCCACTAGCTGTCGCACTGGCATCGTGGGCATACAGACCAGAGCAGGAAGACGCCCCAACCCATTTCATATCTTCAACGCTAGATTCCCTTGTTCCCGCACAAGTGCTGAAGCAGCAGAGATTGAAGAAGAAGTAGAAGAAGTAGTAGAAGAAGAAGTAGAAGAAGAAGTAGAAGAAGAAGTAGAAGTAGAAGTAGAAGAAGAAGAAGAAGAAAAGTAAAGAACAGACGATTATATTTATGGCCTCGTTGCTAATTTGCTGGGCAATTCCAAACTTATTTCTTTATTCTAATTAATAACCTTTTTAAATTCTTTTAATTAATTTATGGAGTAGAAATGTGGTAGAAATATACTTTTCAATGGGCAATCTTTTAGTTTGATCATCATTTCAATATGCTACACTGTATCGTTTCAAAAACAATCGAAACAATTGATTTATTGGAACGGAGGTCGAGTGCGTATGAAAACCACAATTGGATTGTGACTTTTATTAAGTATATTGATGCCGAATTGAATAAAGCGGGATTCAAAGTGATTTGGGGGAGATCTCCGGGAGAGACTGATTGATTTGAAATTTGCTTCTGAATGAGAATATTCCCAACTAGTTTTTCGTATGTTTTCAAAATGTTTTTTAAAAAAGAAAAACCAAAGAGAAACTCAGCAAAAGAAATTGATTTTTGCGGATTTTTGCCAATGGATAGCAATCGGTAAACGTAATTAAATAGATTCGACTTGATGTAAAAGAACATTTTTGACAACTTGGAAAATCTCTCGCTCAACAAAAAGTTTACTTTTGCGACATTTCCGGACTATATAGCTTCAAAAATGCGGTCGGAAATTTCCCAACTGTTGAGAGTTTTGCCAGGAAAATCAATTCTTTAAATTATTAATCAAACTCAAGAAAATAAAGACAACAGATCCCGATAAAGATACATAGTAGATATAGGTCTACTTTATAATATCTTTGACTTAACAGTCATTCATACTCTTCAAACTTCCTTCAACGAATAACGATTTTTTAGATTTTGAACTTGCTGTTCACCGGATGAAGGGAAGGACGATAAATTGCCGTCAAGTAAAAATAATTAAAACCAAACGAAAACGATTAAAAGTTCAATTTAGTATTCCAGAATTATTTAAATTTTTAATAACCTTCTTCTCAACATCCTTATTATAAATTGAATTAAAGTGTCAAATAATGAGGAGAATGTAATCAGTTTGAAATTTAAAAAAAAAGGCTAAAAAGATCTCAGAACTAAAAGCAGTGGGTACAAATCTAAGAAAAAACGAAGTCAAACAGCGAAAAGGTGATATTTTGGGAACTTGGAAAATTGAATAAAGATGTGGTGGACTTAATTTAGTCTTGTATGAAACCAACAGAAGCAATTTAGCCATGTACGAAATCATTTGAAAGTTGCACAAGAGGAGACGTTAAGCCAAATACAATGGAGGACAATTGGCAAAAAAAGAGAATTGGTAATCCCAATGAACACGCATGTCCCCATCATGGAATGTTGCAATCCTTTGATAATTTTGTAATTAAATTACTTAAATGATTTTGAATTAGCATTATAAGTCAATCTTCCTAGGTCGACTTTTCCGTCCCAATACCCCCCCCCCCTTTCACCTAACGTGAACAGTATATAAGGGGTAAGAATCAATTCAATTTTCATCAGTTCACTTGATTCGTCAACCAGTGGCAACACTCCCGAAAGATAAAACAAAGGTACGTAACGATTTCGATAAGTGACAAAATTCACTTAAGTCTAACTTTGATTTGGATTTAGTTGGATTAAAAAATGACTAAACTGATGCAATTCGTTGCTCTCGCGGCCGTTCTTGGCTGTTTTCTACCCACGACGGTTACGGCCCAGTCAAGCCCAAGTTGGGGCCGAGTCCAGTACTGCCCCCGAGGTCAAAAGGCCGTTGGATTTCGATTGGCATTTGAGGATTTAAGTGCTAGAAGACTTGTGACCATTGTTTTCATTTGCACACGTGGAAGTAGGATTACCTCGCCCGCAACATCGTGAGTGTTCAACTAGATTTTAATTGCAGGTTGGCACTGGTTGGCACTATGGATCTAATGTGAATGTTTTGATTTCATTAGTAGGGGAATTCCGGGTCGAACACGCATTTGCCGGCCTGGCAGATTCTTAACATCGTGTCGATTACAACTGGTACGACCCGGGAAAAACACGAGGGCCAACAATTTGAACTGCAGGTGCAACGACGGACAGACACTTCAAGGGGACGGGAGCAAAGTTGGCGTTTGGCATGGATGGTCCCGTAGCTGTCGCAACGGCATCGTGGGTTTACAGACGAAAACGAGAAGAGGATTTATCTACGACGCTAGATTCCCCTGTTCCCGCCCACGCCCAAGTGCTGAAGCAGCAGAGATAGAAGAAGTAGAAGAAGAAGTAGAAGTAGAAGAAGAAGTAGAAATAGTAGAAGAAGTAGAAGAAGTAGAAGAAGAAGTAGTAGAAGAATTAGAAGAAGAAGTAGAGTAAAGAACAGACGATTCTATTTACGGCCTCGTTGCTGGGAAATTCTAGACTTCTTTCTTTATTCTAATTTATAATATTTTTCTGTTCTTCTATTATGGGGGTAGAAATGGGATAGAAATATACTTTTCAATTGGCAATAATTTTGTTTGTTCATCATTTCAATATGCTACACTGTACGCTTAACAACAAATACTGATTGGATTTGGATAGGAGGTCGAGTTCGTTTGCAACTCAGAATTCGTTACGCTGTATCAAATCGTACCGATCAAAAGTTGAATCGACACAATTTCAACTAAACCTGTGGAGGTGGACAGATAAAGATTTAAAAATGATGAAACACCTTCAAACATGCATACATCTATTTTGTCTTAGGTAATTTACTTCCGGCCCATTCGTTGTTTCTTTTGCAGTTTAAGACACTATCGCTTACACGATGCATCTCATCAATCCGTAATTATTTTTACTCTGCGGGGTAAAATGCCTGTGGATTAAAAATAACAAAAACTGAACGTAAAACGATCAATAGTTCAATGTGTTCAATAAACAAGTCCAATCGTGCAACAGGAGATTACGCCAACAACAGGGTTGGGTACCGATACCCCTGGCCAACAAGAATTTTTGAAATCCTAGCATGTATGGAGTATGCCCAGCACAGAATGTTTTAATCGATTTGGTGATTCTGAAACCATTTCGCAATTTGATTGGCATGCGTCAATCTTACTAGTTCGTCTTTTCCGTTTTAAGTGGAATCGATAATCGAATATAAGGAATGATAAGTGATTGTTTTCCAGAATTATTTGATTTTTACAAATTACTCTTCTCGAAAACTTATTGTCAATGATTATAAATTGAATTAAAGTGTCAAATATCGAGGAGATTCTAGATAATTGATCACAAGCTGATTGCAATTATTTAATCATACGATTGTTTTCTTTCGAGAAAAGTAGAAAAGCCCATTTTTTTATAAGTCTCGAATACCTTTCCTATCGAGATCGAAAAACAAAAGGAAAAAAGTTAAAATTCTAAATTCATACACATTTAAGAAACGAAAAAAATGGGCGATGGAAAAGGTTCCTAAGTTGGTAGAAAATTAATTAAATCAATCGGGTTTATATCCCAAAAGAAATGGACAAGGTTGAACAAGAGGAGAAGTTACGCCAAGAACAAAGTTACTTTGCCAAAACAAAATTTGGTAATCCTAATGGACACATGTCCCCAACAAAACATTTTGCAATCTGTTGAGAATTTTGAAACTCAATTACTTAAATCATTTTGTAATTTCCTTGGAATAAACTTCGATCTCCGCACCTCTTTTTCGAACCCCCCCCCCCCCTCCACCCAGCGTGAATGGTTTAAAAGGGGAGAAAATCAATTCAGTGATCATCAGTTTCTCAGTTTCTCCAGTGGCAAGCACTCCCGAAAACAAGCAAAGGTACGTAACGATTTCGATTGAAGCAAAATTAACTTTAGTCTAACTTTGATTTGGATTTAGTTGGATTTTAAAATGACTAAACTGATGCAATTCGTTGCTCTCATTGCCGTTCTTGGCTGTGTTTTACCCACGACGGTTACGGCCCAATCGTGGGGCCCAGTCCGGTCCTGCCCCCGAGGTCAAAAGGCCGTTGGATTTCAATTGTGGTTCGAGAATCGTCAAAATAGAAGGCTTGTGGCTATTGTTTTATCTTGTACACGCGGAAGTAGAATTGTATCGCCTCCAGGACCACCTCCAGGAACGTGAGTGTTCAACTAGACTTTGATTGTAGGATTCACCAAGGATCTAATGTGAATGTTTTGATTTCAACAGTAGGGGAATTCCGGGTGCCGTACGCACTTGCCGGTCTGGCAGACACTTAAGATCGTGCCAATTACAACTGGAACGACCAGGGAGAAACACGAGGGCCAACAATTTGAACTGCAGGTGCGACGACGGACAGACACTGCTAGGGGACGGGCACAGCATTGGCGTTTGGCAAGGATGGTCCACTAGCTGTCGCACTGGCATCGTGGGCATACAGACCAGAGCAGGAAGACGCCCCAACCCATTTCATATCTTCAACGCTAGATTCCCTTGTTCCCGCACAAGTGCTGAAGCAGCAGAGATTGAAGAAGAAGTAGAAGAAGAAGTAGTAGAAGAAGAAGTAGAAGAAGAAGTAGAAGAAGAAGTAGAAGTAGAAGTAGAAGAAGAAGAAGAAGAAAAGTAAAGAACAGACGATTATATTTATGGCCTCGTTGCTAATTTGCTGGGCAATTCCAAACTTATTTCTTTATTCTAATTAATAACCTTTTTAAATTCTTTTAATTAATTTATGGAGTAGAAATGTGGTAGAAATATACTTTTCAATGGGCAATCTTTTAGTTTGATCATCATTTCAATATGCTACACTGTTTCGTTTCAAAACCAATCGAAACAATTGCTATATTGGATCGGAGGTCGAGTGCGTATGGAACCAACAATTGGATTGTGACTTTTAATAAGTATATTGATGCCGAATTAAATAAAGCGGGATTTAAAGTGATTTGGGGGACATCTCCGGGAGAGACTGATTGATTTGAAATTTGCATTTGAATGAGAATATTCCCAACTTGTTTTTCGTATGTTTTCAAAATGTTTTTTTAAAAAGAAAACAAAAGAGAAACTCAGCAAAAGAAATTGATTTTTGCCGATTTTTGCCGATGGATAGCAATCGGTAAACGTAATTAAATAGATTCGACTTGATCTAAAAGAACATTTTTGACAACTTGGAAAATCTCTCGCTCAACAAAAAGTTAAGTTTTGCGACATTTCCGGGCAATATGGTGTCACGAATACGGTCGGAAATTTCCCTACGGTTGAGAGTTTTGCCAGGAAAATCAATTCTTTAAATTATTAATCAAACTCAAGAAAATATAGACAACAGATCCCGATAAAGATACAAAGTAGATATAGGTCTACTTTATAATATCTTTGACTTAACAGTCATTCATACTCTTCAAACTTCCTTCAACAAATAACGATTTTTTAGATTTTGAACTTGCTGTTCACCGGATGAAGGGAAGGACGATAAATGGCCGTCGAGTAAAAACAATTAAAACCAAACGAAAACGATTAAAAGTTCAATAGTATTCCAGAATTATTTAAATTTTTAATAACCTTCTTCTCAACATCTTTATTATAAATTGAATTAAAGTGTCAAATAATGAGGAGAATGTATTGATCACAAGCTGATTGCAATTATTTAATTATTCGATTGTTTTCTTTTGAGAAAAGTAGAAAAGCGCATTTTTCCACAAGTCTCGTATACCAAACAAACTGACCAACTGGGAAATCTGTTTCGTATCAATCGATCGAAAAAAGTCAAACAACCTCAAATTAGTCCATTAAAGAAACGATGTTTAGTTTGTATTAACCACATTGTACAAGAGGAGAAGTTTCGCCAAGAACAAAGTGGGTACCTTACCAAAACAAAATTTTGTAATCCTGGACGCATGTGGACACAATGGACACATGTCCCCAACAAAACATTTCGCAATCTGTTGAGAATTTTGAAACTCAATTACTTTAATCATTTTTAAATTACAATAAAATGTACTACGTCGATCTCCTCTCGTCTTTTCCGTATCCCCACGCCAGCGTAAGCCGTATAAAAGGGGTGAGATCAATTCAATTTTCATCAGTTCACTTGATTCATCGATCAGTGGCAAACCCTCCCGAACACAAACAAAGGTAAACGTAAAGATTTCAATTGTAAAAAAAATAAACTTTAGTCTAACTTTGATTTGGATTCAGTTGGAATTAAAAATGACTAAAATGATGGAATTCCTTGCTCTCATTGCCGTACTTGGCTGTGTTCTACCCACGACGGTTACGGCCCAACCTGGGGTCCCAGTCCAGTTCTGCCCCCGAGGTCAAAAGGCCGTTGGATTTCGATTGGCATTTGAGAATCGACAAAATAGAAGGCTTGTGGCTATTGTTTTCAGTTGTACACGCGGAAGTACAATTGTCTCGCCTCCAGGAACGTGAGTGTTCAACTAAACTTTAATTGCAGGTTTCACCAAGGATCTAATGTGAATGTTTTGATTTCATTAGTAGGGGAATTCCGGGTGCCGTACAAACTTGCCGGCCTGGCAGATACTTAGTATCGTGTCGATTACAACTGGAACGACCCGGGAGAAACACGCCGGCCAACAATTTGAGCTGCAGGTGCAACGACGGACAGATACTGCTAGGGGACGGGCACCCAATTGGCGTTTGGCAACCATGGTCCCCTCGCTGTCCCAACGGCATCGTGGGCTTACAGACCGAAACGAGAAGACGCCCAAACCCATTTTATATCTACGGCGCTAGATTCCATTGTTCCCGCCCAATGGCTGAAGCAGAGATTGAAGAAGTAGAAGAAGAAGTAGAAGAGGTAGAAGAGGAAGAGTGAAGAACAGACGATTCTATTTATGGCCTCGTTGCTGGGCAGTTCCAGACTTCTTTCTTTATTCTAATTAATAACATTTTTCTGTTCTTCTAATGTGGTAGAAATGGGATAGAAATAAACTTTTCAAATGGCAATAATTTTGTTTGTTCATCATTTCAATATGCTACACTGTACGCTTAACAACAAATACTGATTGGATTTTGATAGGAGGTCGAGTGCGTATGAAACTCAAAATTCGTTATGCTGTATCAAATTGTACCGATCAAAAGTTGAATCGACACAATTTCAACTAAACCTGTGGAGGTGGACAGATAAAGATTAAAAAACGATGAAACACCTTCATACATGCATACAGCTATTTTGTCTTAGGTAATTTACTTCCGGCCCATTCGTTGTTTCTTTTGCAGTTTGAGACACTATCGCTTACACGATGCATCTCATCAATACGTAATTATTTACTTTGCTCGATTGTTTCCTTTCGAGAACAGTAGAAAAAGGCATTTTTCACAAGTACCATTCCAACTGACGACTGGGAAATTGGTTCCGTATAACCCCATCAAATTACGTTTAAGAATTGGAAAAAATGGGCGATGGAAAAGGTTGTTTAATAGCATTGTATAGGAAGTTAACTAAACCAATCGGGCTGTATCCCGAAACAAATGGGCCAAGTTGTACGAGAGGAGACGTTACGCAAAGAACAGGGTAGGACACCAGGCCAAAAACAAGAATTGGTAATCCTAATTGTTCCCAACAAGAAATTTCGTAATCTGTTGATAATTTTGTAATTCAATTTCTGAAATCATTTTGCGATTGGCATTATATGCCAACCTTTCTGGCTCGTTTTTCCGTCCCCCCCCCCCTCGCGCCTAACGTGAACTTCATATAAGGGGTTAGAATCAATTCAATGTTCATCAGTTCTCTTGATTCATCAATCAGTGGCGAACCCTGCCGAAAAAACGAAGGTAATTCAATTAACGATTTTGATGGGTAACAAATTTACTTTGGTCTAACTTTCTTTTGGATTTAGTTGTTGGATTTGAAATGATTCAACTGATGCAATTAGTTGCTCTCACGGCCGTACTTGGCTGTTTTCTACCTACGACGGTTATTACGGCCCAATCGTGGGGCCCAGTCCAGTTCTGCCCCCGAGGTCAAAAGGCCATTGGATTTCAATTGATATTTGAGGGTCCGCGTGAGAAAAGACTTGTGGCTATTATTTTTACTTGTACACGCGGAAGTAGGATTACCTCGCCTCCAGGAACGTGAGTGTTCAATTAGATTTTAATTGCAGGTTTGTACTATGGATCTAATGTGAATGTTTTGATTTCATTAGTCGAGATTCTGGGATTTCGGGTCAGCCACATTTTTGCCGGTCTGGCAGATTCTTAACATCGTGCCAATTACAACTGGAACGACGATCCGGGGCAAACAATCCGGCCAACAATTTGAACTGCAATTGCAGCGACGGACAGACACTGCTAGGGGACGGGAGCAAAGGTGGCTATTTGCAAGGATGGTCCAGGGCCTGCCGCAACGGCATCGTCGGCATACAAACCAAAGCGGAAACAAAACTGTTTTATATCTACGAAGCCAGATTCCCTTGTTTCTTCTCACGTGAATCAGAATTACACGCGTGAAGAACAGACGGTTCTATTTATAGCCTCATGTTGCTGGGCAATTCCTGACTGATTTCTTTATTCAAGTAGAAATGAGGTAGAAATAAACTTTTCAATCTATAACTTTTTGTTCGTCCATTCATTTCAATATGCTATACACTGTAAAGTGATGATTATGTACTTACTTCATTGTTTCCTTTCGAAAAAGTAAAAAAAAACAACGTATTTTTCAAGTCCTATCCCACTGACAAACTGGGAAATTTGGATTCGTATCGAGATCGAAAAACAAAAATAAAAAAAATGAACATACTGTGGAAAAGGTTATTTAGTTTTGTAGGAAATTACTTAGAACAACCGGGCTACATTCCAAAACAAAAGGCCAAGTTGTAGTACAAGAAATGTTACGTAAAGAACAGGGTTGGGTAAAAATTTGAATCCTAATGGACATGGAGTCTTCAACAAAATATTTCGCAACTCGTTGATCATTTTGAAATTAAATTTCTTAAATCATTTCGATGCAATTCCATTAGCATGTAGGCTACATCGATCTTTGTTCGCTTTTTCCGACACCCCCCCCCCCCCAGCCTAATGCGCATATAAGCAGTGAGAATAAATTCAATGTTCATCAGTTGCCTTGATTCGTCAATCCGTGACCAGCACTCGCGAATAAAGAAGGTAAGTCTAAGTCATTTCTATCCCTATCAAAATTCACCCTGTGACTTACTTGGATTTAGTCGGATTTAAGATGGTCAAACTCATGAAATTCGTCGTTCTCCGTCCGTTCACTAACGCCAATTACGGCCACTTTCTCGGGCGATTGGGGTAGAGTCGATAACTGCCCCCAAGGTGAAAGGGCAATTGGATTCTTACAGAAAACTGAGCCAGACCAAAGAGATAGTGACGACACAGCGCTAAACGCCATTGCTTTCGTATGCTCAGGTGGAAGTAGGATTCTCTCGACTGAAGGACTGTAAGTGATAAAATAATTGCAGGATTCACCAAGGTACTATCGTCTATTTCCTGATTGCAGTTGGGGAAATTGGGGTAGCGAAATTCGTTGCCCGTCTGGCAGTTGGCTTACATCATGCCAACTTCGCGTTGAACCTAAGCAGGGAGACGGAGACGACACGTCGGCCAATAATTTGAATTGCAAGTGCAGCAACGGCGAGACGTTGCGCGGCGACGGGGCCAGTTGGGGCGATTGGAACGCATGGTCCAGTCCGTGTGAAACCGGCATCATAGCTATACAGACCAGAGTGGAGGGAAACCAAGGGAGGCGAGACGACACGGCTCTCAGCGACGTACAGTTCACTTGCTTGCCCAAGCGTAAAATACAAGAGGCGCTTGAATAGGAAGAACACAAAACCAAGAACAGTTGTTTTTTTAATAAGCCTTATTGCTGGACGATTCTAGACTTACTTTTTTAATTTCTATTCTGTTTTATAATATTTTTTGAGTTCTCCTAACATATGGGGTAGAAGTACACGTTTCAGTGGTTTACCTCTTGGTTTGTACATCTTTCAAAATGCTGCATGTATCGTTTGAAAGGACCTGCCATTACACCGGCACCTCTGGTTATTGATGGGTCAACTATACAAAATGCGCATTGAACGCAGTACAATTAAATGTGACTTGAAAACGGCTGGTTAGTTCAGACCTTTCAAAAGTATTCCAATCCACATTTCAAATGTAGTAAACAAATTCATTTGGGGGGAATCCAGGGTGAATTTGATTCATCTATTTTAAAACGTTCTCTTCCATGTGTGATTGTAGACGAACGGGGGAAAACATTTTTGTTTGCTAACAAGCTGAGGGCGATTATTTCACTCACTTCAATTGTTTACTTGAAAAGTAAACGTAAAAGCGCATTTCAAAAATCTCGTACAACAAAAACTTAAAATACTGAAATAAATTATTTCATTTATTTCAATTTTACAATGTGAAATAAATCTCTAAAATGTAAAGATGGGGGAGGACCAACATGAAATTGGTTTCCAGCATCAAATCGAAAACAAAATAAAAAACAACGTCGCGATAGTACACATTACGAAAAAGTTGTTTAGTTTTGTAAAGATTTTCGTACAACAAGTCCAGTTGGCAGTTGCACAAATAGGAGATGTTACGACAAGAGAACAGGGTTGGACACCTGGCCAACGAAAAACTTGTAATCCTAACGGATGCATGCCCAGCACAAAATTTTGTAATCCATTGGTAATTAAGAAACCATTTCGCAATTTGGAAAGGTTTTGTAAAACCTCCACTCAAAGCGGGTTTTCGTTCGATGATGTTTTATTTCCGTAACGCGCATAATTTAAACAAATCAAAAATACATCAAGAGAGATTGGAGGCATACACACGGCCCTTTACTGTGTAGCCAGCGTCAAAGTCTACAAAGACACAACTAAGACAAGTTTAAAACGGAGAACGAGCGAGCCAGCACCAGACCAAATAAACGGCCTGACACTAGACCCGAGAAGGGGTGAGCCAGCAATAGACCGACTGAACAGCCTAGCATTGACTGAGAAGAACTGCGTTGGGTGGGGTTTTATACAAGTCAAAACAGGGTCAAACGCGGTCATTGACAGTGGAGTCAAGGTTAGCGTGGGTCGTAAATCAGAAGGGGGGAATGACTTGCATCGAGGTCAGCGAGAGCAATAAACCGCAATAAACAAACGAGGGGAATGAACTATTTTGCCGATAGGTAGAACGCTGACAGCCAATCCTAACAATTTTAACTTGCAAGCGTCAATCTCCCTCGCTCGACTTTACCGTCCCCCCCCCCCCCCCCCCCCCGCCTAACGTGAACCGTATATAAGGGGTTAGAATCAATTCAATGTTCATCAGTTCACTTGATTCATCGACCAGTGGCAACCCTCCCGAAAACAAGCAAAGGTACGTAACGATTTCAATTGTAACAATCAGCGGCAAACCCTTTCGATAACGAAAGTACGTGACGATTTCGATGGGTAATAAAATTCAACATTGTATCATCATTATTTTTATTTAGTTGGATTTAAAATGGGTAAACTAACGAAATTCGTCGCTCTCACGGCTGTTCTTTGCTGTTCACTAACACCAACTACGGCCACTTTCTGGGGCGATTGGGGCAAAGTCGAGTACTGTCCCGAAGGTGAAAGGGTGATTGGATTTTCACTGAAAACTGAGAGAGAGCAAGGCCGTGGCGACGACACGGCACTCAACGCCATTGCTCTCATATGTACATCAGGAAGCAAGATCACCTCGACTCAAGGACCGTGAGTGTTAAACTGGAATTTTGGCAGAATTCGAGAAATCACGACCTGCTTTAATTAGCGAATTTTTCCTAATTTCAGATGGGGAAATTGGGGTGGCAGATTTGTTTGCCAGTCCGGCGGCTACATAAAATCGTGTCAACTTCGCGTTGAACCGTTCCAAGGTTCCGCCGACGACACGTCGGCCAACGATTTGAGCTGCACGTGCAGCAACGGAGAGACGTTGATGGGTGACGGGACCGGCTGGGGCTATTGGAACGCATGGTCCAGTCCGTGCCACAATGGCATCATGGCTATGCAGACCCGAGTGGAAAAATCACAAGGGAGAGGAGACGACACGGCTCTTAATGACGTTGAGTTCACTTGCTTTCGCAAACGCGATCTTTTGTTGCCGCAAGTGAACGCGTCAAATGCAATAAAAGCGTGAAGAGCATAATTATTTTAGTCTTGTTGGTGGATTAATTCCTGCTATTCTGATTGATTCTTTTTATTAAAATTATTGTCACATGTGGGATAGAAATACACTTTTCAATGGGTTTACGTTTTTATTTGAAGGTTTTTTAAGGAAATTAGGTTAATCAATCGAGCTAGTATATCCAAAACTAAATGGGCCAAGTTGAACGAGAGAAGATGTTACTCAAAGAACAAGGTTAGGACCCTGGTAAAAACAAAATTTTCTAATATATGGACACATGTGCCGCCCATCAAAACATTTCGTCATCTTTTGACAATTATGAAATTCAATTAGATCAATTTGTAATTTCATTGGGATAACCCCCGTAGGCCCGTACAGTACGCCGATCTTCGCTCGTTTTTTTCCGTTTCCCCCCCCCACCTAGCGGTCAAATACATCTTGCGATAGATAATGAAGCGCTCACTATTCGTCATTTCAGTTTATCCGGTTCATTCATTATTTGTTTGATCTTTTCTCATGTATGATACCCTCCCGTCAACAAGATATAGCTCATCAATTCGTAATGATTATTTCCATAGAAAACGCCAAACGGATACAAATATAAAAATACAAATTTAGTTTTTGTCGGTTTTTGTTGTTCAGAATATCACAAAAATTTAAAAAAAAAATAAACTTCAACTCAAAGTTCCCTTTGCTTTGAGTCGTTAATCAGTGGCAGACACCATCATCAACAAAAAAAGGGATTGACGTGATATCCCGGAATTTGAAGAAGCGGAAATAAAACCGGAAAACTGGTTCTAAAGAGCATCGAAAACAAAATAAAGAAAACAAATATAAGCGAAATCAAGGACACCCTGCTGAAATGTAAATCCTCTCACAGTCTGCTGATTTGACCTCGCCGATAGGTCCCACAAAACCCCGGCAGTGGCAACATTTTCACCATTTGCACGTTGCACAATTTATGATGAAAACGCAAGCCTGGTTTTTCCCCGACTTTGGTGAATCGTATATAAGTGATCAGAGACAAGGCAAAGGATCATCAGTTCGTTTGATTGCTCAAGCAGCAACAAACACTTTCGCCAAAAAATCGTAATATTTTTTTGAATAAAAAAGTAGACTGTAAGATTGTCGCCTGATGATTAATTCGCTAACACAATTTTTACAATCCATTTAGTCGGAGTTAAAATGGCTAAACCAATGCAATTCGTTGCTCTCACGGCCGTTCTTGGCTGTTTCCTACCTACGACGGTTACGGCCACTTTCTGGGGCGATTGGGGAAAAGTTGAGCACTGCCCTGAAGGTGAAAGGGCCACTGGATTTTCATTGAAAACTGAGAGAGAGCAACGACGTGGCGACGACACGGCACTCAACGCCATTGCTCTCATATGTACATCAGGAAGCAAGATCACCTCGACTCAAGGACCGTGAGTGTTAGACTGGAATTTTTGCAGCATTCACGAAATCACGACCTACTTTAATTTGTGAATTTTCTGATTTCAGATGGGGAAATTGGGGTGGTAGATTTGCTTGCCAGTCCGGCAGCTACATAACATCGTTCCAACTTCGCGTTGAATCGTCCCGAGGTTCCGGAGACGACACGTCGGCCAACAATTTGAACTGCAAGTGCAGCAACGGAGAGACGTTGAACGGCGACGGGACCAGTTGGGGCGGTTGGAAGGAATGGTCCAGTCCGTGTGAAAACGGGATCATGGCTATCCAGACCCGAGTGGAGGGACACCAAGGGAAGCGAGACGACACGGCTCTCAACGACGTGCAGTTCACTTGCTTTCTCAAACGCAATCAGATGCTGGCGCAGGAGATTGCGCCAAACGCAATAGAAGCGTGAGGGGCAAAGTTTTCTTAGTCTTGTTGCTGGGCGATTCTTAATTAATTTCCGTTATTCCGATTGATTCAATTTTTAAAAATTATTGTTACATGTGGGATAGAAATAAAGTTTTCAATGGTTTAAGTTTTAATTTGAAAAAATTCCCTTTAAGAAAAGAAAAACAAAATGTGCGATGGAAAATGTTGTTAAGTAGTTTCGTATGAAATGAACTATCCCGAAATCAAACTGTACAAGAGAAGATGTTACGCCAAGAACAGGGTTAAAAACCTGGTCAAAACAATGTTTCGTAATTCGTGTGACACAGGTTTCCATCACACAGTTTTGCAATCTGTTGATAATTTTGTAATTTCAACTTAGAATCATTTAATAAATTTATTGAAATTTACGTTACGTCGATCTTCGCTCGTCTTTTCCATCCCCCCCCTCCCCTTGGTTGGACGGAATCAATCTATCTAACGGTTCACCTAGCGTGAATCGTATATAAGGGGTTAGAATCAATTCAATGTTCATCAGTTTCTCCATTCATCGACCACTGGCAAACAACTCCCGGAAAGAAGAAAAAAATTTACGTAACGATTTCGATGGGTAACAAAATTCCACTGTGGTCTAACTTTGATTTGGATTTAGTTGGGTTAAAAAATGATTATTAAACTGATGCAATTCGTTGCTCTCACGGCCGTTCTCGGCTGTTTTCTACCTACGACGGTTAAGGCCCAATCTTTGGGCGATTGGGGCAAAGTCGAGTACTGCCCCAAAGGTCTAAGAACGATTGGATTTAAATTGAAAACTGAGAGACCACAAGGAGACGGTGACGACACGGCGCTAAACGGCATCGCTCTGAAATGCCCAGACGGTAGTTGGATTTACTCAGCTCAAGGACCGTGAGTGTTCAAATAAACTTTTATTTAGTTGCAACATTTACCAAGACATTTTAATGCAAATGTTGCGATTTCAGTTGGGGAGAATGGGGCATAGAAATTCTTTGCCCATCTGGTTGGCTTACATCGTGCCGACTTCGCGTTGAACCTACGCAGGGAGACGGAGACGACACGGCGGCCAACAATTTGGAATGCAAGTGCAGCAACGGCCAGGTATTGCTAGGAGACGGAGAACATTGGGGCGATTGGAATGAATGGTCCAGTCCGTGCGAACAGGGCATCAGGACCATACAGACCCAAGTGCAAGAACCACAAGGAAGTGGAGACGACACGGCTCTCAACGACGTTCGATTCACTTGCAGTGCGTTGGGAGGTTGAAGTACAGCAGAGTTTTATTAGCCCTTTTGCTGGAAGTCCTAGACTTATGTTTATTCTTATTAATTATTTTAATTGATTCAATTTTACCGTTCTTCTAATGTAGTAATGGTAGAAATAAAATTTATCAATGATTTTATCCAAGTGTGTGTTTTCATCATTTCGGAATGTTACATTGCATCATTTGAAAGGATAGTCGACTGGCCATTGGATTAAAGGCCGACTGCGTACGGAACCAAAAATCCGTTCAGTTTCATCAAATCGCACCCATCACGAGCGTCACAATTTCAACTCAACAGGTGGACAGATGAAGGCCACAAAAAGGTGAAACATATTGTAACGGATCATGTTGCACCAGATTTATATTGATTAATGATGTCATGTTGTTCGTGTTTCTGAGCGTTGCAGGTGTTCCAAACGTGCTGATTGAACGTTCGGCGTATTGTGGGACTCGTATGGACGATCCATGAGTTCATAGTGCGTGACTTTATTGTAATTGCATTTCCGTATACGTGTCGTAAAATGTAACCTAATCATTTCTAGAACTGCGTAGTTAGACGTCAACTAGTCGCCTAGTTTTCCCCCGCCTTTTCTGAAACGTATACAAGTGGTCAGAGGCAAAGCAAAGGATCATCAGTTCGTTTGATTCCTCAAGCAGCAACAAACACTCTCGCCAAAAAAACAAAAACAAAACAACGTAATATTAAAGAAGGTAGTTAATCATTTCGCATCATGACAAATTCACTAATTAAATTTTTATTATCCATTTAGTCGAATTTGAAATGGATAAACCAATGAAATTCGCTGTCGCGGCAGTTCTCTTTTTTTTACCTGCGATGGTTACGGCCACTTATTGGGGCGATTGGGGCAAAGTCGATAACTGCACCCAAGGTGAAAGGGCAATTGGATTTTCATTGAAAACTGAGAGAGAGCAAGGACTCGGTGGCGACGACACGGCACTCAACGCCATTGCTCTCATATGCACATCAGGAAAGAGGATCACCTCGACTCAAGGACCGTGAGTGTTAAACTGGAATTTTGGTAGAATTCGAGAAATCACGACCTGCTTTAATAAGCGAATTTTTCCTGATTTCAGATGGGGAAATTGGGGTGGCAGATTTGTTTGCCAGTCTGGCAGCTACATATCATCGTGTCAACTTCGCGTTGAACCGCCCCAAGTTTTCGGCGACGACACGTCGGCCAACGATTTGAACTGCAAGTGCAGCAACGGCGAAGAGACGTTGATTGGTGACGGGACCGGCTGGGGCTATTGGAACGCATGGTCCAGTCCGTGCCACAACGGCATCATGGCTATCCAGACCCGAGTGGAAAAATCACAAGCAAGTGGAGACGACACGGCTCTCAACGACGTCGAGTTCACATGCTTTGGCAAACGCGATTAGATGCTTCAGCAGGAGAGTGCGCCAAATGCAATAGTAGGGTGAAGAGCATAGTTTGCTTAATCTTGTTGGTGGACGATTCTAAATCATTTCTGTTATTCCGATTGATTCAATTTTTCAAAATTATTGTTACATGTGGGATAGAAATAAAGTTGTCAATGGTTTAAGTTTTAATTTGAAAAAATTCCTTTTAAGAAAAGAAAACAAATGAGCTGTGAAAAATGTTGTTAAGTAGTTTCGTAGGAAATTAAATATACCCGCTAATTAAAGGGCCAAGTTGTACAAGAGAAGATGTTACGCCAAAAACAAGAGTTAGAACCCTGGTCAAAACAGAATTTTGTAATTTGTGTGACACACGTTCCCATCACAAAGTTATGCAATCTGTGGATAATTTTGTAATTCAATTTCTTAAATCATTTTGTAAATTCATTGAAATGATAGAACGTCAATCTTCGCTCGTCTTTTCGTCTCCCTCCACCTAGTGTGAATCGTATTTAAGGAGTGAGAATCAATTCAATGTTCATCAGTTCACTTGAGTGGCAAACACTTCCGAAAAAAACAAAGGTTTGTAACGATTTCGGTTGGTAACAAAATTTACTTTGGGTTAACTTTGATTTGGGTTGAGTTGGATTTAAAATGGCTATACTGATGAAAATCGTTGCTCTCAAGGCTGTTCTTGGCTGTTTTAGGTTGTTTAGCCTTATCTGACCTGATTTGTCATTTGTTTTCTTTTCGGTTTCGTTAGTATGAAAGTCTCCCGTCAACAAACAGTAACTTATCAATCCGCAAAGATTGAAAGCGGAAACAAACATCTACACCAAACATTGAAAGTTGCGGTAGGAAAACCATGTAAAATGATTTCATAGCACTTCGAAAACGCCGATATAGGTCCCGAAACACCAATTGCAGTTGCAACACGTTCACGTACACAATTCGTGTTGTAAACGCAAGCCTAGTTTTCCCCCGCCTTTTCTGAAACGTATACAAGTGGTCACAGACAAGGCAAAGGATCATCAGTTCGTTTGATTTCTCAGGCAGTAACAAACACTCTCGCCAAATAAAACGTAATTTTAAACGAGGTACCGATAGTAAATAATTTCGCATCATGACAAATTCACTAATCGAATTTTTATTATCCATTTAGTCGGATTTGAAATGAGTAAACTGCTGAAATTCGTTGCTCTCGCGGCCGTTCTTGACTTTTTTCTACCTGCGACGGTTACGGCTACTTTCTGGGGCGATTGGGGCCCAGTCGATTTCTGCCCCTTAGGTGAAAGGGCTGTTGGATTTTCATTGAAAACTGAGAAACCACAAGGATACGGTGACGACACGGCACTCAACGGCATCGCGCTGAGATGCTCAGGCGGAAGTAGGATTCGCTCGACTGAAGGACCGTGAGTAATTCAATCATTGCAGATTAACTTAGGCTCTAATTGTAAATGCTCCAATTTCAGATGGGGAGAATGGGGTAAGGAATTCCTTTGCCCCCCTCAGAGTTGGCTTACTTCATGCCAACTTCGCGTTGAACCTAAGCAGGGAGCAGGAGACGACACGTCGGCCAACAATTTGAACTGCAAGTGTAACACCGGTCTTGAACTGACTGGCGACGGGGGCAGTCGGGGCGATTGGGTGGCATGGACCGACTGCCCCAGAGGCATCGTGACTATACAGACCCGAGTGGAGGCAAACCAAGGAAAGGGAGACGACACGGCTCTCAACGACTTTAAATTCACCTGCTGGGAAAATCGTCCAAAGATTTAGACGCGTCAACGACAGTCGGTTTTATATCTGTGATTGAGGATGATTCTCTAGTTCATTTTAGTTTCAAGTTCTTCTTACATACGCTGTACGGATCCAACAAACATTTCTAATCGTTTAAATAGTCAAATAAATAAGAAGGTCAGCCTATTTTTAGCTTTGATTCAAACAAAGAAACGTACTAGCGTGAAATAATCAAAATTAAACAAGTGGGAAGACAATAATAAATGATAATGATGATAAACCGGTTTCACTGGATTCACAGCGCACCGGAAAGAAAATAGAAAGAAACATGTGAATAGAAAAAAGAAAAGCGATAACAACTTGTAAAAATGTAAATCGATTCGCATTCTTCATTTGGCCTCGCCTACAGGCCACAACAACCTCGGTGATCTCAAACGTTACAATGTTTCTCCTTTTTGGTTTCCTGTGTGTTTATTCTCCATGTTGGTGTGATCGTATAAAAGTGGTCAGAACCAAATAAAAGGACCTTCAGTTCCTTTGGTTCGTCAATCAGTGGCAGACAAGAGGAAGACAAGTCCCGAAAAGCCGAAAAGGAAACGCAACATTGAAAAAAGGTATATGGAATAATTTCGTTTGATAACAAATTCCCTAGTAGACATTTTTCTATCCAAATTAGTCGGATTAGAAAATGGCTAAACTGATGAAATTCGTTGCTCTCACGGCCGTTCTTGGCTGTTTTCTACCTGCGACGGTGATGGCCACTTTCTGGGGCGATTGGGGCGCAGTCGATTTCTGCCCATTAGGTGAAAGGGCTGTTGGATTTTCATTGAAAACCGAAAAACCGCAAGGAGACGGTGACGACACGGCACTCAACGGCATCGCGCTGAGATGCTCAGGCGGAAGTAGGATTCGCTCGACTGAAGGACCGTGAGTGTTTAAATAATTGCAGGATTCGCTAAGGTTATAATCTAATTGGCCCCGATTTCAGATGGGGAGAATGGGGTAGCGAATTCCTTTGCCCGTCTGGCAGTTGGCTTACATCATGCCAACTTCGCGTTGAACCTAAGCAGGGAGCAGGAGACGACACGTCGGCCAATAATTTGAACTGCATGTGTAACACCGGTCTGGAACTGCTTGGCGACGGGGCCAGTCAGGGCGATTGGGTGGCATGGATCAACTGCCCCAGAGGCATCGTGACTATACAGACCTTAGTGGAGGGAAAACAAGGAACTGCTGGAGACGACACGGCCCTCAACGACTTTAGATTCACTTGCTGGGAAAATCGTCCAATGATATAGACGCGTGAACAACAGTCGGTTTTATCAGTCTGATTGCTGGATGATTCTCTTATTCATTTTACTTTTAAGTTCGGCCTTAAGTTCTTCTATCACAACTAAGTGTAAAATTCGTTAAGATTTAACATATCGCACCAACCACAAGCGAACCGACACGATTCCAACTTGAATGCTGGACAGATATGTGAAAATCGTTTGAATATTAAAATATTCAAATACAAATAATAAAAAAATAATAATAAAATAAAATAAAAAAATATCCTGAAAAATAAGAAGGTTGGCACATTTTGAGCTTTGATTCAGACATTCAAAAAAAGAAACGGACAAGCGTGAAATACTCAAAATTAGACAAGTGGAAAGACATCCTGGAAACTGGTTTCACTGGATTCACAGCGTAGCGGAAAGAAAATAGAAAGAAAAATGTTAGCAAAAAAAAAAAAGAAAAGCAAGAACAACTTGTAAAAATGTAAATCGATTCGCATTCTTCGTTTGGCCTCGCCTTCAGGCCCCAACAACATCGGCGATCTCAAATGTTAGTACAATGTTTCTCCTTTTTGGGTTCCTCAGTGTTTGTTTGTTGTTTTCCCCAGGTTGGTGTGAATCGTATAAAACTGGTCAGAACCGATGCAAGAACCTTCAGTTCCCTTAGTTCTTCAATCAGTGGCAGACACTCCCGAAAAGGAAACGTAACATTTAAAAAATAAGGTATACGGAATAATCTCGCTTACAACAAATTCCCTAGTAAAAATTTTGCTATTCAAATTAGTCGGAATTGCAATGGTGAAACTGGTGAGCTTCGTTGCTCTCACGGCCGTTCTTGGCTGTTTTCTACCTGTAACGAAGGTTACAGCCACTTTCTGGGGCGATTGGGGCAAAGCCGAATACTGCCCCTTGGGTGAATGGGTGATTGGATTTGCATTGAAAACTGAGAAACCGCAAGGAGAGGGTGACGACACGGCACTCAACAGCATTTCCCTGAAATGTTCAGGGGGAAGTTTGATTTACTCCACTCAAGCACCGTGAGTAATTAAAATCATTGCAGATTCATTGATAAGTCTCTAATGTAAATGTCACGATTTCAGTTGGGGAGACTGGGGTAGCAATTTTATTTGCCCGGCCGGCAGTTGGCTCGATTCATGCCAACTTCGCGTTGAACCTATGCAGGGAGACGGAGACGACAAGGCGGCCAACAATTTAAACTGCAAGTGCAGCAACGGAGAGACGTTGAATGGCGACGGGACCAGTTGGGGCGATTGGAAGGAATGGACCAGTCCGTGCCGCGACGGCTTCATGGCTATACGGACTCGAGTGGAAGAACCACAAGGAAGTGGAGACGACACGGCTCTCAACGACGTCGAGTTCATTTGTTGGGAGAAGCGTGATTCCAGATAGACGCGTGAAAAATTGGCTACGCTTTTTCCAGTCTTATTTGCTGGGCGATTCGCTAGTTCATTTTATTTTTCAGTTCTTCTATTATTGTTGTAGTAACACAAATGTCAATGGATTATCTTTGGCTTGTTCATCATTACGGAGTGATACACTGCAGCGTTTGAAGGGAAAACCGGTTGGATTGATGGTCGACTGTTTACGGAATCGAAAATTCGTTAAGCTGTATCAAATCGCACCAATCAGAAGCGGAGCCGACACGATTTCAACTGAAACGCTGGACAATTGATTATTTAACTTGATCTGACCCTTACTATTCATATGGCTAGTGTATTTTAAATTCATCTGTTATTAACACGATGTAGCCAGACAGAGAGAAATAGACGGGAATCGCAGTGGCAAATACATACCCCTGAAAGCAAATACTCCGGCCGTAATTTGCTGTGTACTGCGTCAATAATTTGATCTGACAGTGCAGGAACGGTTTAATGAGTGTCGAAACTGCACATACAGACTCGAGTGGAAGAATACCAAGGAAGTGGAGACGACAAGACCGTCTCCTCAACACCCCCCACCCTCAAGGGGTTCTTGTCTCTTTTTCTGGTGGTTCACTTGACCGGAAAAGACCACGGAAAAAAAAAGAAAAACAAGAAAAATACGTCAGTCCGGAAACATTCGCTAAATCTCGGAAACATTTCTGGTCGGGCGAGTGGGGAACCCCTTGATTGGAAGTGAATGCGCAAAATGCAACAGACGCGTGAAGAGAGCAGACAGTATTACTAGTCTTGTTGATTGGACAATTCTAGCCTGATTACTTCATTCAAATGGCTTACAAGGTTTAGTTCTTCTACTTACATACGGAGAAGAAATACACATTCAACCGTTTTGACTTTTTGGCTTTTCCTGAATTTCCAATGGGACCAACAATGAAAATGGAAAGAAGTCAAGTGGGAAAATGTCCCAGGCGATTAATGGTTTTTACAGAACTTACAGAACTTGAACAAAAAACTCATGGCAATTTCTTTTTGACTTACAAGAAAAGTAGAAAAGCGCATCTCACAAGTCTCGCACAATCTGCTAACTCATCTGATAAAAGGTTCAAAAAATCGTGGAAAACCCGCCATTCAAAATTTGTGTTGGACACGCAAATCTTTCCTGCCTGGTTTCCCCCCAGCTTGTAGAAATCGTACATGAAGGAATCAATTCAAATGCTCGTCAGTTCCTTGATTCGGTGCGGCGATCCGGCACTAAACAGCATTTCACTCAAAATGCTCAGGCGGTAGTTGGATTGACTCAACAGAACGACCGCGAGTGTTCAAATAATTGCAGGATTTACTATTAAAGGACGTGCTAATGTCAGATTTGGAATTCGGAGTAAACATTTTGAATGCCCGTCCGACAGTTGGCTGACATCACGCCAACTTAACGTTTGAATCTGAACAGGAAAACGGAGACGACACGGCGGACTGCAATTGAAATTGCAAGTGCAGCAACGGCGACATATTGCACGGAGACGGAGAGTTTTACGACGTTTGGCAAGATTGGTTCAATACGTGACAGAACGGCAGGAGACCTCTCAACGACGTTGCATTAACTTGTTGTGAAAACTGTCTAACAAAAACGACGCGTGAAGGACAGGCAGCTTCATTAGACTGGATGATTCTAACTTGTTTAATACACATTTCAATGCTTGGTCCTTCAATGCTTGGTTCCTCCTAAATCGACAATGTCGTTGATGCGCAATTGGAACGCTAATGGAAAGCAGTCAAGCGGGGAAACGCCCAGGAGTGCGAATGGATTTACACAACTTTGGTACAATTAAACATTCTCCTCGTCACCTTCCCTCGGCGATGAACATTTAATCATTAAATTGATGGGCAAAATAACTGAAAATTATGTACGCATGTACACAAGCTGATGACGATTATTTACTTACAAGAAAAGTTTAAAAAACGCATCTCACAAGTGTCGCACAATTTAAAAAAAAAAAAATGTTATTGCTGTAAATTTCAATGTCATCCAAAATAGCCTTGATTGCAAATGTAGCATACAATCAGCATATTTAAGTGGGAGGAAAAGCAAAAAACTGGTTCTATCATCGAAAACAAAGTAGAAACATCCCAGTTAAACCATCGCCCAGTTAACCCTGAAAAACTCAAGTTCGTCTTTATTTTGTTGCAAAATTTGCGTTAAACGCCCTAACCTTCCTTTCCGGTTCTTCCCCAGCTTGCGCGAACCGTATAAATAGGGAACAGAATCAACGCAAAGAATCATCAGTTCTCTTGGTTCGTCAATCGGTGGCAATCACTGTCGATAATAATAAAGGTACGTGTTGATTTTGCTAGCTTACACTTTTACTTGTATTCAATTATTTTCGGGTTTTAGTTAAATTCAAAATGCTGGTGAAATTCGTTGCTCTTACGGCTGTACTTTGCTGTTCACTTACGCCGATTACGGCCATTTATTGGGGCGATTGGGGCAAAGTCGAGAAATGCCCCAAAAATCAAGTGGCAGTTGGTTTTTCATTGAAAACTGAGAGAGAGCAAGGAGCTGGCGACGACTCGGCACTGAACAGCGTTTCCCTCAAATGCGCAGGCGGCACTTGGATTTACTCAACTGAAGGACCGTAAGTGTTCAAATAATTGCATGATTCACCAAGATACTAACTAAATACTGTTGTGAATGTCCTGATTTTAGAAAGGGAATTTGGGGTAAAAATTTCATGTGCGCGGAAGGCAGTTGGCTGACATCGTGCAAACTTCGTGTTCAATCTAAGCAAGGAGCCAGCCACGACGACTCGTCGGCCAACAATTTGAACTGCAAATGCAGCGATGGCGTCACGTTGAACGGAGACGGGCTCAGCAACGGCAAGTGGCTAGATTGGAAAAGTACATGCCCTGACGGCATCATTGGCATTCAGACCCGAGTGGAGGCAAACCAAGGAGAAGGCGACGACTCGGCTCTCAACGACGTTTCATTCACTTGCGCCGTAGCGACAGATTAACAAAATTCGTGAAAAACAAACGGTTTTATTAGATTGATTTCTGAATGATTCTTGATTCTAAAATTTGTTTTATTCATTCCAATTCATTTCTTCTAACTTGCTCATCATTTCGAAGTGCTTCTCTCGTACCAGTTACGTGTAGAAGCGAAACAATTGCAACCGAAACTGCTCCCCGTTAAGAAGCCAATCTTAACCGATGCAAGATTTGGTGAATTGCGTACAATTATTAGAGATACGACGGTTGTAGCTTTGCTGAAATCAAATTGAGTTTTCCTTTTTCTTTAAAATACATTTCTCTTTCATCATTATATTATTGTTTGAAATTTTGTTGTCCACCGGACAAAAGTGTGAAGAAGCGTCGATTAGAGAGTACGAAGTCGTTCAGTCATACTTAAATGAATTATTGGTATCCCAAACTTCCAAAATGACGAATCAAATAGGGTATAATGGCTTTCAGAATGTCAAAATTAGAATAACATCAATCTCCCCTTCGTAATGCAATGAGATTCGAGGATATAGCTCGATTCCCTTAACGTGTAGAATTAAACAAAAAGGGGAAAATTTAAAAAGGTAATCAGCGGGCATGATGGAGATTGCTCCTTATACCTCGGGTGGTAACAGACTCTTTCCTTGCTCGATGAGGGTGCGCAATTGGACTACAAATGACAACGGAAAGAAGTCAAGCGAGGAAACGCCCAAGAGTGCGAACGGATATTTCTGATGACGATTATTTACTTCCAAGAAAAGTTTAAAAAGCGCATCTCACAAGTGTCACACAATTTAAAAAAAAAATGTTATTGCTGTAAATTTCAATGTCATCCAAAATAGCCTTGATTGCAAATGCAGCATACAATCAGCATATTTAAGTGGGGGGGGGGGGGAAACCCAAAAAACTGGTTCCATCATTGAAAACAAAGTAGAAACATCCCAGTTAAACCATCGCCCAGTTAACCCAGAAAAATTCAAATCCGCTTTTATTTTGTTGCAAAATTTGCGTTAAACGCCCTAACCTTCCTTTCCGGTTCTTCCCCAGCTTGTGTGAATCGTATAAAAAGGGAACAGAATCAATGCAAAGGATCCTCAGTTCCCTTGGTTCGTCAGTAAGTGGCAATCGCTCCCGATTAATAACGAAGGTACGAGTTGCTTTGGCTTTCTTACAATTTTACTTGTATTAATTAATTAATTTTTTTTTTTTTTTTTTGTTTAGTCCAATTAAAAAATGACTAAACTGATGCAATTCGTTGCTCTCACGGCCGTTCTTTGCTGTTTTCTACCAACGACGGTTACGTCCATTTATTGGGGCGATTGGGGAGAAGTTGAGCACTGCCCCAAAGGTGAACAGGCAATTGGATTTTCATTGAAAACTGAGCGAGAGCAAGGAGACGGTGACGATTCGGCACTCAACAGCATTTCCCTGAAATGTTCAGGCGGTAGTTGGATTTACTCAACTCAAGGACCGTGAGTGGTCAAATCATTGCATGATTCACTAAGGTACTAATGTGAATGTCCTGATTACAGATGGGGAGAATGGGGCAAAAACTTTCTTTGCCCGACAGGTAGTTGGCTTACATCATGTCAGCTTCGTGTTGAACCTAAGCAGGGAGCAGGAGACGACACGGCTGCCAATAATTTGAACTGCATGTGCAACTGGGGCGAGATGTTGTACGGAGACGGGCTCAGTTTGGGTAGTTGGGAAGAATGGTCTGATTATTGCGACGACAACGGCATCAATGGTATAAAAACCCGAGTGCAAAAAGACCAAGGAGCTGCAGGAGACGACACGAGTCTCAACGACGTTCAATTCAGTTGCTGGTAACAACGTGATGCATACAATAGAATCGTCTAGAACAGACGGTTTGATTAGTCGGATTGCTGGACGATTCTACACCTGCTTCTTTTTTTTTCAGTTTTTTTATTTCTTTTTTTTTTTTCATTTCAGTTCTTTTAACACGTGTAATCTTAATACAGATTTCTGTGGTCTATCTTTTGGTTTGCTTGCTCATCATTTCGAAGTGCTTCAATGAATCACGAGAAAACCATCTGATTGGAGGTCGACTGCGTAGCGGACCAACAATTTGTCGTTAAGTTGTCAAATTGTACCAATCACGAGTAGAACTGGCACAAATAGTACTAAAATTGTCGCACAATCCAGAATATGTTATTAATGTCAACTGGCTGTCAATTTCAATGTCACCCAAAATAGCCTTGATTGCAAATGCAGCATAACAATCAGCATGTTTAAGTGGAAGGAAAACCAGAAAACTGGTTCCGTCAACACAACACAACAAAACAAAACAAAACAAAAGAACAAGCCTACTTTTAAGTAGTTTGTTTCAAATCGAGTCACCAAACCAAGAAAGGGACAAACGGCAATCACAAGGCAGTTATGAACGAATGGCTGATCACACTGCTTTCAGTGATTAAAGATTTGTCATTCAACTGCTATCTACCCGACAAACGTGTGAAAAGGCGTTGAATAGAGTCAGCCGTAAATTATCACTTCTAGTGAGTTACGAAATGGTTTGGTTACACCCAAATAAATTACTGGTTGATTAAATCACGATTATGGCTATTTCATATCTGGTATCCATTTAGCAATTTTGTTTTCAAAATTTCCAAAACGACAAATTTCGTTTAACGGCTTACAGAATATCAATATGAAATAACCCAATTTGCCCTTCGTGATGCAAGTAGATTCGAGGATACTATCTCGAGTTCATTGAACTGAAGAAGTAAAGACAAAATTTAAGAAGCGCATGGTGGAAATTATATCTTTAATTCGGGTGGTGACATTCCTTGGTCGACTATGGCAATACCGTTGATGCACAATTTGACTAAAAACGAAAATGGAAAGAAGTCAAGCGGGGAAACGCCCCAGGAGTTCGAATGGATTTACACAACTTTGGTACAATTAAACATTCTCCTCGCCATCTTCCCTCGAAGATGAGCATTTAAACATTTAATTGACGGGCAAAATTAAAATTTGGTATACAGGTAAACAAGCTGATGACAATCATTTACTAACAAGAAAAGTATAAAAAGAAAGAAAGAAAAAGCGCATCTCACAAGGGTCGCACAATTAAGAAAATTTTATTAAGCTGTAAATTTCAATGTCATCCAAAATAGGCTTGATTGTAAAAATACAGCATGCAACCAGCATATTTAAGTGGGAGGAAAACCAGAAAACTGGTTCCATCATCGAAAACAAAGTAGAAACATCCCAGTTAAACCATCGCCCAGTTAACCCTGAAAAATTCAAATCTGCCTTTATTTTGTTGCAAAATTTGTGCTGGACGCCCCAACCTTCCTTTCCGGTTCTTCCCCAGCTTGCGTGAATCGTATAAAAAGGGAACAGAATCAATGCAAAGAATCATCAGTTCCCTTGGTTCATCAATCGGTGGCAATCACTCCCGATAAATAAAGGTACGTGTTGATTTTACTTTTAATGATTTACTGTATTATATCATTTTTTGGTTTTAGGTTAATTTAAAATGCTGATGAAATTCGTTTGTCTCACGGCTGTACTTTGCTGTTCACTTATGCTGATTACGGCCACTGCTGAGCTCGCATGGAACCAAGTTGAGAATTGCCATAATTATATTTTTCGGACAATTGGATTTTCATTGAAAGCTCGGAGAGGGGATGGAGTAGGCGACGACACGGCTCTAAAAGGCATTTCCCTGAAATGCTCTGACGATAGTTGGATTTACTCTGGTCAAGAACCGTGAGTGTGTTAATATTTTCATGATATACCATACGGTACTAATGTGAATGTCCTGATTTTAGATCGGGAGAATGGGGTGAGAATTTTATTTGCCCGAACAACGGTTTTCTTTTTCGGTGCCAACTTCGTGTTGAACCCAAGAATGGGATCACGGTGGTCAACAATTTGAAATGCTTTTGCTTGCTCCGCAATGGGAAAGTAGAAGAGTTGGAAGGGGACGGGCTCAATCAAGGCATTTGGGAAGAAATGTACACTTTAGACCAATTTTGCCGCAACGGCATCATTGGTCTACAGACCCAAGTGTTGAAAAACACGGCTCTCACCAACATTTCATTTACTTGCTCTAAATCTGATGGTTGGGGTTGGGTTGGTCGGCGTTGAATTACTTCACTGTATCTTGGACAATTAACGGATTGCGGTCAACTATGTGATGGACCCACAATTCGTTCATTCATAAACAATTTCAAAGCGTCAAATACAGTCAATTGGAAATAACTTCTAGTTTGTTGAAGTCATCCTGAATTACTGGTTTAATTAGTCTCTAGTCATAATAGGTTATCATATCTGATAATTGCTCGATCAAGATTATTCAGATTTTAGAAGTAACAAAAAATATAAGTCCTCAATCTTCTCTTCGTGATCAATTAGATTCGAGGATAATAATAAATCATGAAAGCCAATGAACCAAAGAGGAAAATTTAAAAACAAATTTTTCAAGCACAAGAAATGGTTTGCAGATAACACAAGGTAGCAAGAGATCACATTCTTGGGCTATGCATGTCCGATGGCCAATCGGACTAGAAATAAAAACGGAAGAAAGTCAAGCGGGAAAAACGTCCGAGTTTGGGGTGAATTGGCTTTACTCAACGCACTTCGGGTTAAAAATTGAAATTCTCATGGCGATCTTGAAGGTAATAACGCCAAGTTTAAATTTTTTTTAGATTCTATTTGGTGTAATGGAAATGTGGGTCCTACACAAAAACAAAACAAAACATAGAAGAAAAACAAGACGCTAAAATTTTTACAAAATCAACTGGTTTGCTTCAACGAAAACAAAAATTGTCCACATTTCCGGCTATTCGCGAGTAAAAAATCCGGTCGGTATTTTCTACCTCTTTGGAAATTAGCCACGAATCAATTCTTAATGTTGGTTATACCGAAAAAAAAAAAAAAAGATCAACTGACTATGACGAATCTAGTTTTCCGGATATCAATATAAAATAAACCCAATTTTCCCTTCGTGATGCGAGTAGATTCGAGGAGTAAACAAAAAAATTTGAGAAATCAGAACGCATGATGAAGATTGTATCTATAATTCGGGTGGTAACAGACACTGGTCGACGATGGCAATACCGTCAATGTACAATTGGACTTCGAAAATGGAAAGCAGTCAAGCGGGGAAACGCCCAGGAGTGCGAATGGATTTACACAACTTTGGTACAATTAAACATTCTCCTCGTCACCTTCCCTCGGCGATGAAAATTTAATCATTAAATTGATGGGCAAAATAACTGAAAATTATGTATACAGGTACACAAGCTGATGACGATTATTTACTTACAAGAAAAGTTTAAAAAGCGCATCTCACAAGTGTCGCAAAATTTAAAAAAAATGTTATTGCTGTAAATTTCAATGTCATCCAAAATAGCCTTGATTGCAAATGTAGCATACAATCAGCATATTTAAGTGGGAGGAAAAGCAGAAAACTGGTTCCATCATTGAAAACAAAGAAGAAACATCCCAGTTAAACCATCGCCCAGTTAACCCTGAAAAACTCAAGTCCGTCTTTATTTTGTTGCAAAATTTGCGTTAAACGCCCCAACCTTCCTTTCCGGTTCTTCCCCAGCTTGCGTGAATCGTATAAATAGGGAACAGAATCAATGCAAAGAATCATCAGTTCTCTTGGTTCGTCAATCGGTGGCAATCACTCCCGATTAACAACGAAGGTAAGTAGTGATTTTGCTTGTTTACTAATTTACATGTTATAAATTATTCTGTGGTTTTAGCCGGATCTGAAATGAGTAAACCGATGCAATTCGTTGCTCTCATGGCCGTTCTTTGCTGTTTTCTACCAACGACGGTTACGGCCACTTCGGGCGATTGGGGCGAAATTGAGCGCTGCCCCGAAGGTGAAGTTGCCTTTGGATTTTCATTGAAAATTCAGCAAGAGGAAGAAGACGGTGCAGTAACCGGCATTTCTCTGAGATGCACTGAGCGTGTTTGGATTTACTCTGCTCAAGGATCGTGAGTGTGCAAATAAATTGCATGATCAAATAAGGTACTAATGTGGATATCCTGATTTTAGAACGGGAAAATGGGGCAGACAATTCATGTGCCCGGGCATGGGTTCGCTTAGAGCATCCAAACTTCGTGTTAAAACTAAGGAAGAAGGAGATGTCACGGTGGTCACCAATGTGAGTGTCTTTTGCTACCCCAACTATGATCAAGACAGCGAGATGAGAGGGCATGGTTTCATTTTCGGCGATTGGAAAGCAATGGAACTTTGCGAATACGGCATCATTGGTCTACAGACATTGGTGAGCAACAACGCTGTCAGCAACGTTAAATTCATTTGCTCGGGATGGCGGCCAAATTGGTGGGACAGATAAACAGGACAGCGGTTTTATTAGTTTTATTGTTTGACGATTCAAAACTTGTTTTTCTTTGATGCATTTTCGTTCTTCTGACTTGTGGGATCTTGTTCTTGGGGTTGGCTGACTATTTCAAAGGCTATTTCTTCACTGGTGTATCTTTAGACAACTAACGGATTGCGGTCAACTGTGTGATGAACCAACAATTCGTTAATTCATAGTAAACAATTTCAAAGCGTCGAATACAGTCAATTGGAAATTACTTCTAGTTTGTTCTGAAGTCATACTCAAATGAATTAAGTTGATTGAATTCATCTCTAGTGATGAGGAAAATTTTCAAGTGCAAACAAAATGGTGTGCAGATACCCACGAAAGCAACAGATTCTTGGGCTACCATGCCCTCTAGGCAATTGGACTAGAAATGAAAACGGAAGGAAGTCGAGCGGGAAAAAAAAACGTTCAAATCGGTGGAGTAAATGGCTTTACTCAACGCAGGGTGAAGAAGTGAATGAGAGAGTGAATGAAGAGACCACGATTCTACTGTTTCCAACTCTGCTCCAAATTGGCATCGCGTTTCATTCGGAAAATGAAATCAGGGCGCAAAATTTCTTCATCAATCGAAAATTCACGGCCAAAAAAAAGACCAACATTTCAAACTCAACCGATGGAAATATTTCTGGAAGTCTGGCTGCACTGTGCGCCACACAGAAAGTTGTTAAAACTCTGACAAGAAATCAAATATGGGTAAAAAGCACACCTGGAAAACTGTGGCAAAGTCGAGTAATGCCCCGACGACGGCAAAGCCATCATTGAATTCACGCTGCTGAACGAACGATCGCAACGAAGTGGCAACGACACGGCACTCAACGCAATTTACTCGACTGCAAGGCCGAATGTTATGTGAATCAAATGTTGGGGGGGTCTCGTTACCAACGTCGACTTTTTCCTCTTTTTCATCCCACCCGCATCATCAGTCAAGGAAATTGGGGGAGAAAATTTCTTGTGCCAGTCTGGCAGCTACATGACATCGTGCCAATTACAAGTACAGTCGCCCCAGAGGAGCCGGCGACGACACGACGGCCAACAATTTGAACTGCAGCAGCGGCCAGACGTTTGCAGAGGAAACGGGACCCAATTGCGGGGCGAATGGAACTGAATGGTTTCACGTCTGGTCGCAGGGGGAATCTGCGGCCTGCAAACGCGGGTGGATAAATCACGTGATTACGGAGAGACAACACGGGTCTCGACGACGTTTCCTTCTTCGTGCTGCAGCTAAGGTTAAAAATCGAACAACCCCCATTCAGAAATTTCTCAATCGATTGAATTGTTACTGCAGTAGTTTTTGTACAATAATCTCCAACAAAAGACAAAATTGGTTGCAACATACAAAAAGATGCCTAATAAATAATTCCACCCATTTTTATTTCAATATTCCCGCCGAATATTAAAGATGGAAAAAATAAAAGTGGCAAAAGAAATGATCAGGGTCATCGATCAAACGTCACATGTTGTAGCCTATAGGGCGCAATCTTATACCAGAGGCCTTTGATAGTAATATTAAATAATGGAAATAATAATAATGGAATAGATCGCTTTCTCTACTCCATTCGCTAGCCAACGGTTATTATTGCGATTGCATTTCTGTATGGATGTGTGATGGCCTCCAGCGACCACCGTCCTTGCCCAGCAATAGCTGCATTTTTCTCCGTCGATATCGTACACTCACATACATACACACTATATATATAGTGCAGTATATATACTCTGTCAACTTTGCCATTGTAAGTCCACTAAAAATAACGGAGACCCCCACGCGATCCGATATTCGCTTCAAGTCTTCCGTCCCCTCAGGGCAGCCCGATGCCATAAAACGAATATACACATTTATAGGAGCTGTGTGCGCCATTGTAAAAAGAAAAAAAAAACGTAGACACGTGACGCCGAATTCAAATAGAATCAACAAATGAATAAAAAAAAAGAGAGAGAAAAGTATAGACTAGGATCAGACTTACCATCGTCACTTCCGACAGGGAACTGATGGTGATGATGCCCATCGAAACTTGAATCTGCACCGGAATTCCTGTTTAAAGAGAAAATAAAAAGATTCGATCAAATTCAGTTCGTCATAATTTTTCTTATTTTTGGAAGGTATCGCGTAGCCGCAGACATTTCAAATTTTAATAAATGCGGAATAATAACAAGGAACGGGATGTTTGCGGTCTTCTCTCTCTAAATATGCGGATCAATATTTCATCAAATAACATTCTCCTATTCTTTAGAAAAAAGGAATATTCGCCAGTGTCTGTCTGCTGTCAGATCCAGGCAAACGGTTTGATCCGATTAAGACTTTTCCAACTTCCCTCCCAAAAAATAAAATAAAATAAAGAAAAAAGGTCCTGCCCGATCTTTTTTTCTTTCGTCTTTGAAAGTTATTGATTTTAGGATCGGACCTCGAGGGCTATTACTCTTTGATAACAATAATTGCGGAGCTTCTTTCCGTGAAATGATGTTGCCCAGCTGCGGCCGGCTTTCTTAATAGGCTGCCAAACCGCAGCGTCAGCTCAAACAACGAGAAGCGACTACTATCCGACGTTAGAAATACAACTGTTTTATACGTAGAGATAATAGCCTTTGCTATCTCTCTCGATGTAAGACGATGGTGGAGGGGGGACCATTAAAGGGAGAACACAGAAGCTGGGTCGGATTGATTTTTCATTTAGGTTTAGTTGCTGCTTTCGCTCTCTCACACTTTGCTCTAGCTGTGCTGCTGCTGCTGCTCTATTGCCCAGCCATTGTTCCGTCTGGCCTTCATCCACTTTTCGCCGAGTAGAAGGTTGTGGGTTGGGCCATTTCACAGGCTCTTACAGAAATTCAGTTAAGACGTAAACCGATTCACCCCAGAAAGATTTATATATATGTAAACATAAAGTTTCGCTCTCTAGCGGATAGCTAAGAGCTTATCCGGCCCAAACAATAATTGCACATGTCCTATTATACCTCATGCTCCTGGATCAGCCTCCTATTTTTTTTAATATAACAGCAGACGAAAAAAAGAAGAATAATCGGCGTAACAACATCTCGAAATGGAACACGGTTTGTGGCGGATATTATACGTGTGTGTATCTATACACACACGTACATAACTCTGACAGCCGGAAGAGAACAAACACAAACACACACAGAGAGCGAGGCGGGATGGAAATCAATAACACGACAGGGAATAGTATATAGATTTATATACACAACTAGAAAAAACGGTTGTGTGTATGTGTGCGAGAGAGAGATGAGGTTTTTAATAGCCCGGCCATTTGTTTTCTATGTCATCGGCTTAAAAAAGGTTATTATTATATAAAACAAAAAAGCGGGAGCTTTGGGCAAATCTATAGAAGAAAATAGTTGCTGTATTGATTTGTGTGCCTCTCTTGTCTGTGTGTGTACACTTCTAATTTGTTCCGGTTTGTTTAGCTCCGGCTCCGGCTCCTTAATTGATAATACCGCACCCTGTCGCCACGCTATCAGGCCTTTTTTATTATTTATTGAGGTTAAATTGAGAGTCATCAAATGACGACAGTCATAAGTCTCATTCCACCAGCCAAAAAATAAATATAAAAAGAGTAATCTCTACTGTTCTTCTTCTTATTAAACAAAGAAAAGATGAAGTCGGCCAGAGAATATGAGCATTATTCGCTAGGGAGGGAATGAAGGAGAGCGGCCATAATGTGTGTAGCAGTAGGTACCTACAATAAGTGGCCATCAACGGAGCGTGATGTTTGTCCATCAAAACTTACGCCACATCATTGTTATTATTACACACACACACACACCGTTCTACCCCGGCCGTAATAAATAACTCGACATCCTAGCTAGCGTATAATCAGAAAAGCGCAGACAAAATCTCAACTATAATAAAATATGGACAGAATTTAATGTTGAATACAAAAAGATATAGAAAAACTCACCGCCGTAATTGGGACGAACGCGTTTGTCATAGCCGATCTGAAGTCCGTTGAGGATGCCGGAGATGTTATAATGATGCTTCCTGCGCAGTGGTGTGTAATCCGCCGTGTCGCCAGGAGAAGAAGATACATGCAAAAGGTAACACACACAAAGTTGGGAGAAAGTCATTAGTGCTGAAAAGTTTTTGGCGAGAGTCGTCGAGAGCAGCAGAGTTTTACCATCATCATCATCATCATCATCATCATTAGGGTGTCTGTTATCGATTAAATATTCCTATGCAAAATGAAACTGTCGTCGTCACGGGGAATGAAAATCAACTGGAAAGGAATTTTCCTCCTTTCTGTGAGAAGATTTCCACAGCGTAACAAAATCGATAACTATTTACACTCAAGTTTCTACCGGGCTGTGTGTATATCTGTCAATTTAAAGTCCATTATAGATTTTTGTTTTGTTTTGAGACACACATAAAAGACGGACCCGTTATTTTAAGTTGGACATTATTTACAGGATAGAACTGTGGAAAGATACGGGAGTGATGCTGACACCATCCCGAGAGATGCCATTTGTCCTGAGGGATATCAACAAAAAGGAATGTAGGAGCTCTACTACTACTACACACACGCTCCTTACAGCTCCTATACATCATCTAGGATACATCAAAAGTCGTCGGGGGGTAAAAGTAAAATAGGTTTCCTTGTTCTATATTATATAGAACGACGGGCAAAATTGAGATATCAAGAAACGTCAGGAGAAATTGCGTACGAATATTGTGTGTGCATAGACGATGGAAATAGTTACGTACGTGTGACGTGGCCATCTGTTTCTACACAGATAATATGCAATACAATTGTTACTCAGCTCTCCCTTTACTGTGAAATATCGTGTGTACCCAACTAATAATACATTATTATAATGATGCTCTTGTTTCTTCCCGGGGCATGGAATTTGAATTTACACAAAAGATGCTGTGCAACTGGGCTGTTGTTGTCATTCCCTCCTAAAAAAGGGGGCGTAATCAAAAATTCAAAAAAGAAAAGCGGCCATCTTCTTTTTTTGGTGACCCATCCTCCAGAAAAAAAGAAAAATATCTAACCCCCCCTCCTCACGCCTCGTGTGTCACTTGGATTTTTTCTCGACGCGATAATATCCTCGAGAGATTTGGGAAGCGTGTCCACTCTCATTTCTTAGCGGTTAGATGATGGACACATGGCTTATTATCTATAATATACTGTCGTTCACGCTCGACAAAACGTGGAAATAACCAACGAACGAACGACACACACAATATGGAAGAAGGAAGAATTTCGTTACCCAGTGTCGGATGCAGCCGACGTCGGTCCGGGCGTCAAAATGACGACGAGACCCAATAAGAAGACGGTCCATTTCGACACGAGCTGCACGATCGACAACATTTTCTTTCGTATTTTAAATTGTTTTTCTTTCTATCTCACCAGTTTTATTCAGAAATCGATAAGGTCACGTTTATTCACTCACGTATGTCCACTCAAAAATCACTGGTAATAATTCAATTTTCTTTTATTCAAAATTGCCTAGCACTTGATCCACCACTGAATTTAAAGAATGTCGTACGAAAATGAAAAATCTTTAAACTTTCATTCGATGTCTCACGAACGTGTGAGCAACTGCCGTTGCTCCCTGCTCCTAGCGGTAGCACCAGCGTTCTGACCGGCCTCGTGCACGTCTAGCCGCCGACGTTACCCGGGGCAGAGCCAGCGCCACTGGTGGCAGAAACTTGAACTCGACAAGGTGCTTCTGCGCTGCGGTGATCTCTTCTGCTCAGTCCAATTTTTATCATTTCTTTTTTGTGTGTGTTCCGATAGATCTACAAAGTTGCATTTCCTCTCGACTCTGTTGGGAATTGAAAAGGAAATAAAAAAATAAAATGTAGACTTTGTCCTCCACCCAGGTATATTTTTTTTATTTTCTGCGGGATAATTCTCCAACTTTGTGTATAGGAAAGATCAATCGGCGGTCTGATCTTGTGCGGAATTATGTAAATCTATATATGGCCCACCAGGCGATTCCAAGATTCCCTATGATGTAACATGTAAATCAGGTTGTTAAAAAATAAAATCAAAATCAATTTAAAAAAGGAACACTTGAAAGATAGTTCAGTCGAATCAGCGATGGGTCTAATTATGCACCGCCGCCAGATGAAATTTCCCGGTGTAACATCCAGCCAACTGATTCCAAAATCAAAGATCATTTGACTCGACACAATTTTGCGAATCAATCAGTCCATTTCTTTACTTCCAGGCCCACCGACTAAATGAACTAGCTTTATAAATAGGCCATATAGCGTTGATGTGTTATATAGGTCCGTCGCTGTGGATGGTTCTCCATAGATAAAAAGAAAAACTATATATATGTGTGTGTGTGTGCTGTATAAGCTCGTGAAGAGAGAGGGGGGGGGGGACAGATCGATGCGACATGTCCCCGCCTCTTTTGTATAGATGTGACGCGGTTAGAGAAGGTTCCGTTCGTCGGCACCCGCACACACACACACACTCTCTATATCAAGGAGAAGAAGATTGAGAGAGTAGTATTAGGTATACCATTTCGACGACCGAGCCGAGTCTTTTCTCTCTCGAGCTGTTATATCGTCCGAGGTCGATTCCAACACACACACACAGAATATACTACACAGTTGCCCCATAACAGTTGGAATATATATAGGCCCATAAAGAATCCTAAGAAAAAGAGATAGCCTGGCTTTTTTTGGGACTCGCCAAAATGTTCCAGCTCACGTTGCTGCTGTGGTTCCAATCAACTTTTTTGTTTTTCTTTCTACTACAGAGCTGTGAAAGAGGGTATTAACTTTAAATGGATAGACAAGACTATTTAGAAAGGCACACACACACACACAAACAGCAATTCATCACAATGGACCAGCACCACACAGATATATATACGAGTTGTTTGTTTTTTTCGCCACAGTAATCGACCCGGACGGCCACTTTTCTATCTCAGAAAAATCCCATTTATCCTTGCCACCAGCAGCTCCATTTCGTTCGCGACATTGCGCAAATAAAACTTTTTTTTTTTAAAGTAAAACAAAATTATTTGTTATATTTATTTAACAAAATGCCGTCTGTGTGATGTATATATATACGAAATAATATTTAGATGTATATATGTGTGTGTGTGCCCATGCCAAACATTCCTGCGGTGTTCAGTTGGATGTTTTTGCGCTTGTGTGTTGCATGTCGCGTTATACGCCGTCGGGCTTTTCAAAAAGGAAAAAGAGAAAGAGTCCTTCTTTTGTCTATATAGAAAAGATTATAGACATTTGATGGCTCAAACGGAGGGCAAAAATAAAAGACTGGGCACATATACTCTACCGAGCTGCGCTCCGGTGCGCAAAAAACACAAAAGCTCCGCCCTGTTTGCAACTATAAAAACGAAAGATTTTCTTTCTTTTTTTAAGTGACTATTTCTCGTATAAATTTCAAGAGCATCTCATAAAAGAAAGAAGAACCATTTTCTTAGGTTTCCTTTCTATAAAAGGCTAGTGGCTTTTAGTATGTAATATTTAAATACCACTGATAGTGTCGTCGAACCTTTTTTTCCCCTACTACCCCCTTCGGAGTTGATGGTGGAATGAATTATGAGTGTGTCTTCCTATGGAATTTAAAAAGCTTATTTTTTAAAAGTTTGTTTCTACAGTCTCATGGGGAGCGGGGGGAGGGGGATTTCAAGTCTGACGATATTTTCCCGTTTGCCAAGTATCGATTCTTCATTAAACCATATATAACATGACATGTTTATACCCACCGCCCCCTCCTTTCTCTCCCTCCCACTCAACGACCGTCCCATCGTTTTCAATAGTTTAGACATACACACACAAAGCAGCAGCAGCAGCAGCAGCACACAAGAGGATATATATCAGACTTTTGCCGAGGCGTCGATCGACCCGCAATCTCCTCTTGCCTGTGTGCGGAACCATCAAATTCTACCCCCGAAAATTTCGCCAGAGTAACACACACAAAATAAGATGGCCGGTAGAACTTTCTTTTCTCGTCTGAAAATTACAAGTGATGGCATTACAACAACACACACAAAGAAAGGTGAGAGAGTGTAGTATCTTTGGATGGACGACACTGCGAACTTGTACTACTACTCGGACACACACCTTAATGAGGGAATTCGAGTGGACGGACCGAAAGAGTCGAGGGCCTTGACTTACACAACTAACGTGGAACCCCCTTCTGCTGCTGATGACTTTTTATTACAGCCCCGCTGAAAAGAAGAACGGAATCAAGAAACAAATCGTCGCTGATAACGTCCAGAGTGTGTGAAGTCTCAGTATTATATTAGACAGCCGCTCCCACTTGTGTCTCGTATAAGGTGGCGAATTTTTTTGTTTTTACAAGGAGGGAAGAAGAAGAAGAAGATGAGAAGGAAACTCGGGGAGAGCCGAAACCGATCGATCCAGCTGTTTCTGGCAGCAGCAGGTACACACACACACACACACACACACATTATGTGTGTAGATACACACACAGGGAGAGAGCTGCAGCTCTTCTTTTTTTTCTATCGTCGTCGCCTTCCCATTCTTGATGTGTTTTTTCCTTCTTCCTTTTTTCCTTTTTCTTCCGTCTTCTTCTTTCCATTATGATCTGTGATGGAAGAGCTCGTAGCGCGGGGCGCTAAGTGCTAGTAGAGATGGGTGGGTGGGGTGGGGTGGCTGTAGAGGCTGGGTGTGTGTGTGTGTGTGTGTTGAACCAATCACAAAAGTTGTAACATTTCGAGATGTCGGCGCTCGATGTCCTCCAAACGGTAGACGACGGGCAACTTATGGCTTGTGGCCGGAATTCCGATTTCTCTGCTCCTACTGCTCCTGACGTTGCTAGCACAATCCGGATCATCAGGAGCTGCTGGCCAACGGATGTGCAGTAGGCAATTCAATCGGATCAATTTCTGCTTGGCCTCCTCTAAAACCTTTTTAAATAAAAAGGTGTTTTAAACGAAAAAATTAATAAGTTTCCCATCCGGAATTTCTAAATTTTTTTAATTCACAAGTTTCTTATTAGCCGGAGGCGCGGCAGTGTGTCTATTTATATAACCCCACGTCGTTCCAGTATAGGAGCCCTGGCTCCTACTACTCCCAATTGTGTCTGTGTGTACTGATTGTAGTGCGGAGCTTTGTGCAGCGATCCATTCCATCCACTCGCTGGCGCATGTTGTCGGCGGGCGGGCGGGATATAGGCAAGGGCGCACAGTCCCTATACAGGATATAGACAGACAGAGAAAGTGGTACTACTACCCGTTGTTGTTGTAGTAACAGTTAATGCTACGGCTGGGCTCCTCGACTTATTTGATCTTCTCCTTTTCACAAAATACGTACGACCCGCCCACCCACCCACCCTTTTTTGCATTTACAATCAACTCCAGGCTCCTTACGTACATATAGACTGACTCCTGAGAAAATGGAAAAGAGACTCCAAATCAGTCAAACTACTAAATTATTTCCATTTGGGAGGAAAGAAAGAAAAAACAAGTTTTATTCCGGCCGGAATAATGCGGATGAGTGGAGGATATACAACCCAGGAGCCCGAAAAAGGGGATCAGCAACCTTGTCCATTTGATTTATTTATTCAAATGGATTTCATTTGTTTTCTTGTGTTTTGCCTGCGCAAATCCTCCCTCCATTTTCATTTCATGCCCAGGAAACTTTTTTCTTTTTTTTTTGCCCAGGACCCTGGATTCCAATCAATTCTCTCGCAGTGCTGGTAAACTATGCATCATCCGGTGGTGCATACGTACATACGTAGACGCAAGAACGGGCGGTGGAGTGAAATTATTTAGTCGACTTACTTCGAGTCCTCGGCGTTTGTTGTCGTCACCGACGACGGCCATCATTGATTTCAGCGCTGCAGGGGAATGTCCAATCAGCTCCTCCAGGACCTCGTGAATGGAGTGGAGAAAAAAGATCCGTCGGATATACAAAAAGAAGGAAATGAAAAGTAAGAATCAACTCCGACTCACTTGTGGACTGAAATCGACTTTCAATCCGGCCGATCCATCGTTGATGACGGCTGATAGTTGCCACTGGGTGACGCCCGTCTCCGATTTCGTCGCCGCCAACTTGCCCGTGATGGTCGACACAAACCCCTATGGTTCCAATGAAAACAACGGAAATAAGCCACAATCGTCGACAACAACAACAACAACATCGATTGAATTTGTTAGATGTCCTGCCCGTCCAACCTTGACGCAAATGGATTCCTGTTGACACTTGACGTTGCTGGCCCTCTTGCGGAGGTGACTCGATAAATATGTGAACGGCCTTTCAATTGTGTGGGCAGCAGCAGCAGCAGCAGTCCCACTGATTTTAACTTGACGTTGTCCTTGTTGTTCTGTCCTCGTCCTTGTTGTTGTTGCGGTGGTTGGCTCCGTAGGGACGGCGGGAGGAGGAGGACCGCTCATGTCCGTGAAAAGGATGTCATCATCGTCGTCTGGGAACATGTCCACTTCCTTTTCTTCTTCTTCTTCTTCGACGGCGGCCGCTGTGTGGAAAATGTAATCGTCGTCATCATCCGGGAACAGATCCTCCTCCTCTTTCTTCACGTTCTGCACCATTTTCTTGGCCGGCGGATAGGAGGTAGAGCTGCCGGATGCTTTGTCGTCTGGGTGCTGCTGCTGGTCGCAATCGTCCAAACTTCTTTTTTTCTCTCTCTTCACGTTGGTTGTGGTTGTGTTTCCTCTGGCGGTGACGCTCGACGGACCTTGATGACGGTGATTGAGATTGGCTGGCCCTCCGCAATTGCCTCCGCCGCCGCCGCTGCCACCTTTGCGCTGGTGGGCGTTTGCCGGTCTCGACTCCTTGCTGCTGCTGCATTTGGCGGATGAGAATTCATCGTCTGTTTGTTGTTGAACGTAAAAATAACAAATCAACATTCACAAGTAGCAATAACTAACGACACACGTCCCAGGCAGCTCCATCCTCATACGACATCCAAATCACGTTTCCATCTACTCCGGCCAAGGACACACACAAACAAACAAACGCTAATGAAATGACTGGCTCAACTCTCTTTCTGTAGCTCTCTTTTATAAATATATCCCTGGATGAAACGCACAAAGTTGTTGTTTTCTTTTAGATAGATCGACTGTGGTAGTAGTAAAGTACCCCCCCCCCCCCTACTCGATGCGGAGGAAATGAAAAACTCTTAGCAAATTGAATAGATCCTTTCTTTTCGACAGTTCAGTCTCACTGTCAATATCAATAGCTCCTCCACTCCATCCTGGGGAAAAAGAAAAAAGTTTTCCGATGGTTTTTACTACCTACTTTCGACTAAAGTAGATGGGGTGCTCACCACTTTGCGATCCTGCCGAGGCCCACCCTTTTTCTTCCGTTTGATTCCTTTTCAAGTTTCTCTGTTTTGTTTGTTTTTCCCGAGTATTAGACCAATCGAGATGAAAGCTGAAAAAAAGGACCGATCCTTGTTTGGACTTAACCTGCCGCAACGGTTTTTCCTTCCCCCCGATAGCTCGAGACTTACCTACTTTAATTCGGGACGAAAAAGTTGGGCTCCTCCCACCAACAATCAAAGATCGTGAAAGTTCCAGCCTCAACAAAACGATCCTCAATTGTTTAGTTGTTGTAGTCCAACTTGAAATTTCAAAGAGCTCGGGTGGGGGGTTGGTTGGTTCTTTTCAAATGTCTCTCCTCCCACTTCCCTAATCGATTGAACCGGGTCGCCAAGCAAAAAAAGAACAAAAAAATTCGTGAAATGTATAAAAAAAAAACGGGCGGACAAGACGTCCGTTCGGCCCAGTTGGAATTGTTTGGCCAAGTTAAAAAATCCATTCGTCACTTTTTGCTTCTTTTCCCTTTTTCTATTTTCTTTCTTTTCTTTCTTGACTTTTCTGATAGTTATGACAGGGCGAGGGTGGGGGAAATGATGGAAGAACAAGATCCATTTTCTTTTTTTTTCCTTTTTCTTCCGCCAGGATATCCGTCGTCGTCCGTGAGAGAGAGGGGAGGTTAGATCTTTGCCGGGCCGGCGCACTCTAGTCCGATCAATCACCACCACCAGCGCGCGCGCCGCTTGTGTGTGTCTGTGTTGGTATATGTACTGTCGACCCTTTACCACGGCCACCACCGCACCGCCGATCCGGGCGGATGGCGAGAGATGCAGCAGCTCAGCTTCATTATCGACCCAAGACCCCCCCATCTCAGTTCTTGTCTGTTTTTCTTTGTTTTTGTGTTATTTTTTCTCTGTAGGGGGTGAAAGGTTTGGCAGCCATGACCGAGTGCTAACACTTCCGGGGCCGGCCGGAAGTCAAGAATATATCCTCCTCCTTTTGTTTTTGTTTTTTTGGCTGAAGAAGAAAACCACCATGACCAACCCTGCCTAAAAAGACCACAGATTAGGTCATCATCATCGCGTAAGAAACATTCCGGGTCATTGTACGTGTGTGAGGGAATTGTTTCTCTCTCTCCTTCTGCGTGTCACAAGAATATCAGAAAGAAATTGCTCAACTTAAAAGCTGCCTGGGCACATCACAAGAGCTTTTTACCAGCCGCCCACCTCAAAGTTTTTTTATCTTGGGGGAGGACGCCGTTTTCTCTCTCCCATGGCGATTTTGCTCTCACTATATGTACTTTGACGGGCGGAAACTCTCCACGGACGGATTTAACCAGCCCCTCACGTTGCCGCCCACTCGCAGTGGCCGTCGATTAAACGTGTGCGCACGTGAAGGCGGTTGAGCTGTTGAAAGTTTTGCGGCGAGTTGTAATATACCGTCGTGGCATTTCACCGTTCAACGGACGTGAAGTGAAAACTAATTTCAAATGAGGCTAACCTAAAAGTTTTCCATGGGCAGGATAAGGGGAAATATTAGATACTATAGTACCTCCATCTTGTTCGACGTCGTTGATGGCCGCCGTCTGCTCCGTGTAGCTGCCGTAGACCGGGTTGGCGTTCTCTGGCTTGCCAATGAGACGGGCCAGGACGTTCTCGGGAGCGTTCTTCTGCACCAAATCACTCACTTCTCCACCCAGCAGCTCGACGTTATTGGGGCGGAGGAGAATCACTCCTCGTCGGCACTCGACTGGCCCCTTGACGAGTATCTTGGTCCCGGGAATCAAGTCCAAGTGCAGGTGATTGATGGCCTTGTACTCTATGGCTTGAATGCTCTGACTGCCATCGGTGAGCTCCAATCGAAGCATCCTCCTAACTTTGGGCTCCCATTTGGAAGGAATTTTCTTGTCCGCTGACACCTCGCTGTTGTTGTCCAGACCCTGGGTGATTTTGGTGTGCTGGGAGTAGGCAGACTGGCCGATATTCAGGACAGACATCAGCTAGTTGTCGAAAGAAAGTTTGCATTAGGCTCACTTGAATGTGAATCGGGGAAAAGGTGAATACCTGAAGAACATAGTTCTCGTTCAAGTTGACCAGGGCTGACTTGCTCAAGTTGACTGGCAGCGACCTGAGTTTGATGGACTCAAAGTCCACCAGGAACCACTGCTGCGCCACAAATTCCAGCAGGGCGTTGAGATTGGTGTTGGAGTTTGAATTTCTGTAGAAGGCCACACAGCCATCGATCCATTCACGTGGGACCGTCATCGACGCGACACGACATTTGTTTTTCAAATGATCCTGCACCCTCTTTCGGGTATCATCCATGCTCATCGTTTTATGCAAAACAAGACCGCAGTCCACACACTTCTCACGCAAGACCTCGACAACAGCAATACAAAAAGGGGGAATATAAATAATAATTCCTCCGCGTGTCAAACCTCCTTCCGACTCGACAGTTTCAATATTATTATGCTTTATATATTTTTCCCAACACAATCCTTTCCAGTTAAAAAAAGGAAAAAACTTGTGTGTGTGAAAGGAACGTCGTCGAGTTGTTTACGTTTTGTTGTTGTGTGGCTGTTGCAGCAGCTGCAGACGGTTTTTGATGGATTTTTGAATAGACACGCCATAGAGCCATCTAGCGGAATGTCATAATAAATAATGATTTTTCCGCTAACAAAATCCCTTTTTAGTGTTCGCCTCGATTTTATTTCTTTTTGGGGGGGTCGATTCAAGTGTTGTGTGAAAGAAAATAAAATAAAATACAACCGCAAAGAATATACATGGCCTCCAGCGTTCCCTCGAGTGTCGCTATCTTTATATAAATATAACAAGAGTCTCAGAAAAATCTCTCTGGCGTGTCGTGAACACGAAAAGGTTGGCGATGGACTTTTTACACACTACAGCGATGCTCCTAGACTAAAGCAAGGGGCGTATATTAGCATAGAAATTATCTCGTTATACCTCAACACCCATACAAACACTATAAAGGCGTCAAATTTATCAAGTTGTTATAAGGAGGAGCCCTTTTCCCTTTCAAAACGGGCTCTCATAACAACAACAACAACAACAACACATTACCATAAGGCGGCGGTCTTTTGAATTTATTTTGTTCTCTCTCTCAACCCGCCCCGACATGATTTTATGCAATTCCCCACCACCACCACCAAGTTCTTGTTATAAATATTTATATGATGGGAATTCTCTGTGGAGTCGGTCGTCTGCTACGTGATTGGCCTTGATAAATGTATGAATCGCACCGAGCCGTGAAAGGAAGAGAAAGGGGGTTGTAATGTGCCCTGACATAAAATTGGCAACGCAGCCCACCCACCGTATAGCGCGAAACAAACGACTTCAAAATGGCGGCTCCCTGCCAAAACAAGAACAAACAAAAAACAACCGGCTCCTAACGGAAAGAAAAGGAAATGAGAGAAAATCTCGAGGGGAAATCAATACGCCAGAGAAGATACGAGGACGATGCAAATGGAATTGTCAGGCAGAGCGAAAAGAAAAGAGAGAGGGAACAGCACACAGAAAAACTGTTATTTCAGCTCCTAACACGAGGGGGAAGAAAATAACAGAGTCTAGCCTACGGCGATAAGACTTGGCGACGTGTAAAATCGTCAGGAGCGAAAGAAAGAATAGAGAAAAAAAGGAGGGAGGAAAGAGGGTCGTTCATCATTTGAGAGTCTTTACACACTTGGTGTGTGTGTGGCTCCTTCTCAGCTTCACAATCATGTGATATGATGGCGTCAAAAGGGGAAATGATCAAACGATTTATTGTTTTATAGATATCGTCAACAGATAAAAAGCTCCTTCTTCTCTATAGATCTATATACCGAAAATAAATTCCACACTATAGCCTACTGCTGGGCTGTAAAAGTAGGAGAAAATCGCCCAGCCTGTATACGACATTACTACATAAATTATAGATATATAGGAGCCCGTAGGAGCCTATACTACTATATACATAACCGGGGCTCCTGACGCTGTTCCGCCATACATAGAACAGCAGCACAAAGAGAGCTAACGCAGCACAGTAGAGAATGTATATGATGGAACGAATCTTATTAAGAAGAAGTGGGAGTAAAATAAGTTTGCTGGTTATGTATAGAAACGAAACACACAGCTCCTGAATATATACACCGAAAAACGATATAGGAGCCCTGTGTGTGTGTGTCTAACATAGGCCAATCTATATTGATTTAACGCTAGCTATCCTACTACTGCTGTGTGCTGCTGGGTGTCCCGGTTATTTAGTGATTAGTGTCGGCTTTGCTCTGTGATTAGCGAGTAGGGTCTAAAAGAGAAAAAGCAAAGTGAAGATTGGCAGCTAGTAGCCTATATATCGTCGTCCCTTTATTTTCCCATATTACAACACGCTCCATTTCCTTATACCCCCCTCCCCGATATAGCATGGAGCCCGGCACTTTATAGGAGCATGTAAACTCCAAAGTGTTGTAGTGTGATAGCCGGCCCTGCTGGCCGAGAAAAAGAAAAAGTTAGACGAGAAGGAGCAGCCGGCTATACTATCACAGACGAAACAAAAATGTACATATATATTCACGGCAAACAAACAGGAGCACACAATGGAGAACTTTTCGGGTAAAGTTGCAGCTGCTGCCGCTCCTGCTATTATAGTATAGCTAGCTCCTGCTGCTAGAGACAAGACAAAAGACAGCATGACGTTTGTCTCGGCGTTGATATCTAGACTATATTGAGAGAGAGAGTCTATATGTTTCTCTTCTGCTCCTATATAAGGAAAGTTTCGCCGGCGGGGCGAGACTCAACATCATCCAGCAACTTTAGCATCGACGGTTAATGAGCACCAGCAGTTATATATAGTATAGCACATCATCAAAATGCTCACACATATCTTTGACGCAATATAGACTGCAGCGTTCGTTCCGTCCCCTGCTGGTCAAATTACCAAGTTCGCCATCTAAATACTACGTATACGAATTATACCAGTTCTAGAAATATATAGGAGCTTATCTGCTCAATTATAACGTCCATAACAGTATCAAGTTTCTTCTTAGGAGCCATCTGCTGTTCAACGCTGTACAAGAGTCTGATTATCAGGACATGTACATTAATAATCTAAATATTATATGCTTGCGTCAGAGAGATGTGCCAAGCTGCGTGAATCATCTTCGATTTCACACCCCGCGCTCATATATAGAGTGTGTCTAGACCGCTCCTCTCACTATCTATAGCTGTGGTTCTTTTTCGTCATCATCTATACACATGTACAGCATATGGTGATGAGCTTATTCCGCTCCAGTCAGTCAGGAGTCAGTCAGGAGCCGGGTGGAGCTTTGATCAGAGTTTTTATATGCATGAAAAGAGACGAGTGATGGCGAAGAGAGGGGAGAACGAACCCGCGACTCTTGTATATTGAAACGACACACATCCACACAGCACACACAACAGCGTCACACATACCTCAAAGTTATGTGTAGCTATAGCTCATGTTCTCTCGCTCTCTATATATTCATATATTCCACATGTCGTCGCAGCACAGCACATGCAGCGTCGGTGATGGCGCGCTGCCCACTCATTTCACATTGTTTTCATATTTGTGTATAGACTGTGATGCACAGCAGCGAAATATAAGAAGAATATATATATATTGGACTCTGCTGCGCTGAATCCGGCTGAATCCACCATCGTCCCATTCAACTTTGTTGAATGCACGAATAAACTCTGATTATGGATGTAGAATTGTAGATATGTGATGTTATAGGCCTTATATAATAGCCTATAATACATGCTGCTGCGCTTGTGTATGGCCATATAGACGTTTGCTGCTGCTACTTGGACTGTGTGCTCCATCGATCATCGGCTCTTTTGCTTTTTGGCTATATATATATTATACATGTATATACAAAGGAAAAAGGGCCGGGCCAGCGCAAAATGCAAGTCTATATAGGATATAGCATCAGCTAAAGCTCTCTCGGCGGGCCAGAGCGTTTCAATCAGCCCGCGCGCGCCGTTTTGAACATCTTGCACGCTATATGGCTGTGGCTAAAACTCTTTGTGTCTCACGACCGTCCGCTATATTATAATCCTGTTATACTATAGCCAGCAGCAGCCAGCTGCCTAGTTGAAACGTAATTCATAAAGGCGGAATATATATGTAGGAAATAAGCATAGAGGACAAAAGAAAAAGTCCCACTCTGTGTGTGTGTGTGGGTGGCCGTCATCAAGCACATATATATAAAAGCACACGCAAAATCGCCATAAAATTCAATCAAAAACCCACCAGCAGCAGCGGAACAAGCTCAGAACAAAGCAAACCAAAAGGGACGTAGGCTTTAATATACCTCTCCGCTTTTTGATTTGGCTAGATGCATTATTAAAATATGTATATACAAGGTGCTATGCTGCATGCATATATAATTTGAGACTTCCGGGCTTGATGTGCTGCTGTGCTGTAGGCCTATAATAATACTGTGATGAACGATCCATCTCAATTGCGTATCGTTGCATTTTTCCCGCATATAGAAAAACTTGTAACCCCCGGTGCACACTGATATTATTACATCGTAGTATTACGTAATAACTTGAACCGAAAAAGCCGACAAAATAATAATCGCTTTTCTTATAATAAGGAAATCGATAATAGTTATTACACCACCAGCCTGTGCTAGTCCTTTGCTGCTGGATTTTATATATTATATGTTTTCAAGGGGAGGTTGCTGCTACTGGCTGATGCTGGAAAGCAATTCCCTGTCGTCAGCGATGTGTATAGGACAGTATAAACCAGATGGTACTGATGTCGACCTCTCTTTTATATATATATATATCTTTCCAACAACAAAAAAGGGAGAGAGATAGAGATAGACAAATAACGGATGAACGTTTCCTATATATCGGATGGTCTATTTTCTAAAGGCAGCAATATATATCGGCGCGTCTGTGAATCCATAGGGCCGCGGCCGAGAGAGATGCTGTATAGTATTATACTACTATCTCCAGCAGCATCCACTATAAAAGTAAAATGTTTTCCTCTATTTCTTTGGCTATTCTGCTGATGCTGTTCGGCCGTCGTATCAATAAAGGTTATACAGCTATGGTTTATAGTGTTTTGCAGGAATCAAATGCCTCCACCGACGGCAGTGTCGAATGATGGGGTGACGTCAATGCAGCATAGAATATAGAAATGGGATCTATATACTATGTGTGTTACACGCTGCGCATCTCAGCAGGGATTCAGCATAGACATATAGAATACAAGAGAGAGTGAGAGTATAGAGCCAATCTGGAAAGGAGAGCGATGGGAACGGAATAATATTGCGAGTCTATACAAAACAAATTGTCCTTTATTAATATCATGGATTAAAAGAGTACTACATATCTTTCTTGTGTTCTGTGGCCTTTTTGACTTGTTTCAGCCGAATCACGTTCGTTTCTGACGCCATTTTGGAATGACATTTATACCTATGCGACAGATATATATAGAGAATCCCCGAGCTATATTATATAATATAGTGAATCGCTTCATTAGCCCGTGCTGGCTCATACATCCGCAATAGTCTTTTTATATCTATCAATCTCTTGATCTCTCTCTCTCTCTTTTCCTTTTTGCGTTATGCTGGTGAATCCCGTTTCTAGGAAAAGCAATGATGAAGAGCGTATAACAACATCAACCATTCATACATTTGTACATCAAACCTCGCATAGAATTTGAAGCTGATGTATTCCACTCGGCAAATAATAACATTTACGGAATTCCAGCACAAGCGGTCGTCGTCTAAATATGTCTATAGGCCTACACATCAAACGCGTACATACAACATTTGATGCAATTTCACAGCAGTTTGCATTATATAGGCCTATTCTTTGTATTCTAGCTTAAACTAACTTTGAGCTGCGGAATACATCTTGTGTAATATCTTCTTTTCTTTTGATTCAACAAAATTGTTAAGCGCACACATCCGACGAGTCGATCCTTGGTCGATCCTCTTGAGAGACGGGCTGGTCGGTTGTTCAAAGAACGCATCAGCATCCTGAATCAGGAGCACGAAATGGTTTTTCCTTCTTTTCTCTGTTGGCATGTTTCGAACCAGCAGCAGCAGCAGTGCAACACCCATATATATAGCTAGCTGTGCTGCTGCCCAGCCATTGCGCCCGTCCTATAATCCCATCAAGGGACCAAAGAGAGTTTAGATTCGGACCCCGCAAGTAGAAGAAGAAGAAGAAAGTTTACCCCGTGGATGAACATTGAGAGAGGACTCTCTAAGATGGTTTTTGATAGTAAAACAAAACAAAAGAACCCCAAAAGTTGGTTATTTTGGGGGGGTCTTATCCGTTTTAGCCTTGTGGAGGAGGACGACGGTCTATATAAAAACCTCCAAGACCTTATATAAATGTATTTCCGTCTAGTCGAATTCAATTCCACTCAATTTAACCGCGCTTAGAGAATAAATATACCCGGGGGAATGTTTTCCGCTTGTAAGGACCGCCGACGATCCCTGAGACTGGGCTGTCCCACCTCATTTCCGAAATGGAAAGTAATTCAATTTCCATTTTATTCTATTCTAGCTCGGCTAAAGTTCTTTTTTCTTTATTTCTTTTTCGGCTCATTCGATCGCCATCTAGCGAAGGCAGGCAAACATACAAAAGGGAAATGGATATAACTCACGCATTGCGGCCATTATATTTCGGGACTGTGGTATATAGCGCAATAATTAGCGTGCATAACTGAGGGCTCCTCTCTAGCCTCCCGCTGATGCTCTCGAGCTTCTTTCCAGCTCCGAGAGATAATTTATATTAGCGCGCCAGAGAAAAAACGGGCTCCTCCCGCCGACTATAGTACATAATCGCAATGTAATGCAGATGTATGTATATTGCTTCATTTCTATAGTCCCAGCTAGCTCAGACGATTACGCTATAGGATCAAATGTCAAAAGGCGCGGGGCAAGGCCACCAGCAATGCCATTAAGAAAGAACCATATAACACAGCACTAATGACGTCGTGCATATACATGTGCACAGGATATAGAATACTTGTATTTCTTTTTTTATTCGGCTCCTGCCAATGCTCGCCTTTTTTAAGTGCTGCCAGCCCATTGGCCCGACGTCGAAAGGATATAGGGTTCTTTTATGCAAGTGTCAAGTGGTACTCTACTTGCTAGAGATGTTGTATACTTTAATAACTACTTTTCTTCGAAATGGTTCCTGCTTTTATGTAGTGGCATACATATATATACAAAACACATTTGTACAGCTGGAAATTAATCTATTCGCATTCGCGCGAGTGTCAAGATGAAAAGGCTGCTGCTGCCCTTTGTGTAACAGCTGTAACATTATAACCCCATTTTGGGTGAGCATGAAATAAGTGCGGTTCGTGGAATAAACGACAAGCATGGTCGGCAGCACTTAATGCGATTTACCGATGTAATTAAGTTGATGGTGATACAATATTGAGATGGCTGGACCATTTCGAGAGAGTAGGATAGTTTTTTTATTGCATCGCTGCACCTGGTTTGTTTTCTCAAGCTATTAAATTAAGTAAAACATTACAATATTACATTTTATTTGAATAACCCGGGAAAGAAAATGAGAAAAATGAGAAATCGATTTTAGCTGTCAATTACTTTCAGTGCGTAGCGCTATGACGGAATCGCAGTAGTAAAAAGGTTCATAAGTATCGTACTTTAGTAACTTGTATCGATAGTATATTTGCCATTGGAACAGTGTATCACTAGTAAAAGGTGTCTCAAATAATAATGTTCAGTAGAAATTGAAATAATTCTTAAAAACTGAACAAATATCTTTGAAACAAATGGCCATTAGTAAATTATTTCATAAGGTGGTGCATCTCAGAATGACGGAATCGCACTAGTAAAGGTTGTCATTAATAAAAGCTTTTTTTTTCTCTCATTAATATACAGTGTTGGAAGTAAAGTGTTTCATAAATAAAAGATATCACTGATATTTTGATTATTTAGTAACGGTAAACTATACCCGTAAATAACTAGCTCTTTAAGTAAAATGCTTCATAATAACGTCAAAGGTGCGTATCACTGTGACGGAATCGCACTAGTAAAAAGTTTCATCAGTATCGTACTTTACAAATCTGTATCAATAGTATATTAGACATTCGTAACAATGTATCAGTAGTAAAACGTTTTTCAAATAATAATGTTCAGTAGAAACTGAAATAATTCTGAAAAACTTTACATTTGTCTCAGAGACAAATGGTCATAAGTAAATTGTTTCATAATTATATTTATTTTTTATTTTCATGTCTAAAAAAGAAATGTGAGTATGTGAGGTGACACCGTGACAGTAGTAAAATGCTCCAATAGTATTTAGCAACATTACGACAACGTCGCATGAGTAACCGTGTTGTTAAATAGCAGCTGCGGGCCTGCGGCGCAGGTTCAGACGACAAAAAGGCGTCGACGGCACGTAGGCACAAATCGAGGCGTCGTAGTGTAATTACGACGCATTTTTTGTGTCAAAAGTAAGCATACTTTAGTAAATTGCTCTTTTTTTTGCAAAAAAAAATAAAATTATGTATCTTGAACATCCAGGTTTGGAGTTCTTTGGAGTTTGGTGGCCAATTTATGTGGAGTAAAATTTGGTCCATGCAGAAAGAAAGATTGTCAGCCTTTCAGAGAGCAATTCAAAATGGAAGACCCATTGAATAACTCTCTATACATCAGGTAATTTCATGCACATATTTATTGTTAACTGCATTTATTTTAACTGTGTGTGTTTGTTTATCATGCATGCAAAGTTGCAATCAGAGAATTTGAATGCAAGGTTTGGCAGTATTTAAAAAAAAACCATGTTAGTAGCAATATGAAATAATATAATGACTTTTGATACCAGGATCGGCTTTTGAATTCATTGGCAGCCTTGACGACTTTATGCATTTTCCTTGCCATAAGTTCTGGTGTGTGTGAATCAGCATCTTTGGTCGCCTGTGGAGATTTGAGAGAGATGGAACTTTTCCTTTTCTTTATGCTAGAGGCTGATAACCAAGAAATTTTTGACATGGTTCTCCGCCTCACTGCTTATCATTATCCTGAAAATATCGTCTTGCCACAAGGTATTCAAGCGTGTAATCTTATCTTAATTTGTCACAAGCTAATTTTTTTTACTTTAGGATATACTCCTCCAAATCTGGCAGTTAGCAAACTTTACTGGAAGGCTTGGTTGATGCTATTGATGCTGATTGCTCATAATCCTGGCAGTCTTGGGTCTGAGGCATGGAATTCATTCCCTCCTATACTCCGAGCATTGATGGAGATGTGTATCACAAATGATTTCACTACTTCTTCTGGTACCACAGACCAGACAGAGTTGCAGGTGGCTGCAATTGAAAAGCAAACCATCTTGGAATTCGAAACAGATCTAGGAGCCGCCTCTACAAAAACTGTTATTACCGAGAACAATTCTTTGCTGCTTAGTCAAGTATTTAAAGCGCTCTTAACTTTTGATTTTCTTGCAAATCATTGTAATATTTTACTTTAGTTGACATCACTTGATCCACGAGGATCTACGCGACAACCTCCTCCGGCTGTTATTGAGCAGCTTCGAACTTTGAACGCAACACTTCGACTGGGTCACCTACTTTGTAGAAGTCGCCAACCGAACTTTTTATTGTAAATTCTGCATAGGTATGTGAAATAGTATGACTTTAAATAGCGAAATTCTAATCTAATTTTCTTCAATGCAAATTCTTTTTATGTAGGCAAGGAGCTGCGCAAACGAAGCCATGGCTGGCTGATTTGGTCGAGTCCAATGAAGGTGCTTGGAACGTTCTGCCTGTTCAATGTCTTTGTGAGTTTTTGCTTCACGAAGCAGCTGATGGTCTGCCTGTTAATGATCTAATGAACGATTGTAAGCAACAGCTTGGCAAACGCAAGGAACGTCGTCACAAACACCAACAGTTGGTCCAGCATCTAAGACTTTTGTTGACTGATCCCAATCAACTACCCGAAGCATGCCGTGAAGTCCTAGACTATTTGATGAGACGATTGAGTGCTCAGAAAGCTCTCGCCCGTCACCAAGCCCTCACGGTAAGAGTTTATTTTCATAATCAACGAGTTTGCTTAAATAATTATACGGCTCCATGATTATACATTACGTTTGCATAGGCATTTAGTGTGGTCTTGGCAGTAAAAGACGATGATATTACCATGAGTGATGGTGCATGCTCCGAAGGAACAGGAGACGATTCCCAGTTCTCTTGGCTTGTTCATCAGTTACCTACCATCCCACATTTCGAAGCCGTACGCCCTGCCGTGATTGCTGCTCTACGGGCCGCCTTTCTAATTGAAACACAACCACTAGCCATGTGTATGCGTCATCGTAAACATCCGATTCCGATATTTCCTTATTTTTCATAATTTTTCCGTGCTTTCCCCTTTTTTCCCCATTTTTATCAAAAATTTTCCAATATTTCCTAATTTTCTTGGAGCAGGACGCAAGTCCTGACTAGTGACGTTTTTTTAATACATAGCCATCTAGCGCTCAGCTTGACATACATGATTTTGTAGTTAGTAGCATGGTTTTTTCGTTTTCATTTTGCTTATATGGATCAATCTCCAGCAGAAAATGTACTTGTAAAGTAACTTGATGACTTATTATTGAAATATCGTTTTATCGCCGGCGCAACTCTCCGTAACGACCAAGAAGTGAGCGTGGCCATCAACTAACTTTATTGACCAACCGAACCGCATAATTTAAATTTCTGATAGGTCAACTTTCGTCCAATAAAAAATATTATAAAGCCAAAATGTTTTCAAAGAATCTTTTTATTATTGTTGTTCAGAACGATAGGTGCGAATTTTAATTGTCAGGCCTGCAAAATTTGAGTTCATCCTTTCCATTTAATAATAATCATTTCAGGCCTATACACGCGCATCACTCAAATAATTCACAATCAATATTATACCTAAAATTATGTACACTTACACACACGGTATATAATTCTGGATTGACGTTGGACAATTTTTTCCAAATTAAAAAAAATCACGAACTTATCTTTTTGAGTCACGATATTATTTTCCCTTTTTAAATCTTTTTAGACGGCAGTGATCCTTCTGAGCGAGCCGTCGTAATTGGTACCGGAAGAATGACTGCGCGAATGCCTGGGATGAAAAATAACGGCATCATCTTCATCGTCGTCGTCGTCCAAGTGATCCCTGCTGCGACGATGCTGATGGCTGCTGCTGCTCATGTCCGTCCGAGCCGGGAATTCCTCGTCTCCGGGAGTCGTCATGGCAACCCTGCAGAGCGTGCTGGTGGTCACGTCACGCGGGAGAGTGTTGCAGACGTAGGGTGGCATCTGTTGGCTGCAATTAGCTCAGGGCACCGTCACGTGACCGGCCCCGTGACACTAGTAGCAAATTGTCGTCTGCTGCTGTTGTAGCAACGCGTTATTACCTCCCGACGATCCGGTCATGACTTTGTAGTTGCTGTTCTCCGAGTCGGTGCTGAACTGGCGAAGATCGTGGACCAGCATCCGGCTGAAGGCCGTTATGTCCGGCATGTCACGCTCTTGACTTTGCTGCTTCTGGTAATTGTGGTGGCGCCGGATGGCCGACAGCGGCGGAGCGGCACCAGTTGCCGGACTGTGAACGGTCACGTAAGACGAACGTTCCGTTGCAAGAAGCTGCTGCTGGTAATGGACGGGGCAATCTCTCGGGTATCCGGACGTAACAGCCGGCGGCGGAGTCGGAATGGAAACGGATTCGTCATCGATGGAAGCCACTCCGCCGCCGATGGAAGAGCAAGGGCACGGGATTTTCACGAAACCGTTGCACTGATTCGTCGGCTGGAATAAGGATTCGCTGGGATGATGATGGGGAAGGCAAGCTGGCGTTAGGGGGTTGGTCATGGGGTGGTGGTGGTGGTGATGGTTCATCTGTGACGGCGGGGGAGGCGGAGGAACAATGGCCAGAAGGTGGGGCAGATATAAATGATGGATATAAATTCCAACAATTATTCGACGTCTGTCTTAATTTTCAAAACAAAGATCTAGGATCCGTCTTACCAGTCAAGCCGAGCAAAAGGCAACCCTTTTCAGAATTAAGGATTACTGTTCGGTGGGTGTTCCCTGACGGTGACGGATCATTTATCGGAATACACAAAATGTAGCCTGCTGTTGTAGATCATCTCTCTTCGGGATTCACGAATATATATATAGACCCACTACGGACAACTGAAGCCGGCCAAAGTTTGCTACTGACCTTCTGGTCTTGATGGATAGCCTTCAGGAGTTTAATGAACTATATAGATCGACTTTTTGCGCTTTTATACGTATAAAAGGATTTCCTGTTATCGAGTATGGGAGGAACTAAATCTTTGTTTTAAATTTCCACCACGCACTGATTTAAAATTTATGATTTTATGATAAAAAAAATAGTAATTGAAAATTGAATTGTATGAATACGTTTTTCACATGAGTTATACGTAACAGTGGGATTACATCATTAAAATGGCGTTCTATTTCAATGATCTGACCTTCGTTGGAAATTTTGAACAGACTAATACGAACATTTTGCCGAATTAGCTTTTTTAAAGACGGAACTAATGATAAGTCCCAAGCTCCATCAACCACTTTCACGTCCCCATCGGAAAGTCAAAATTTTTTTTATTCTGACTGATTTTTTCTAATGATTCAGTGGACTCGGCTCCATACATCACACTCAGCGTGATCGCCATCCACAGCCTATCAAAGGGGGGTTTCAGATGGGCCGCTGTGATCGACTGGAAAGATCGGGAGAATATTTAGGAATTACCTTATCCTTGACCATTCGCCATAGCCGCGGCCTATACATTCGGCCACCAACCCAACATGTGAAATTGCATGAAGGTCTTGATGGAAACCCAGGCGTTGCTGGTGCGGCTTTGACCTTTACGGCGAAAGCGGATGTTGACCCCAAAACGATCATCACTGATCAAAGTATTTCTATATGCAGTATAAGGATCGAGCATTCCGTTTCAAGGTGAAGTTTAAATTTCAAAGCTTTCATCGCCCACGTATGAGGTGTACTGATCTATAGGCCTATACAGCGGTCCTATCTGCCAGAAGGTGGGGCTGCCGTGTAACCCAAATCGACTGGCGTCTACACTAGAGCTAAAGTCATTTTCCGGTGCATTTCCTTTTTGGCAATTCGATTTCGGTGCCAATAAATGAACAGGAAAAATGGCAGAAGTACCGGCTACCTGTTTTATCCCAAATAAATATAAGGTATAATTTAAAATCAATTTAAATGTATAAAATGATGGTTGTGAAAATACCTCGCCAGCTAAGAAACCGTAAGAAACCGATGACTACCAAATAGAAACTGTAGCCTAGGCGTAGGTGAATATTGGCGGTTATAATGATGAGCTGGGCCTTAATTTACTTTTACTTCCGATTTCAGCCGTGAAAACCGAGACGTAAACAACCAGACCGAGTAAAAGTAACCATCCTGAATAAAAAATTTAAAAACAAAAATACACTTGATCAAAATTTTAAAAATAATTCCAATCGAAATAAAATACCGGAAAGGATAAAAGTGACGCCGGATAGAAAAGTGCAATAGCGTCTCCTGGGTGCAAAGTGGCCGAGGAAACAGGAAATCTCTCCGACGACCAACAGAGCGGTGGCCATGAAAAAGAACGGAGCCGACCTCAAGACCGCATCTGTTGGAATCAAAATAAATAAACATTAATGTATCCAATGTTAGGAGCCCGGAATAATAATGAAACTTCTCTTACAAGGGATTGAGAGTGTCGAGTCATTGGGATCGGGACTGTACTCTTCCGTTGGGAAATAATCGATGTTGAAACAGTAGCGTTCCGTCTCTCCAGCTGAAAGAAATTCCCACGTCATTTGATTTCTATTTGATGGTCTTTAAAAATCATTTAAGCGAAATGTACGACTGGTGTAGCAAAGAGTCCAGAGTCCGCTGACTGTGAATTTGGAGAGGTACTCGAGTTCGGGATCTCCGGTTCGGTTGAATTTCGGGTTGGACATTTTCTCTTCGCTGTAGAGAAATGGCCGGTGACGAGTCCGATGGCGACGGTGACGAACGCCATGGAGGCCGACAGCGGAGTGAGCAGCCGGAGTAGGCGGATTACCGCATCCAAATCGACAGCGATATATGTTAAAGTCAAATATCTTCTAATTCCATATTGCTAATAATAAATTTTGCTGTAACTTAAGCCTTAAGCTTTAAAAAAGTGCGACGCGGGGTGGCGACTGATGTTTGATTGATATCTATACTAAACAAGTAAAAGTATCACGGTAATTTAAGCGATAAACGAAGCGCGAAGGGGGGGGGGGGGAGGGCGGGGGTTGGCAGGCAGCGGGCAGCCAGACACGCACAGTACTAGCTATTTGAAGAAAACAAATTTAAATTCTGCCGCTAAGCTGCAACGCTGCCGAATTTCAGAAAATTGTACCGAATTCTACCATACACTAAGAGTCATCTAGCGTGTAAAATTGCAAACAAATTGAATATACTTGTGGAACAGAATACTTATGATACAGTTTTTTATTGTGAAAAATTTGAATATTCATGTACTACAAAGTATCTTTGCAACGAAGTTCTAATGAGACATATATTTAAGATACGCTTTCTTTATACTACACATATATAACTTTATGTTCTTATGTTCAAATTTTACTTATAGAGCTAGTTATTTACGAGCATAGTTTAGAGTTACTAAATAATCAAAATATCAGTGGTATTTTTTATTTATAGAACACTTTACTTCCAACACTGTATATTAATGAGAGAAAAAAAAAGCTGTTATTAATGGCAACCTTTACTAGTGCGATTCCGTCACTCTGAGATGCACCACCTTATGAAATAATTTACTAATGGCCCTTTGTTTCAAAGATATTAGTTAAGTTTTTAAGAATTATTTCAGTTTCTACTGAACATTATTATTTGAGACACCTTTTACTAGTGATACACTGTTGTGAATGGCAAATATACTATCGATACAAGTTACTAAAGTACGATACTTATGAACCTTTTTACTTGTGCGATTCCGTCATAGCGCTACGCACCCTTTACGTTATTATGAAACATTTTACTTAAAGAGCTAGTTATTTACGAGTATAGTTTAGAGTTACTAAAAAATCAAAATATCAGTGATACTTTTTATTTATGAAACACTTTACTTTCAACTCTATATATTTATGAGCAAAAAAAAAAAAGCTGTTATTTATGGCCACCTTTACTAGTGCGATTCCGTCACTGTGAGACGCACCGATTACTTTCAATATATCGATATATCAACATTTATTTTTGATTGTTAAAAAAAAATAAATTATTTAGTCAATCTGGCAACTCAGTCCCGGCTTCTGACGCTTCCCCAGCCAAAAGCAGAGAAAAAGAAAAAAAGGCTCTTTACGTGTGAAACTTTTACGAATTTCGTGCGCTCGCTGAATCCTTCGACATCCAATCTTGTATTGAAATTATTGTCAATTTAAATAGCTGAACAACTTTGCAAGGGACTTTTGCGCTGTGTGATTTTTTTTTATACAACTTACTAGACAGAAAATGGCCGCACCGCCGGTAAGTTACCAAACCTTTCAAAAAGGGTTGATACCGCCTGAAAATGTCCTTAAAAATCATGACATTAATGTCTCTGTTTTCTAATTGAATGGGAATTTTAGACTAAAATTTTCGTTGGACGTTTGCCTCTCGATGCGAAGCAAGAAGACCTACGCGCCTTGTTTGAGAAGTATGGCGTCATTACAGAATGTGACGTCCTTAACCGTTTTGGCTTTGTGCACATGAAATCCGAAGAAATGGCTAAACGAGCTATCGCTGCGTTGCATAACTCTGAATTTATGGGCTCTCGCATCACTGTTGAGGTAATGTTTCCACTGTTGATGTCAAGTTACTTCATCGAAAATGTAGACTAATGATATTGCATTTCGTTTCAGCCCTCAACTGGAAAGAAAGGAGCTGGAGGAGGAGGTGGTGGTGGTGGAGGAGGAGGCAGAGGTGGACGGTCACCAGGTGGTGGTCGTGGAGGTGGCCCTGTTGGACGCAATGGAGGTTTTGGTGGTGGCAGGCCTTCACCTTATGACCGTCCAAGAGGTCTAGGAGATCGATATGGCCCTCCAGGTGGTCTACCTCCTTCAAATGGTGGAGGCAATCATACAGAACGTCTTGGTTGCAAATTTCAAAATTTAACAAGAAATGTCTCTTCCAGGTTACTATGAGGACTTTGACATGTACGGTCGACGTGGACCAGCTCCTGTTTCCCGCGATCCTTACGGCCCACCGTCATACGAGCGACGTGGTTACGAGCCAGCTTATGGAGACCGTTACGGTGGCGGTGATCGGGATCGTCGCCCAATGCCTCCAATGGGCGGTTCACCATACGACAGGCGCCCACCACCCTCAGCCGATTACCCGCCATCACGTGCCGGACCTGAATACCGCAGAAGGACTCCACCTCCAGGCCCAATGGGTGACACCTAGTAAGCTACCTTTGCCTGAAACCGCAGCGGAAAGAATTCGGCATTTCGTGGTTTTAATTTCATTTCCTTGTGCAACTTTTCAGTGGTCGATTTGATCGTGACGTGTACGAAGCGGTGCCATCTGACCCATACGGCTCTAGACGGTAAGCTATCTCTAGCCTTCTATCGTTGTCGTCCAGTCGTTGCTCTCACCAATAGGACCTTATTCGACGCAAATAAAGTAGCATTCTAAAAAGTGTGTGGTGGTCTAGGCCAAGTGAACGCGGTGAAAGACCGGGGAAATTTTTTGGCTTTTGATTTTCTTTCGATTCATTGCTGACCGTTTCGCGGTCCACTTTGCGTAGATCCGACACAAATTCAGCCCCTCCATGGCTGTCGTAGTTTCTTTTCATTTTTTTTCTCATAAGTAAACCAAAATTTTCATTTTGAAATATTTTGTTCAATTTGCTGTATATTCCGACCGTCCAAATTCGTGACACTTGTCTCTATGCTCTCTCTACCGTTGTACCAACAGCTATCCGGGCGCCGCCCCACTCGGAGATCGAGACCTGCCTCCCCGCCGTTATTAAGACACACACACAAAAAGAAAAGCGAAAACTAAAAGAATCGGAAGTATGTGCGCGCAGCGTCGTCCTTGTGGGAAGTAATTATAAAAGACAACCAAATTAAAAAGGAAAAAAAAAATTATCAAGTTTCAAAACAATAATTCACCGATTCGTGTTCTCATATCGTCGTCGCCCTTCTCGTGCGTTCTGAATATTAATTTGATGACAATAAAGAAAATGTGTGACGCAACTGGAAAAAAAAAAATTGAAAGGCGATGAGACTTTTTCACCTCAACACATCCGGTCTCTCTCCCTCTCTCTTAAAAAAACAAAACAAAATGTCCACCTCTTCCTTGGCTTTTGCAGCGCGGCCGTTTGAAAGGCGATGGAGAAGTGAGCGTCGCGTGCCCGAGAGTCTAAAGCGAAAAGAAGTTTCACACACGGAGAGAGAAAGGACTCAAAATTGTTTATTTCTCCTTTTTTTTTTCTTCTTACAACTGTCTCTCAATCATCGATCGAAGTAGTTGTTTAGTACTTGTCACTTGTTTGTATCCTCATTTCCGTTCAACGTTATTATCATCGTCCCCCTCTCCTACACACCCCACAGTCGTTCTTCCGGATGGATCAGAATTTTCCGTCATTTGGTCATTTCAAATTTACGCGGTTAGTTTGAAATTTAAACTTCTCAAAATAATTTTTGGAAAGAAAATTACTGAATCCTATCCCACCCACCCAAGACATTCTTGCCCCCCGATGACGTCATCTGCATTATATATCGTTTTTTTTTTGTCTCCATCGCACCTTTATTCGTTTTTTTTTTTGCAACTTCTTACATGATTTTAAACAAATTTGAGAATCGTTTTTCTCTTTGCAATCTGCTCCAAACCACCTCCCGCCCTCAACCCCCCCGATCATACGGTGCGATTTGATTCGAAATATTTTGTAAGACCGTTGTTTCTTTTGGCTGAAAAGCGACACGTCATGAAAAACAAGACAAAGAATACACGACCATTTTGTGGATGCTCAACCCAAACAAGAAATCGAAACGTTTTCGTCGTCGGGCCTTTCAGGTGCGACGAACTCGGGTGTTTTTCTTCATTCAATTCAAACCAAATTATCGCATCTTTTTAGGCAAGGCCACACACAAACGAAATTGTGTGTGTGTAGAGCAATCGAACCGAATTGATTCGCCGGCAATCAAATGCGCTCTTCCGACCGTCTGCGAAAAAGAAAATCGTGGATCCGCCAACCGAGTTCGTTTCTTCCGTGTAGACATTTTTCAAAAGCGCGTGTTTGTGCGTGTGTGACGGGACGATTGCTTAAAAATAGATCAGGTAAGAGATTCGGGTTATTTCGGAGAAGAGAAATCGGCGTCGGACCCCATTTTTGGAAATGAATTAATCAATTCGATTCGTGTTCAACATTTGTAAACTTTTTTCAACATTTGCATTTTGGAATCACTTGACTCGTTCAAATAATTTAAAAACAATTTAATTGTCATTTTCCCGCCCTTTCGATTTGGCATGCCATGTTGCCATTTCCCCCTATCTACCCCCTAGTCGAGAGAGAAATGAGAGACGCTTGCGCATGTCCTTGGGAGAGTAAGGCGAAATCGACAAAATCTATTTGCTCTGCGTCTCGTCCCATGGCTCGACATGTCTCGATTTGGCCACTCCCATCTCTCCTCCATTCTCGTTTTGACCACACCCACTTTGGCTCCCCCATTCACCAAAACGAGTAAAAGCTGCTTCTGTGCTCCTACTACTCATTCTGATGCTCTGTTCTCTCTCTTGTGTGTGTGTGTGTTTGTCTCGTGTAATTTTACTCGGGTTCGCAGCTCGGTTGCATCAGCCTCTTTTTTGCTGTGCGTGTGTGTGTGTCAGCTTTAAAAAATAACGAACGAATTCTGCGAGGAAACTGCGCGCGCTCGACATCACACATTGGGAGCCGTTGCGCACACACAGACACGCTTGTAGGAGATCTCCTTCGCGAAACGAAAAAAAGCCAAGTTGTTAAATCGCTATCGTCTCTCGGCCCTCAGTGAAATTCACAGCGCAGGTTTGTGCGTCTTTTAACCAAACGAAAAAAAAAAATCAAAAGTAGCAGCGTCGTCGTCGTTTGTTTGGGGTTTTTTATTTTTCCTCTCAAAAGTGGAACGACGAGGTACGAAGACAAGTGTAAATAGTAGTTGCGTTGATTCTGTAGTTTTTGTTGTTTGTTTTTTCTTTTCTAATAATCCAGTTGTTTTTGACATTATCTGCTACTCGATGTTTGTTTTTGGTTTAAACCGATATTTTTGTCTTTCTTTTGATTTTATCGTGCTGCCGTACGCGTTTGGGTTACATTCTGTAACTCTGGCTAGACGGTAGAGACGATGCTGAGCAGCAGCAGCCGCAAGGAGACGGAGGCGATGGCGACGGCGTCGTGTGCCTTGTTGGAAGCGGACGACGATAGCGAAATTGTTTCTACATCGCCGGGAAACGCCGGCCCTCCTATCGACGCGGCTCACGTTCCCAAGAAACTATGGCGCCACTCGTCTATGGACGTCTGCGCCAACCTCGAAGCCAAGAACGAATCCAAAGTCTTGGTTCTCTACACGGGTAAATGGCGACCGAAATTGGATTGAAATGAAAACATGGTCTTTAATTGTTTTGTTTCTTTTTTCGTTTCGTTTTACAGGGGGAACGATCGGCATGATGAGAAACGAGAATGGAGGTAAGAATAAAGGGGCCGTCTTGTTTACTCTAATATACCCACATGGTCCTTTTCGTTTTTATCGATCCGGTTGTGGGAAGGCCGGATTGACGTCACATGGTACGACTGACGCTGTCAGCGTGTAATCGTGTTACTTACAAATTTAAATTTCAGCCACGCCTCTTTTCCTTTTGGTATTTTTAAACCAGTTTGGTCTTCATTCTCGGCGGAAGATGCCAAAAGTCATTAAACCCGGATAGCTTTTTCGCCGAAAACTTTCTCCTTTGTTTTTCTAGGGTGATAAGTTATTTATTGTTGTGACGCCATGTGACTGATAAGGAAAGCAAATTACATGACTTGCCTTTTTTATTTTAATTTCGCGACAGATAGTAACTCGGCGGAGTTATGTCGAAGCCTTGTAATTGTTTATAGAGTCCCTGGATGCTTTATTTGATGTTTGGCCTTGGATATGTTACGCGAATTCCTCCGTGTTGCAACATCTTGTGACCTTGATTTTGATTGCTTTTTTTTTAGCTCTGGTGCCCATGGCGAACGCGCTGGAACGAATGATACGAAAGGCCATCCATTTGCACGACGAGAAATACGCGACGGCTCGTTTCGGCGCCGGAAACACCCACAAGGCTCCTTTGGCTCTGCCTTCGCTCGGTCCCGACGCCAAGCGCATTCTCTACACCATTTACGAGTACGAGCCGCTATTGGACTCGTCGAACATGACAATGGATGACTGGATCAATATCGCCAAGGATCTGAGGGTGAGATTGCATTTCCTACCTCTCTCTCTTTGACGCGCTGATGAATTGCGTTTGACGTTTAACGGGTTTCTCGATTACGCAGCGATCGTACGAACTCTTTGATGGTTTCGTCATCCTCCACGGCACCGACACGCTCTCCTACACGGCTTCGGCGCTGTCTTTCATGCTGGAGAACCTGGGCAAGACGGTAATTGTCACCGGTTCGCAGATTCCCATTTTCGAAATCCGGAGCGACGGAAGAGATAATTTCCTCGGGGCTTTGATCGTGGCCGGAAGCTATTGCATCCCCGAGGTTTGCGTCTTTTTCAACCACAAACTCTACCGTGGCAACCGGACGGTTAAACGCTCTAACGGTTCCCTGGACGCGTTTGATTCTCCCAATCTTCCGTCGCTCGCCCACTTTGGCATTGACGTGCACGGTAATTGAATATGAATATGCGAGACTCTTGCGTCGCTTTTGCAATATTAACTTTGGGCTTGACATTCAATTTTCTAGTGGAATACAGATCTGTTTTTAGACCGGTGACGATCGATCGGTTTCGCGTCCATTCCATTTTGAATCGAAATGTTTGCTTGCTTCGACTCTTTCCCAGTATCACCATTCAAACTGTTCGCGCCCTTCTTCATCCGCCAATCGAAGGCATTGTCATGCAGACATACGGATCGGGTAAGTTTGACCGTCTAGTAGCTTTTTTCACTATCGACTGCTTATTTTAAAATCTTCTTTTTGTCGTTCTAGGCAACGTCCCTTCTAATCGTCTAGATCTCATCGATGAACTGCGTAGAGCTACCCAAAAGGGCGTTTTGATTATCAATACGACGCAGTGCTGTCACGGCGCTGTTCAGGCCATTTACGAAACTGGGGCAGCACTGTTGGAAGCTGGAGTCATCCCCGGTGCCGATATGACTCCTGAGGCCGCCCTGACGAAATTGTCGTACGTTTTGTCGAAAGACGAGTGGGATCTCGACACAAAGAGGCAAATGATGATGACGAATTTGAGGGGAGAATTGACGCTTCCGCATACGACGCTGGTCAAAGAAATGGAACTGATTGAAGCTTTGGCGCGATCCTTGCACTTGTCTTCCAGTGAAGAAATGGACCAACTCAAAGATGTTCTCTTTCCTTCACTCATTTGTTCCGCTGTCAAGGTGATTTTCAACTAATATTCTTTGTATTTTCAGTTTTATTTAATTTGATTCTGTTTTTGTCATTAGACGGAAGATTTATCGAAACTGGAATCTTTGGAGAAATACGGTGCTAATTTGTCTGCGTCTGACAGTGATGGTAGAACTCCACTTCATGTGGCGGCTGGTGAAGGCCGATTGTCAGTTGTAGAGTTCCTATTGGGAAGAGGAGCATCCGTCCATTCGAGGGATCGATTAGGAAACACGCCATTGATGTCGGCCGTATCGGGTGATCATCAGGAAGTTGTACGTGTTGATTATTGTTGTCATTTTACTGTTGGATTTTTTATAAACTTCATTTGTTTTTAATTTGACTATTTAGATATCAGTTTTGGTCCAGTGTGGTGCTCACTTGACGAATGGGCCTCACACGATTGGCGAAATGCTGTGCAGTTCCGCCGCTAAAGGAAACGTCAAAAGGCTGACCTCGTTGATGAAAGCTGGAGCTGATCTGAATCAACCGGATGTCAGCAATCGAACAGCCCTTCATTTAGCAGTTCACCACAAGCAGGTACAAACCTTATTTTGCCCATCCAGTGGTTAAAATGGTTTAATAATTAGGAATGTATTTTAATTAGGACTCGTGTGTAACGTTTCTGCTGAAGAATAAAGTGTTGATCGATAAGAAAGATGACTTTGGACTCACGGCAGCAGACGTCGCTCGAAAATTTAAACATGAAAATATTCTTGAAATGCTGACGAATCGCTAAGAGAAATTGTCTTTTGAAAATACCTACAGTGTGTAGTACACAACTGCCATACCGTTATGCTTCCAATAAACTTTGTAGTTATCTAGGTTGGGCTTTTTACTGCTCTTCGAAAATTGCCTATTTGGTGTATGAAATATTCACGTTTTAGTGCTAGTCGATGCGATTACAAAATCATTTACATGGATGTATATTTAATACCAGGGTTAATAATGCTAAACAAATTGCTGTGTAACTAATTTGTATTGTCTATTCCCGTATGGTTTGAGTTGTTGGCAACAACACCGTTTAAAAACATTAATAAAATTTAAAATTCTTCAGCTTCAACTTCTTCCGAGTTGACTTGATAATTGAAAACGTGATTTTCTCTCAAGAATTCGTCGTCTTCAATCCTTTTGACGAGTGTCTGTTCCACTGCGGCCGACAATTGGTTTTTATTCAATTTACCTCTTTTAACTTGCTGTTGCATTTCAGTTTGCGTTTTCTGCCGTAGAAATTCAATTTGCTTGGATCTTATGTCGTCGAGGAATGCGTACTCCTTCTTGATTTGCGCTTCACGGGCTTCGATTTTCCGGATGACTTTTTCCTTTTCCACAATAATCAGATCGACGATACTCTGCGAATCCTCTTCGCACTTGGCCAATAAGTTGGCACGCTCAGTTTTAGCCATTTTCGGATCGATGACGTTAAGTCGACTGAGAATAGCTACGCTAGGCATGATATATTTACCAGACACATCCAGGTAAGTGGTGGCCATATTGTGCACCAAAGCGGTAGCCTGAGTAGCTTTCAAAGCCTTGGAATACATGGCATCGATGACGAATTCTTTATGGACGTGCTTGAGCTTCTGACTGGTAGTCTCAATGTGTTTGGCGAAATCTTCAATGCTCTTGGCTGCGACATGTTCGACAATGTTGGCAATCTTTTGGAAGAACATGACCAATTTGGTCCAATGCTCTTTCAATACACCCAATGTCCTGAGACCTTCCTGCAGGGCAGCGATGATTTCATCGTAGCGAACCTGGTCTAATTTCAAACTCTGCTGTTCCGTCAGCAATTTGATGAACTCTTTATTTTGTTCGATCATTAATGCGCGGGTCTTGTCGAGTGATTCACGGGTCTGCTGAAGAGTGGCCTGAGCCATGTCGGCCCGATAGCGGCAATTGGCCAGCTGTTGTTGGCTGGCTGTGCCACCAGAATTGGCCTGCTGAGCTCTGGACAATAGCGGTGTTTTGTTGGGGACGGCTTGCTGATTTGACATTACAAAGGTGTGCAAGTTTTTGGTATAAATTTGCAAGCTTTTCATTTGTTCCTCCAAGTCTCCAAGAGAAGATTCTCGTTTTTGGGCGAAATCTTCATCTGTAACGTTCCCTGACTTTTTCAGTTTGGCCAGGTTTGCTAGTTGATTGGCGACGGACTTGGCCTCTTCAATGGCGGTGACGAGGGACTGACATTCGCTGACTTCATCCGACAGCAGATTGTTCAATGTTTTCAAGTCGTCAGTGGCTTTGTATATTCCTTTAGCCGAGTCGATGGACTCTAGGGTCGTGTAGGTTTGACGCATATTTCTGGCAAAACCAGAAATATCCAAGACTTGTTTACGGTGCTGCAAGAGGCACAAATTCGTATCAGGAACTTGGGCGCCGGAAGTAGAATTATCGCTGGAACTCGACTCTGAGTTGTTGACCTGACTTGGCGAAGAGACGGCCTTTTTTATGTCAGTAATAAAGAGAACAGGATTGGCAATCCTTCCTAATCCTATAAACATCGAGGTCGCCATATTGGCCATACTCTGGACGAAATCCATGCCGATCATTTGCCAGCCTGTTGGTATTTCTTTCAGAGCGCGACGCATATCGTCTTCGGCCCGATCCATCATCGCCGTATCCTTCATCACGGTCTCGTTCAGGTTGGCTACCATTTGCTGGTACGACGGAATGGTGATGTTGAGAACCTTCTCCCGATCCAGATTTTTCCTTAGATTCATCTCTTGCTGGCTCTTTTCGCTGGTACACATTTCCAGCACCTCCGTCGTCAAATTCATGACGTGCTCGAATTGGTAGACGACCGCTTTGGACAGCAGGACGCTCTGAACGGCCGATTCCCGGATGCGACTCAATGGCGCCGGAAGATAGTCCTGAACGAGCTCTTCGTCTCCCGTCACCAGAATTCGGGTGGCTTCTTTCATGTAGGCTGGAACATCTGCCGTCAACAGTTTGATTTTGTCCATGTTGTTGTGGGCCACCATGAAAGCGCGGTGGCCTCCGTTGGCGATTTGAACCAAAGTGGCGCGGAAGCTCTTGGGGTATTTGACGTACTTGATGCCACCGCTAATTGGCAATTCGCTGTCGATCGCAAAATCGTTAGCCTGGGACGACATGATGATGAGATCGCCTAAAAGTCCGATGCTAAGAGGAGCAGGTGACAGCAAGTGTTCCCATTCCATGTGTACACTCAATTGAGTCATGAAATCTTCTTCGACAGCATCTTTTGTAGCTACGGCGTTGTTGGCAGCAATGATAGCGGTAGTATTGATTGATAGGCTGGGCTGAGAAAGTCTTCCTAAAAATGTTAAAATTGGGCGATAAAACAAGAACGTAAATCAGCAATGAATTAATTACATTTGTTCAAATAATAACCACAAAACAAAAGGGAAACACAGCGGACATGAAAACGAATTCCGCATTTCAAGTTGAAAATTTTGACACACTGAAATGCGTTCAAAAATATGAAATGCGTTGGCGACACAATTCGAAAATAATATGTTAAAAAAATAATAATTAACTTACGAGCATTTTTTTGCGCAATTGGAGTTGCAGAAGAACCAGTTGGGACCGCTGTAAGAACTAAAAGAATAATTAGCAGCCAATCGTACAAACTCTTTGAGGACGAATCCATGACTTGTGCCGACGAGCAATGAAATTGTTTCTGGTCTGATCGGCCAACAAAACTTGACTTTTTAAACAACTCGCTCTGAATTATCAATTATACGCGACAGAAACATAAGCCAGCCATATCAGATTTGGAAAATCCTGTGTTTAGACGCTGTCGCAATCATTTCTACTGAAAAAAATTAAGAGCTGCGCAATTGCTAGTTCAGACTATTATATTAGACTCTCTTTAAGTTTACCAAAATTGGTCGGTATACGTGTGACCTTTTCACGGTTATCAACAATAACTACAAAGTTTTATTGAAAGTGGGAAAAACCAATGTCATTAAAGTCAAAAGTCTTACAGATCCTGACATTGCCACTTTGGACTCCGTATCTAGATGGATTCAATTACTTTAGCAGACTAGAAATTCGAAATCGGTTTCACAGAATCATGCTTATTTTTTTAAATATGCGATAACGATTTCATAAAGAAACTTTTGCTTCTCAATTTCTTTCTGTTCAGTTGTTTAGTGGATCTTGTACAATTAAGTGGCTGATTGGATTGTCGACTAGTTTCAGCAAAATTTAAATTACTCCAACACATTTTTATTTTTCTAAAGCAAAATAATCTTCTTCAACTATGGCCCAAAGCAGACGATACTCACGGTTTTATTCGTGGTCTGTCATTTTGGCTGTCGTATTTTCTGTGGCAACAACACAAGAGACATTTTGTAAGATTATATTAATGTTCTAAAAAGTAGCAGTTATAAATTTGTTTTTATGTTAAATAGCTCAGAGAAGAGCAAAATATTTGGAGGAGAAGAGAAGACTAGAAGCCGAAAAAAGATGGGCAGAGGAAGACAGACTTGGGATTCCAACTACGACCACCACAACTACCACGACTACGACACCTAAACCTTATCACGAACGTAAGTCACGTTTACATTATGCTGTAGAAATATTGTTGGTGTGTAAATATTCGAAAATTAGTACTGAATTGATTTTGTGTAAATTGCAGTGACACCTTATGAAAAACTTGATGTTGCCAATCGGAACATTGCCAAAGGAGATGAGGCTGAATTCATGGCTAAGCTCAGTCAGCATATGAATTGGGAACAGTTTCTCACTCCTATTCCCATTAGTCTGGGAGTCCTTGGCAGTCTAATGATGTCAGCTACGCAAACCAACGATTTCACCATCAACGACCACAAGCCCGTTGGAGGTTTTCAGTACATGCGATATCCGACCAGTTTTCGTCAATCTCTAATGCAAATCGGTCACGAAAGTTACAAGGCCTTCCTGGTAGCACACAGCAATATGAACAAGATTCGACTGTCGACACTCACTGTTCCCTCCTACATGAACGAAGCTACTCGAATTTTAGCAACTGGTAACTTTACAGTCATTCAATCCCGTCTTCATCGACCATTACGAGTGGTGAGAACTGCCATTAACGACAGTTTAAACTGGTCATTGAAAGTGGCCATCCAATTCGAGTACTTGTCCAATTTGACGGATGAGGTCCATTTGGCGGCTGTTAGTTCCAAAAGCGCTAAAGAAGGTACCAAGTTGAGTGTGGTCGAACAACAGTCCCTTAAAAAGCTGACGAGCGATAGTGTCCAACAGCATCTAAATCAAATTGAAAAGCAGCTAAAGGACGACCTAAAGAAGAGTGATCGAGCTCATGAAGACTTATTGCAAGCCTGGCTTTCCAAACCGACAGCCTTTGAACGCTTGGGCATGGACATTGGACAATTTTTTCTTAACGATGTTTTGGGTGAGAACTATAAATTTATTCAAATTTGAGTTCTGGTAATAAAAATCACTTGTACTTTTAGGCGGATTATTTGGTCTGTTTTCCTCAGGTAAAAGTTCTTGGAACAAACCGCCGACCAATGATGAAAATAATTCCACTTCCGCGAGCAATTCTTCCTACGACGATCCTTGCATTCCCATACATAGTAAACTGGTATTTGACCTTAACGCAAATGGCCAAACAATTTCTACCGACTATCCGACGTTAGAATCCATCAATTCCAAGAACGGTCGTTATAACGCCACCACACACTCAGATTATTTGGCTTCCGCTTTGAAAAACGTAACCAAGTGTCAGCCTATCAGCGATGCCATTGTCACTGGACAGAAATATGTTGAAAGTATGCACAAGCTGGCGCATAAAACCCCAACTCTTCCGGAAAAAAGTTCAAAAAGCGATCGAGAAACAGCATCGCGCGCCTTTGAAGAAGAGAGGGAAAAAGAATTTTCTCGCATCAAGAAACTAGAAAAGAGTTTCATCGGTCAATGTCTCCAGTTGAAAGAAATGGCTCAGAAGGTACCTACAGCCAACATACCTCCCATTGTAGCCTCAGAAATTCCCAACGAGTCGCGAGCAAGTCGCCAAGCAATGGCCATGGCCAATTATAAAATCAAACTGCACACGAAATCGCTCGAGGAACTACGAAACAATTTGGATAAGAATTGGAAATTGGCGATAAATAAAACCGAAGAATTGGTCCGAATTTTACAAGAGATGTCCGTTTTGAAAACAGAAGAGATTCAATTCGAGAAGGCCATTAAAATGCTCCACATGGGGCTGACTCAATTGAGTGAATTAAAGGAAAATTGGTCTAATTTGGTTCGTTTCTTTGTTAGCATATCCTCGGTCATCGAGTCGATTGGCAACAAACATCTAGAGGACTTCAGCAAAGATATTGAAACGACTAGCCAATCGGTAAGAAATATCCATAAAATGAGCGTCATCAACGGTATTCACGTTAAAGCGACCCGGGCGAATCAAGCTACCGCCCTAGTTCACGGAATGGCTGACACTTATTTCAAGATATCCACCAAATATTTGATGCCCAATGTTCAAAAGTTGGACCGACTTATGGGTCTGAAGCCTGACCAGATACCTTACGAACGCCAGTTGCTGTTGCAATCATGTGAGCGTGATTCAGCCGAAATCGGGCACCTGATTGTCGATGGAAGACTTCAACTAGTCGAGCAGGTAGCAGCTAGAGTTCGCCAGGTCAAGAATGAATACAAATTTCTGGACGATTTGAGGGAGAGAGCAAAAGAAGAAGAACGAACGAAGATAGCTGAAGAAAAAAACAATCTTGTTCTGATTGGGCAATTACCGGAAGAAGAATTACAAGCTGAAGTGGAGAAAGAAGTTAAAAGTACTGTAGAAAAAGATATCTTTTTAAGTCAAGATCCTATTGACGAAGAAGAATTTTAATTTCACCGCGCAATATTTCCGCGTTGTTGCCCCCATTTAATTAGTAAATCTTTACTTTGAATACTAGATGTACTTTTAAAAGACACTGCTGAAAAATAATAATAAATACCTATCCTGAAAATGTTGTAGGTATATGTCAATTATAAGCAAAAGTAATTTTTTAAGGATAGCTTATTACAGCCTGATGTTAATATCTTATTTTATGTTCTTGCAAGGCGAAGGACTGGTAGATTATTGAAGTGTAGTTATAACAGTCTAAACGCTAATCTTGCACCGAGTTTTACTTTGACTGCTATGATTCCGTCTCTGACTTTATTTCTACTTTTATGCATCAAAGTTCACTTATTAAAGCTCTCATCCATCATATTTTTTTATTTATTCATCTTCCCTCCATAAGACCCGACTTTCAAACAATTCTCAGAACGACAATTACCTTTTTGAATTATTTTCGGGATGCAGGTTCTTATTCCTTTCTGTTAACGTTTTAATTTCATACGATATCTTCTCACATTTTCCTGGACGACGGCAGTGCTGTTGTTCTCCTGGGTTCTTTCTCTTCGTCATCATTTGTTCCACTTGCTGCGATAATTTCTACAATTGTTGATAACAATAACGTTTTTGGTCTTATTCAAGTTGAACCCAGATGAACCCCCTTGAAGGCTTGAACCCCCAGGAGTCCACAACTCTACATCCATCTCATTGACATTCTTTATGACACCTTGTACTCTAGTAGAGGAATTTTGTACTTCTTTATCGAATCATGCATCGTTCGTCTGCGCGGGAATCGTTTTTCGCTGTAACGCTGTTGCTTGGTGGAGTTTGAGTTGACTGTATGCTGTATCGTCTTCTGTCTGGTACGGTCGAAGAACAGAAACTTAAGATTACTTTGTATGGAATATTTGTTATTTAACCTGTGGCTGTACCTGTGTAAAGTAGAGATGAACCATATTATGTCATTTTGTTTTCTAAGTTTTGGGCACAGAACGACGGAACCAAATCCTATACCATGACAGAACTATGTGCATAAAAAAATAACAAATTTTGAGAAAATATATATTTTTTGTGTTGGTTCTTTTTAAGGAAACTGTCCGAAGCTATTAATTGAACCTGTCCAACTCTCAAATGGGATGCTGCATATTTCAGTTTTATTCAATTTTGAAAGGTCACACTATTTTGCTGTATTTACAGTCATAACATTTTTAAAATTTTTTTATATCTTTTTCATTCCCTTATTGTGAAGCTAAAGCTATCCTTCTTGTAGGTCTGAACATCATCTTTGATTTACCTATCTTCCAACTGAAAGCAGATCAACAGGCAACAGCACTAACAGTTAGGCCACAGTGTAAGTATTTAATGTAAGAGAAGTTGTGCACAGCACAATCATTAATAGTCCAGTTTGCAAAATATAAATTTTGCTACACAACTTGAAATCTTTTCTTAATCCCTTCCATAGACTGTGTTCTACAACCAACACGATGACCAGCAGCACTTTGAGACTAGGCCTTTTTCAAAGTCAAAAACTACTTTGACGCAGGTACCAACAATCACGTTGGTAATAACCTAAGTTGAAATCAGGAACAACGGCTCAATAATATTCCAAATCATCAAGGTGTTCATGTCAGTATTTGAGGTAAACCAGGAAGAAGATAAACCAGCCATCACATTAAAAATGTCCTTAATACTTATTAAGTTTTGTTTAAATCATAAACCAGATGGAGAATCAATGCTTCCACAACTACATTAAAGAAAAAAGGAAATAAAAGATGGCTAAATTTCATCGGTTGAATATTCAAACTCATCCCACAAGACCCACATTCAAGTCATCGTGATTCTGATGATTTTGCCAATAAAATTGAAGTGGGAGCAGGAACATCTTTGAAAGTTGATATTTTAATTCTGATATTCAGCTTGAACAATTTGATTGATCAACAGAAGCCGCCGAAGGGATTGGAACTTGTTCGCCCGTTTACTGTCGCCGATTTGCCAATATTTTTTGGGTCGTTTGCATCGCACCGGACTACAATATCACCGCGATTAACTGAAACTACGACGCCATTATGTTACTGGAGGGTACAACAGATACAGGGAACGTGTCCCAAAAAAAAAGAAATGCCATGAGAGAAAAATCTAACAGGCGTTGGAAAACTGTAGATGGGTTTATTATATTTTCTAGTTTGATGTGGTACATGAAAAAACAACAACTAACAAGGCATCAGTTTTATTGGTTTACAGGATCACCTCTGTTGGTAATGCTAAATTCACGATCCACCGATTCCGCGCAGTCCATCATCCAATGATACTCGTCCATGATTTGATTGCGGCGCTCCAGCAGCTTATTTTTTAAAATATCTTCTCCATCTTTGATGTACTGGATGATGCCATCGTAAGCAGTCTGGGCGCTTTCCTTCAGTAATCTCTGCTCTTCAAGAACCTTAGATAGCCCGACATTATTGACGTTGATGTTCATCATGTTATCCAGATTGGCAACACGATCCATTATAAAGTTTTGCGATACATTGACATACATTTCAGATACTCCGTGGATGAGGAACGCGGCTTGATTAGATTTTTCAACAGCTTCCAGTAAATTTCCAAACATTTCGTCGTCATCCAAATTTGACACATCTTTACTCATTACTCTGACCACCTCAACGAGAGCTTCGATTTCTTCGGTGGCTTTGCTTATAAAGCGCGACATTTTCTCATAAAATTCGATTAACTTCAGCCAGTCTCGCTGCAATAGTCCCAACACTTCCAGTCCGTCATTCAGCGCTTCAATCGCCTCTTTGTGGCTGATTTTGGCTAGGTCCAGCTGTTTGATTCTTCCGATGATCTCCTCGTTTTTCTTCCGCTGTAATTTCATTTGCCTGTGATTGACATTCAAAATGTCGGTGGTGGTATTGATCATGCTCTGCAACATTTGAAGTTGATGCTTGAAAGAAAACTCCCACATATCCACCAAACTTTCGCCGCGGAAATTTGTTGAATTGACCACACTTTTCTCTTGTACTTTAGCAGAGACCCGAACGTGATGGATTATGCGGATCAAATCGTCCATCTCTTCAGCTCCCGGGCGCGTGCTATTCTTCTGCAATAATTCAAACTTGGCGCTTTGCAACATATTGACCAATCTTCCTCCTTTGTCCATCAGCTCCACGACAGAATCACATCGAACCATGGTAATAAAAATCTGTTGCAATTTACTTACATCTTCCAAACCATTAAAGGGTCGAGTTGCTCTCGAGTTCTGCCACGACTCGTACTTTAATCTGTATTGACCGGCGGCAACCAGAATATCAGAAAGGTGTTGGGTGTTTTGATCTGCGCACCTGTCGTTCTTTACTTGCCGATCATAGAAGGTGTAATGCCAATTATTTTTACCGTAAAATACGTTTTTGTGGCTCTGGTGACGCCCTTCGCTTTGCGAGAGCCGATCCTTGTTCAGATTGATAACGAAATTTTCACTGCCGTAAATGGTCCGGATGAAAATATTTTTCTGGCGATCTCCGAAACTGTTCAGCATATTGCTCAGCATCTTATCTTTGTCTTCCAGCATTTTGATTTCACTCTGTAAAATGTTTCGGGAAAATTGCGACAGGTTCGTTTCAGTCTGGACTTGTTGTAATTCGTCCGTTTTGTAGTTTTTAGTTTCAGAGATTGCATTAACGGTTTCTCGAATAAGTTCGATTACTCTGCCGAATCCAATCGCCACTTCTAGCGATAACTGTTTGCTCTGGTCCGCCGTTTCCTGTATTTGCCGCAACGACAGTGGTAATAAGTTGAGCATGTAGAATTCATCTCGAGTCATCAGGTATCTGGTGGCATCCTTGATGTGAGTCGGAGTATTTGAGCTGTACATTCGGATCTTGTCCATATTGGTGTGAGCTTTGAGGAAGGCCAAATAGCCTTGGTGACTAATTTGAAGTAAAGTCGTTCTGAAACTCGTCGGGTACTTGATGTGCTTGAAACCGCCAGTGGGTACGTTGATATTGATGGGGAAATCCAGTCTCTGGGTGGACATGATGATCAGGTGTCCCAATGTACTGATGGCCACCGGTGCCGGAGCCAGAAGTTCCCCCCAATTGTGGTAACTCTCCATCAATCTTCTCATATCAGTATTTAGGGAAGTTTCATCAAAGGAGAATTTTTCTGCATTTTTAAATTTCTCTTCACATGTTACTGCAAACAAAATAATAAAAAAGAAATCAAGAATTTTAGTTTATTATTCTTTTTTTTAGGAATTTAGGTTTCGTCACTCACGTTCATTAGCTGGAGGTGACGGAGTAGTGGTGGAATTCGCTAACAATAGCGCCTTGGCTAGATCTCGCTCCCGTTTCAAATCCACTAGGTAAACACAAATGTTTTTAAGTTTTTGAAACCAAGTTTATAGGCTTGCGGATAAAATCAATAACAAGTAAAATAATTTTAACCGTGATACTCTTGATTAACATGCTAAACATTTTCTTACATAGTGATGGCGATGCGATTGAGGAGCTAATAACTATTGAGGCCAAAACAAGGACAAAAACGTTGCGCCGACATGCTGCAGCCATGTTAACTGATGTCACGCTCGTTTGCCATGAAATTTTATAAGTTTATAGCCTCTACGAGAATTGTATAAAGAAAGAACGACCAGATTAAATTGCTGATTCTTGTGTTATTCCAAATAAGTCAAGGCTACAAAGTTCGTCCCTGCTGTGATAACCTTTGAACCATTCATCTCTTCATCCAAAGTTGGTCAAAATACCCATCAGATGTGACACTGGGACGCGTCACTGATAAACATGGAAAAACCCATACTGCCGTCCAATCGTCACACTCGTTACACTTCGCCTTCGGTTGCATTTGGCAAGTATATAGACTAAATAACGGAGAATTCAAACTAGCCAACAGTAAAATAATATTAGGCTTATGTATTTTTTAAGGAACGTTAAACTGTTTGAGAATTACGCTGTACTTGGTGGTGAGTTAACTCATTTTTACACAGACCCATATTTACACATACTGTACTTCTTCGTATCTACAGAAATTGTATTGTGTTTTTAAATCATGTTACAGCAAAGCAGACTAATATATTTTGTGCATTTGCCGACAAGGTAGCTACTCTATCTGATTATAATCTTGATTTTTTGCGTGATTTGAGAGTCAGCTTCGTGTAGCTGTGAATTACTTTGAATGAAACTTTGTAATCCTCGAGAAGCCAGTTCACATTTTCTTAGAAGACGGCGTTCAAGTTCCTGTGGATGGCCTCTCTTGGTCATCATTTGTTCCGCTTCTGCGACCATCTCCACGATGTGTCGCGCGTAACCCTCCAGGTACGACTGGACGATTGTCTTGAGCAGAGATAGATTTTCCTGGGTGTCTTTCAATTGCTCTCCAAGTTCATCTGCAAGAGTGTTGTTCCAGCTGCTGGGGTTTTCGATAGTTTCAACGACTGTAGCGTGGCTCTTGGCGGAACCTTCTTGAATGTCTTTACAGATACCAGCGAAGGTGGTCCAACTCCTTTCCAGCATCGTGAAATTTCCCACCAATCCCGTAAATAATGTTCTACTTTTTTCCAGCAACTGGATGTCGTCAGCAATTTGGCCCTTATCAGCAAATAGTTTTTTCATTGTGATTAAGAGTTTATTGTCTTTCTCTCTTCGATCTCGCGCTAATTTCTCTTTTTCAGCGAGTCGTTTCATTGCTGATTCGAACAACTTTTGAGGTTCTTCTTTGGCTTTATCTGCTTCGCGAATTTTGGAAGATTGCGGCCGATAAGGGCAAATATATAAGTCTAGTCCTTCCTCCTGGTTGAATGTCCAATAGCACCGAAATTCGTCGTTTGCTTTTGATCTTAAATTTTTCAAGTCTTCAATGGCAATTTCTACGTCCATTTTGTGCAAACGTACTTCTCGTTTCAATTGTTCAATTTCTTTTTCGATAACAAAGGTTTCATTCTCGATTATACTTTTATCTGTTTGTGCCGACTGTAATTTAGCCAATACGGCCTCCCTCTGCTGTACTTTTTCTGTCTTGGATGAATCGACAGTTTCGATTATCTCGTCCGCTAGTCGCACTAATCCTGAAAGTTGGCTGACCACCTGATTAGAGAGATTAATAGTCTGATCGCTGGTATCTTTTAAGCTCTTCAAAGGTAAAACCAAAAAATTGGCGTTTCGACTGGAATTTTTGAATTTTTTTAAGTAATTGAAAGCCTCTTCAAGTTTTTCAGGTGCATTCAGAAGAGAAGTGACGATCGTCTCTGAATTCGTGCTGGCTTGCGAGAGAGCATTGTTCAGCTTTTGACTGATCTGCTGCATCGTAGTGCGAAAACTTTTGTTGTACTGGATAGAAACTGATTGACTTCTTTGGGAACTGCCACGAAAAGCCGTATCAATTTGCGACATCGATAAAGCCATCAGTTGCGCAAGCAGATGTACACTTTTCGGTGTAGGGACAAGCAAGTCTTCCGTGTGCCAGGCTACGTGTTCTCGTGCTTCGAGAGGGGCTTCCGAACCAGCTGTTCCTATAGGAAATAAGTCCACAAGGTAACTTTAACTTCAATTTACATATTATAAATGGAACACTATAGGCTATGATGGCCTTAATATTATTGATTATTTTCTTTCTAATCTTTTCAATGCGAAATATTTTTTATTTTTATATATATTTTTTTTTTTTATATAATATATTTTATTTAGGATAATTAAATGTAGTAAGTTACCTGTATTAGATATTGGGCTCGAAGTCGATAAAGTCGTATTGTTTACTGTAGAGTTTGTGCTATCATCGCTAGTATTTGCCAAAATCGGAAGAGCAGTGATTGATGAAGTTTCTGTAACTATATCAGCTGTGGAATTTGCTAATAATTCCATCACATTTTAGTTTTACTACCTATAATAAATGTATTGAATGCTGTGCTTACCATTTGCCACAGGATAAGATGGTGGGGATGCTGTTTGGTTTGTTTCAGGTATTTTCAACTCGTTTCGTTCTTTATTTTTTGAAGACAACGAAGTCCCTGACATATTTATAATAAAAAAAAAAAAAAAAAAACAATTAGAATCACAGTGAATTTTTGAAATTCGTCCGAATACGTCATTGGAAGTATTCAGAAGAGTTCATTATTATTATTAATATTCGTTTTGCTTGGGTATCGAAATTACATTTAAAAATTATTATTTAGTTTAATTTGCTTTTTCTGCCTTAAGTCGATGAATTTTAAAAAGATATACCCAAAGATGAGCTGATGACAAATGCTATAATAAAGAGTAGAATGACGACATGCTGAAATCCTCGTTGGTTAAGAGAAGCCATAGTGGACTCAGATGAGCGATATAGCTCACTATCAAATATCGATGGTTGGTGCGTCTTTTAAAGGACTAGAACGCCATTGCCCGCCCTTTTTAGCTCCGAGCTGGGAAAATTTAAAGATCTTGTCACGTCACTTACTATATGTAAACGAAGTTCTAAACATGTTGCAGGTTTCTGATTTCTGAAGTCCACTGATCGAGGTCATGATCTTATGATTTTCTTTTAGCGAATCACGTAGTTTTTTGTCGGGGGCTTTAATGTCAATAATAACAAATGATAAAACCGAATAAAATGCCAACAACTTTCAATTTGAAACCTAAACCCTTAAAAAAAAATGAAAATGATTATTTCCTTAGTCCTGAGACTGAGACTGAAACTGATCTTATTTTGACTGCCTTTACAAGCCGTGAAACTTAATCTATATAGCTGGGTCCGGTTGGGTTTTTTCCAGTTAATGTTTCGCCTGTAAAATTAGCAAGCTTCGCAAGCAAAATTTAATGAAATTTTGTATTTTAATATTTAATCGCATTTTATTTCTATCGATTCTTAAGCAAAAAAGCAAGAAGATTATGTTTCGTCTGCTTGTTGTTCTTCAAACACTGCTTTTTGTTTTCAATTTCGAAAAAGAAAAGACATAAGAGTCGAAACATAAAGTTATAAAGAAAACGATACGATCACTTTTTTTGGAAACGTACGTAACTATAAGAAAAATAGGACAACAAAAATAAATAGAAATAATTACAAATATGTGATGGTCGTGAGCATGGTCATGAGTAGCGGCTCTCCATGCTCGTCTCCACTTAATGCAGTTTGGCAGGTGAATAACACAAAGAAATAGAAAGATTAAACCTGTTCAAAATTTTTAAAATCTTAATTCCTGACTATAGCATTTATTGTGTAATCCCCCTGTCAATGCATGTCTGGTTGCGCTATGTAACCTATCTTAAACATGGTTTAAACAAATCCCAACATCTAAACTATGTATCTCCTTTGTTGCAGATTTGAGGCCTGAGCCAGCCATCATAATAAGATATGCCAGTTTTGCTTGTGCTGGAAATCATCATCACTGTAACAAGTTTTGCTTGTGCTGGTGTTGTAACATCGCCAAAAATTTCAGTTCACTGCTTGGGTATAATGTTTTTCATTACATTCCTGTAATATGCTTGGTATTTTAATGATGCATGACTTGCATAAACCCTGTGTATTACATGGAAACCAAATTCTCCTGTTTATTGAAAACTAGGGTTTACCCACATTTTCAACTTTTCCTTACTTGTTGTAGGTATCTGTTAATGTTTTTCTTTAACCCATTTTTTCTTTTTTTATTTAGATAAACAGCATCCCGTTTTAACTTGGAAAAACTACCGATGTTGTTTGAGTATCTCTTCTTTCCCTTTCTTTAAATCCTCGTTCGTTTTAAATTTCGTTCGCGCGCGCCCTGCAGATCAGGCCCGGTTTTGTACCTTACAACTTTGTCTGTGGGTAAACAATCAAATTCAAAAATATTTTAACTTCAAACACTTCAAAAGCAAAATGCAACTCTGAGAAATTTTAATGACCAAGAGGGACCTGCCGCCACACCGGTACCTCCTCGTTTGAAAGCGTTTTGGTTATAGTGATAATATTGTATGTGTATGGTTCTCTAAAAAATTTTATATTTCTACACTTTTGGTTATACAGACAAACAAATATTACTCTTCTTTTTTAAACTCCCTATCCTCGGGACTGATGCAGTCAATCATCCATTGGTACTCGTTCATGATTTCGTTGTGTCGACCAACAAGCTTCTCTCGGAGTGAAGTTTCGTCCGCTTTTATGTATTGGATAATTCCCTGGGAGGCCTCCTCACCACTTACTATCAGCTTCTGTTGTTCTTTCATAATTTCTTCCACACCAACTTTACTAGCGTCGATGTTCATCATGCTATCTAAACTAGCAATTCTATCCATGATATACTTATCTGATACGTTGACGTACATGTCGGACACTCCGTAGACAAGGAATGAAGCTTCGTTTGCCTTTTGGACCTTGTCCAAGAGATTTCCGAATATTTCGTCATCTTCCAAAGTGTTTGTGTCTTTTGCAATAACTCTTACAATCTCAATAAGAGCTATGCTTTGCTCCGTAGCTTTGGTTATAAAAATGGACATTTTGGAGTAGAAATCAATCAATTTTGTCCAAACGGTTTTCAAATTACCCAACTCTTCCATTCCTTCTTGCAGGGCTTGTATCGCTTCCTTGTAACTAATTTTGGTGATGTCTAGTGACTTGAGTTTCTCCAGAACTTGCTGGGTCTTTTGACGCCTTAGTTCCATTTGTTTATGGTTGACCTTCATAATGTCTGCAGTGACATTAATCATGCTTTGTAGCATATCAAATTGTTGATGGTAGACTTTGCTCCAGCCTTCCATTAAAGTGATTCGGCTAAACCCATCTGTTGTCGATTTGTCTTCCTTCTTGGTTTTGGGAGTCGATCCAGATCGTAAGTTTTTAATTGTCAGGATAAGACCGTCCATCTCTTCTGCTCCCGGGCGTGCGCTGGTCTTCTGTAACATTTCAAACTTGACGTTTTGTAGTCTTTTCATTAAAGCACTAAGATTAGTCACGATAACGTTAACAGTGCTGCATTGGATCAGACTGTTCAAGCTCATTTCTAGTTTGCCTACGTCTTCTGCACACTGAACGGAAAAATTGTGTCCGAATTTTGCCATGACTCGTATTTTAATCTATACTGACCCATGACAATAATTAGGTCCAATAGTTGCTGATTATTCTGTTCTATACATTTGTCGGTTTCCACGCGTTCATCGGTGTAACTGTAAAGCCAATTATTTTTACTGAAAAATATTTCACGGTGCTTTAGATGTCGTCCTTCGGTTTGCGACAGCCATTCCTTGCTCAGGTTGATGACAAAATTTTCATTGCCGTAAATAGTCCTGACGAAAATGTTTTTCTGGCGATACCCAAAACTGTTCAGCATCCCGCTCAACATTTGATTCTTTTCTTCTAAAAGTTTTGATTCATTTTCGGAAAAGTTGCGTGATATTTCAGAGAGTTGGATGTCGAGCTCAACTCCTTTCAACTTGACCTCCTTATCGCTCTTGGTGTCTGACACGGCTAGAATGGTCTCTTGAATCAACTCCACAACGAGTTTAAATTCCTTTACCACTTCTTGGGAAAGCTCTTTACTCTGGTCAGCCGCTTCTTTAATGCGTCCCAGCGATATAGGCAGTAAGTTGACGATGTAAAGCTCTTGTTTGGACATGAGGTAGCGGGTGGCGTCCTTGATGTGGCTGGGCACGTTTGAATTGTACATTCGGATCTTGTCCATGTTGGTGTGAGCTTTGAGGAAGGCCAGGTAACCACTATGGCTGATTTGAAGTAAAGTGGTTCGGAAACTCTTGGGGTACTTGATGTGCTTGAAACCGCCGGTTGGTAAATTGACATCGATGGGAAAATCCATTCTCTGAGTGGACATGATGATGAGCTTCCCCAACACGCTTATAGCTACTGGAGCCGGAGCCAACAGAGCCCCCCAATCGTAATAAGTGTTCATCAGTTTCCTGATGTCGCCGTGCAATGCTGTCTCGTTGAAAGTGAATTTTTCTGCGTTTTTAAACTTTTCCTCGCATGTTACTGAAAGAGGAAATACAAATTATTATTTGATTTGCCTCATTTTGACAGCGAAACAAAATTTAAAATTGAACCACGATCAATATTATTATTATCCATCACTACATTTGATTATCTTATCAGATTATGCACACAAATCTACCACATAACCATGGATAAAAAAAGATACAAATGTAAAGTAATAATTTCGCGAAATTAAACCTGCATTATAGTTATTATTAATTTATGACTCACATTCATTAGAAGAAGGAGCTGGTGTAGTGGTAGTAGTTGAAAACAGCCTGTTCTTTGCTTTCTCTCGTTGTTTCTTCAAATTTTCTAAAAAAAAACAATTGCAAATTAAGAATGGGAGGTTACATTCAGCTGGTCAGTTTGCTTATAAGTTCTTACGTAGCGATGGTGCAGGGGATGCCAAAGCGAGGTTGATAACGGCTGCTAAAAGTAGAAGGAATTGGGCCCCACCGTTGCGACGATTTGGTGCAACCATTTTGACGGCTCATAAAACTCGTAAAACTCAAGGAAGTGTATACGTATTTAAAGCAACTCAAGTCCATCATACAGCTACTGACACGCCTACTTCTAACATATAACTGGAGGAAATTGAAATTGTGGAGCATCCATCCAATAGATGTGTAAAATGAAACCCGCAAAAAAAATAAACAGGGTTGACTTTTGCACTTTTGACACTACACAAGAATCGCTGATTTAGTTAGTCATGTAACTGGGACTTAAAATAAAAAAAAAGTATAAAGTTTATCGACATGGATTATGTTGACGTTTTGCGACAAATTTAATGTCGTGTCAGAAAGAGCACTCGGAAAACCCCAAAAAATGTTTACTGGTTTATCTCCAGAAGCAAGGATCGATTTTCTGTGTTTTTGTTTAGTTAGATGTGAAGAAATCTTTGCTGGTCATTTCTTTACAGTGATTTCTTTTTTTTTTTAAATTATTTGTTTAGTTTAGAAAACATTTTTAATCATTGCATTTCATTATGTATGAAAATTCTTTTAAATTTTATTATACGTATTTTATTTTGTCCGTTTGCCAGCAGCGGTTTGTGTTGGTTTTATTCTACGCACACTGCGTTACAAATACAAAGTCTCTCTCAACGTCTCAAGCTTGTGCAAGCTTGTGCAAGCTTGGTCTTGCTCTGACGAGTGGGTCAGATAATACTGGACACAAAAAGAAATTTTCTTTCCCATATTAACACACTGTTTAATGGCTGCGCAATATCCTAATACGGTCAGACTGGGAATTTATGTCCAGTTGCTTGTTTGTTTAACTTTTTTTGGTTGGACAACAGCAGTGCCATCATTTGGGCTATGTAAGATTTGTTAAACTCGGGTTGTTCTAAAATGTCTAAAATTCTGTTCTTTCAAAAATTCTATAACTTCACTAAATTTTTTTTGTATGCTGTAATTATTTTTCAGATGAACTAAAAAGACTCCGCGATGGGCAGACACCGGCTTGGAATCTAACTGCGGATTTAGAAAATAGCCCAGTGATGACACCGTCAATAAACCGTAAGTGTTTATCAATTCAAAAAATATAGACAAGTAGCTAGGCTATAACTATAAGCTTGTTGGTTATTTCGGTTTTATGTATATACGTTTATCGAAGTTACCTTAAAAATGCCCTAGAATTCAAGTAGACAACACTTTTGTGACACAAGTGTGATACGGAGAAGTCTAAAATTGAATTACTTTTTTGCCTGTTATTAAAGTATCGTGTGAAGAACGATACCATTCTTCAGAGAAATTCGCTTTTGACGAGACCAATCTTTACGACGAAATAAGAACACTAATGAAAACGTACTACAATTGGGGTGAACTTCTAGCTCCCGCTCCCATTGCCATCAGTGTTCTAGGCCAACTCATCCTCATGTCTAACAAGAGATTGGATTTTCCCATCGATGAAAATTTACCAACCGGCGGTTTCAAGTTTATCAAGTACCCCAAGAGTTTCCGAACCACTTTGCTTCAAATCAGCCATGGTGGTTACCTGGCCTTCCTCAAAGCTCACACCAACATGGACAAGATCCGAATGTACAATTCAAACGTGTCCAGCCACATCAAGGACGCCACCCGCTACCTGATGTCCAAACAAGAGCTTTACATCGTCAACTTACTGCCCATATCGCTGGGACGCATTAAAGAAGCGGCCGACCAGAGTAAAGAGCTTTCGCAAGAAGTGGTTGCCGAATTCACCACGGTAATGAATCTGATTGAGGAGACTATCAATGCAGTGGCCGATACCAAAGATAAAAAGAAGATTAAGTTGAAGAGGGTTGAAACGGATCTGAAGATGACCGAGATAGTCAAACAATATTCAGATGACGAAGCGGATTTGCTGAAACAGAAAGAAAAACAATTGGCCAAAATGTTGGGCAACTTTGAGAGACGTCAGCAAGACATTTACGTCGAAACGTCTAACGGGGACGAATGTCTTAATCTCAACCTGAGCAGGGAGCGAGAAAAAGGAGGTCACGAAAAACACCCGGACATCTTTTTTCGTGCCGGCAACTGGAAGTACACTTTTCAAGAGAACAGCATCAACAGAGATCCTTGTTATGAAGAGAACAGTCAACAGCTGCTTGACCTGCTCATTAAAATGGCACAATTTAGAGATGCTGTGTACGAAACTTGGCAAGGATCTTCTGACTACCAGCAATTCAATTTTACCGGAAATGTTGAGTCGCTAAACAACACATACAACAGCTTCCAGCCTTGTACGAGTGTAAAAGTCATTCTCGCCAAATTAGCGGAATTAATCAAGAAATTGAAAAACACCAAGTTTGACGCCAAGCGGAAACTGGAAATGATGTGTCCGGGGACAGAAGAAATGGACGATTTGGCTTTTCTCGTGAACCACCTGCGTGCGGAAAAAATCAAAGAAGTTGCCGTGGAAAAATCGACCATGATGGAAAACGTTAAGTTGGCTGACACTTGGACCAAGGTGTACGAGAACCAATTTGAAATGCTGGAGGAAATGATTCAAACAACCAAACGTATGCTGAGCCTCAACGCGCAGAGGACGGACATTCGACGACAAAAGACGATGCAAATATTAAGCTCTATTAAGAGTCTGAATTTAAACAGAGTCACATATCAAGAGGCTATCCAAGCTCTGAAAGAAGCCCTAATCGAGCTGGGACAGTTGAAAGAAGATTGGAGTAAACTGATTCGATTCTTTTCTAATATCGCCAAATTCATCGACGACGCCGCCAAAGAGAGTTTCGCGTTTATCGATGCCGTCCATTCGTTAAGTGAGGATATTTCCGGCTTGGATGTTACCGTCTTAGTTGAGGAACTGCTGGGTCACATTGGAAAAGCCAACGAAGCGGCCTTTCTCGTCCACGAGATCGCCAACATGTACGTGACCGTTTCGGAAAAATACATCTTAGATAGCATTTCTACGTTGGACACCATGATCAGCATTGACGTCAACAAGGTTGGACTAGTTGGAATCAAGAGGCAGCAAAACAAACTGTCGGAAGACGGTCGAATAGCTTATGAAGGGATCCTGCAAATGATTAAGGACGACGAGGATTCGATTGAAAAGAAAATACTAAAGCGGCATGATGAAATCACGAGAGAATTCGAATGGATAACCAACTGCAAATCTCCCGAAGACAACGAACTTTAAGAAAGCGTTTTTCGTTATTGATTTTAATTCAGGACATAAATTGTATGAATACCGCTTACAATACAAGACATTTTTAAATGATAAGACTGAGCGTATTTTGTTCATCAATTAATAGTAAGTGAAATCGGCACAATTTTAGTACAGATTTTCCATGTGTTGGAAATGCTGCTGACGCCCGCCAACGGAAAAACCCAAAGTGTAAAAGATCCGTTGTGCTATCAACAAATAGAGATATGGAATGGCGCATTGCCTGAAAGAAAGGTTAAAAGTCTTGTATTTAACTATTTGTATACTGATAACTACTTTTGCCATTTTTTCTTCCTCTCGAAACTGCTGATCGTACTATATAGATTACACCCGGGGCAAATAAATACGCAGCAAGTGAAACTGTCAAACTTTCAGACCAACCCAAAATTTCGAAATACCCTTGCTCATATTTCGATGTGTTCAATTCACAGAAATGATATGATCGGACGGAATCGTTCATGTTAGGTTATCAGGAAGTCAGGAACTCAACGAACAAGTCCAAATTTCATAGTAGCTATGAAAAGCGAACTCTTTTTTTATCTGCAACAACGCCATTTCATTTGCGTCGTTAACATGAAATTTAAATAGTCAACAACAAATAAACACATTTTTAAAAGCGTCACATCAATCTCAATTCATGTATTTCCGTATTTTTTCAACGATATTCTTTTCGGCCAAGAGAGACGTGGTCTCATCGTTAGATTCCAAGAACAAGACAAGTTGGTCGATTGATTTCAGAAGCGGCTCAAAGAGGACCAATAATTTTTGCTGGGAGTAAATCACTTCCACCTTTCCCTGACAAACAGTTAGATAGGTGGTAATGTTTCGAATTTTATCACCAAATCCTCTCATGCCCGGGTCTTGGCTTTTCAATTTATCGAGGACAAATCGAACCGAGGTGAGACTGGCTTCCGTCGTCACGATTGACTGCTCCGTGACCCGTTGGCGGAGAGAAATATCACGTAAATTGCTTTCGAATTTGACTAACGTTTGACGACGCTCGTTGGCGTTACTTTGATGAGCATCACGGTCTCTTTCAGCTTTTTGTCGTTCTCTTTCGTTGATGGCGAGACCAGGAGATGCCAACCCTGTGTAACAAACATAATCCATTACTACTATTGCATGTTTGCAAATCTAGAAATTATTACCAAATGTAAAAATGATTGCAAATATCCATCCAACTCTCTTTTTCTTCCGTCTAGAGGCTTCGTCTCGGGCCCGTTGGGCTCTCTCTTCAGATTGTCTGAGCTTCGTTTCAATATCCGAAACTTGTTCACGGAGGACTTTCATTTGCTTCTTTCTCTCGGATAACTCGATTTTCAAACTTTCCAGTGCAGCTTTCTCCTTAACGATTCGTTTCTCTTTGTCGGCAATATCCTCCGCCAGAGCTAAGACTTTTACCTCGTATCGTTTCAAATGTTTTCGTAAGGGTGTTGAGCGTGGAGAGGAGTTTAAAACGCCCTTTTACGCTACAACAGTACACATTCTTCCGTCACACCACGTTGCGCTACGCTACGTAAGCGCTGCGTTAGTGGCAGTGTGAACGCACCTTAAGGACTGTTAAATGCGGCTAAATGAATAAAATTAAAGTTAATGACAATTCATTTGGGGTGTTATTTATAGGGCAAGTTTTCGGTTTTTTATGGATTAAAGGGAGGAAGTCGATTTTTAATAAATTCTAATCGATATCTTATTTTCTTAAGAATTGCTAATTAGAAGATTAGTGTCGTCTGCTTTAGAAGTGCCGTTTTCGTTTACAAGTTTCGAGAAGGAGACTAAATTAAGATTAAAGATTTCAAAGAAAAACGAAACGATCACTTTTTTGGACGTGGATGAATGCACGAAAATAAAATTACAAAAATGTGGTCATCGTCATGCCAACTTTGGTGTCGGAGGAGCCTTGGTAAATAGGAACATTCCTATACCATGTCGCAGCTTTCTCCACTCGGCCACTCCAATGAGTCAATGACTCCATGCTGTTTGGCAGGTAAATACTCAGAATAAAAATGGGATGACTATGGGAGCTTAAATAGAAGAATTAAACTTGTTCCAATGGGAATTGTTACTTCCTGACTATAGCATTATTTACCCCTGTGTCGATGTATGACAGTTTGTTTGCACTGTATATGTAACCTTTTCTCCTGTGCAGATTTTAAGCCTGAGCCAGCCATTTTAACAGCAAAGTTTTGCTTGTGCTGGACCTCCAGTTAAATGATTTAACTGTTTAGGTAATATATAATTTTCATAACTTTTATTAACCTGCATGTGACCTTCCAGATTTTCTAATGATGCAGGAGGCATGACTTGTATGAATGCAGTGTATTACATGTAAACCTTAGATTCTCCTGTATTACGTATTAGCAATAATTCACCCGCCATCTCATTTTCAACTTTTCGTTCCTTATCCTTACTTTTAGTTTCTGTTAATATATTTTTGTAACCAATTTTTTATTTTTTATTTAGATAAACAGCACCCCGTTTGAGTGAAGAAACTTCCTATGTCGGTAGAGCTACGGATCTCTTCTTCCCCTATGTCTTTAAATGTCCCCGTGTACACCCATGTGAGTGTGGGTGTATTCACGAGGACTCACCTTTTCTTTATTCCGTCCGGCATCTTCAACTTATCAGCGGATGGCTGGAGCACTTGTGGATGCCTGGCTGTATTTCCCAGGCTTAAAGGTAGGACAAATTCATCTCTATTTTTCTTTTTTGACAATTTGACGATTATTATAAATCGTTGCGGAGTACGCCAGTACGGAGTATGGCTATTCCTTGCTGTTTTTGTTAGGGTTCATTAAATAACGCGTGTAGAACGACTGCAGATCAGGCCTGTTTTTGTACCTCGCAACTTTGTCTGTGGGTTAACCATCACATTAAAAAAATATTTGAACTTGAAACACTTGAAGCAATTTGTAACTTGAACAATTTTTTCCACCAAGAGGCTCTTGCCTTCACACCGGCACTTCCTGGTTTAAAACTTTCCTATAATATATTATTTTATTGATTACTTTCTCTCCTTGATAGAAAAAAGAACTGTTTGTGAATTTTACAGATCCAATGTAATTGCCTATAGTTTTATTTGTGCTGAAGCCTACACGTATTTTATAACAATCCACAGTTTTAAACATGTTTTTCAGAGCGACTATCTTTACCTTTTTGAATCGGTTTCGGAGTTTGGGTTTGGGTTGGTCCCTTATTCCTTTCTGTTAGCGTTTTAATCTCTTCAGTTGCTTTGTTACATTGTTCTCTAAGACTGCGCTCTAGTTCTTCTGGGTTCTCTCTTTTCGTCATCATTTGCTCCACTTCTGCAAAAATTTCCACAATATTTTCACTGGATCCCTCCAGGTAGAATTCGATAACGGTTTTAACAAAATGCAAGTCTTCCTTTATCTTATTCAAGTTGAACGAAATTTTTTCGGAATGTTGTTGGCTCCAATGGGTAGAAGTACGATTTGCGTCTTCAATAATTTCGAGGTTTTTCTTGGCACCAGATTGAATGCCTCTACAAATGTCGACAAATTTTTTCCAACTCTTGTCCAGTTCATTTAAAGTATTATTATTTCTTATCCGATTGAGTGGGTCGCTGGTTTTCCCAAGCAGCTGCAAGTCTTCATTAAGTTGGTTCATTTCATGTCTCAAGCTTTCGGTTGTGATCAATAACTGATTTCTTTCTTCTCTTTTCTCCCGAGCTTCTTCTTCTTTGGCATGAAGTGATTTCATCGTATTTTCTAGTTTTCCTTTGGCAATTCTTTGCGACTGATTGATCTTCTGAATTTGCTTAGGATCAGGTGGGGGACAATACGTACTGCGAGTGAGCCAGTACCAATAACACTGAGATTTGTCCTCTTTCAAGTGATTTAAGGCATCTATTGTATCATAAAATGCTTTTTCATCTAATCGTGTTTGCTTTTTTAAGTTCTCAATTTCATTTTCAATAAAAGTTAAGTCCCGCTCTATTTTATTCTTCTCAGTGTTTTTCAAATTTATCTCAGTGGAGACGAAATTCAATTGTTCCTCCTTATCTGACTTGGACGAAGTGTGAATCTTAGAAAGCTCGTCGACTAAATAAACCAACTCCCCAAACTTGCCGGCTATTTGACTGGAGAGATTTAAAGTCTGGTCGCTGGTCTCTTTCAAATTCTTCAACGGTAAATATATAAATTTAATTATTCGGCTGGAATTTCCTAATTTCTCCAAATAACCGGCGGCTTCTTTTACTTTACTGGGTACAAATAGACTGTGCATTTTAATTTGGTCTGCATTAGTACGGGAGACTAAGAAAGCGTTGTTGAGCTTTTGACTAATCTGCAATAGAGTGGTGCGGAAGCTGTGGGCATATTGAGCAACTGGAGACAGATTTCTTACAGTTCCCCTAAAAGCTGTGTCAAGATTTTGCAAGGACATACTCATCAATTGCGCGAAAAAATATGCGATGCCAGGAAGTGGCGTAAGTAAGTCTTCTGCGCGAAAGGTTCCGTTTCCTTCAGAAGTGACAGATTCCTCTGCTTTTATAAAAAGTTAATTATATAAGCCTGTTTCATATAATCACGCTGAATGTGTTACCTTTAGCATTCACTGTGGTCGGGGTAGATGTTGCCACATTCAACCTGCGTTCTAGCGCCGATTCTCTTGGCGCGGTTCCCGTAGGACTTCTCGGACGATTTGTTATGGACGTATTTCGTTGATACGGCAATCTTGTGTTGTTCCCAGAATGAGAAATATTCAACTGTTTTTGCTGTTCTCCATTCACAGATTTCTGCGTCTCTTGTGTCGTCTCTGATATTGGATTATCAGATAAAGTTTCCAGGGTAGTATTGATTGTAGGGGAGACGAAAATTGAAGTCTCGTTTTGATTTGTAGTTTCAGTGGCTAAAGGTACAACAAGTAATATGACATAATAACCGATAATAACGTATCTATAACGGTGCAGGATCATTATACGATGAACTCACTTGTTTCGTCCAATGGATTAGCTGCTGGAGTTGTAGTTGATGTTATATGTGCTTCGTTATTGAATTGTAACTTTTTTCGAGCGTTTATCTCTCTCAACGATTCCCCTTATTCAGTCAATAGAACTTTAATAACTCAAACTTCAATCGAATAATTTGTTCATAAAAAAATTACCGGAAGGAGATCCGATGGCGGAAGATAAAAGAAGAAATAAAATTGCTACATGACATCTTTGTCGATTAAACGATGCCATATTGCTATTACTCTGATGAGCGAGCGATCCCACTATGAAAATCTTTTAAGTTTTCTGCCTCATTTTAATGCGATTTATAGGGCAGTCAGTATCCACCCAGTTCCCTCCCACTTCTATAATCGACTGGGAAATTTTAATTCTGCAACGTTTTCGTGTCATGTTTCACAGTTAGATAAAAATTAGTCGACGGTTTCTGGTTACCAAGAGGTCCATGGATTTTTTGGTATTTTCCTTTCCAGTTTAGTGAAAGCGTGAATAAGATTTCATTAAAATTTAAGTAAAATGCAATGCCCTAGTTTCTCCGATTAATCATAGTAAAATACGCCCATCTTGTTTAATGAAGTTGATGGCCAATAGCCATTGATGTCATTCGACGGCAGCATCCACGCTTATTATCACGCTGGGTTTTTCCTCATCCAAGCCTCGATCCAAGCACCACGCAAACGCATGGGTATTTCGTCTCTGCCAGCGCATCTGAAAGACGGGAGGAAATTGGCCGGCCAAATGGAACCGCACTAAACACATGTTCGCGCTAGCGCCTAGAACAGTCACATTTAAAATGCAGAGTCTTGCGGCTAAAATCGGAATCTTGGTCGTGTTTGTAGGCAAGTGTTTCCTCACACAGACAAATTTTGCTATTCATTCAAATTCAATCAGCGATTATTCACTCAGCTAGTGAATAATGGAATTTCCTTTGTTTTTGTTTTCTTCAGGTTTTTTAGGGAGTGTAGCTCCTCAAAACCCATTGCAAATTATGGTTTCAGAGATTCGCCCATCTTTCAGCGAAGGGCTGAAGCACCTTGAGAATTTGTTTGACTTGTTCCATCTCACTCTGACTGGAACAGAGTCCGAAATGGAAGCCCCCAGTAGTAAGGAGGAAATACAGTTAGCTATTCGCCAGACCCACGATTCTTTTTCGGAAACCGAGAGGATCACAGCCAAGCATCAGAGACTCTATGACGAAAAGTTTCTTTCTCTGACTTACAACATTTCTGCCCTTGAAGTCAACATTAATCAACAAGAGACTGAGCTTGCGCAATTGAAACGAGAAGAGGGAAAAAAGCAAGTCGAATCCGCCAAACTAGTCGTGAAAAACGTCTTTTCATTCAGGAGAGGTATAACTTAATCAGTTTATGTAATCATATAACAACCAGTATGCATTTTTGATTCGTTGGATCTTTCATAGTATATTTATTAGACCGCAATTTGTTTTGATGATTACAGGCATTAACAGAGAACTTTTAGCTAAAATTATGGCGATAAAAGCAACAGTGAAAGAGATTGTTGATCGTCACAATTCAATGGCGGCATCCATATCGAGTTTGAAATCGAATTTGATTTCTTCTCGCTCCGAACTCAACAGGCTGAGAGATGAAAGTTCGTTAATTGGAAGCTTGGGCTCCAAAATCAGATCCATCACCACGTTTTTGACTCTACTTCATGGAAAAGTGAATGTCATGTCTAACACGCAGCAGTGGAGATACGAGTTTGAACCCTTGCTGTTATCCATTGACGATTTAATCACATTTCTTCAAAGACGTGAAGATCTGATGACGTCACTGGCGGACAAGCACATCGTGAATAAAATCCGAGATAAATATTTTTAAAATTAACGAGGTTTTTTTACTGGCAGTTATTTTAACAAATACATAGTGATGACAATGAAATAATTTTCGATAAATGCATCAATAAAATGTGTTTTAACACAAAACAAATATAAATTGTCCTAGCAAACTAAGCAAAGCGAGTTGAACAGCATAAGATAGGTCAATGTAGCAACTATAATATTATGCCAAGATGTCGCTTCCGGCCGCTAGGTGGCAGTATATGTGATCAATTAAAATTCCTACAAAACTGATTTGTAAAAGACGGTCTCCCTATTTTAACGTAAAAAATCTTCCATTGCGACACAAAGGAAACGTTGGGTTCGATCCGATTCGATCGTGAAGTGTAGTAAATAAAAAATTACGCAGCAGAAAATGAAAATACTGTGAATAAATCCGAGATGCATGCTTAAACTCATCCTCAAATTCTTTGCCGACAACAGCGAGATCATTAACACGGTGAACTTCATTGAAAATTCAAATCTGGAAAAGCAATGTTGTGTTGCTGTGAGATGTTTGTCTTACCATTTTAATAGTTCACGGAACTAGAAGAAAAACATGTTGCCGTCGCCGCGGTTCGTCGTTGCCGGGGCAATATGCGGCAATATAATATCCTCTTCCACTGGGTTTTTCCGTGCTGGCACAACGGACGAGTCCTTGATTTTTTAAATGATGAATAGTGTCAAAATGCAAGTAAAAATGACGCAGTTTAAGAAGATAAAAACTATGTAGAATCTGAGATGCTTAACCTCAGTATATCAAATTCTTTGCTCTGCTGACGAGATTGACACGGTGAACTTCATTGAGAATTCAAATCTGGAAAAACCAATGTTTTGTCGCTAGAAATGTTTTCTAAACCGTTTTGATGAAACTATAAAATAGATGAAATGTATATTAGCTGTCGCCAATTCGTCGTTGCCGGGGCAAAGTCAATGTGATATCCTCTGGGTTTTTCCACGAGAAAAAAAAACAAATATCCGTAGAAAACTGCAGTTTCAGACATTTTCGAAATCAGTGCTTCAATAACGGAAACGTTCTATACAGGCTTACACAAAATGTCTTATTCAAATATTTTTAAAGTTACGTTAACTCTTTATTCGCTAATGGGTAAATTTTCTTTGCCAGACGTTTAACGATTATAGCTGGTTGGCGTATTGAAAACATTTTCTTGGATGTTCTTTTAATTGTAACAGGGACATTGCAGGCTCTTCCGTGTGCTAATCCTTTACAAAAGATGGTCATCGAAATCCGATCGCCGTTTACCGAAGGACTCACCCATCTCGAGAATTTGTTTGACATGGTTATGAATTGCGATGACGATGCTGGTGCTGGTGGCCATCAAAACACGGAAAAGCCAATCGTCGCCTACGCACCGATGCAGAGAGCCATTCGTTGGACGTTCGACTCTATGAGCGACTCGGAGCTCTTGACACAAAAACATTTGAAACGATACGAGACAAAAGTCTTGGCTCTGGCGGAGGATATTGCCGACAAAGAGAAACGAATCGTCAAGGAGAAAATGTCATTGGAGAGTTTGAAAATCGAGCTGTCCGACCGAAAGAAGCGAATTGAAATCCTTCGTAAAGAAGTTTCGAATGTTGAAGCGAAACTTGGACAATCCGAAGACAGAGCCCGACGGGCCCGAAACGAAGTCTCTAGACGGAAGAGAAATAGGATCGGATTGATATTTGCAACCATTTTTACATTTGGTAATCATTTCCGATCATTTCTATAGATTTGCAAACATGTAATAGTAGTAGTGTATATTATGTTTGTTATACAGGACTGGCATCTCCTGCTCTCGCCATCAACGAAGGAGAATTGCAAAAGGCTGAAAGAGACCGTGACGCTCATCAGAGTAACGCCAACGAGCGTCGTCAAACGTTAGTCAAATTCGAAAGCAATTTACGTGATATTTCACTCCGCCAACGGGTCACGGAGCAGTCAATCGTGGGGACGGAAGCCAGTCTCACCTCGGTTCGATTTGTCCTCGATAAATTGAAGAGCAAAGACCCGGCCATGAGGGGATTTGGGGATAAGATTCGGAACATCACAACCTATCTCACTGTTTTTCAGGGACAGGTGGAAGTGATTTATTCCCAGCAAAAATTATTGATCCTCTTTGAGCCGCTTCTGAAATCAATCGACGACCTTGTCTTGTTTTTGGAATCCAACGATGAGACAACGTCTCTGTTGGCTGAAAAGAATATCGTTGATAAAATACGGAAATACATGAAGAAGAATTGATGACGCCAATTTGCTTTTATTATTTATTTACAGGCTTTTAAAACTTTATGCAAAGTGAGACGACGTTGTCCCAGATAAAAAGCATCTGCTATTCTAGCTAGAGTATACTGAAACTGGTCTTGTTCATTTGGGTTCTTGACTTGCGATAACCTAATATAACGTAAATTTTTTTTTTTTCAAAACTGAAAAAATAATACCGAAATTTGAGCAGGGGTATTTCCTGTATTTCGAAACTCGTTCGTGGATGGTCTGAAAATTGTTTTGATGCAGTATATGTTTTTAAAAGACTTCTGCTTATTTTTCTTTGCCTTCAAGGACGATAAAATGTCAAAAGTCGGTAAGTATATTCCATAATAGTAAAGGTCTTACTTTTCAGTAATACACACCATTTCATATAATACCGTTATTGATAGCAGCATTACATTTTGGGTTTTCCCTTGGCGTTCTTGTCAGCAATTTATCAAAAATATCGAAAAGTCCTTTTTTTCTGACTAACTTTTATTGATGAATAAAATACAATTAATCTGATAATTTTTAAACTTCATACGTATTAATTGTTAATTGTATAAGAGGTATGGCTTACGATCGCTCACAATTTATTATGTCCTGAACGAAAATCAACGTAAAACGTAATATAAGCCACATATTTTTATAGTTCGTCGTTCTCGGGAGATTTGCAGTTGGTTATCCATCCGTATTCTCTTGTGATTTCATCGTGCCGCTGTAGTAGTTTCTTTTCAATCGAATCCTCGTCCTCCTTAATCATTTGCAGGATCCCTTCATAAGCTATTCGACCGTCTTCCGACAGTTTGTTTTGCTGCCTCTTGATTCCAACTAGTCCAACCTTGTTGACGTCAATGCTGATCATGGTGTCCAACGTAGAAATGCTATCTAAGATGTATTTTTCCGAAACGGTCACGTACATGTTGGCGATCTCGTGGACGAGAAAGGCCGCTTCGTTGGCTTTTCCAATGTGACCCAGCAGTTCCTCAACTAAGACGGTGACATCCAAGCCGGAGACATCCTCACTTAACGAATGGACGGCATCAATAAACGCGAAACTCTCTTTGGCGGCGTCGTCGATGAATTTGGCGACATTAGAAAAGAATCGAATCAGTTTACTCCAATCTTCTTTCAACTGTCCCAGCTCGATTAGGGCTTCTTTCAGAGCTTGGATAGCCTCTTGATATGTGACTCTATTTAAATTCAGACTCTTAATAGAGCTTAATATTTGCATCGTCTTTTGTCGTCGAATGTCCGTCCTCTGCGCGTTGAGGCTCAGCATACGTTTGGTTGTTTGAATCATTTCCTCCAGCATTTCAAATTGGTTCTCGTACACCTTGGTCCAAGTGTCAGCCAACTTAACGTTTTCCATCATGGTCGATTTTTCCACGGCAACTTCTTTGATTTTTTCCGCACGCAGGTGGTTCACGAGAAAAGCCAAATCGTCCATTTCTTCTGTCCCCGGACACATCATTTCCAGTTTCCGCTTGGCGTCAAACTTGGTGTTTTTCAATTTCTTGATTAATTCCGCTAATTTGGCGAGAATGACTTTTACACTCGTACAAGGCTGGAAGCTGTTGTATGTGTTGTTTAGCGACTCAACATTTCCGGTAAAATTGAATTGCTGGTAGTCAGAAGATCCTTGCCAAGTTTCGTACACATCTCTAAATTGTGCCATTTTAATGAGCAGGTCAAGCAGCTGTTGACTGTTCTCTTCATAACAAGGATCTCTGTTGATGCTGTTCTCTTGAAAAGTGTACTTCCAGTTGCCGGCACGAAAAAAGATGTCCGGGTGTTTTTCGTGACCTCCTTTTTCTCGCTCCCTGCTCAGGTTGAGATTAAGACATTCGTCCCCGTTAGACGTTTCGACGTAAATGTCTTGCTGACGTCTCTCAAAGTTGCCCAACATTTTGGCCAATTGTTTTTCTTTCTGTTTCAGCAAATCCGCTTCGTCATCTGAATATTGTTTGACTATCTCGGTCATCTTCAGATCCGTTTCAACCCTCTTCAACTTAATCTTCTTTTTATCTTTGGTATCGGCCACTGCATTGATAGTCTCCTCAATCAGATTCATTACAGTGGTGAATTCGGCAACCACTTCTTGCGAAAGCTCTTTACTCTGGTCGGCCGCTTCTTTAATGCGTCCCAGCGATATAGGCAGTAAGTTGACGATGTAAAGCTCTTGTTTGGACATGAGGTAGCGGGTGGCGTCCTTGATGTGGCTGGGCACGTTTGAATTGTACATTCGGATCTTGTCCATGTTGGTGTGAGCTTTGAGGAAGGCCAGGTAACCACTATGGCTGATTTGAAGCAAAGTAGTCCGGAAACTCTTGGGGTACTTGATGTGCTTGAAACCGCCGGTTGGTAAATTTTCATCGATGGGAAAATCCAATCTCTTGTTAGACATGAGGATGAGTTGGCCTAGAACACTGATGGCAATGGGAGCGGTAGCTAGAAGTTCACCCCAGTTGTAGTACGTTTTCATTAGCGTTCTTATTTCGTCGTAAAGGTAGCTCTCGTCAAAAACGACATTCTCTGAAGAATGGTATCGTTCTTCACACGAAACTGAAATAACAAACAGAAACATCATTGTTTATTACATTCTAGACTTTTCTATTGTCACAATCGGTCACAATTGTATACGTCACAAAACTTGGTTCTAGGACATTTTATTGCTACTTCGACAAACATGATTATATGCTATTGAAATTTAACACTCACGGTTTGTTGACGGTGTCATCACTGGGGTGTTTTCTGAAACCGCAGATAAATTCCAGATTGGTATCTGCGCATCGCGGAGTTTTTTTAGTTCAACTAGAAAACAATTACAGCATTCAAGAAGTTTTTAGTTTTATAGAATTGATAAGCATAATGTTTAAAAACAGTAAAGAATATAATTCGAATTTCACATATCTTACATAGCCCAAACGATGGTAGTGCTGTTGTCCAACAAAAAAATGTTAAAGTTAAACCAATAAACAACCAATGGACATAAACCCCCGCTCCGTCAGTAGGATATTGCGCAGCCATTAAGTTGTGTGTGTTATGCGATTAAAAGTTCCTTTTCTTGTCCAGTATTCGCTGACACATTGGTCTCAACTCTCAAGACCGAGCTTGCGCGCAAGATAATGAAGAAAAGAAATTTTTATCGTGCGTGCGTAGCGTGCGCAGAGGCACATCAGCTGTTTACAAAGAAACCAGACATTTTGAGGCTCAGATATGGAGATTAAAAAATTAATTTTGGCGTCAAAGAAAGTTACCCTTTACCAGTAGCAGTAGGCTACGCAGACTTCTTAATATAACAACAGAATTCTGGATTGCTTTTAAAAATGTTATGAAAGTAATGGAAATCTATTTATAAAATAATTTAAAAAAACGAAAAAAAAAAGTAAATATTTTATTAAAATTGATCAGAATAATATAATTAATTTTACATAAGATGAAATTTAATTTAAAAAAATATGTAAAAAGGTATAATAAAATATCGCGCGGAATTAATTCTGCAGCGTAAATGAAATGAAATGAAAAAAAAAACTTTCTTTCTGACCTAGAAAAATTTCAAAGTTAATAGTGTTAAAAAAATATGACAAAAAATTAATTTTTCAGATCTGTCTGAATCAAATTACAGAAATCGATCCCAGCTTGCTCCTGCAGATAAAACACTTTTGGGGTTTTTCCGAGTGATCTTTCGCCTCGCTCGGAGACATTACATTTTCTCGCAAACCTCGTCAACACAGTCCATGTCGATAAACTTTATAGTTTGATATCCCATTCACATGACTAACCAAATCAGCGAAACTTATGTATAGTGTCAAAGTGCAAAAGTCAAGATAGTTTATTTTAGTTTGGTTTTTAGTTTTACAGCAGCTTTTGGATAGATCGAGTGTTCCCCAATTTGAGTTTCTTCTAGCTTTGTATGTTTGAAGTAGGCGTGTCATTAGCCATAAGATGGACCTGAATTGCTTTAAATACGTATAGACTTCCAAGAGTTTTTCAAGTTTTATGAGTCGTCAAAATGGTTGCACCAAATTGTCGCAGCTCTGGGACCCAATTCATTCTACTTTTAGCGATCATTATCAGCCTCTCTTCTGCATCCCCTGCACCCTCACTAAGTAAGAAATTATTCGTGCAGATTAGAGCTGATCAGCTTACGAATGCAGCCTCCTATTCATTATTTGAAATTTTTGTTTAGTAAATTTGAGGAAACTAATACGAGAGCAAGCCAAAGAAAAGTTGTTTTCAACTACTAGCACTACCCCAGCTCCTCCTTCTGAAGAACGTAAGTAACACAATTACATAACAACACTATGAATAGTTTTAATTGCGCGAAATTATTACATTATTATTAGACTAAGTTGATTTATCGTAAAGTTTTGTGTGTATAACCTTTACTGTGACAAGATGTATCATCACGGATGTTATAGTATATAATTTATTGTGGCTTAAACATCAATTTAGTTTCGGCGTTAAAATGAGGCAAAATAAATAATTCTTTTTTCCCTCTTCAAGTAACATGCGAGGAGAAGTTCAAAGAGCGAGAAAAAATCACGTTCAACGAGACAGCATTGAGTAGTGATATTAAAAGTTTGATGACAAGTTATTACAATTGGGGGGCTCTGTTGGCTCCGGCTCCAATAGCTATAAGCGTATTGGGAAAGCTGATCCTCATGTCTAACAAGAGAATGGATTTTCCCATCGATGTCAATTTACCCACTGGTGGTAAATTCGAGCACATCAAGTACCCCAAAAGTTTCCGAACCACTTTGCTTCAAATCAGCCATAGTGGTTACCTGGCCTTCCTCGAAGCTCACACCAACATGGACAAGATCCGAATGTACAATTCAAACGTGCCCAGCCACATCAAGGACGCCACCCGTTACCTGATGTCCAGAAAAGAGACTTACATCCGCGACTTACTGCCTATATCGCTGGGGCGAATTAAAGAAGCAGCCGATCAGAGTAAGAATCTCTCAAAAGAAGTGGAGAATAAATTTAACCTCACTTTGCAGCTGATTCAAGAAACCATTCTAGCCGTGTCAGCCACCAAGAGCGATAAGGAGGTCAAGTTGAAAGGAGTTGAGCTCGACATCAAACTCTCTGAAATATCACGTGACTTTTCCCAAAAAGAAACAAAACTCTTGGAAGACAAGAATCAGATGTTAAGCGGGATGCTGAACGGTTTTGGGGATCGCCAGAAAAAAATTTTCGTCAGGACTATTTACGGCAATGAAAATTTTGTCATCAACCTGAGCAAGGATTCCAAGGAATGGCTTTCGCAAACCGAAGGACGTCACGAAAGGCACCGTAACATATTTTACGGTAAGAAAAATTGGCTTTACAGTTACACCGATGAACGCGTGGAAAGCGACACATGTATCGAACGGAATAATCAGCACCTATTGGACCTAATTATTGTCATGGGTCAGTATAGATTAAAATACGAATCGTGGAAAAATTCGGACACAATTTTTCCTTTCAGTGGTGCAGAAGACGTAGGCAAACTAGAAATGAGCTTGAACAGTCTGATTCAATGCAGCACTGTTCACGCTATCGTCAACACTCTTCGTGCTTTAATCATAAGACTAAAAAACGTCGAGTTTGAAATGTTACAGAAGACCAGCGCACGCCCGGGAGCAGAAGAGATGGACGGTCTTATCCTGACAATTAAAAACTTACGATCTGAATCAGCTCCCAAAACGAAGAAGGAAGACAAATCGACAACAGATGGGTTTAGCCCAGTCACTTTAATGGAAGCCTGGAGCAAAGTCTACCATCAACAATTTAATATGCTACAGAGCATGATTAATGTCACCGCTGATATTATGAAGGTAAACAATAAACAAATGAAACTAAGACATCAAAAGACCCAGCAAGTTCTGGAGAAACTCAAGTCACTAGACATCACCAAAATTAGTTACAAGGAAGCGATACAAGCCCTGCAAGAAGGAATGGAGGAATTGGGCAATTTGAAAAAAGATTGGGCGAAATTGATTCAGTTCTACTCCAAAATGTCCAATTTCATAACCAAAGCTACGGAGCAAAGCATAGCTCTTATTGAGATTGTAAGAGTTATTGCAAAAGACACAAACACTTTGGAAGATGACGAAATATTCGGAAATCTCTTGGACAAGGTCCAAAAGGCAAACGAAGCTTCATTCCTTGTCTACGGAGTGTCCGACATGTACGTCAACGTATCAGATAAGTATATCATGGATAGAATTGCTAGTTTAGATATCATGATGAACATCGACGTCGCCAATGAAAAAGGTGAGGAAGAAATCGTGAAAGAACAACAGAAGCTGATATTAAGCGGCAAGGAGGCCTACGACGGAATTATCCAATACATAAAAGCGGACGAGATTGCACTGCGAGAGAAGCTTGTTAATCGACAAAACGAAATAATGAACGAGTACAAATGGATGTTCGATTGTGCCAGCGCCAAGGAACGAGAGTTCAAAGAAAAATAGTAAATATTTGTTTGTCTCGGTTTAACCAAACATTTAGAAGTAAAAATTTTGTAGAGAACCATAATACAAATACAATATTATAAATCATCAAAACCGAAGCGCTTTCCAATTATTATTTTATGTGAGTTTCAGTATACTGAGTATCCCAAAACAAACTTATTTGATTATTGGTAAAATTTTAAATTAATAAAAATACAAAAATTCATAAAGACAAATAATAGGGAGGGGACTAGTGTTTCGTGCTGCAAAAGCGGCGGTAATTATAGGCGTATAACTCGGTTCGTGCTGTAGTTTGAAGATGGAGAAAAAAAAGTTTAAAAAAACAATTTCCAAAAATTTCAAGTTGCGCTTAATTTGCGTCTTTGAATAAAAAGTGTTGTTTTTTAACCTTCTCTCTACTTCTGAGAATGTTTTCTTTCAATGTTGCTTCAACGTATTGTGTGATACGTATGTCAACGTTTGTTCTCCCCCCCTTTTCTTGAGTCGAGACTAGTGTCGTCTTGCTTGCTACTCACTCACTCTCTTTTGTCTCAACAAAGAATGCAGTTCATTCTTTCTTAGCACCAAAGTGTTTCAACTAAACTAAAAGGTATTGCAACATAGTTTCTAATCTCAACAGGTTATGGGCCCAGAGATTGACGTTAATTTACCACTGTCGTATTTATAATCTGTACAAGTTCCCAAGTTGAACGGAATACTCAATGACACCATTGAATGCCCAAGTTGGACGGAATACTCAATGCACCATTGAATGCCCAGTACAAATTCTGGATGACAACAAATGCCCCTACATTTAATGTCGAGGGAAGATCAACAGAGCAAACACACCCACACTTGCTGTGCTATATGGTGACCGAAAAAGAGTCAAACGTCCCAAGTTGAAAAAAAAGCTAAACGAATTAAAAACAGAGTCAACGTGTACGCACTTTTACAATCTACTGAACAAACAAGAAAGAAAAATTATAGCAAAAATTTTACTTGCTGAATCCATGTTTGATCATCGCGAATCTCAAGAGTAGGCCTAATCAGGACGTGAAATGGCTCTGTTTATTGCAGCACAAACGTCGACGTCCTCACAACTCACATTCGCAAGACTTAGCCTATGTTCTTTCTGTGGTTTAAATAATCATGTTCTTGCCAATTGTCACGAGCGTAAACGCGAACAAGGTGAATCTCACGAATCTCAGCATGTAACAAACGCAAACCAAGTTCAAAAACCAAGAAATCTAAAGTAAAAATTGGATTTAGTCTAAATCAAACATTGAATTATCGTTTCTCACGCTCCGTTCAGTTTAAGGGGTTGTGTTGTTTTTTAACCTTCTCTCTACTTCTGAGAATGTTTTCTTTCAATGTTGCTTCAACGTATTGTGTGATACGTATGTCAACGTTTGTTCTCCCCCCCTTTTCTTGAGTCGAGACTAGTGTCGTCTTGCTTGCTACTCACTCACTCTCTTTTGTCTCAACAAAGAATGCAGTTCATTCTTTCTTAGCACCAAAGTGTTTCAACTAAACTAAAAGGTATTGCAACATAGTTTCTAATCTCAACAAAAAGATCGTTTTATTCAATTTTCAATCGTTCAATCGTAAACAAAAATTCCCAGATACAACTTACTACAGGCTAAACATTAGCTGGAAAATCCCAGCCATAGATTTAATTTCATGACTTTATTCTTGCTTTAATGGCAGTAAAAATAAAATCAGTTTCATCATCAGCGGGAAATAATTGTAATCCCCCCCCCCGTAGTTAAAGTCTCGTCTGCTTTAGTTGTTTTGTTTCAGTTCAGTCGTCAGCAGATGACAGACACCACACAGAAAAAAAAAATATCAAGAGGGATCTGTCAAAAGAAATTAAAAAGAGCATGACCTCGATCAGTGGACTTTAGAAATAAAAAATCGGCAGAATATTTAGAACTTTGTTTACACGTATTTGGGACGTGACACGATCTTTGAATTTCCCCAGCTTGGAGCTAAAAGTGGGCGGGCAATGGCGTTCTATTCCTTTAAAAGACGCACCAACCATCGATATTTGATAGTGAGCTATATCGCTCATCTGAGTCCACTATGGCTTCTCTTAACCAACAAAGATTCCATGTTGTCACTCTACTCTTAATTGTTGCATTTGTCATCAGCTCAGCTTTGGGTAACATGTATTTTGTTTATTCTTTGACTTGGTAAAAACAGCTTTAAAAGGTATAAAAGCTACATAAAATTTTGTAATGTAATTTTCGAGGCCCAATAAAAAAATTTATTATTAATAATGAGTCATTTGAACACTTCTAATAACGTATTTGGACGTATTTTAAACAAATTAACCGTGATAATTCTACTTGTTTTTCTTTACTGTATACCAGGAACTTCATTGTCAAGAAATTTTAGAGAACAGAAGGAGTTAAAAAAACCTGGAACAAATCAAACAGTGACCCCATCTTCTTATCTGATGGAAAATGGTAAAAACTTATAATACAATAATATGTGTAGTAAAACTAAAATTTAATCTTTTTTTTGTATCGTTTGAAGTAGAAAATTTCACAGCTGTTGCAGTAACAGAAACCCCATCAATCACCACCCCTTCAATTTTGAAAAATACTAGCGATAGTACAAACTCAACCTTAACCAACACAACTTTAGCTAGTTCGAGCCCAATATCTGATACATCAGGTAACTTATACTTTTTTTTATCTTATTTTTTGTAAAATATTTGCGTTGAAGCGACTCGCGAACTATACAGCTAAATTAAGGCCACCATAGCCTATAGTGTTCCATTTATTTATAAATTAAAGATTAAAGTTACATTGTGGACTTCTTTTCTATAGAAACAGCGGGTTCGAAAGCACCTCTCGAAGCAGAACACGTAGCCTGGCACACGGAAGACTTGCTTTTCCCTGCTCCAAAAAGTGTACATCTGCTTGCGCAACTGATGGCTTTATCGATGTCGCAAATTGATACGGCTTTTCGTGGCAGTTCTCAAAGAAATCAATCCGTTTCTATTCAGTACAACAAAAGTTTTCGCACTACGATGTTGCAGATCAGTCAAAAGCTAAACAATGCTCTCCTGCTAGCCAGCACTAATTCAGAGACGATCGCTACTTCTCTTCTGAATGCACCTGGAAAACTTGAAGAGGCTTTCAATTACTTAAAAAAATTCAAAAATTCCAGTCGAAACGCAAATTTTTTGATTTTACCTTTGAAAAGCTTAAAAGATACCACCGATCAGACTATTAATCTCTCTAGTCAGGTGGTCAGTCAACTTTCGGGATTAGTGCGACTAGCGGACGAGATAATCGAAGCTGTCGATTCATCCAAGACAGAAAAAGAACAGCAGAGGGAGGCCGTATTTGCTAGATTACAGTCGACACAAACAGAGAAAAGTAAAATCGAGAATAAAACCTTTGTTATCGAAAAAGTAATTGAACAATTAAAACGAGAAGTACGCTTGCACAAAATGGACTCAGAAATTGTCATTGAAGACTTGAAAAATTTAAGATCGAAAGCAAACGACGAATCCCGGTGCTATTGGTCATTCAACCAGAAGGAAAAACTAGAATTATATTATTGCCCTTATCGTCCGGAATCTACCAAAATTCGCGAAGCAGAAAAAGCCAAAGAAGCACCACAAAAGTTGTTCGAATCAGCAATGAAACGACTCGATGAAAAAGAAGAATTAGCGCGTGATCATAGAGAGAAAGACAATAAATTGTTAATCAGAATGAAAAAACTATTTGCTGATAAGGGCCAACTTGCTGGCGACATCCAGTTGCTGGAAAAAAGTAGAACATTATTTACGGGTTTGGTGGGAAATTTCACGATGCTGGAAAGGAGTTGGGCCTCCTTCGCTGGTATCTGTAAAGACATACAAGAAGGTGCCGCCAAGAGCCACGCTACAGTCGTTGAAACTATTGAAAACCCCAGCCGCTGGAACAACACTCTTTCAGATAAACTTGCAGAGCAGTTGAAAGACACCCAGGAAAATCTGTCGTTGCTCAAGACAATCGTCCAGTCTTACCTGGAGGGTTACGCGCGGCACATTGTGGAGATGGTCGCAGAAGCGGAACAAATGATGACCAAGAGAGGCCATCCACAGGAACTTGAACGCCTTCTTCTAAGAAAATGTGAACTGGCTTCTGGTGAAATACAAAAATTCATTCAAAGCAATTCACAGCTGCGCGAAGCTGACTCCCAAATCGCGCAAAGAATCAAGATAATCAAATAGAGTAGAGCTCTACCGCGCGCCGTGTCAATTATTTTAAATTGTGCTTTATTGCTATATTGCCTTGAACCTTTGTTTATCGGCATATGCGCAAAATATATTAATCTGCTTTGCTGTAACGTTAGTTGCAAACACAATACAATTTCTGAAAATATGGCTCTGTGTAAAATGACTTAACTCAACGCCAAGTGAACAGCGCAAATTTCTGAAACAGTTTAGTAGTTAAACATTCCTTTAAAACGCAAAATAATTTCTATAAGATTTTGAAACCGATGATATTATAATAATATAATCATATTATTTTATTGCAACTAATTTAGTTTTCCCGGATTTTCCGTTATTTATTTGGGTTGTATTGGTGCTGTATATCAAATATAACCGAAGTGTGACGACATCTGCTTGATGATTGAAATATGGGTTTTTCCATGTATGTCGGTGACTCGTCTAACAAGTGTCATATCCCATGGGTTTTTTTCATGTCAAACTTTGGATGCCGAGGTGAATGTCGAAGGTTATCACACGAACAACGATACGAACTCTGTCGCTTTTGCTTATTTAGGAATGAAACAAGAATCAGCGATTTAATCTGATCTGTCCAGTTCTCTATACAATTCTCGTAGAGGCTATAAACTTCCATGCCAAATGGGCGCTTCATCAGTTGTTAGCAACATGGCTGCTGCAGCATGTCGGCACATCAACGTTTTCATCCTCGTTTTGGCCTCGATGGTTATTTGCACCTCAATCGCATCGCCGTCACTTTGTAAGAAAATGTTTTGCATATAACCACAATAGCACGGTCGGCATTATTTGCTTGTATATATTGATTTTATCGTCAAGCGTACCAGAAGTCTTAAAATGTCCTCTAAATAGCCTATAATAAGCTTGGTTTCAAAAACTTGATAACATTTATTTGTCTCCCTAGTGAATTTGAAAAAGGAGCGGGATCAAGCCAAGGCGCTATTGTTAGCGAATTCCACCACTACTCCATCACCTCCATCAAATGAACGTGAGTGACAGACTATCCTAAATTTTGTAACGTAAAAACCAATCAGTTTGTGCTTGTCCATCTTTTAATCAAAATTAAAGTCCGAATTAATTCATTTCCCCCGCTATTATTTGTTTTCTAGTAACATGTGAGGAGAAATTTAAAAATGCCGAAAAATTCTCCTTCGATGAAACTTCCCTTAATACTGATATGAGAAGATTGATGGAGAGTTACCACAATTGGGGGGAACTTCTGGCTTCGGCTCCAGTGGCCATCAGTACCTTGGGACAGTTGATCATCATGTCCACCCAGAGACTAGATTTCTCCATTAATAGAAACGTACCTACTGGCGGTTTCAAGCACATCAAGTACCCGACGAGTTTCCGCACGACTTTACTTCAAATTAGTCACCAAGGCTATTTGGCCTTCCTCAAAGCTCACACCAACATGGACAAGATAAGCGCGTACAGCTCCAATGCTCCCACTCACATCAAGGATGCCATCAGATACCTGATGACTCGAAATGAGTTCTACATGCTCAACTTGTTACCACTGTCGTTACGGCGAATACAGGAAACGGCGGACCAGAGCAAACAGTTGTCGCAAGAAGTGGCGGATGAATTCAGCCGAGTAATCAAATTGATTCGAGAAACCATCGCAGCCGTCTCGGAAACTCACAACTACAAAACGGACGAGTTACAACAAGTCCAAGATGAAGCGAACCTGTCGCAATTTTCCCGAAACATTTTGCAGAGCGAAATCAAAATGATGGACGACAAAGACAAGATGCTGAGCAATATGCTGAACAGGTTTGGAGCTCGCCAGAAAAATATTTTCATCCGGACTATTTACGGCAGCGAAAATTTCGTCATCAATCTGAACAAGGATCGGCTCTCGCAAAGCGAAGGGCGTCACCAGCGCCACAAAAATGTATTTTACGGTCAAAGTAATTGGCATTACACCTTCTATGATCGGCAAGTAAAGAGCGACAGGTGCGCAGATCAAAACACCCAACACCTTTCTGATATTCTGGTTGCCGCCGGTCAGTACAGAATGAAATACGAGTCGTGGCAGAATTCGAGAGCAACTCGACCCTTTAACAGTCGGGAAGATGTACGTAAATTGCAGCAGATTTTTACTAGCATGGTTCGATGTGATTCTGTAATGGAACTGATGGACAAAGGGGGAAGATTGGTCAACATGTTGCAAAGCGCCAAATTTGAATTATTGCGCAAGAATAGCACGCGCCCGGGAGCTGAGGAGATGGACGAATTGATCCGCATGATCCATCACGTTCGAGTCTCTGCCAAAGTCCAAGAGAAAAGTGTGGTCAATTCGACACATTTCCGCGGCGAAAGTTTGGTGAATATGTGGGAGTTTTCTTTCAAGCATCAATTTCAAATGTTGCAGAGCATGATCAATACCACCACCGACATTTTGAATGTCAATCAGAGGCAAATGAAATTACAGCGGGAGAAAAACGAGGAGATCATCGGAAGAATCAAACAGCTGGACCTAGCCAAAATCAGCCACAAAGAAGCGATTGAAGCGCTAAATGACGGACTGGATGTGTTGGGACTATTGCAGCGAGACTGGCTGAAGTTAATCGAATTTTATGAGAAAATGTCGCGCTTTATAAGCAAAGCCACCGAAGAAATCGAAGCTCTCGTTGAGGTGGTCAGAGTAATGAGTAAAGATGTGTCCAATTTGGATGACGACGAAATGTTTGGAAATTTACTGGAAGCTGTTGAAAAATCTAATCAAGCCGCGTTCCTCATCCACGGAGTGTCTGATATGTATGTCAAGGTATCGGAAAATTTCATACTGGATCGTGTTGCCAAGCTGGACAGCATGATGAGCATCAACGTCAATAATGTCGGGCTATCTAAGGTTCTTGAAGAGCAGAGATTATTGAAGGAAAGCGCCCAGACTGCTTACGATGGAATCATCCAGTACATCAAAGATGGAGAAGACACTTTAAAAAATAAGCTGCTGGAGCGCCGCAATGAAATCATGGACGAGTACCAATGGATGATGGACTGCGCAGCATCGGTGGATCGTGAATTTAGCATTACCAGCAGAGGTGATCCTGTAAACCAATGAAACTGATGATGCCTTGTGAGTTGTTTTTTCATGTACCAGAGAAAACTAGAAAAGATAATATACTGTGTGTAGTAGTAACCCATCTACAACTTTGCGTTGCATCTTTGATTTATGGCGTGTAATTTTTAATAGACACGCTGATTCCCTCTTGGCTTCCGAGAGGGCCCTGAATGGTCTTATTGTATTATCGATTGCGATCTTACTTAATTATCTGCTGGTTTCGTTTCGTGCAGATTTTAATTTTTTTCTTGTCTGTGCTCCGTGTAACTTGTTGAGACGAAGTATCGGATACTAAAATAATCCAGATCCGTAAAAAAATAGTCCTAAAATAATCCAGCGGATGTCGAGTGCGGATGAGAAAACCGTTTTTATCGATTTGGATTTAGTATGGGTTAATTTTTTTTTTAAATAATGTCTATCGATATCTAAGCCAGTGTCGTCTGCTTTCTTTTTTTTTGAACTACAAGATCTGTGTACACCAAGTGAATTACTGAATTTTACGTAGCCTACCCAATGTATCTACAGTTTTATATTTAATGAAGTGGCACGTATCACGTATTTTAACAATTGACGGTGATAATCTCAAAACACAATTTTTAAACTATATATTTATCGTTTTGAAGTGCTAGTGCTGGGTTTCAGGTTATCCTGGTTCTTTTTCGTTAACTTTTTATTTCACCATAGTTTCCATGTCACATTTTCTTGGAAGACTGCGCTCTATAGTACTCCTGCTTCTGGGTTTTCTCTCTTCGTCATTATTTCTTCTATTTCTAGGACAGTTTTCTTAATGTGTTTATCAGATCCTTCTAGGTAGATATTCATGGTAGTTTCAATCAGAGACAATTCTTCCTTTGTCTTGTTCAGGTTGAATGAAATGTTTTCGGAAAGATGGTTGCTCCAAAGTGTAGAGGTATGGTTTGCTTCTTTGATTATGTCAAGGCTCTTCCCAGCACCAGATTGAATGTTTTAACAGATGGAGACCAATTTGTTCCAGTTCTTGCCCAGTTCTGTTAAATTGTTTTTTAGTCAACTGAGTGTGCTGCCAGTGTTTTCCAGTCTTCTCATCAACAACTCATTATTATCCTCTTTCTTCTTTGCTGCTTCCACTTCTTTCTCAGTAAGTAATTTCATTGTATTTTCTAGTTTTCTTTGGCTATTGTTATTGACTGATTGGCCTGCCGAATTCGGGAAGAATCAGGTGGGGGACAATACCAAATGTCCTTTCTCCAAGTAGTCCAGTTGAACCAATGACACTTAGATTTGTCAGCTTGCAAATCTTTTAAGTTATCTAACTGCTTATTAAATGCTGCCTCATCCAACAGTTGTTGCCGTTTAAAATCCCTAATCTCATTTTCAAAATCAGCGGTGGCGTTTCTTATTGCTTGCTCTATTTTCAAAGTGAGAGACTTACTTAGTTCGTCGACTAATTGGACCAACTCCCCAAACTGGCCGGCTATTTGACTGGAGAGATTCAAAGTCTGGTCGTTGGTCTCTTTCAAGTCCTTCAACGGTAAATATATGAATTCAATTAATCTGCTGGAATTTCCTAATTTCTCCAAATACTCGGCACTACTTTTACTTTGCTGGAGACAATTACACCATGCAATTTGATTTTGTACCCATAAATATTGGAGACCAGAAATGCATTGTTCAGCTTAAGACTGATCTGCAAGAGAGGAGTGTGGAAGCTGTGGGCGTATTGGAGAATCGACGACTGATTTCTTTCAGTTCCTTGTAAAGTCGTGTCAAAAATTTCTCATGGTACTTGTCAGTTGCGTGAGAAGACAGACGCTGCGAGGAATTGGCGTGAGCAAATCTACCACGATCCTGTTTCTTTCTCTTTCAAATCCGATAGATTCCTGGGTCGTCTCTGCTAGTCATAAAGTAATGTCAGTAAATTCTTAACAGCCTCCTCCCTTATTGAAAATATTCTAGTTACACTGGTTACACTCTTGTGTCTTGTCTAATGGTGAGAAAATGTGAAATGAAACTCACGTGTTTCCACTGGATTAGATGGACCTGGAGTTGTGGTTGATGTTTTCGTCTCTTCGGTCTTGTGTGCTAAAAATGCTTGTCTCAATGTCAAATGCCCTTTTAGACGAGGAAACTTTCAATTAAAACCCATAGGAATTTCGACAAATCAAAAGTAGCCTAAAATCTTCTTGCCAGCATAGTTTTTTTTTTCAAGAAAATAATTTAGAAAAACAAATAAAATAAAATAAATTTACCCGAAGAGAATCCAATGGCAGATGCTACAAGAAGAAATAAAATAACATCGTGCCATCTTTTTCGATTAAGCGATGCCATAGTGCTTTTACTCTGATGAGCGAGCGATCCCACTATGAAAATCTCGGATCGTGAATTTAGCATTACCAACAGAGGTGATCCTGTAAACCAATAAAACTGATGCCTTGTTAGTTTTTTTTTCATGTACCACATCAAACTAGAATATATAATAAACCCATCTACAGTTTTCCAACGCCTGTTAGATTTTTCCCTCATGGCATTTCTTTTTTTTTTGGGACACGTTCCCTGTATCTGTTGTACCCTCTAGTAACATAATGGCGTCGTAGTTTCGGTTAATCGCGGTGATATTGTAGTCCGATGTCCGATGCGGTGCAAACGACCCAAAAAATATTGGCAAATCGGCGACACTAAACGGGCGAACAAGTTCCAATCTACTTTGAATCATCTACTCTGAATCTACTTTGAATCTATCTACTTTGAAGATACCTACTTTGGAATTAGGATTCAAAATCATTACTAGATGTCGCTAGTGTCGCATTTGTTGTTGTTACATCGTGAAACGAGGCGAAAAAGGCGAAACAAATTGTAGCTTATTAAATACTTATATTCCTGTGATATCAAATACCAAATTAAACTTCGTATCTTATGTAGGTTTATCTTGAGTTTATCCTAGTTTCCTTATTTTTATATTGCACCAACTAATTAATTCTCCAAATTCTAGATGCATAGTTGCATACTGTAAGTCATTCCAACAAGTTGACTTAGCGCTGAGTCAATTTCCATTCATTAGATCCTCATGCAGTCAAAAGCCTGAAACTCATGTTTGAAGCACAGATATAGTGGAATACAAAGGTGCAGAGATAAGGTATTTCCCCATTACTGCTACACAAGACCATTACAATTCAAATTTTCATGTAACATAGGAATTCTTGAACCATAGGATCTTTTCTGAATCTCACAATTTTGGTGGCGTACCCTGCAACAGCATGTTTGTCGTTATGGCTGTTTTTACTTCTGTTTAGAAGGCAACTAAGAGATAGGTACAGTTTTATTTCTCATAGGTAAATTTGTGTAAATTTGTAAATAACGTTGAGAATTTCCTTGTCCCAGTTCCACTTAGAGTTTCAGTGACATGAAGAGTGTGAAGTGAACCACCTATCACCAAGCTACTGCATTACTTCATGACAATTACCTTTTTGAATTATTTTCGGGATGCGGGTTCTTAATATTCCTTTCTGTTAACGTTTTAATTTCATACGATATCTTCTCACATTTTCCTGGACGACGGCAGTGCTGTTGTTCTCCTGGGTTCTTCCTCTTCGTCATCATTTGTTCCACTTGCGATAATTTCTACAATTGTTGATAACAATAACGTTTTTGGTCTTATTCAAGTTGAACCCGGATGAACCCCCTTGAACCAATAGGAGTCCACAACTCTACATCCATCTCATTCACTCATTGACATTCTTTATTAGACACTTAGTACTCTAGTAGAGGAATTTTGTACTTCTTTATCGAATCATGCATCGTTCGTCTGCGCGGGAATCGTTTTTCGCTGTAACGCTGTTGCTTGGTGCCGTTGGTGGAGTTGACTGTATCGTCTTCTGTCTGGTACGGTTGAAGAACAGAAACTTAGATTTCTTTGTATGGAATATTTGTTATTTAACTTGTACCTGTGTAAAGTAGAGAAGAACCATATTATGTCATTTTGTTTTAAAGTTTGGGGCACAGAACGACGGAACCAAATTCTATACCATGACAGAACTATGTGCATCAAAAAATAACAAATTTTGAGAAAATAGATATTTTTTGTGTTGGTTCTTTTTGAGGAAACCATGGCCTACTTTAGTTCACGGCCCATCATCACACGGTTCTGTGTGGGACAAATTTTGGGTTCCCTTCCCCTTTCCCTGCCCCTTTCCTGTTGCCATAGTACATAGCCAGGGGGTCGTAAGTATTGGTTTTTTTTCCACATTTCCGCAGATTCTTTCCACCCTTTGGATGCCTGTTGGTTCTGACTTGCATTGGCCCATGGTCAGAGTAGGCTTGAAGTAAGCGATCATCAGTCTAGTGAATAACTGAATATAGATGTTATACCATTGAAAAAGTAGTAGTTAGCAAAAAATCGTGCGCAGTTTACGCCGATGCGCACCACTGCGGCCGATAGCACAACTAAGATTTTTATTACGCTTGACTACCTGTACAGTCAAGATCCTTTGTTCGACAAAAAGGCCTTGTTCGACTGTTGTCGAACAAAGGATCTTGACTGTACAGGTTGTCAAGCGTAATAACAATCTAGGTTCTGCTATCGGCCGCTGTGGTGCGCATCGGCGTAAACTGCGCACGACTTTTTGGCATGTCTACTACTTTTTCATTGGTATAACATCTATACGAACTGATTGGGAAAATGATATTAAAGCCGTTGGAAGTAGAGGAAGGGACAGAGATAAGAATCGCATTGCCCGATGTCATCGAACAATTGACAACAAAATTATATGCGTCACGTATATATAAAACATTTTCTCTGTTGATAGAAATCAGTTTTTATTTATTCTACACTTACATTAAAAGGCCCAGGACAATTTAAGAAATCTGAGAGGTCAATGTCGGAATGGGGCAGTTTCTTTTGCCGTTTCCACCCGACCGAACTAGTTCTCGCCTGCGGTGTTGATGATAAATTGATTTTATTATCTGCGGATAATTCTTCCATTCCTTTTTCAAATTGGAAGGAAAAGTTACCTCGTCAACTGGAAACTGGGATTTCTGGAAAATATGAAAGAATAGAATGGAATGTAAGTAGAGTCTTTTATATATATTTGAATACATTGTACAGGCAGACCTGAATCAGCCTTAAATCAACAAGTTGTTGCGTAACGTTATTGAATCTCTTTCAATCAAATAGGCCTACTTTTCTTTGTTATTTCTAATTATTTTTAGGCAGACGGAACCCAATTGGCTGCCGTCTCCCTTGAAGGTGACGTCATCGTGTGGAGTTATCCGGATGGAAAAATTCTCTTTCAACAGAAATTAAACGGAGCAGGGATGAATCGAATCGAGTGGAATTCCTTCAGGCCAAACGTGTTCGCTACTTTTCACGTAAGTTGTTTGCTTCCACTTTGTTTATTCCGCGCTGATCTCCCCACATCCTACGAAATATTCGACCAATCCTATATTTAATTTGTATTACGTTCAATTAACACTGTAACACATGGACAAAAGCCAAGCAAAAAAATAATGCAATCATTATGGCAATACTTTAGTGTCATTTTTCGGACATCATAAATTAAAACATTTTTCAAACATATTTTGTAAAGTAAAAACTAAAAGTAAAAACTTTTGTTAAATTTTTGTTAAATTTGTAAATGTAATTTTAAAAGAAAAACTAAATGTAAAATCAAAAGTCTATTTTTAAAAGTTATTTAAAAAGCAAAAGCTAAATGTTAAAGTAAAAATGAAATGTAAAAACCATTGGCTATTGTTAAAAGATAAATGTTACTGTAAACTAAAAACTAAACTTAAAAACTGCGAGCTATCCCGCCCCTCCTGTGCTGCCATCTAGCGACCGCTACTGCAAACGCCCATACAGACCTAGAGATCGGCGTCTCTTGCTCCCCTCCCTATAGACCGTTGCGCCCTCTACATAAAGAGTGTGCGGAATAGTGCTGTTTAGCCACACTCGCAGTCTGTGATGGCGTAGTCACGGATGTCAAAAAATCTAAATACTTCATACTCAATTGCTTGACATTTCACGGCTTCTTCAACCAAAAGTTTGCTCTATTATTCCATAGAGTTTGTCATTTCATTGTCATAATATCTCCATCTCATTATGTCTCGAGACATCATTTTTGAGGACTGTCTAACATGTGGATGTTCAGTAGAATTGTCCCTATTGGAAAACCATGTGTCCAATTGGTAATTTACATCATAATGATATATTGAATAAATTCACATCCTAAACTCATTTTCCCACTAGCATAATTCTAAATGAGCGGTCTGTTTCTGAAGTCCAAAGGAGAAAGAAATTAGATGTGGATGTAAAGAAAGTGAAACAATATCTAGGTAAACATATCATTTAGTTCCGTCTCTATAAACTGAAGAATCCTTCAGTCTAATGCTTTTCAAATTTTTTGCTACAGATGAGAGAATTCCTACTAAGGAAATTTGTCGTTTGCTTGGAATCTCAAGAAGGACTCTATTTCGAGTCTTAAAAGAAATCAACATTACAGCTAGACCAAAATACACTAATATTGGAACGAAGAACTTGGAATCATATCTTACCAACACAATCTTCAAAAGAAACCCCAAATTGGTAATTATTGAGATGAATAGTGTATTACATTACATCGTGAAACAATAACTAGGTAAACATATCATTTAGTTCCGTCTCTATAAACTGGAGAATCCTTCAGGCTAATGCTTTTCAAAATTTTTTGCTACAGATGAGAGAATTCCTACAGCTACTCATTCATCATCCACGGAGCCATTTACAGAAATTTTGAGGCATTTTGTCTGAAGTTTTCAATCTCTTGCGTTCACCTCTGTTTCAAGGTGTGGCTTTGGGCTCCCTTCTCGATTTTCTACAGGCATTGGTCGAGTTTAATGCACCTGGTTAGTGATGCTTTTTTCATTAGTTTAAACTGAAATCCTTTGATGGCAACAAATATTTATCACCCAGGATCTTGTCTTGGCTACCGCGATCTATTGATGTTTATGATGAATTTGGCGTCGAAACCTGGTCTTCACAATACTGCTCATCATTCTGTCGCTCAGGCTGTTGCTTCATTGGTTGTAACTCAACAAGTTTCTGAAGCTTTTACATGGGTGCAGAATTTCCTCCAGGAGGCTCAGAGACCTCATCCTGATTGGCAACACATTTTTGCGCTCCTTTGTATTGGAGAGATCGGCAAACGAATTGATCTTAACCAGGTTCCAGGGTTAGGACAAGCAATCAGCGATTCTTTCGGCCCACCAAAAGAAGTACGTCTATTACCTTCTCAACTATCTGAATCAATCTATATCCGTTTTCTACAGGTGAAATCTGCAGCTTCGCACGCCCTCGGATCTGTAACAGTTGAAAATCTTTCAGGTTTCGCTTGCCCTTTATTCTTACTCAGATTGAAAATCAATCGCGGCGCCAGTATTTGCTGCTCCACTCGTTAAAGGAAGTGATTACTTCGCTATCACTTGGAATCGAGGCCATTGCACAATTACGTCCATTTGTCCCACGAATTTGGGATCTTCTCTTCCGTCACTGCGAGTGAATGAAGAAGGAACACGCAATGTTGTAGCCGAGTGTTTGGGAAAGCTTACGCTGACAGATCCTGAGGGATTGCTTCCACGTCTTCGAGCTGCTCTGAACTGCCCTTCTGAGTTGATGAGAAGTACGATCGTCACAGCAGCCAAATTCAGAATTTCCGATCAAGTTCAAACCATTGATCCTCTGCTGAAGCAATGCATGGGCGATTTTCTTCAAACCTTACAGGTAAATAATAAGATTTCATCGTGATTAACATAAACGGAACGTAAAATTGAATCTGTAATAGGATGACGACTTGAATGTGCGACGAGTGGTATTCATTGCGTTCAATTCGGCAGCACACAACAAGCCTTCGTTGGTCAGAGACTTGCTCGATTCCGTTTTGCCTCAGCTTTATAATGAAACTAAAGTTAGAGTAAGTATTCAATGATGGGAGTCTTTTTTGACGATCGAATTATCCTTAATTAATAAAAAAAAATTAATTCGCAGAAAGAGTTAGTCCGCGAAGTTGAAATGGGTCCCTTCAAGCACACGGTTGACGATGGTCTAGACCATGGTAAGGCCGCTTTCAAATGCATGTACACCCTTCTGGATTCGTGTCTTGATCGATTGGATGTTTTTGAATTTTTGAATCACGTTGAACTAGGATTGAAAGGTTTGCTGTGTTTTCTTTCAAAAAGCACTCAAAACGTAACTCAATGTTCACGTTCTTTTGAAATTTATTTGCAGCTCATAACAATATTAAAATGTTGACGTATTTAATGGTCGCCCGTCTAGCCAATCTATGTCCTACGGCTGTTCTTCAGCGACTCGATCGATTTGTCGAACATCTACGAAATACTTCCACCGCCAGAGTCAAGGCGAACGCTGTTAAACAAGAATATGAAATGCAAAATGAACTGAAGGTGGGTTCAGCTTCCTAGAATCATTTTTATATTATCAAAAACTAGCGTCTCCAACAAAATGATTTGAACAGCGTTCTGCCATTCGAGCTGTGACTGCATTGCTGGTCATTCCTGATTTGATTCGGATAACAACCCACAACTCAACGAGTTCGTTCTGCATATTCGTTCATCACCCGATCTTCAGGTAATAAAATAACTACTGTTTCAATTTTTTCGTCTTAGAAATGAATGTGCTAACACCAATTATTTTTCAGATTCTTTTCGACTCTATCCAGAAAGATAGCTCCGGACATCACGGAAATGCTGCAGGAGTATCCAGCGAATTGAACATGGATTTAAGTTAAAGTGGTATAAAACAATGCATCTATTAATGAAAGACAACCGAATACAAAGGAATGCTCTGATTTGCTTTCTTTTTTTCTTGTTGAAAAAAATTACAGTTATGTATTTCTCGATTATGAATGTCTGAAATGACATGGGGGGAAAGTTGAAATAACGCAGCAGATCTTAATTTGAATCCGCACACTCTTTATGTAGAGGGCGCAACGGTCTATAGGGAGGGGAGCAAGAGACGCCGATCTCTAGGTCTGTATGGGCGTTTGCAGTAGCGGTCGCTAGATGGCAGCACAGGAGGGGCGGGATAGCTCGCGGACTCAATAGTTTTTAAGTTTAGTTTTTAGTTTAACATTTATCTTTTAAGTTTTATTTTAACAATAGCCAATGGTTTTTACATTTCATTTTTACTTTAACATTTAGCTTTTGCTTTTTAAATTAACTTTTAAAAATAGACTTTTGATTTTACATTTAGTTTTTTCTTTTAAAATTACATTTACAAATTTAACAAAAATTTAACAAAAGTTTTTACTTTTAGTTTTTACTTTACAAAATATGTTTGAAATTTTTTTTTAAATATGCTGTCCGAAAAATGGCACTAAAGTATTGCCATAAATCATGGCGATTCAAGAAAGAGAGGCAGTTTTTTTCGCTTTTTGAATTTCAGACCCCTTACCCTTTGATTGCAAGTCGACATTTTTTCAAAGTTCAATATAGTTTCACAGGACTCGTTTTAATAAACTCATTTAAGATTGACGCAATCTTATTCTCATCCTCCCTTCTCTTCAAATGGCCGCGCTTCTTCCCCCAATTTTTACTTTTTCTTTTTTCTTAGTGGATATCTACAGTCCCCTCCATAAGTATGGGATCACCCCGCGCCGTTCCATAAGGCGGCGTGTATTTTTCTAGTTGGTTTTTCGGGTGGTAAAAAGTGAAAAAATGACATAAATTCACAAAACTTGGAATTTATGTCATTTTACCTCTTTTGTTTTGTCTGAATTTTTTTCAGATTTTTTCGTTCATGGGATAGGCTTCTAAAAGTGGCTCCGAAAGTATCGGATCACTCCGACGCCAACCATGTTATCTTATGACCCGAACTTGTTTTTCACATAGATTTTTATATATTTAATTTTTAAGAAGGAATTTTTATTTTCAAACCGTGTATACACTACCCTTTCATAAACTAACTGTGAGTTTTGCATAATGATCCGAATTTTTTTCGAATTTTCCCAGATTTATTCGTTTCCCAAGTTTCTGAAATCAGAGACTGCAGAAGACTTCATTTACGGTTTACAACCTCTATCAGCTGGCGTAGGCAGGAAAATTAGTGTCGTTTTTATACGCCCCTTAAGTAAAAAAGGTAGCAGAGCGCCAGTGGTGTATAGAAACGACACTAATTTTCCTGCCTACGCCAGTTGATAGAGGTTGTAAACCGTAAATGAAGTCTTCTGCAGTCTCTGATTTCAGAAACTCGGGAAACGAATAAATCTGGGAAAATTCGAAAAAAATTCGGATCATTATGCAAAACTCACAGTTAGTTTATGAAAGGGTAGTGTATACACGGTTTGAAAATAAAAATTCCTTCTTAAAAATTAAATATATAAAAATCTATGTGAAAAACAAGTTCGGGTCATAAGATAACATGGTTGGCGTCGGAGTGATCCGATACTTTCGGAGCCACTTTTAGAAGCCTATCCCATGAACGAAAAAATCTGAAAAAAATTCAGACAAAACAAAAGAGGTAAAATGACATAAATTCCAAGTTTTGTGAATTTATGTCATTTTTTCACTTTTTACCACCCGAAAAACCAACTAGAAAAATACACGCCGCCTTATGGAACGGCGCGGGGTGATCCCATACTTATGGAGGGGACTGTATAAAAGTTTCCTTCTTCAATTCCCGCCCTGTCGACCAACGACAATTTCATTTCCACACAATTAAACATTTTGAGAATGCGATCTCGAGTGTCCAGTGGATCTCTGAGAATCGAGTCGCTCTTGGCTTAATCAAGGGAATTGAAATTTGGGAAATTGACGAATCGACGAATTTTGCCAAACGATTCGAACATGAAAACGTGACCGTGAGTTTAGTTTACCCATTGACATGATTGTCATTGCACATTCTCGATAATTTATTCTCTGTTATTTCATTAAGGGTTGGATAAAACATATGACATGGGACGAAAGGACGAAATGTTTGGCTGCTTGTTCATCCGACGGATGGATGACGGTAAATTGTCGTTGGTCAATGGAATGGGCGTGTCATCTTGAACTTGTCGTTTTCCCATAGATTTGGTCAATGGACAGCGACCAACCCATTCACGCCACAAAGGTCGATGACGGATGTAGGAGTTTGGCTTGGCGTCCAAACGGAAAACAATCGGACGCCGCGGGTGTGGACGCGGCCAGGAAATCGGCCGACAATTTCATTTTGGCTAGGTGAGTTTATCAACGGATGGATCAACGTCTTGGAAAAATGGGATCGAACAAAGAGTATCGACTGGATCCATTTTTTTAATATTTGCCTCGAAGCGAATTCCTTCATTGAACCTTTTCTTGTGCAATTTTAGCAAGAAAAATGGATAGGGGTGAATAATACTGAGGGTATAATAGGAGGGCGTGGAGGTGGCAAGATGTTTTTGTTTGCGCACTTTTTCGCTCGCAAACATTTTTTCCCCTTGGGATCGAAAGAAGGGATTGTCGTTTCCCCTTTTTCCCCCGCCCGCAATGGACGAAGAGGAAGTGGAACATATTTCATTTTCATTTCATTTTCATTCAGTGGATTTGGCAATGGGAAGATTGTCATTTGGACTCCGCTGGATTCAAAGGAAAAGACAAAAATTCTCAATCAACATTTAAATTGGGTAGATTCGCTGTCGTTTTCACCCGACGGGCGGTTTCTCGCATCAGCGGACTCGCATGGGATATTGATCATCTGGGCAACTGAGGTAAACAAGAAAACGGCAAGAGGCAGTGATAATTTTGGTTGTAATAAAATAAGAATTGATTCAACCTTATTTCAGAATTGGGATGAACCTGTTTACATCAGCGAAGAGGAAATAAGATGGGCCAATCGTTGCTCGTGGTTGTCTTCGTCTACGGATGTCCCTAACTACAAATTGACATTCGAATCACGCGATAGCAAGGTATAAACGGGATAATCGTTATCCAAAAAAGCACTTATTAATTAAAAGATAATTCATCTCCCAGGGAATTTCCATTTTTACGTCCTTAACAACAATGCAGTTCATTCGTATTATTTTAAATCCAATATATTTATATTATTAGGTTCATGTTATAGAACACACCGTCAGCCAGAGTGAAAAGCCAAGCGAAGATGTCAACGATGAAATGAATGAAGATCGCCAAGGAATTACAAAAACTGGCGGAGAATTTTCAATCGGATCCAGTGGCGACTTGAAATAAACGACGCAATGAGTTGAATACATTCTCCATCGAACGAAGAATGTAATCCAATCCTGTGGCACTGCAAATAGTGGATTCAGCACAGTATTAGGCTATCAAACAAACAAAAATGATATAAAATTAAAAAAAATAAAACTACTATTTTATAGAAGGTGAAGCGATGTGCGAGTAGAGTGGGGGTAGTGTGAGCAAAATTTTAAAAATGAATTAAATAAGAATACCATTATTATCGGTAAATTAAATTGCTGTAGACTTTGTTATCTAGAGACAACATGTACACGTTGACAGAATATCAATTGGTGTTGGTTTTTAAATTTGGAATTATTTGAAATTGATTATTGTTCGAATTTTCAATCACTGTTGTAGTAAAATGTCTAAATGTACTATAGCCTTTACAAAGCCATATGATAATACGTGTTGGAATGAGTAACATAATAGATTGTGCTGTCCTGGGCCTGGCGTTATTTTCCCCGGTGTTTATTTATATTTTATGACTCTGTGAATTAAGTCAATTCGAAATGGAAAGTGTGTCTTGTGGTCGGTATAGAGTGCGATACAAAGACGAGACATCCAGATACCAGACGTTAATAGAAAAACGATTAATTTCAAAAAATTATTGAGATAAGAAAAATTGTTCTTTAATAGTCATATTGGGTTTTTAGAAAATAATCAAGCTGACGTTGTCGAAAGTTAAGGTCACTAATATAATCGTCCAACGTTCAAATTTGAGTGAAACTTTTTGTGCAATTTTCCCTGACGGAATTATTGTGACTTCTTGACGGGCCATGTACCCGGACAGAAGCTCTTAATTGATGACCTGCTGAAATCGCATGGAAACGATCATCACCATACCGTCGCTTGCACGTTTCCTTGGGGGTCACGCAGGATGTTTTGCTAATAAATGATTCGTGTTCTTTTGGGTTTTCCCCGAATTTTTGGCCGCTGGTGCTGTTTCTTGGTGTGTTTTCTGTGTGTGAATGAAACAACAACCATTTCAGTCTGGTTGTTGCGGTTGTTCGCTACACCGCCATTAAACAGCCCGTGTTGCTAGCCGAGTATAGACGCGTATATTCGCCATTGACAATCGATGGATAAATGCATAATTTGTTGCATCATCGACATTTGATAGAATTCCTCTGTCTTATTTATTTGTTACATGGAAGACATTTCGATTCATTCGAACGTCAAGTGGCTATGGGCTTATATAGTCGCAAAAGCCGCACGGTTATATACGTATATTCAGGTGATTTGCATATATCAACGTGAGTGTCGGGATTCAATGTAGCATTGCACACAGCGACCAACCATATGCGGGTGTCTTTTTTCTATTGTTGCTGTTTGTCACGCTGTGAGCTTATATTATTCACCTTCTGCAATGTTATGGCGCAATCGTTCGGGATTGTTAACTCCGAGTCTTTGCCCGCGTGCAAAATGGGCCGTTTTCCTTCCTTAATGACGCACGTCTCTATTAGGTATATATATATATCCTTATAAAAACAGAAGAACGGGAGCGTTCGTGTCAAAGGAGCACAACCAGCCAGCCAGCACAGCTCCCGGGCTTTTGGTGCTCTTGTTATTCTGTGATGTGCTGCTGTGTTCTGATGTTATATAGATTCTTCCGCGCGCGCGTCTGTGTGTGCTGCTGCTGTGCTGGATGGTTTAGCTGCTGCTGCACAGATCAATGCGACAATGGTGCTGGAGCTTTTGACTTTTAGAAGCTCCGGCCTGATGTGCGGGACCGATCCGTCACTTTCACGAAAACGAGCAAGGACTCACGGCCTCATACGACCCAATATAATATATAGGAGATATATCTCCATCGAGAGAAGAAGAAGAAAGTTAGACGGGGAATAAAAAGAATAAGGCAACCGACGGCAGCAGCAGTATATAGGCTTTCCCCCCTCTATAGCTCGCGCCTCTTCTCTCGTCTCTAAGACTTTTTTGAGAGACGAGAAAATCCATTTGGCTGTATCAATGGATCCCATGCTGCTGCATTTTGGGACGGCGGCGGTGGCAAACTGTGCTGCTGGATGCTGGATGCTGCTGCCGGGTAGAATCTATATAAGACGCAGGGGCCCAGAAATACAGTAATATTATATAAGAAAAGAGCGAGAGAAACGGGCCAACGCGATTTTTGGCACAAAAGATTCTCTCCTATATATTGAAAAGCCCCTCAGCAAACAGTCGGAACGTCATTTATTGATAAAATGCACACCACGCCAACGCCGCAGCCCCGGTGCTGTGAGTAGCGCACGCGAGCACAATCACATCGCACAAAATATACCAACGAAGCCGCGCGCTAAATATACGGTGAGACAAGCGGGAAACCTAAACTATGTTACACACACGCAAGGAATAATAATAAATAAAGAAATAATAAAAAAGGAAAATAAAAAATCAGCTTAAAAAAGCCTCAGCATATAATAAGCAGACTGCTTATTATACCCAGAGTTGAAACGAGCTTCACGAGAGCTTGAGCTTTAGCTCAAAAGCTCACTCATTTTGTGAGCTTTGAGCTTGAGCTCCGCTCTTTTTGAAAAAGTGTGAGCTTGAGCTTGAGCTTTTGCCTCATGAGCGGAAGCTCACGCTTGTGGCGCCATCTAGCGGCCAAAATTGAAATTTATTTGCTAAATTATACAACATTTTCCACTGGACTCGCATAAAATGTCTAACTTAGAGAAATTTTTAATTTACTTTTTTAATTCTAATTTTCAGGTTTATCCCAGGGTCCACAACTTAAATTAGCTTTTAATTTTTATTTATTTTTTACTTTTTCCTTGCGTCGATTTCCTTTCTTACAAATGGTTTTCCTTCTTTTTAAAATAAAAAGGTAGGAAGACTAGGAAGGGTAAGAGTAGGGATGGGGAAGTAGGGTGGGGAGTCGTTCGCAATTACCCTTCTTTGGCTAGTTTGGTAAATTTTCTTATTTTTCTTTGTTTATCCCTTTCATTTTAAAGTAAATTTGAGTTGCGGAGCCCTTGGATTCGACTCAAATTAATTCGATGCTATAGCTTCATTAAATTCAAATTTTCAACCAAAAAAACACCGTTGCCAGTTGCATATATTTAATTTAAAAAAACTTGGAAATGAGCTTGAGCGAACGTGAGCTTGAGCGAAGCTCATTATTTTTTGGTGCGAGCTTGAGCTTGAGCTCCGCTCACTTTTTGGCCATGAGCGGAGAGCTTGAGCTAAGCTCACGTTTCGGTGAGCTAGTTTCAACTCTAAGCACCCGGTGCGCAACACGCAACACCGACCGACCCAACAACAACAACATCCAGCAGCGGTCACATTTCATTTCTGCGGCCGCCGCGCAACTTTTTCCTCATCTCTTTGCTGCTGCTGTGCTCCTTTCAACTTTTTTTAAGGGGGGGGGGGGGGGGTTAATCTCGCGTAGCACAAATAAATCACGAAAGATTATCAAAAAGAAGAAGCGCCACTTTTGGCGGCCATTTTGAGGGACTTCTAAGAGCTAAATAACGTAAGAAATTGGTCTATTCTATAGAGCCAATCAGGGTGATTGTAGAAACATAGCTATACATAACAGGAGCAATATTTAGTTCTATTTGTGGCTGTTAAGTAGAACTTCAGCAATATAATATGTCTAGAAAATGTTTTTGACGAAGGTGGTGACCTCGGTGGTGACTTTGAATTATATTGCAAGACAATAATTTGGTATAGTATTAGTACAACACGTTTTCATTTTATATGGTGATGTGTGCGTATAGGCCGGAAAAGATTTCAGCCATTAGAGTTGATTGGCCCAGCAGGAGTGACGCCGAGAAACTGATTTGTACACCTGCAGGTATTAGTGAAATATTAGTTTAATTTTTGATCTTCAGTTATTTGATTGATCCATTCAAATGTTTTTTAAGATAATAATAAATGAACTGGATAAATGAGAAGATTGAGTGTCTCTGCTTGTCGCCCATTCACAATTCAATGCAGAAATGAGCGAACTGCATCGTAATTTCTTTTGGCGTAATTACTAATACATTTTAGACAATTAGAACGGTTATAACAACACATTTAATATTTATCTCGCTATTAAAAGCAGAGGGAAAAGGTCATAAGTAACTTGGTCAAATGAGAGTAACTTGGTAGTGTACAATCTAGTCTCTCTCTAAAGTCATAATTATTAGAGAGAAACTAAATTGTCTTAAAGTCTCTCTAAGACAAATGATACAGATTTCCTTGTTCCTTCTAGCAATGTCTAACCCTACTGGTGAAATTACCCAGAATATAAATTGCACTACGTCTCTAAGTGCGTTGATAAAAGATCATGTCCGGCAACTGTGGAAAGTCGTATCCCACTAAATTGACCATGAATATTTTTAGAAGGTCCGCCATCTCCTAATAGTCTTCTACCTTGCTCATTGATTGGAAATGACATCATTGTTTATTCAAGGACAACATTTGGATTTCGGTCTCTCCAATTGACCAATCTCTCTCGGATGAATTGTTTTCTATGGGCGAAAATCTCGTGTGTGTCGTCTCGCCCGAGGGCTGGCGGGTAACGCGAAACTGAAAAAGGTGTGTGTAATACGTCTACACTGTACCTGTATTGACGTTGTCATGACGCAATGGCGATTGATAAGGAGGGTATGTCTTGAATACCGAGCGCAGCGCCAACTACTTAAATTTCGGAACACAGGGCACGGTGCAACTGACAGACTGCTACGTAGTCCTCCAGTGTTTTCTATCAAACATTTAAAGCGAATCCCGTTTCTTTTATTTTTTTCCCGTCCGTTTTAGCAAACAGTCAAAGAGTTCCCTAACGGATGAGTATAAATAGAGTCTACAACACCCTGGACAAAAAATGGTGGGGAATACTATAAACAGCCGACAGAATTATTAAAGACAATTTGGTATATAACAACAAGTTATTTATATGATGATGTAGGCCGAAAAAGATTTGATTACGTGAATCGGAGGAGATAAGCGTGTTGTTATTGTATATAACAGCACGCGTCTTTTCTTGTTTGATTTTCGGGGTTGCTGCTGTTGAAAGAGAAATTGACTTTGCGGCTCGGCGAGCATCATCAGAGGTGTCGAAATCGGGAAAACCTTAGAAGCCGTCACGGCACAGCACACCAGGGCACGGACGCCAGCAGCCACGCCCTTTCGCTCACTTTGAAACGTCTTTTCTCTTTCTCTCTCTCGTCGTCCGCGCGCGCGTTCGCCCGGCTTCTTAAATAAGACAAAATGGGCAGCCAAAGTGACAGCAGCAGCGGCTGGATGCTGCTGTGATGGCCAATCCATCAGCAGCAGCGTTGCTGCGGTGTTGCCTCTCTCTCATCGGCGGGATTTAAAATTTAAAAAAAAGCCGCGGCTACTGTTTATATTATTTGTAACTTGTTTACACATTAACGTCAATAAAAGAAGAAAAAAAGCCAAAAGAAATTGAATATTCAAGGTGTGTAAATGAAAAGGAATAAGTTCCGCCCGCTTGCGCCCGCTCGATCCCGCTGCTGCTGTGTTCCGGTGCGGGAGCGTTCATCAGTCAGCGGCCGAGCCAACCGTGAATACTGTTTCAAAAGAATATATACAAGAAAGAAAAATAGAAATAGTCCAACAACTATATGGAACAAGAAAAATAAAAGACACAAAAGGTTTTCTATACACTCAATCTCGTCGGCTCCTGTGCTGTGCTGTGTGTGTGGACCGGTGTGGACTTTTGGCTTTTATTTATCTACCGTGGAGTGTTCTCTCTTTTGCTTCAAAAGAGTAATGGCGACTGTATAAAATGACCGCCAAGTTGGCCGCATTTATACAAGTCAGGGACGCAAACTGTATAACAAATGGCTTGTTTTGTTTCGTTTGCCTACGAGAATGGATGGCCCTTCCTCTTGTTCGAGTCGTTCTGCTTACAGCCCACAGACTAGAATATACACATCTAAATAACAATCTTCATTATGTTAAGTTGGCAAGTCAAAGTGGCGTTGACATTTCCAAGTTATTCCGTCGACAACTTTCTTAGACACCCCACAGCTGATGACTGTGTGTTGAATTTGCATGATGTTGAGAATTTGCGCACACAACACACACTCGCAGCACTTGTTTGGAAATCTATGACGTAAGAAAAACGATCGTCGATTTTTATTTCCGACCGTTTTCCTTTCCGATTAGCCACCTTTTCGGTATTTACCATCGATCGAATCAAATATCGAGTTTGAATTTTCAATTATGAGAGTTTATACTTTATTGCGATTGAGTGGCGCAGGCTTGGCGGAAAGATAATGAATTGTACACCTGCAGGTGATAGATGAATTATTATGGTTTATTCTTGATTTACATAGTTATTTGTTTCAAAAACTTTCGACTCATTTGAAAGTTGTAAGATAATAATAAATGAACTGATTTAATGAGGAACTTGGGCGTCGATGTTTTTCGCCCATTTCAAAATCAGTGGCAAAATGAGCGAGTTACATCGTGAAATCACTTTGTGTTATTGTGATTCCACTATTATTTATTGTAATCTATATAACACAATTTAATTTTTTCAATATCAACAGCTGACGTAGTAAAGGCAATAAATATTGCACATATTGTTGGAGTAGGTAACATAATTTTCTTGTTCGAGATTTCGATGTTACCCACGAACTACATGATGCATATTCATCGCAATTGTACTGTCAAGCTCTAACTAATTTTACAATGGAGAACTCCCAGAATATGAACTGTATTGCCTCTAAATGTCCGTTGACGTGGATGCACGATCGGCAATCTTCGTACGATGAAATCCAATTAAATACCCGTGAACATTTTCACAATTTTCGTCATCTCCGAATGGCGTTCCATCCTGTTCATTGTTAGGAAATGACATCATTGTTTATTAAAACAGAACATTTTGGTGATCTCCATTAAGCATTAACCGAACTCTCTCGGATGAATTGTTTTCGATTGACGAAAATCTCGTGTGTGACGTACCGCCCGAGAGCTGGAGGGTAACGTGAAACTTGCAAAAGGTGTACATTATACGTGTACGTACACTACCTGTATCGAAGTTGCCATGAGCCCATGACGCAATGGTGAGTGATTAGGAGGGACAACGGACCGTCTATATTAATACCGAGCGCAGCGTCACAACTTAAATGTTGGAACAAAGGGACCGGTGCAATTGACAAGCTGCTGGGCAGAGCTGGGCTGCTCGTAGGCACTTAGTCTTTCAGTGTTAGTTACTTGTTTCAATCATCGTCTCAATTGAAAGCTTTAAAGTTTTATGAATTCTAATAATTATAAATGATGAACTGGAATATTGAGAAGTTTGTGCGTCAAAGAATGTCTCCCATTCTAACATCAATGAAGTTATGAGGGACCTACAGTCGAATTTCGCTTTTGGTGAATACTGATTCGTATATCACTATAGGAATTTATTTAAACAATAGTTTAAAGTTTATATGTTAAAATCAACTAGAGTATTAGTTGTTGGGAGTTGATGAAGTGAGAGAGCTCCATAATTTACGCCGGTTAGTCCGGCGAAAACTGTGGGACTTCTTTTTCAAGAAAACCCGGACAATCTCTTACTTAGTTCATTCTAATATAACTGGTGAAACTCCCAGAATATGAAATGCATTGCCTTAAAAAGTCCATTGACTTAAATCTCAACCGGGAATTTTTGAACGATGTAAATCGATAACTTGGCCGTGTCCATTTTCGCAAGTTTCATTATATCCAAATTTCGTTCTAACTTGTTCATTGTTAGGAAATGTAATCACTCAAGGAGAACATTAGCGTTTCTCCATTGCAATCTCTCCCGGATGAATTGTTTTCTATCGACGACAATCTTGTGTGTCGTATCGCCCTCGGGCTGGCGGTGAACGTGAAACTGCAAAAGATCTGTGTGTAAGTTACATAAGTTGCGAGTGTGGGAGAGAAACCTGCAAGTGCTAGTGAGTTATGTTTAATTCTTGATATTCAGTTCTTTGTTTCTACATCTTTCGACCCGTTTGAAAACTTTAAAATCATGTGGTAAATTAACTGGATTATCAAAAGTTTGGATGTCGATGCTTGTCGCCCACTCGAAAATAGTGAAGATGTGAGCGAACTACAACGTAATTTTGCTTTGAAAGATTGCTAATTCAGTTATGATAATCTACTGCTCTACAAACCGTGGGCGTTATATTCCTTATAAGAACATCCGTATTTTTTATTACTATTCCTATTCCAACGAAGATATTTTCACGCGCTTCAGTTTAATTTTTTGGGGTGATTTGATTGTGATAAAGAATCAGGATGGGTACTTTTTTTCGTCCTGTCATGTCATATGCAAATTTATCGTTTACTAAATTTCTTTGATTACAAATTGTATTCATGCGATAGAGGCGTGAAGGATCGATCGCTTTCTAAGGGTTAGAAAGAAAAACAGTACATTTTTGGGGGGGGGGGGGCCGCCTACTTTTAGTATGGGTGGTCGCATTGTGAATTGATTATTTGAAACTTTTTGAGGTCGCGGGTTTACCTAACATCTTAATTAATTATAATGAACTGTACTTAAGTCAGCGTGAACAACCAGTTGCTCTCCATTTCTTTAGAAATGAATGCAGTGAACTCAGGATGGATGTGTGAAAAGTGTCCGACTGGTACACCATTCAATTCCGATCCCATTCAAGTCTTTTAGTCTTACATTGAAAATCTAATTTACAAGTCCACAGCGTACCAGCCATTAAGATTTAAGTATTCTATTAGAGCGTACGAAACTACGAATGATCGGAATAAATGGATTACAATCTACCGAAACGTTCGTGTCGTCAATCAGCATACATCAAGTTTGACTTTGGTTGTTACTTGGGTTAACTGATACATCATACATATTCTAAAGAAATTCAAGGTAAATATTATGTTACCTAATTCTTCGCATTGGTAATAACTTGTGTCAAACATATGCCAATACATCTGGAGAGACTATTGAGTTAACACATTTATAGTTGCATTTGCTGATGCGCATTGGCGATGCATTCAAAGTTCTCGAAAGCAAAGTGAATTTCCTACACCAATTGGATATGAATTAGCCGGAAATAGTAAAAGTTTAGTTCTAAACTATCGTTTTTCTCACGATGACTATACCAACAAAAAATTCTCACGCGCTTTTGTTTTTAAACCAGGACTCTTTTTCTTCGTCACATTTATCGTTTACTAAATTTCATGGAGCTTTTTGAGCCTTGGTAACGTGCCCCGTGCCCGTCAAGAAACTCCGTCACACCGATTTTTACCTTTATAAATAATAATTTTTCTTAATTATCGCCTTGGATGACCTGGGCCCAACATAGTAAGTTACATAAGTTGCCAGTGTGGGAGAGAAACTGGCAAGTGCTAGTGAATTATGTTTAATTCTTAATTTTCCGTTATTTCTTTCAACAACTATCGAACCATTAAGAATTATTAAAATAATATTAAATGAACTGGAATTATGAGAAGCTTGGGCGTCGATGCTCGTCGTCCATTCTTAAATCAGTGCAGCAATCAGCTAACTGTAGCGCTATTTCGCTTTCCATAACTACCACTTCGTTATTGAAAAATGCAATTTACATAAACACACATTTGATTTATCTTTCTAAGGTTATCCAACGAAAGGAATGGATTTGTAGATTGTAGTATTATTATAGAGTTCGACAACCCAATTATCCAGTCATAATTTGCTTCGCGAGAGCTTTGTGCAACCTTTCGTTGGACTCTGTCTATCTAACTGGAGAAAACTCCCAGAATATGAACTGATTCACACCTAAAAGTCCACTAACTAAACATTACGACCTGTTATCATGGCACGACGAACATAGCTAAAACGGCTGCGAAAATATTCACAATTTTCGGCATCTCCAAATGGCGTTCGTTCCCGTTCATTGTTTGGAAATGACTATTTATCTGATGGAAATATTTGATTTTGTTTATGGCCGTTTTTCTATCCGATTAGCCGCTATTCGGTATATACCGTCGATCGAATCAAATGTTGCAGTTGGATTTTCAATTTTGTTTCAACGGTTCATTTACGCAGCAGCCTTTAAGAGTTCATTGCCACCGATTGGCACACGATTGGCGGAGCCTGCAGGCGTTAGTGAAATTCTTTTCGGTGATTTGTTTCGATAACCCATTTGAAAGTTTTAATATATTAATAAATGAACTGGAATAATGCGGAATAATGAGAAGCTTGGGCTTCGATGTTAGTCGCTTATTCAAAATTCAGTGCAGGAATGAGCGAATCACAGCGTAATTTCGCTTTACGACTTGACGAGTGTACTAATTCATTATTGATTATGTATAGAATTATAAATTAACATTAATTTTTATATTTCTAACGTATGACGAAGATATGATTGCTAGTCTTTTAAGGATTGAAGAACTAGAAGAATGTCTGTCCCATTTGCAAGAAATTATGATCTCCACATTCATTCATACCTTTCGTACTGTTAAATCATACTGGCGTTAACTCCCAGAATTTAAAAATCAATGCCTCTAAAAGCCCGTTGACTTGGTAGCACGACCAGCAATTTATGAGCGATGCAAACCGCTTAATTGTTCTTGAATATTACCTCAAGTTTCACTTCTCCAAAATACCTGCTATCTTGTTCACTATTCGAATTTATCATCATTATTTAATATTTATCCAAGGAGAACATTTGGGTCTCTCCATTGATCAATCTCTCGCGGATGAATTGTTTTCTGTTGACGACGATCTCGTGTGTGTCGTAACGCCCGAGGGCCGGCTCTGTAACGTGAAACTGCAAAATGTGTGTGTAAGTTACATGTACCTACTGTCAAAGGGATCAATTCTCAAGGTGACAAGTGGTGAAATGCTCTTGAGCAGCACAACAGCCGTCAAATGATAGATGTACTATACTCCGGAACTGTCGTTGCATCTCATTAATTGTTTGTAGCAGATGTCGTGCTGCATATTTTGGCAACCACATACAGGAAGGCGTGGTTGTCGTTGGTTACCATAATCAATTTTAATTTCCTGGAAGTTTCCTGAAATAAAACACATAATCTTTAACAATCGCGGTCGAGCTGAATGATTGCCTGTCTGAATGTAACACGGATAAATTGGGCGGTAATATTTCAATGTGGGGTTGTGCAAACATGTTGGATAGACATGAATGCGCTAAACAATATCATGTCGTACGAATACATTTGTGAATTTTACTTTTCCATCGATCAAGGAAAAATATAGGCAAAGCACAAATTGCTCGAACAAATTGTTAAGAGTTTCAAATTTTCGAGACTTCGAGTTTCGCGCACCTTATGGCTGGTCCGCTGGTCTATTTGTGTGTTGACCATGAATACGAAATACCTTGAATGCAATATGCAATAGGTGTTTTTAATTAGAAGATTGGTATAAAAATATTAATTGAACTTCTCGTTTCCATGTATCAGTATCAATCAGATTAACATTCTTAATTTTAAGGAAAGTTTTAGCTAATTAAATTTTAGCTTGATTTGGAACATGGTAGCTTTGATTTTTAGCTTGATATAAGGCACTCATACTGTTATGGCCGATTCTTTCTTTGTGCACGTACCTACTGGTTGATTTAAATTATTTAATGTAATGTATAATCCCTGGGCCATTACCTAATATTTTATTATTTAAAAATATCACCATAACGTGCTGCTCTATGTCTTTCATTAGTTTAATAATCGTAAAATGCGCATTAAAACGATACAGGGGTAGTGGCGAAGAAATCGAATTTGATTGCCCCCCTTCCTCCTTTAATGCCTCATCATAGCGGGAGACAATGAAAAATGGCGGCAATCTCCGTCAATTTGGACCTCTGTGGAGAAAAGGAAGACTTTTTGTTTCGCAAGATGTTTCGCTCTTTAGTATGCCCTCCGGCATTTGGTCCCGCGAAACGGTCCCAAAATTTTGGTCCGTTTCGCACAGCTTTTCCGCATTTTAGGCGTTTCGCGTTTCGCGTTTCGCTTTCGCAGTTTAGGGACGCCCGTTTAGGGACGCCCAATTCTATACCATGACAGAACTATGTGCATAAAAAAATAACAAATTTTGAGAAAATAGATATTTTTTGTGTTGGTTCTTTTTGAGGAAACTGACCGAAGCTATTAATTGAACCTGTCCAACTCTCAAATGGGATGCTGCATATTTCAGTTTTATTCAATTTTGAAAGGTCACACTATTTTACTGTATTTACAGTCATAACATTTTTTAAATTTTTTTATATCTTTTTCATTTCCTTATTGTGAAGCTAAAGCTATCCTTCTTGTAGGTCTGAACATCATCTTTGATTTACCTATCTTCTAACTGAAAGACGATCAACAGGCAACAGCACTAACAGTTAGGCCACAGTGTAAGTATTTAATGTAAGCCCTACTAGCACACATTGTCCATAGGACGTCCATTGGATATCCGACGGTCCATTTTCCGTTTGTCCGTTTAGCGTTAGCTACGGATATCCTATGGATGGTATATTTTGATCCAGATAACGGTTGGTCGCGGATGGTCATACTGGGATGTCCTATGGATGTCCATCTGGTACCAATCTCGGATGTGAAGTCAGCCGTACATTCGTGATGAGTATTGGACATCGTATGGATATCAGACTAAGGATCTGAAACGAACGATTAACTTCAAATCCCAGATTGGTACCGATGGACATCCATAGGACATCCCAGTATGGACCGTGTTTTCTTGATCCAAACATTCCATCCATAGGATATCCGTAGCTGACGCTAAACAGACGGACGGTTTTCGTTCACAGGATATCCATAGAACGTCCTGTGGACATTGTGTGCTAGTAGGGAAGGTTGAATATCCCCTTTGTTTCATATTAATAAGAACAAGTATAGCATGGAGGCATAGCACTGGCATGGCATTCAGGAGTCCCGGGTTCGATCCCCGATGAAGTTAGATCTTTTAATTTTTCCCAAATTTTTAACTGATACCAAAGACGTCCGTTTTTCGGACGTCCATGGATATCCAAAGTTGGACGTCCACAGGAGAGGACATTAGTATATCCTTTAAACATCCATAGGACGTCCAACTGGGACATCCAACTGGATCGGCTCTGACATCCATAGGATATCCTATGGATATCTCTGTGCTAGTAGGGAGAGAAGTTGTGCTCAGCACAATCATTAATAGTCCAGTTTGCAAAATATAAATTTTGCTACTTAACTTGAAATCTTTTCTTAATCCCTTCCATAGACTGTGTTCTACAACCAACACGATGACCAGCAGCACTTTGAGACTAGGCCTTTTTCGAAATCAAAAACAACTTTCTACACAGGTACCAACAATCATGTTGGTAATAACCTAAGTTGAAATCAGGAACAACGGCTCAATAATATTCCAAATCATCAAGGCGTTCATGTCAGTATTTGAGGTAAACCAGGAAGAAGATAAACCAGCCATCACATTAAAAATGTCCTTAATACTTATTAAGTTTTGTTTAAATCATAAACCAGATGGAGAATCAATGCTTCCACAACTACAGTAAAGAAAAAATGAAATAAAAGATGGCTAAATTTCATCGGTTGAATATTCAAACTCATCCCACATTCAAGTCATCGTGATTCTGATGATTTTGCCAATAAAAGTGAAGTGGGAGCAGGAACAGCGGCCCTATCTTTGAAAGTTGATCCGTTGATATTTTAATTCTGATATTTAGCTTGATCAATTTGATTGATCAACAGAAGCCGCCGAAGGGATTGGAACTTTTTCGCTCGTTTAGTGTCGCCGATTTGCCAATATTTTTTGGGTCGTTTGCATCGCATCGGACATCGGACTACAATATCACCGCGATTAACCGAAACTACGACGCAATTATGTTACTGGAGGGTACAACAGATACAGGGAACGTGTCCCAAAAAAAAAAGAAATGCCATGAGGGAAAAATCTAACAGGCGTCGGAAAACTGTAGATGGGTTTATTATATTTTCTAGTTTGATGTGGTACATGAAAAAAAAAAAAAAAAAAAAAAAACTAACAAGGAATCAGTTTTATTGGTTTACAGGATCACCTCTGTTGGTAATGCTAAATTCACGATCCACCGATTCCGCGCAGTCCATCATCCATTGATACTCGTCCATGATTTGATTGCGGCGCTCCAGCAGCTTATTTTTTAAAGTAACTTCTCCATCCTTGATGTACTGTATGATGCCATCGTAAGCAGTTTGGGCGCTTTCCTTCAGTAATCTCTGCTCTTCAAGAACCTTAGATAGCCCGACATTATTGACGTTGATGTTCATCATGTTATCCAGATTGGCAACACGATCCATTATAAAGTTTTGCGATACATTGACATACATTTCAGATACTCCGTGGATGAGGAACGCGGCTTGATTAGATTTTTCAACAGCTTCCAGTAAATTTCCAAACATTTCGTCGTCATCCAAATTTGACACATCTTTACTCATTACTCTGACCACCTCAACGAGAGCTTCGATTTCTTCGGTGGCTTTGCTTATAAAGCGCGACATTTTCTCATAAAATTCGATTAACTTCAGCCAGTCTCGCTGCAATAGTCCCAACACATCCAGTCCGTCATTTAGCGCTTCAATCGCTTCTTTGTGGCTGATTTTGGCTAGGTCCAGCTGTTTGATTCTTCCGATGATCTCCTCGTTTTTCTTCCGCTGTAATTTCATTTGCCTCTGATTGACATTCAAAATGTCGGTGGTGGTATTGATCATGCTCTGCAACATTTGAAGTTGATGCTTGAAAGAAAACTCCCACATATCCACCAAACTTTCGCCGCGGAAATTTGTTGAATTGACCACACTTTTCTCTTGTACTTTAGCAGAGACCCGAACGTGATGGATTATGCGGATCAAATCGTCCATCTCTTCAGCTCCCGGGCGCGTGCTATTCTTCTGCAATAATTCAAACTTGGCGCTTTGCAACATATTGACCAATCTTCCTCCTTTGTCCATCAGTTCCACGACAGAATCACATCGAACCATGGTAATAAAAATCTGTTGCAATTTACTTACATCTTCCAAACCATTAAAGGGTCGAGTTGCTCTCGAGTTCTGCCACGACTCGTACTTTAATCTGTACTGACCGACCGTAACCAGAACATCTGATAGATGTTGGGTGTTTTGATCTGCGCACCTGTCGTTCTTTACTTGCCGATCATAGAAGGTGTAATGCCAATTATTTTTACCGTAAAATACGTTTTTGTGGCGCTGGTGACGCCCTTCGCTTTGCGAGAGCCGATCCTTGTTCAGATTGATAACGAAATTTTCACTGCCGTAAATGGTCCGGATGAAAATATTTTTCTGGCGATCTCCGAAACTGTTCAGCATATTGCTCAGCATCTTATCTTTGTCTTCCAGCATTTTGATTTCGCTCTGTAAAATGTTTCGGGAAAATTGCGACAGGTTCGTTTCAGTCTGGACTTGTTGTAATTCGTCCGTTTTGTACCCGTATGAAAACGCCCCTTTGATTAATCACTGATAATTGAAGGATATTAGCTTGATTAATTATCCAATGATTATCGCCATCAAAATTGGGACATGATTATTACTGACTAAGCATAAATTTATCACTGAGAAATGAATGGTTTTTCATTGATTTTCAAATCATATATTCACTTACTTTTGACTGATTTAATGTGAAGTTTTCAATGCTTTTTTATTGATTAGTTTTTCAATGCTTTTTTATTGATTGATTTTTCAATGCTTGTATCCAATGACTTTTTTCATAAAATTCAAAAGCTAAATTTTACTATACTAGTTTTCTTTCTCTACCAGTTTTGAACTCCTGTTGTCGGTGTTCCTTACCCTTGTTCTCCTTTTTTATTTTACTTACTTACCTATTATCTTTTAGAATTAATTGTAGCACGGGTTGAAATTTTCCGTATCGGGACTTGAACCATTGCAACTTAGAGTGGTAGCCGGACTCTATAACCAACTACCTATGACGATGGACATTCGATAAATCTAGTCAGTTCAAGTATCTAAATCATACGTATCTATATCAGGCGTTGTTATAAACAATTTTTTTTTTTCGAAGAAAAAGAAAAACGTGTTGGTGGTGTGTTTGGTAGTTTTATAATCATTAAAAAATCTTTCACAAAATCATGAAATAACTTATAAGAAAAATGCTAGAAATAGGAAAGAGTCCAGTAACGAAATATTTGTCATTGCAAAATCAATTAGCGGATAGAAATTATAACCGAGCCCCAAAAAAATCATTTATTTATCACTAGAAACATCATTATATTGTCATTTAGGATATTATCGTTTAAAGAAGGTCTAAAAATTATGGTATCTACCTTCACATTTACGATGATTGCGCTGTTCGCCTAGGAGTCGCTTGCGCGTTAAACCAAGACTACCACCCGTCTTACCATCATCATATGAAGAAGATACCAACTGAACTCATACTCAGAGTTATTTTCATTGTTTCATATTTATAAGCCCCAATCTGGGATTGAACACGGTACCTTTCGATCCATAGGAGCGTGCGATAACCATTGGCCTATGGTTGCACATTCGATTCTATATTAACCATGTTGACAACGCCGTATGTTTGTTACATATGGAAATTCACCCTTAATATCATTGATTTCGATGCAACAAAATAATATAAGTCAAAGATTCTTCATAAGAAGAACGTGAAAAGCATTCCAAAGGCCTTTCAATGATAATTTATTGATATTTGAGAAATCATTTGTAATGGTATTTCATTCACTATGTTCACTATTTAGTAATAATCGGCAATAAAGTAAATGAACTATCAGGAAAATATTAATCGGGATAACTAATGATTTACATTGATAATCAGTGGAAATCAAATGATTCTGGAAATCCCTGCCGTGATATTTGTCAACTGTGCTAGGCTGCTAGCCACTGAAATATCATTAAAATTTATGTTGGGAAAACTTAGTGCTTTAAACTGAGCAGTAGGCCTATTCAATCGATCAATAGAAATCATTGGATAAAAAATCATTCTCAGTGATAATTCTCAGTGGTAATCCCTGAAATATCACTGAAATCTGAGGGAAGCTCAGTGATATGAACTGAGAAGTAATTATAAAAATCAATAGCAAGCTGTATAAAAATCATTATAAAATCAAAATTACCGTTTGGGACTCATTGAACAATCATTTATTAATCATTGGAATGATTTCTTAGTGATAAATAGATGCTGATTATTGATTTATAGGTGTCAATGAAGTATGGCAATAAAATGATAAGAAATTCAAAGGTTACTGAAAATTACTGAAAATGTAAATATCAGTAGAAAATCAGTAATTTTTCAAAAGAAAATATTCCATGGATTTTTACGTTATGTTTATTGATTAGTTCAATGACTAAGTTAAGTTAAATCACTGCAAAATACTTCATTTTCTGGATCTAATGATAAACCAATGAGTTTTTTGGACTCTGTTCTAATTTTTGAAATATCTTTGATTTTCCAAAGATTTGTTACTGACTTTGTAAATTGATTTATCATGGAAAATCATCGCCAGTGATATTTGCGTGACATTCTTACTGACATTCTATGACATTTCAGACTGTCTATTGATTTGTTTATGATTTTCGTTGATCTGCAGTGATTTTCATTGACTCATTTCCATACGGGTAGTTTTTAGTTTCAGAGATTGCATTAACGGTTTCTCGAATAAGTTCGATTACTCTGCCGAATTCAATCGCCACTTCTAGCGATAACTGTTTGCTCTGGTCCGCCGTCTCCTGTATTTGCCGCAACGACAATGGTAATAAGTTGAGCATGTAGAATTCATCTCGAGTCATCAGGTATCTGGTGGCATCCTTGATGTGAGTCGGAGTATTTGAGCTGTACATTCGGATCTTGTCCATATTGGTGTGAGCTTTGAGGAAGGCCAAATAGCCTTGGTGACTAATTTGAAGTAAAGTCGTTCTGAAACTCGTCGGGTACTTGATGTGCTTGAAGCCGCCAGTGGGTACGTTGATATTGATGGGGAAATCCAGTCTCTGGGTGGACATGATGATCAGGTGTCCCAATGTACTGATGGCCACCGGTGCCGGAGCCAGAAGTTCCCCCCAATTGTGGTAACTCTCCATTAATCTTCTCATATCAGTATTTAGGGAAGTTTCATCAAAGGAGAATTTTTCTGCATTTTTAAATTTCTCTTCACATGTTACTGCAAACAAAATAATAAAAAAGAAATCAAGAGTTTGAATTTATTATTCTTTTTTTAGGAATTTAGGTTTCGTCACTCACGTTCATTAGATGGAGGTGACGGAGTAGTGGTGGAATTCGCTAACAATAGCGCCTTGGCTAGATCTCGCTCCCGTTTCAAATCCACTAGGTAAACACAAATGTTTTTAAATTTTTGAAACCAAGTTTATAGGCTTGCGGATAAAATCAATAACAAGTAAAATAATTTTAACCGTGATACTCTTGATTAACATGCTAAACATTTTCTTACATAGTGACGGCGATGCGATTGAGGAGCTAATAACTATTGAGGCCAAAACAAGGACAAAAACGTTGCGCCGACATGCTGCAGCCATGTTAACTGATGTCACGCTCGTTTGCCATGAAATTTTATAAGTTTATAGCCTCTACGAAAATTGTATAAAGAAAGAACGACCAGATTAAATTGCTGATTCTTGTGTTATTCCAAATAAGTAAAGGCTACAAAGTTCGTCCCTGCTGTGATAACCTTTGAACCATTCATCTCTTCATCCAAAGTTGGTCAAAATACCCATCAGATGTGACACTGGGACGCGTCACTGATAAACATGGAAAAACCCATACTGCCGTCCAATCGTCTCACTCGTCACTTCGCCTTCGGTTGCATTTGGCAAGTATATAGACTAAATAACGGAGAATTCAAACTAGCCAACAGTAAAATAATATTAGGCTTATGTATTTTTTAAGGAACGTTAAACTGTTTGAGAATTACGCTGTACTTGGTGGTGAGTTAACTCATTTTTACACAGACCCATATTTACACATACTTCTTCGTATCTACAGAAATTGTATTGTGTTTCCAAATCATGTTACAGCAAAGCAGACTAATATATTTTGTGCATTTGCCGACAAGGTAGCTACTCTATCTGATTATAATCTTGATTTTTTGCGTGATTTGAGAGTCAGCTTCGTGTAGCTGTGAATTACTTTGAATGAAACTTTGTAATCCTCGAGAAGCCAGTTCACATTTTCTTAGAAGACGGCGTTCAAGTTCCTGTGGATGGCCTCTCTTGGTCATCATTTGTTCCGCTTCTGCGACCATCTCCACGATGTGTCGCGCGTAACCCTCCAGGTAAGACTGGACGATTGTCTTGAGCAACGACAGATTTTCCTGGGTGTCTTTCAACTGCTCTGCAAGTTTATCTGCAAGAGTGTTGTTCCAGCGGCTGGGGTTTTCAATAGTTTCAACGACTGTAGCGTGGCTCTTGGCGGAACCTTCTTGAATGTCTTTACAGATACCAGCAAAGGTGGTCCAACTCCTTTCCAGCATCGTGAAATTTCCCACCAATCCCGTAAATAATGTTGTACTTTTTTCCAGCAACTGGATGTCGTCAGCAATTTGGCCCTTATCAGCAAATAGTTTTTTCATTGTGATTAAGAGTTTATTGTCTTTCTCTCTTCGATCTCGCGCTAATTTCTCTTTTTCAGCGAGTCGTTTCATTGCTGATTCGAACAACTTTTGAGGTTCTTCTTTGGCTTTATCTGCTTCGCGAATTTTGGAAGATTGCGGCCGATAAGGGCAAATATATAAGTCTAGTCCTTCCTCCTGGTTGAATGTCCAATAGCACCGAGATTCGTCGTTTGCTTTTGATCTTAAATTTTTCAAGTCTTCAATGGCAATTTCTACGTCCATTTTGTGCAAACGTACTTCTCGTTTCAATTGTTCAATTTCTTTTTCGATAACAAAGGTTTCATTCTCGATTATACTTTTATCTGTTTGTGCCGACTGTAATTTAGCCAATACGGCCTCCCTCTGCTGTACTTTTTCTGTCTTGGATGAATCGACAGTTTCGATTATCTCGTCCGCTAGTCGCACTAATCCTGAAAGTTGGCTGACCACCTGATTAGAGAGATTAATAGTCTGATCGCTGGTATCTTTTAAGCTCTTCAAAGGTAAAACCAAAAAATTGGCGTTTCGACTGGAATTTTTGAATTTTTTTAAGTAATTGAAAGCCTCTTCAAGTTTTTCAGGTGCATTCAGAAGAGAAGTGACGATCGTCTCTGAATTCGTGCTGGCTTGCGAGAGAGCATTGTTCAGCTTTTGACTGATCTGCTGCATCGTAGTGCGAAAACTTTTGTTGTACTGGATAGAAACTGATTGACTTCTTTGGGAACTGCCACGAAAAGCCGTATCAATTTGCGACATCGATAAAGCCATCAGTTGCGCAAGCAGATGTACACTTTTCGGTGTAGGGACAAGCAAGTCTTCCGTGTGCCAGGCTACGTGTTCTCGTGCTTCGAGAGGGGCTTCCGAACCAGCTGTTCCTATAGGAAATAAGTCCACAAGGTAACTTTAACTTCAATTTACATATTATAAATGGAACACTATAGGCTATGATGGCCTTAATATTATTGATTATTTTCTTTCTAATCTTTTCAATGCGAAATATTTTTTATTTTTATATATATTTTTTTTTTTTATATAATATATTTTATTTAGGATAATTAAATGTAGTAAGTTACCTGTATTAGATATTGGGCTCGAAGTCGATAAAGTCGTATTGTTTACTGTAGAGTTTGTGCTATCATCGCTAGTATTTGCCAAAATCGGAAGAGCAGTGATTGATGAAGTTTCTGTAACTATATCAGCTGTGGAATTTGCTAATAATTCCATCACATTTTAGTTTTACTACCTATAATAAATGTATTGAATGCTGTGCTTACCATTTGCCACAGGATAAGATGGTGGGGATGCTGTTTGGTTTGTTTCAGGTATTTTCAACTCGTTTCGTTCTTTATTTTTTGAAGACAACGAAGTCCCTGACATATTTATAATAAAAAAAAAAAAAAAAACAATTAGAATCACAGTGAATTTTTGAAATTCGTCCGAATACGTCATTGGAAGTATTCAGAAGAGTTCATTATTATTATTAATATTCGTTTTGCTTGGGTATCGAAATTACATTTAAAAATTATTATTTAGTTTAATTTGCTTTTTCTGCCTTAAGTCGATGAATTTTAAAAAGATATACCCAAAGATGAGCTGATGACAAATGCTATAATAAAGAGTAGAATGACGACATGCTGAAATCCTCGTTGGTTAAGAGAAGCCATAGTGGACTCAGATGAGCGATATAGCTCACTATCAAATATCGATGGTTGGTGCGTCTTTTAAAGGACTAGAACGCCATTGCCCGCCCTTTTTAGCTCCGAGCTGGGAAAATTTAAAGATCTTGTCACGTCACTTACTATATGTAAACGAAGTTCTAAACATGTTGCAGGTTTCTGATTTCTGAAGTCCACTGATCGAGGTCATGATCTTATGATTTTCTTTTAGCGAATCACGTAGTTTTTTGTCGGGGGCTTTAATGTCAATAATAACAAATGATAAAACCGAATAAAATGCCAACAACTTTCAATTTGAAACCTAAACCCTTAAAAAAAAATGAAAATGATTATTTCCTTAGTCCTGAGACTGAGACTGAAACTGATCTTATTTTGACTGCCTTTACAAGCCGTGAAACTTAATCTATATAGCTGGGTCCGGTTGGGTTTTTTCCAGTTAATGTTTCGCCTGTAAAATTAGCAAGCTTCGCAAGCAAAATTTAATGAAATTTTGTATTTTAATATTTAATCGCATTTTATTTCTATCGATTCTTAAGCAAAAAAGCAAGAAGATTATGTTTCGTCTGCTTGTTGTTCTTCAAACACTGCTTTTTGTTTTCAGTTTCGAAAAAGAAAAGACATAAGAGTCGAAATATAAAGTTATAAAGAAAACTATACGATCACTTTTTTGGAAACGTACGTAACTATAAGAAAAATAGGACAACAAAAATAAATAGAAATAATTACAAATATGTGATGGTCGTGAGCATGGTCGTGAGTAGCGGCTCTCCATGCTCGTCTCCACTTAATGCAGTTTGGCACGTGAATAACACAAAGAAATAGAAAGATTAAACCTGTTCAAAATTTTTAAAATCTTAATTCCTGACTATAGCATTTATTGTGTAATCCCCCTGTCAATGCATGTCTGGTTGCGCTATGTAACCTATCTTAAACATGGTTTAAACAAATCCCAACATCTAAACTATGTATCTCCTTTGTGCAGATTTGAGGCCTGAGCCAGCCATCATAATAAGATATGCCAGTTTTGCTTGTGCTGGAAATCATCATCACTGTAACAAGTTTTGCTTGTGCTGGTGTTGTAACATCGCCAAAAATTTCAGTTCATTGCTTGGGTATAATGTTTTTCATTACATTCCTGTAATATGCTTGGTATTTTAATGATGCATGACTTGCATAAACCCTGTGTATTACATGGAAACCAAATTCTCCTGTTTATTGAAAACTAGGGTTTACCCACATTTTCAACTTTTCCTTACTTGTTGTAGGTATCTGTTAATGTTTTTCTTTAACGCATTTTTTATTTTTTTATTTAGATAAACAGCATCCCGTTTGAATTTGGAAAAACTACCGATGTTGTTTGAGTATCTCTTCTTTCCCTTTCTTTAAATCCTCTTTCCTCGTGTACAGTGTACACCCATGCGAGTGTGGGGGTATTCACGAGTCTGAGGCCCTTTCTGAGGCCCTTTTTCCTATCCCGCCTGGTGGATTCAACTTTTCAGCGGATGGAGCACTTGCCTGGCCGTATTTCCCAGGGTTAAAGGAAAGAATTTTAAATGTATCTCTTTTCTTCCTTTTTTATTATTTGCTATTTGTTGACGTTGGTTATAAATCGTGACGCAGAGGGATTATTCCTAAGCTAGACAGATTGGTACTGTTTTCTCTGTCATTTTTGTTTAATCAGTTAAGGGGGAGGGGGTTATTAAATAACTCATTTGTAGAACGCCTGCAGATCAGGTCCGGTTGTGTACCTCACATTTTTGTCTGTGGGTAAACAATCAAATTCAAAAATATTTTAACTTTAATCACTTTAAAAGAAAAATGCAACTCTTGAGACATTTTAATGACGCCGTTACCTCCTCGTTTGAAAGCGTTTTGGTTATAGTGATAATATTGTATTTGTATGGTTCTCTAAAAAATTTGATATTTCTACACTTTTGGTTATACAGACAAACAAATATTACTACTATTCATTTTTAAACTCCCTATCATCGGGACTGATGCAGTCAATCATCCATTGGTACTCGTTCATGATTTCGTTGTGTCGACCAACAAGCTTCTCTCGGAGTGAAGTTTCGTCCGCTTTTATGTATTGAATAATTCCCTGGGAGGCCTCCTCACCACTTACTATCAGCTTCTGTTGTTCTTTCATAATTTCTTCCACTCCAACTTTACTAGCGTCGATGTTCATCATGCTATCTAAACTAGCAATTCTATCCATGATATACTTATCTGATACGTTGACGTACATGTCGGACACTCCGTAGACAAGGAATGAAGCTTCGTTTGCCTTTTGGACCTTGTCCAAGAGATTTCCGAATATTTCGTCATCTTCCAAAGTGTTTGTGTCTTTTGCAATAACTCTTACAATCTCGATAAGAGCTATGCTTTGCTCCGTAGCTTTGGTTATAAAAATGGACATTTTGGAGTAGAAATCAATCAATTTTGTCCAAACGGTTTTCAAATTACCCAACTCTTCCATTCCTTCTTGCAGGGCTTGTATCGCTTCCTTGTAACTAATTTTGGTGATGTCTAGTGACTTGAGTTTATCCAGAACTTGCTGGGTCTTTTGACGCCTGATTTCCATTTGTTTATGGTTGACCTTCATAATATCTGCAGTGACATTAATCATGCTTTGTAGCATATCAAATTGTTGATGGTAGACTTTGCTCCAGCCTTCCATTAAAGTGATTCGGCTAAACCCATCTGTTGTCGATTTGTCTTCCTTCTTGGTTTTGGGAGTCGATCCAGATCGTAAGTTTTTAATTGTCAGGATAAGACCGTCCATCTCTTCTGCTCCCGGGCGTGCGCTGGTCTTCTGTAACATTTCAAACTTGACGTTTTGTAATCTTTTCATTAAAGCACTAAGATTAGTCACGATAACGTTAACAGTGCTGCATTGGATCAGACTGTTCAAGCTCATTTCTAGTTTGCCTACGTCTTCTGCACCACTGAAAGGAAAAATTGTGTCCGAATTTTGCCATGACTCGTATTTTAATCTATACTGACCCATGACAATAATTAGGTCCAATAGTTGCTGATTATTCTGTTCTATACATTTGTCGGTTTCCACGCGTTCATCGGTGTAACTGTAAAGCCAATTATTTTTACTGAAAAATATTTCACGGTGCTTTAGATGTCGTCCTTCGGTTTGCGACAGCCATTCCTTGCTCAGGTTGATGACAAAATTTTCATTGCCGTAAATAGTCCTGACGAAAATGTTTTTCTGGCGATACCCAAAACTGTTCAGCATCCCGCTCAACATTTGATTCTTTTCTTCTAAAAGTTTTGATTCATTTTCGGAAAAGTTGCGTGATATTTCAGAGAGTTGGATGTCGAGCTCAACTCCTTTCAACTTGACCTCCTTATCGCTCTTGGTGTCTGACACGGCTAGAATGGTCTCTTGAATCAACTCCACAACGAGTTTAAATTCCTTTACCACTTCTTGGGAAAGCTCTTTACTCTGGTCAGCCGCTTCTTTAATGCGTCCCAGCGATATAGGCAGTAAGTTGACGATGTAAAGCTCTTGTTTGGACATGAGGTAGCGGGTGGCGTCCTTGATGTGGCTGGGCACGTTTGAATTGTACATTCGGATCTTGTCCATGTTGGTGTGAGCTTTGAGGAAGGCCAGGTAACCACTATGGCTGATTTGAAGTAAAGTGGTTCGGAAACTCTTGGGGTACTTGATGTGCTTGAAACCGCCGGTTGGTAAATTGACATCGATGGGAAAATCCATTCTCTGAGTGGACATGATGATGAGCTTCCCCAACACGCTTATAGCTACTGGAGCCGGAGCCAACAGAGCCCCCCAATCGTAATAAGTGTTCATCAGTTTCCTGATGTCGCCGTGCAATGCTGTCTCGTTGAAAGTGAATTTTTCTGCGTTTTTAAACTTTTCCTCGCATGTTACTGAAAGAGGAAATACAAATTATTATTTGATTTGCCTCATTTTGACAGCGAAACAAAATTTAAAATTGAACCACGATCAATATTATACCATCACTACATTTGATTATCTTATCAGATTATGCACACAAAACTACCACATAACCATGGATAAAAAAAGATACAAATGTAAAGTAATAATTTCTCGAAATTAAACCTGCATTATAGTTATTATTAATTAATGACTCACATTCATTAGAAGAAGGAGCTGGTGTAGTGGTAGTAGTTGAAAACAGCCTGTTCTTTGCTTTCTCTCGTTGTTTCTTCAAATTTTCTTTAAAAAAAACAATTGCAAATTAAGAATGGGAGGTTACATTCAGCTGGTCAGATTGCTTATAAGTTCTTACGTAGCGATGGTGCAGGGGATGCCAAAGCGAGGCTGATAACGGCCGCTAAAAGTAGAAGGAATTGGGCCCCACCGTTGCGACGATTTGGTGCAACCATTTTGACGGCTCATAAAACTCGTAAAACTCAAGGAAGTGTATACGTATTTAAAGCAACTCAAGTCCATCATACAGCTACTGACACGCCTACTTCTAACATATAACTGGAGGAAATTGAAATTGTGGAGCATCCATCCAATAGATGTGTAAAATGAAACCCACAAAAAAATAAACAAGGTTGACTTTTGCACTTTTGACACTACACAAGAATCGCTGATTTAGTTAGTCATGTAACTGGGACTTAAAATAAAAAAAAAGTATAAAGTTTATCGACATGGATTATGTTGACGTTTTGCGACAAATTTAATGTCGTGTCAGAAAGAGCACTCGGAAAACCCCAAAAAATGTTTACTGGTTTATCTCCAGAAGCAAGGATCGATTTTCTGTGTTTTTGTTTAGTTAGATGTGAAGAAATCTTTGCTGGTCATTTCTTTACAGTGATTTTTTTTTTAATTATTTGTTTAGTTTAGAAAACATTTTTAATCATTGCATTTCATTATGTATGAAAATTCTTTTAAATTTTATTATACGTATTTTATTTTGTCCGTTTGTCAGCAGCGGTTTGTCTTGGTTTTATTCTACGCACACTGCGTTACAAAGTCTCTCTCAACGTCTCAAGCTTGTGCAAGCTTGGTATTGCTCTGACGAGTGGGTCAGATAATACTGGACACAAAAAGAAATTTTCTTTCCCATATTAACACACTGTTTAATGGCTGCGCAATATCCTAATACGGTCAGACCGGGAAATTATGTCCAGTTGCTTGTTTGTTTAACTTTTTTTGGTTGGACAACAGCTGTGCCATCATTTGGGCTATGTAAGATTTGTTAAACTCGGGTTGTTCTAAAATGTCTAAAATTCTGTTCTTTCAAAAATTCTATAACTTCACTAAATTTTTTTTGTATGCTGTAATTATTTTTCAGATGAACTAAAAAGACTCCGCGATGGGCAGACACCGGCTTGGAATCTAACTGCGGATTTAGAAAATAGCCCAGTGATGACACCGTCAATAAACCGTAAGTGTTTATCAATTCAAAAATATAGACAAGTAGCTAGGCTATAACTATAAGCTTGTTGGTTATTTCGGTTTTATGTATATACGTTTATCGAAGTTACCTTAAAAATGCCCTAGAACAAGTAGACAACACTTTTGTGACACAAGTGTGATACGGAGAAGTCTAAAATTGAATTACTTTTTTGCCTGTTATTAAAGTATCGTGTGAAGAACGATACCATTCTTCAGAGAAATTCGCTTTTGACGAGACCAATCTTTACGACGAAATAAGAACACTAATGAAAACGTACTACAATTGGGGTGAACTTCTAGCTCCCGCTCCCATTGCCATCAGTGTTCTAGGCCAACTCATCCTCATGTCTAACAAGAGATTGGATTTTCCCATCGATGAAAATTTACCAACCGGCGGTTTCAAGTTTATCAAGTACCCCAAGAGTTTCCGAACCACTTTGCTTCAAATCAGCCATGGTGGTTACCTGGCCTTCCTCAAAGCTCACACCAACATGGACAAGATCCGAATGTACAATTCAAACGTGCCCAGCCACATCAAGGACGCCACCCGCTACCTGATGTCCAAACAAGAGCTTTACATCGTCAACTTACTGCCCATATCGCTGGGACGCATTAAAGAAGCGGCCGACCAGAGTAAAGAGCTTTCGCAAGAAGTGGTTGCCGAATTCACCACGGTAATGAATCTGATTGAGGAGACTATCAATGCAGTGGCCGATACCAAAGATAAAAAGAAGATTAAGTTGAAGAGGGTTGAAACGGATCTGAAGATGACCGAGATAGTCAAACAATATTCAGATGACGAAGCGGATTTGCTGAAACAGAAAGAAAAACAATTGGCCAAAATGTTGGGCAACTTTGAGAGACGTCAGCAAGACATTTACGTCGAAACGTCTAACGGGGACGAATGTCTTAATCTCAACCTGAGCAGGGAGCGAGAAAAAGGAGGTCACGAAAAACACCCGGACATCTTTTTTCGTGCCGGCAACTGGAAGTACACTTTTCAAGAGAACAGCATCAACAGAGATCCTTGTTATGAAGAGAACAGTCAACAGCTGCTTGACCTGCTCATTAAAATGGCACAATTTAGAGATGTGTACGAAACTTGGCAAGGATCTTCTGACTACCAGCAATTCAATTTTACCGGAAATGTTGAGTCGCTAAACAACACATACAACAGCTTCCAGCCTTGTACGAGTGTAAAAGTCATTCTCGCCAAATTAGCGGAATTAATCAAGAAATTGAAAAACACCAAGTTTGACGCCAAGCGGAAACTGGAAATGATGTGTCCGGGGACAGAAGAAATGGACGATTTGGCTTTTCTCGTGAACCACCTGCGTGCGGAAAAAATCAAAGAAGTTGCCGTGGAAAAATCGACCATGATGGAAAACGTTAAGTTGGCTGACACTTGGACCAAGGTGTACGAGAACCAATTTGAAATGCTGGAGGAAATGATTCAAACAACCAAACGTATGCTGAGCCTCAACGCGCAGAGGACGGACATTCGACGACAAAAGACGATGCAAATATTAAGCTCTATTAAGAGTCTGAATTTAAACAGAGTCACATATCAAGAGGCTATCCAAGCTCTGAAAGAAGCCCTAATCGAGCTGGGACAGTTGAAAGAAGATTGGAGTAAACTGATTCGATTCTTTTCTAATATCGCCAAATTCATCGACGACGCCGCCAAAGAGAGTTTCGCGTTTATCGATGCCGTCCATTCGTTAAGTGAGGATATTTCCGGCTTGGATGTTACCGTCTTAGTTGAGGAACTGCTGGGTCACATTGGAAAAGCCAACGAAGCGGCCTTTCTCGTCCACGAGATCGCCAACATGTACGTGACCGTTTCGGAAAAATACATCTTAGATAGCATTTCTACGTTGGACACCATGATCAGCATTGACGTCAACAAGGTTGGACTAGTTGGAATCAAGAGGCAGCAAAACAAACTGTCGGAAGACGGTCGAATAGCTTATGAAGGGATCCTGCAAATGATTAAGGACGACGAGGATTCGATTGAAAAGAAAATACTAAAGCGGCATGATGAAATCACGAGAGAATTCGAATGGATAACCAACTGCAAATCTCCCGAAGACAACGAACTTTAAGAAAGCGTTTTTCGTTATTGATTTTAATTCAGGACATAAATTGTATGAATACCGCTTACAATACAAGACATTTTTAAATGATAAGACTGAGCGTATTTTGTTCATCAATTAATAGTAAGTGAAATCGGCACAATTTTAGTACAGATTTTCCATGTGTTGGAAATGCTGCTGACGCCCGCCAACGGAAAAACCCAAAGTGTAAAAGATCCGTTGTGCTATCAACAAATAGAGATATGGAATGGCGCATTGCCTGAAAGAAAGGTTAAAAGTCTTGTATTTAACTATTTGTATACTGATAACTACTTTTGCCATTTTTTCTTCTTCTCGAAACTGCTGATCGTACTATATAGATTACACCCGGGGCAAATAAATACGCAGCAAGTGAAACTGTCAAACTTTCAGACCAACCCAAAATTTCGAAATACCCTTGCTCATATTTCGATGTGTTCAATTCACAGAAATGATATGATCGGATGGAATCGTTCATGTTAGGTTATCAGGAAGTCAGGAACTCAACGAACAAGTCCAAATTTCATAGTAGCTATGAAAAGCGAACTCTTTTTTTATCTGCAACAACGCCATTTCATTTGCGTCGTTAACATGAAATTTAAATAGTCAACAACAAATAAACACATTTTTAAAAGCGTCACATCAATCTCAATTCATGTATTTCCGTATTTTTTCAACGATATTCTTTTCGGCCAAGAGAGACGTGGTCTCATCGTTAGATTCCAAGAACAAGACAAGTTGGTCGATTGATTTCAGAAGCGGCTCAAAGAGGACCAATAATTTTTGCTGGGAATAAATCACTTCCACCTTTCCCTGACAAACAGTTAGATAGGTGGTAATGTTTCGAATTTTATCACCAAATCCTCTCATGGCCGGGTCTTGGCTTTTCAATTTATCGAGGACAAATCGAACCGAGGTGAGACTGGCTTCCGTCGTCACGATTGACTGCTCCGTGACCCGTTGGCGGAGAGAAATATCACGTAAATTGCTTTCGAATTTGACTAACGTTTGACGACGCTCGTTGGCGTTACTTTGATGAGCATCACGGTCTCTTTCAGCTTTTTGTCGTTCTCTTTCGTTGATGGCGAGACCAGGAGATGCCAACCCTGTGTAACAAACATAATCCATTACTACTATTGCATGTTTGCAAATCTAGAAATTATTACCAAATGTAAAAATGGTTGCAAATATCCATCCAACTCTCTTTTTCTTCCGTCTAGAGGCTTCGTCTCGGGCCCGTTGGGCTCTCTCTTCAGATTGTCTGAGCTTCGTTTCAATATCCGAAACTTGTTCACGGAGGACTTTCATTTGCTTCTTTCTCTCGGATAACTCGATTTTCAAACTTTCCAATGCAGCTTTCTCCTTAACGATTCGTTTCTCTTTGTCGGCAATATCCTCCGCCAGAGCTAAGACTTTTGCCTCGTATCGTTTCAAATGTTTTTGTGTCAAAAGCTCCGAGTCACTCATAGAGTCGAACGTCCATCGAATCGCTCTCTGTATCGGTGCGTAGACGATTGGCTTTTCCGTGGTGTGGCCATCATTGTCATCGTAATTCATTACCATATCGAACAAATTTTCGAGATGCGACAGTCCTTCAGTAAACGGCTGTTGGATATCGATGACCATCTTTTGTAAAGGATTGGCACACGGAAGAGCCTGTATTGTCCCTGTTACAAAAAAGTGCCATGAAAATGGTATGAAGACGCCGACCATCAATTAGCAAAAGTATTAAAGTAATTTACCTATTAAGGAATAAAGGGTTATTAACCCTATTACCCTGAAAATATTTGAAGACATTGTGAGCTTGCGAAGCACGTTTCTCTTGACTTTTCCTTTTTTGAAGCACTGATTTTTAATAGCTCAAGTAGGGCAATCCTGTTTTTTATAGATATTTTGGTTTCTGTTGTAATGGAAAAACCCAGAGGTTATCAGTATGCCCGGCAACGACGAACTGGCCGACATCCATCTTTCTTCTAGTTTCGTCTGCTAAAATGGATAACACAGTCATTTCGTTCAGGTTCAGTGACAGTCCGTTAAATTTTCCCAGCCATCCTTTTCTATACAGTGTATCATGTTTCTCGACTGCAGAGCAAAGTTTTTGATAACGATGAGGTTAAACATATCAGATTTTATAGTATTTTCATCATTTTGCTGCGTAGTTTTTACAACGACTACTCTGCTCTCTATGATAACATTTTACAAAAATTAACGACCACTCCGATGTGTGCAATTAAAACAAACCGTGTAGGAAGGTGAAATGATAAATCTAGTTTTAAAAAAGCTGTTGTATGAAGGCAAACTATAATTTCTGCCTAATGGACCATTTTTCGTTAAAGCAGTTTAAGGTTAGTGGGTATTTCAAATAAAATTCAGCTTTGTATTCATTCAGAATTTCCATCTTCCATATACTGTTGCAGCTATTTGAAAGTTTATTGTCAAGTCCACTTTTCAGTTAAATTCACACATTTTCATTTAGTTTAAATTGTATTCAACTTTTGTGCAGAAATTAGTCGGTTGTCATCACTAGCCTATGTATTTGTTAAAAGCGTAACTTTACTGCTGAGTTAAAAACTGGTTGATTTTTAAAGTATTTAAAAGTATTTATCTCTAATTTTATCCACGATTTGTTTGTTCGCCAGTGACGTCATGAGGTCTTCACGACTTTGGAGAAATTTGATCAAATCATCAATGGATAGAAGCAAGAGTTCAAACTCATACCGCCACTGCTGTGTGTTGGACATAACGTTAACTTTTCCATGAAGCACAGTCAAAAACGTAGTGATGGATCTGATTTTGGAGCCCAAGCTCCCAATTAACGAACTTGCATCTCTCAGCCTGTTGAGTTCCGAACGAGAAGAAATCAGATTTGATTTCAAGCTTGATATGGATGCCGCCATTGAATTGTGACGATCAACAATCTCTTTCACGGTTGCTTTTATTGCTAGAATTTTAGCTAGAATCTCTTTGTTAATGCCTGTAAGGGCCAATATAGATTATTTCAAGTTCCAATCGAATTAAATGTATACAAGTCTTATATTCGTAAACTGATTTTACCTTTCCTGAATGAAAAAATGTTTTTCACGACTAGTTTGGCGGATTCGACTTGCTTTTTGCCTTCTTCTCGTTTCAACTGGGTAAGCTCATTCTCTTGCTGATTTATGTTTATTTCAAGGACAGAGATATTGTGAGTTAGAGAAAGAAACTTCTCATCATAGAGTCTCTGATGCTTGGCTGTGATCTTCTCGGTTTCAGAAAAAGAATCGTGGGTCTGGCGAATAGCTAACTGTATCTCCTCTTTATTACTAGGGGCTTCCATTTCAAATTCTGTTCCAGTCAGAGTTAGATGGAACAAGTCAAACAAATTTTCGAGATGCTGCAATCCTTCACCGAAAGATGGGCGAATCTCTAGAACCATTTCTTGCAATGGGTTTGGAGGAGCTACTGCAACACACTCTAATAAACCTGAAGAAAGAAAAACAAAGGCAATTCCAATTCACGTAAGTTTAAAAAAATATAAATGTGCGTATTCGCGTGGGTGAATAATCGCTGATTGAATTTGAATGAATAGCAAAATTTGTGTGTGTAAAGGAAACACTTGCCTACTAACACGACCACGACCGATTTTTGCCGCAAGACTCTGCATTTTAGATGTGACTGTTCTAGGCGCTATCGCGGACATGTGTTTAATGCGGTTCCACAGGGCCGGCCAATTTCCTCCCGTCTTTAAGATGTGCTGGTAGAGACAAAATACCGTGCGTTGTGCTGTGCATGGAAAAGGAAAAACCCAGTCTGATAAATGAACGACGTCTATTGGCCATCAACTACAACAAACAAGACGGTCGTATTACAATGATTCATCATAGAAACGAGGGGCATTCAATGTTAATTAAATTTTCGTTAAATCTTACGCTATAGATTTCCCTTAACTGGAAAGAATCCAAAATCCATGGACCTCTTCGTAACCAGAAACCGTCGACTGATTTTTATCTAACTGTGAAATATGACACGAAAACGTTGCAAAATTAAAATTTCCCAGACGATTATAGAAGTGGGAGGGAACTGGGTGAATCCGGACTGCCCTTTATCGTATTAAAAGGAGGCAGAAAACTAAGAGATTTTCATAGTGGGATCGCTCGCTCATCAGAGTAATAGCATTATGGCATCATTTAATCGACAAAGATGTCATGTTGCAATTTTATTTCTTCTTCTATCTTCCGCCATCGGATCTCCTTCAGGTAATTTTTTTATGACTAAATCATTTTACTGGATAAACTGTCTAATTCAAAATTTTATTAACTATAAGGGGATCTTAAAACGTTGAGGTCTCAATATTTAGCTCGAAGGGTAGAATCAGGTACCGAAGCAAATATAACATCAACTACAACTCTAGCTAATCCAGTGGAAATAACAAGTGAGTTCATCGTAATAACTGCACCCGTTAGATACGTACATGGTGAATTTAATTTTTTTTTTTTTTCGTTAGCAACTGAAACTGCATATCAGACCGAGAATTCAACTTTGGCCTACCCTACTACTACTATCCAACCTTCGCCTGATAATCCAATGCCAGAGATGCCACAAGAATCGCAGAAATCTCGAAATGGAGAACAGCAAAAACAGTTGAATAATATTTATCGTTCTGGGAACAAGACAAATTTGCCGTACCAACCAGATGTGTCCCACACACATAGACCGGGAAGCAAGGGAAACGCTCCAAGAGAATCGCCGCCACACGGGCCTAATTGGGCAACATCCACTCAGACCCCAGTGACTGCTGAAGGTAGCAACATACTCAGCGTGATTGCAAAAAAACAGACATAAATTCTAATCATACTTTTTTAAAAGCAGACGCAGAACAATCTATCGTGTCTGAAGGGAACGAAATCTTTCGTGCTGAAGACTTGCTTACGCCACTTCCTCGCATCGCGTATTTTCTTGCGCGATTGATGAGTATGTCCATGCAAAATCTTGACACAGCTTTCGGGGGAACTGTAAGAAATCTGTCTCCAGTTGTTCAGTACGCCCACAGCTTCCGCACCACTCTGTTGCAGATTAGTCAAAAGCTCAACAACGCTTTCTTAGTCTCCCTTACCAATGCAGACCAGATTAAAATGCACAGTCTCTTTGTGCCTAGCAAAGTAAAAGAAGTCGCCGGTTATTTGGAGAAATTCGAAAATTCCAGTCGAATAATCGAATTTTTATATTTACCGCTGAAGAACTTGAAAGAGACCAGCGACCTGACTTTAAATCTCTCCAGTCAAATTGCCAAAGAGTTTGGAGAGTTGGTTTATTTAGTCGATGAGCTTGCTAAGTTTCTCATTTCGTCCAAGTCAGACAAAGAGCAACAGTTGAAGATTGCCTCCACTGAGATAAATTCGAGAAACAATGAGAAGAATAAAATCGAGCAGGAGATTCTTATTATTGAAAATGAAATTGAGCACTTGAAAGGGCAAACACGATTAGATGAAAAGTCATTTTATGATACAATAGATGCCTTAAAACACTTGCAAGAGGACAAATCTCAGTGTTATTGGTACTGGCTCACTCGCAGTACGTATTGTCCCCCACCTGATCCTAAGCAAATTCAGAAGATCAATCAGTCGCAAAGAATTGCCAAAGGAAAACTAGAAAATACGATGAAATCACTTCATGCCAAAGAAGTAGAAGCCCAGATAAAAAGAGAGGAAGAAAATCAGTTATTGATCACAACCGAAAGCTTGAAACACGAAATGCACCAACTTAATGAAGACATGCAGTTGCTTGGGAACACTAGCGACCCGCTCAATCGGCTGAAGAAAAATAATTTAAAAAAACTGGACGTGAGTTGGAACAAATTTCTCGCCATTTGTAGAAACATTCAATTTGGTGCCAAGAAGAACCTTGAAATTATTGAAGAAGCAAATCGTACCTCTACCCATTGGAGCCACCAACATTCCGAAAAAATTTCGTTCAACTTGAACAAGACAAAGGAAGACTTGCTTTTGGTTAAAACCGTTATCGATATCTACCTGAATAATAGTGAAGATTTTGTGGAAATTTTTGCAGAAGCGGAGCAGATGATGACGAAAAGAGAGAACCCAGGAGAACTAGAGCGTAGTCTTCAGGAAAAATGTAGGAAGGCAATTGAAGAAATTAAAACATTAACAGAAAGGAATAAGAGACCAATAAAAACCCAAACCCCGAAACAAATTCAAAAATCTGAGAAATATGTTTAAATATTGTGTCATACGTTTTCCACTGTTGATTGTTATAAAATAGGTATGTGTAGCTTCATAAATAAAACTATAGGCAATTACATTGGATTTATAAAATTCATATACAGTTCTTTTTTCTCTTAAGAAGCGAAAGTAATCAATAATATAATATATTAGGAGAAGAGAGATTTCAACTTTTCATTTTACCAGCGCTGGAATAGGAACAGAGTATCGAAACGGAGGCGGTGACCGCAACATCGCGGACACAAACGTTATGTAAAATGTCCATTGAGGCATTGACACACGAAATCCGCCGGGAAAGATGCACACATGTGGAGGTATTCGGGCGCGTCTTGTTTTCGAAATAATGTCCGCCCAACGACTTATACATGTTGATCCCCGTTGATTGCAACATAATGGTTTTCTTGATCAGTAGGGTCTAAAACCGTCAATCTATAAGGATCTGAAAGTATTTACGCTGGGGACAACGCGCTCTGTAGCTCTGTTTAAGCTTGTTTTGTTTGTTTTGTTTGTTTTTTTTAAATAAAGGCATAATCACAAAAAAAGTTGCATTTAGTTCATGTCATGTCAGGTACGTACTACCTGCGTTAGGAAAGGGGCTGTTTGTGATTTTGAATTTGAAAACAGTTAAGCCATCTAGTGCGAAATCAACCAGTTAAAAACTCCCACTTCACAGTCACAGTCACAGTCACTTCAAGAAAGGGCAACACCGCTTTAGTTCTCACGGAAGTTCGTCTGCAGTGCAAAAGCCAAAAGTTGTCAGACCGGTCAGGCCGAGGCCACACACGTCACACGCAACAGATGGTGAGGCACTGAGGCTGCCATCAACTCAGCATATTGTTGTAAAGTTTAAATCATTGAATTGTTGGATTGTAGTGAGCATTTCCGTTCCGTCCGTTCTTGCCAGAATTTGCTTTTGTTCTTCGATTGCATAACCTGTATTATCTGGCTGTCCAGTTACCCCTAACGTGGTTGAAACAATTCAGTCAAACTAAGGAAATGTTTGGAACAGCCCATGTGCCATAATTTGTGCCCAGATCATTTACGTCTACTCGTGAAGAATCCAGCAATGCACATCAAGTACTTCATGAACTGAATTCAAGCATCCAGCGATAGGAACACCGCAACACCTGCGTATGCGAACTGCCAGACACAATGTTTGCCTAAAATAAGAAGAATTCCAATCTCCAGTCAACATGCGGATTGGGATGGATTACAGGCCATTTCCGGAAACAAAATATCAGTGTTGACTAAAATCCTGTGTGATGTTGGTATAACATCATGTTGGTATAAAAAAGTGAGGAATCATCAAAAGGAAACTCAGTTTTTGCTTCAGTGTTCACGATTCATGACATAATAATAATTCAAAACATCTTCTACAGCCAATCTCTTACAACATAAACAAAAATATTATTAAGACTTTGGCAACATGTGATTGATTAAGTAAAAATTATTTTTTCTAGATATTTTAATGAAATTCTTCATTTCTCTTTTAAGATTTGGAGTGTTTGTGTCACCACCGATATGGTGCTATGCTGGTTCACTAGAAATGTTTGCTGAACAAACTGACATCTGTGAAGAAATAGGCTTGGTGATGAAACTCTGGAACATACAGTACGTGACACTGCTCGTGCGATCAAATGGACTGTTGCTGAAGTAATAGAGTTAAAGAATTTGAAAAGACCCTTTATCACCAGCTCTACTATCGAAGGCTGGTGACTCCCACGATACAGTTCACGAATGACTGACGAATGAGCATCAGGTGCATTTTGCATTTTCATTAATGTAATACATTTAATTTTTACAGAGCACGTAAGAGATCCTTGAGCCAATGCTGATCATTGTCCATGAAGGAGGGACTTCCACCTACGTTCTGCTACATCCTTATCTTCCCGACGTACGCTCATCCAGCTTCACTGCTTCAGTGCTTCTTATGCTGCAAAACAACTTTTCTTGCTTCACTGGCGAGTTGGATCACTTCAGTTGCTGTGACACACCTGCAGTCACTCACCACGGGATTATGGCCAGGTACCGGACAATTGACTTATTTTCGTAGATTATCCACTAGTTATCTATTGGCGAAAAACTCTCTGTCTGTGTAATATTAATTCCAAAATCAGGCCCTTGCGCGTAAAAGAAGTGTTAGTGTGTTACGTAGACGTTTCTTTTTTCTAACGCTAGATGGCTTTTCGATAATTTTCAGCTGTCAAAACAGTCAGTTTCGTTACTTTGCAAATCTCTTTAAACATTTATCGACAGCTGTTGTGTGGAAATTTTTTAGTGGTAACTGACGATAACTATTCCGCCAACAAAGCTCACTTGTTAAATTATCGATTTTTGCTTTTTTTTTCTACTTCCGGTTTTCTTATTTCAGTCAGTAGTTCAGTAAATATTCATTCGACGCACAAAAAAACCACATATTCGTGATCCTCGTTAAATTTGTGGTAAAGTTCATGTTATTTTTTTTACGTACGCGTACTTCCGGTTTCGAAAATTTTCCTGAACTATAGTTCAGGAAAATTCTCGATTTTGGCCAAATTTTGGATTTCGTTTAAATCACACCTATTCGACCCCAAATTTCATGGAGATCACGAATATGTGGTTTAATTTGATGACAGCTCAATGGTTGAGGAGTTGTGATTACTTCCGGTATACTTCCGGAAAATTAAAAAAAACTAGCAAGTGAGCCACCTGATCCGCTGCCTCTTTCTAACTACCTCTCTGGCTCGTTAGAAGGTGGACTCTATGACACCCGTTTCTACAAGTGCGGCTCCAATACCTGGTCCCGTGCCAGGAAATCAGCACGAAGACTTGAGGTTAGGATCGATGTATCCGGCGATGAATCGACCAAAGTGATCGCCGACGACGTCTCCTGCCTCTCTCTGAAAGCTGTAAGGGGCCTCCGCACAGTCATCCGGAAACGCTGGACAATCTCCCTCACGAATGCCTTGCATCAGGGCAGGGTAGCAAGGGGGCTACTACTTGACCCATCTAACGACGTTGCCCGCCTCTCATCTCATCGGACCTGCCTCTCATTCAACGAGTGGAATCTCATCCACAAGAGCCGCCTCGGCCTGCTTCCGCTCCTCGGGAATCCTGGTTGCTCTGCTCCCAACACCAAGTGCAGGAGATGCAAGGTCGATGCCGAGACTACCTCACACGTGACCAGCCATTGCCGCAGTAATCTTCCGGCCATTGGCCGCCGACACGACCTTGTGCTGGCGGAAATTGTGAAAACCATCACCAGGGCCGGCCATGCAGCGTCTGTCAACAGAGTCTTCCCTGGCTCAACCCTGAGGCCGGACATAGTCATCTTCTCGACCGACCCACCAACAATAATTGATCTCACCATCACCTTCGACGCTCCTGAGTCCCTTGACGCTGGCCATGCCAGAAAAATAGAGAAATACAGCTGCCTGGGGTTAACTCTCCCCTTCGTTATTGGCGCCTTGGGATCCTGGCTCCCTTCAAACAACGCGGTTGCTGTCGCCCTCAACATCCCCCCGGCTCCTTGGCGCCGCCTCCGGAGGAAGTGCCGTCTGATGGCTATCCAGGGATCTGTCTCCATTATTCATCGCCACATCCGCGGACATGGGGATGACCAGGAAGCCTATACTCCAGCTCCTTAATGGTTTTGCATGTGATTATATGACATGTATCGCACGAATTTGTTCTCCATCGTTGCATCGTAGTGTATTATATCTCGTTTTTCATCGCTCTGTATACTATTTCCATTGTTCCATCTCTCGTCTAACTTCGCCTAGTCAATTGAAATTCCTCATCGTACATCTACTAATCTTTTATAATGATATGTCTTTGTCACGCCGTCGTGAAATACAGCTCTATGTCTCAGGAAAATTCTCGATTTTGGCCAAATTTTGGATTTCGTTTAAATCACACCTATTCGACCCCAAATTTCATGGAGATCACGAATATGTGGTTTAATTTGATGACAGCTCAATGGTTGAGGAGTTGTGATTACTTCCGGTATACTTCCGGAAAATTAAAAAAAACTAGCAAGTGAGCTTTGTTCTGTTTACAGTTTTCAATATTGCAAGCTTGATTTTAAGTTAAAAAAATTGCATCTTTAAAACTTTGAGCTTAAAAACCTGACTATTGTTTCTATCTGTATTATGTAACTTTTATTTGCATGTCACTAAATAAGAATTGTTTTCTCTTTATTCAGGTAATGCAGAGGAATAACCTCGAGAAGATGGACATCAAAACTTCGCCGGTATCTCTAAAATGTCAGCGTGGATCATCATTTGTTGTTGGTAATATGTTTGTGTTAGTGTTAGTTAACCCGTCGGCTGCCACGCCTTTGTTCTCCCCTAGCTCCCCTGCACGGGCCGCGCTGTTCGGTCTCGTGGTTTACAAGCCGCGGGGTCGGAAAGTCGCCAAGCCCAAAATTTGCCGCAAGGCGCCTGTTATAAGGCAATGCACCATAGTTCCCCCTTGTCACCCCGAACTTGTCAGCAATGGCAAGTCCCTCCTTGGTCATGGATCCTTCTGACGTGGCGCGTAGAGTAGTAGAGTGCAACCTACGGGTTGTATGGCGTGGCAGCCAACGGGTTAACTTAAGTGTATGTGTATATGTGTATGTATGTATGTAACTGTAAAATGTGGTGGAATTGTGGGTGGAGGTGGGACATTAATACAATAATTGTCATGGAGTCTACATATTTGCTACGCTTCAGAATGTTCTTGTTCAAAGCAACTAATTCAACAGTCAACTCTTTTTTAAAAAAATCAGAATACGTTGCAATGTTAAAATGCTTGGAGGTGTTGAGAAGTCTTACAAGATAATTACTCACATTAAAACATTTATTCTCATTAAATATCAATTTCAAGTTACAAAGAGGCTGGAGAAGCATAGGTTGTGATGTTATGTAATAATCAGATGCCTTAGTGGTGTTGTAACTCGGGGCAGAGTAATACTTCAGAGCTTCGGTGTAGTAGGTCGGAGAAGCATATGTAGTGGTATAATACTCGGGTGCCTTGGTATTGCAGTAAACAGGAGCTTCAGTGTAGCAGCTGGGGGACAGCGTAGATTTTGGTGTAGTAAACTGGAACCCCGGAGTAGTAATTCGGATCAACGTAGTACGATGGAGAAGCCACTGTGTAGTAAGTAGGTACTGCATAATAATCGGCCGCCTTAGTTGTGGGTATTTAGCTGGGAGCAGAGTAGTATTTAGAACCTCGGTGTAGTAAGCTGGAGCAGAGTAATACTTGGGAGCCTCGGTGTAGTAGGCTGGAGCAGCGTAGGTTGTGGTGTAATATTCCGGTGCCTTGGTGGTGTAGTACTTGTGGCCCTCGATGGTGTAATAAGCTGGAGCCACGGTATAGTAACTGGGATCGGAGGAGTACTTGTGGGCATCGGTGTAGTAACTGGTTGTTGCGTATGTTGTTATGTAGTTAGGCGGCGACGTTGTGGTTTGGTATCCTCCATACCCATGAGACTTTGGTAGAACAGTGGTCGACTAAGCAATAAACGATAGCCAAAGGTAGAACGACGCCATAGATAACTATAAAATAAAAACTTAGTATAAATATTCTGTTATGAGCGGCATGTTAACAAATAGAAAAGAAAGGAGAATTTATATAAAACTCGATGTAAAAACACGGAACATTTACCCATGATTCAGAATTGGAAGAATGCAGTTGATGCCAAATATTGTGCTGCAGTTGTTGCCGGGTCGGAGATGCTCACTCGACTCCATCGCCTTTTCCCTCTCCTTTTATACGTCTTTTTCTCGTCCTGATTCACCCAACAGCAGCACGACGCCAAAACTAACTGAAGAAAATTTAAACATTTAAATTTATAAATGATTAATTAACAATCTAAAAAATGTGGAATGATTCAATACTAAAAGTAAAAATAGCATATTTACGCATGATTGCGAATTGGTTGCACGATCAAGACTGCAGTTGGTGACTAATAGAGCACTACAGTCGTTGCCGTGTCTAGTAAGGTGGAGAAGCGTAGGTTGGGGTGTTCAATTGCCTTGGTGGAATAGTACTTTGGAGCTTCAGTGTAGTAGCTGGGGGCAGCGTAGGTTGTAGTTTAATACTCGGGGGCCTTGGTGTAGTCAGAAGCCTCTGTTTGGTAGTAGCTTGGAGCAGAGTAATACTTGGGCCCGCCGGTGTAGTAAACTGGGGCAACATACGTGGCTGTGTAACATTCGGCCTTCTCAGTGTAGTAGTAGTTGGGGGGCCTCGGTGAAGTAACTGGTCGTTGCGTTTGATGTTGTTTGGTTCTAAGACGTCGGCGTTGGGGTTTGGTATCCGCCATACCCAGGAGACATCGGTACACCAGTGGTCGACACAACGATAACCAACAGCAGAATGCACCATAATTAACTAGACAAAAAAAAATTTGAAAACAGTCAATTGTCAGTGGCATATATTAACAAATATAAATAAAAAAATTTAATTGATTCAACACTCCATACGTAAAACAAACGAATATTTACCTACGAATCTACGATTACGAATGGGCAAAATGCAGTTGGTGACAAGTAGTACAGTTGTTGTCGGGTCGGAGATGCTCACTCGACTGATTTCTAACGCCGTTTCTCTTTCCTTTTATACGATTTTTTCTCACCCTTACCTCTCGAGCCTTGCGGCTATTCTACCTTCTTGATAATGATGAAAAACGTCCCGTTCTCACCCAACCTCTACACCACTGACACGTTCTACGTAATGATCTCCATGACCTTCGATTGAAATGCAAACTGGCCTTTCCTTCTGCAGGATGAAGTTGCTGGAGATGGGTCTACAAAAACCAATATTAAAATGAAAACCAAATAGCTTAACCTTGCGGCTATTGTACCTGCTTGATAATGATGAAACACGTGTCATTCTCACCCAACCTCTACACCATCGCATGCCAGTTTTACGTAATGTTTCTCGTGACCTTCAAGCGAGAAGCTATAGTCTTTCTGCACAGGTAGTAGATAAGGTTTACTTCAATTGCCATCAACCACGTACTAAGGTAAAACAATGAATAGGAACCACTGTAATTAAGTCACAACTTTCCCCACATGACAATAATTGAAAACATCAAATTCCGGTTTACCTTATTGTAATTCACGGAAATCTAGCGAACCCTAGACCAGGATCGATCACGTGCTGGGAATGGAAGGATCCTTCCAACTGTAATGCAGCCACAAAAGTTCAAACGATGTTCATCATCTGCTACAAATATTGGCCACTAAGTTGAAAAGTATAAAGCTAGAATAACACAACTTATCTTGAATATGAAATTTGCGGACGCTGAATTAACGAAGACTCCACCAAAATAATTTACCGATGACCACTGCACCTGGCGAAGAAAAAAAAAAAAGACACAACGTTAATAATCTCTTCCAAATAGACAAAGAAAGCAGAGGTGCTAATAAAACAACAGTTGGAACACATACACATTGTAATTCTTTCACTTTCATTTTACATTGAGAGAAAAAGAATCAAAAAAACGTTTGCGTTCCTTGTACCTTATTTTTATCAACAACGGCCACTGGGAATCACCATCCGCAGATGAACGGGTGGACAACCATGACAAATGGAATCTATCTCGGTTGCAATACCCAATTAGCAATTATGAAAAGCCATTTGTATTGAAAAGAAGAGAGAACCTGTTTATTTTTTTTGTTAAGTCCTGTTCCATTGGATTCCAGATAACAATTGAACTATCGTCGTCTATTTCACTGGAAGACTAAAAACAGAAGCAAAATTATTAAGCATTTATAAATGATCTTAAATTTTTCTGCGACGAATACTGCTTTGTGTTTTGTTCTCAAACGAGCGCAAACGAGAACGAAGTTCTCCGGGGATGTACTTAAGTCAAGTCAATCTCGATTTCCTTGTCGAATACCCAGCCAAACTACAATTGGTTGCTACAATCAGCTCAAAATATGACAAAAATTTAAATCCTATACATTAGTTTCTCTGAAAAAAAATCTGTAGGGTAAAAATAGTGATATTCAAATTTACTAAAACGTTCAAGAATCTAAGCTAGCATTGCACAAGTTTTACTGAATTTCTAAATGATTTTATTAATGATTTCACTTTTTTAACAAAATTGGATGAAATTGAGTGCATGTTAATTGCCTTTACTTTTAATTGCCTAATTGCCTTTACTACTACATGTGAATAAATACCGACTTCTTACAAGGGACCCATTACCCATAAAGAAAATCCCCTATAATACCTTTTTCTGCCAGCATAGCAAAATTACTTTTTTCCAACCCCAAAGATAATCCCTACTTACATGTTATGTTTTCTTCCTCGTCAGTGTGAGTGGTGACAGATATCCTGCACATTGAACAGCAACACACACTTTACACATCATCTGACTGGCTCCATAGATTATAATCTAATGTGGTAAACCTACGGACAAAAAAAGGATTAAATGCATAATCCCACAGAAAAGAAACCTCACAAAGAAAATACATTTAAGAAATATTAAAATACAGTTGAAAAAATTATTCAACAGATTTGGCAATAAATCAAATGTCCATGAATATTAAAGGAATGAAATAATGATATAAAAGGATGAATCGAAGAAGATGGTACACCTCCAAGAGAATAAATAGAACTTTTTCTAGGTTCAAATGAAGAAAAACAAAAGACATCACCGTCACATCACCATGACGTCTCAATTCATCTGAAAGGAACTAAAATGTGTACTGTTACCCACACCCGTGGGTAAAACGATCGAGAAGCAAAGGCAATCTTTTGCAAAAACAGACTCATTTGTAATTGTTCACTACAATCAAACAACTCAATGAATATTGAAAAGAAGTTTGAAACTTTGCAACATTATGATGACGGCAGCCATCTGTGGCGTGTGTGCCTAACAACTTTGTACTGCAGAGTGCAGACGAACTTCCGTAGAGAAGCGGTGTTGCCTTTTCATGAAGTGACGTCTGGGAGTTTTTAGTTGCTTGATTTCTCACTAGATGGCTAAAATTGTTATCAGAATAACAAACGCGCAGGTAGCTGACATTAGTGACATGTAATCAACTAAATGCAATTTGTTTTGCAATGATGGCTTTATTTTAAAAAAATAATAATAATTAAAATCAGGCTTTTTTCAGAGCTACAGAGCGAATTTTCCCCAGCGTTAAGACTTTCAGATCTTTTGAGATTGACGGATAGATTACACCGATGGAATGCGATCATTTCGTTGCGAAAGGGGGATAATAACGGGGGGATCTCTATTGCGTGTATTGCTCCAATCGCACATAACGATGAGTTGTGGACGGGCCATTATGATTTCGAAAACAATGACGCGCCCGACTACCTCCTCACGTGTGTGTATTATCTTTCCCTGCGGATTTCGTGTGTCATGGGCATGTATATAACGTAACGTACGTGTCCGCGATATATTGTTGCGGTCGCCATTACCATTTCGACACTCGGTCCCTGTCCCCGGCGCTCGTAAAATGGAAAGTTTGGCCGCCATTCTACCACCAACAATAAGTAAATAAAAATCATAAAATAGACAACAACAAAAAAAGAAGCTCAGCGCAAAAATCTCGAGTAGATTTTCAACCGCGTGAAAGGCTACCCCCCCCCCCCACCCGTTCCGGGAGCTTATTGGAAAAAAACAGAAAAACTTTCGCCGACGTTCATTTATCCCGGAGCGCGTCATTCCTGGAGGAAGAGCTATGATATACCCAACGCCGTCATCAAGTGTGTAAACTCATTTTCGTTAGCTCGGCGGCGGTTATTTCGAAATCAAATTTAGTTACGGGCGAATAGAGTTGGGAAAATGAAACAGCTCGGCGCGTTTGTTTTTTATTTTTCACCTGAATTGATTGAATTAGCCGTACATTTTTATTCCTACTTCATTTTGTTTTCAATTTTGAGCCGCCATGGAGAGTTGGAACAACTATTCATAGATGGCAGCGCTGTCTAAAATCAACCGCTTGATTCAAAAATTTATTTTCCAACGTTACTTGTGATTATTTTAATTGCTCTTTCCCATCCGAAAAATTGAAGTTCACTTTGATATCGCATCTGAAAAGAAACGACAGGAACGGCCATTATTGTAGAGCGAAAATGAGATGGCCCAGTCGCCAACGAATCCATCATTCATCACGTGCGGTTAGTATTTCTCATTATCGCGTGCTCGCCATTCGTCGCCATCCTTATTGTCCACTATAACAAACGGCTGAGAAAAATGTGTCGTTAGATAATATGCCAACGTAAGTCTACTAAATCCGACCTTTCAGAAAGTCTATCTCCTATTTCTCAGCTTCAATTTAATTATTTTCAAACAACTCTTATTCATTTCCAGGTGAAACCCGAAAAGTGCGCGCGCATTTCAAAAGGTTCAAAAATACGCTGATGCTGCGCTTCTATTGGAATTTGAGTCAAAGGAAACCCAAAAGAAAAAATGTCGAATAAACTGAATATCTCCTCGGCGTGTACTGCTGCTGCTGGCCTTATTTATTTAAAACAAATGTACACAAGCACGTGTGTGTGTGTGTGTGCGTTTGCCCGTGCGCCTGGCTTCAATGTCCCCTTTGGGCCATCATGTAGGTTAATGATATATTGACTTAAAGCATACACTAAAGGAAAAAAAGAAAAAAGACACGAGACGGACGACTCTGGAATGTCACAAAATCAACACTGGACCGTGACTCTCCCATCTCTTTTCTTTCGTTCCGTGTACACGGGCGGGTATACTCTGGACCGTCTAGCTCGCAAGTCCTGAAATCGCGCGTTCTCTACACACGGATGGATTGATGATATAAATTCATCCAGTTGACATTTCAAAAGAGAAAAGAAAAACGGAAAAAAACAGCGAACGCCTACACACACACGAGCCCGTTTTGTCCGATGAGCCGTAACGGGTCCGTCCGTCCGTTTTGTGTGTGTGTGTGTGGGAACTATATTATTAAAGTTATATGGGAGAGCTGAAAGAAGAAGCTAAGAATAAGAAGAAAAAATAACATAAAGAATCTCATAGACATCCGATTCGTGTCGGGTTGTCCTCCCGGCCCGCTCTCGGCGGCAGCCGCACCGGAACCACGATCACTTTTGGTCAAGAGTTTTCTGTCTTCCGTGCTGCAGCAGTTGCAGCCGTCCAATTTCTCACATCCTCTCCTTCTCTCTCTCTCTCCGAGTTGTGTGTGAGAGAGAGCTGCAACGTTCAAACCGCCAAGTTGAAGTAACTGGACGATGAGCCAGGAGCGTGATTCCCAGTTACGTAAAAGAAGAAAAAAAGGGACACGGAAGATGGAGGACGGACGCGGGAACTTATGGCCTCCCTCCCTAACACAACTGGCCGCCATTTCCGGATGGAATGGATATGTAAGAGAATGACCGAAGAAAATACACAAGAGGACGGCGGTACATCCCACAATTTCTTATCACGAAAAGAAGAGAGGCCTACATGGAGGATTGTGTGCCGCCCAGAGGCAGTTTCTCAACCTGTAAAAAGAAGAAGAAGAAAAAATTCTCAATTGTTTTCGACAAAAAAAGAAAATGGATGGGATATACATAGACGACAACGTTGTTGTTGTTGTTGCTGCGGATGTGCCGTCTCGGTCCTGTGCTGGCGGTTGCTGCAGCCCGTCATGTTCCTTTTTTTCTTGGCTGATGATGATGGGGCGTGCCTCACGCTGCTCCCCGCTCATTACCAGGTGTTATTTTCCTTCCTTCCTTTATAGAGTTCCTCCTCGGGCGGCTCAAGTGTGTGTTTTTAGCCTAGACGGAAAAAAGAAGTTGATGAATCATTACATCTATTTGGGTATTTTGTCGTCTTATTCATTCATTCTTCTTCCTTATAATTCGAAATCGAACAACAAAATCCAATCGAATAACATCAGCTAAAAATTCGAATGGTGAAATTGGATGTGAAAATAAGATCCGCCGGAATCAGGTCTTCTTTTCATTGGGGGGGTTGGCCGCAAGAAACTAATCTAAAAGATGTGATACGATAGTAACATAATAAGAATTACTCTATAGAATATACACACGTCCGATGGCCACCACTATATAGTCATACCACCCGCCGCTTCACCACCACCACACCGCCGGCGCACATCATCTAGAAGAAGAAGAAGAAGCCGCCCTTTTTTTCTTCTGAAACTGCGGTTTCCTCGATGTTCCCGTTTGCTGAGTCCGCACGCGCACACGTTTCGTTTGCTGGGGCTCATCACAACGGATATACACTACACACAGCACTCTTCTCACATGAAAATTTCCGCCTCCGGAATCATTATTATTTCTTTAAAAAAAGAAAAACACGGTACATACTTGGGAACCGAACACACAAATCCAGGATGAAGTCCGTCCGGTCATCTGTTTTTTTTCTTATTTTTTAAGGCCGGACGTCTTTACGTTTTTTTCCGTGCAACGGGTCAGGTGATTGAACTCACCTGTACACACACACACAGTGCGCCATGTAATAATAATATTCTTCTTCTCCTTTTGGGTTTGTGTCGTTACTTTTTTCGCCTTTTTTTACGGAGTTTTGCGGCCAAGTTTTTCTTTTTTCTCTGTCGAGTCGCTGCTGGCGCTCCGTGTCCGGCAGTGACCTCTTCCTTCTTCTTCTTCTTCCAAGCCATCAAAGTTTCTTCTTTTTCTTATTTCCTATTATTTTTCACAGCCCCCAGAAGTTGAAAAATCCGTTGCGGATATCCTCCAAAAAGGACAAGAAACAAAAGAAGAAGAAAGAAGAAGAAGAAGCCATTTTCTTATTTATTTCTTTCGGCTGATGGCCGTGTGTGAACTTTTGGCTCACACACAAGAGATCCGGCCAGCCCTAGTCATTTTCTTTCTAGCAAAGAAGACGCACAAATGTCTTCCCCCCTCTCTTCTTCTATAATATCCCATCTGAATCGAATAGATGATGATATGCACAAGACAACATTCGATGAATATAACATCCCCTCTCTCTCTTATAGAAACTATCCGGCTATCAAATTTTTAAATAAGAAAAGAAAAGAGAAGAGAACGGAAGTCGAAGCTCTTTTGTTGCGTTTGCGACCAATCTCCCTCCCTTATCGTCAGAGAGAAGAAGCCGTGCAACACGCAAGAGAGAAATACAAGAAGAAGAAAGAATTATATAGCATCACAGCACACAGCAACGAGATTTTACAAGAAAGATTCTTCTTCTTCTTCTATTTCTTTTTTCCCTTCTCCCAGACGCTCCTGGCGCAGGATATGTGTAATGATCTCAAAGAGGAGATGACCTTTTTCTTACTCGGTAGATGGTTTTGCTGGCAGAGGTGGCTGCTGCTGCAACAACAACACGGTCCTGACCTTTCCACTTCATCCCGACGCCGAGAAGAAGAAGAAGAAGAAGAGGATGCGCTCATGAGAGAATGGCGCGCTGCTCATCTCTTCTCTTCTCTTCTGTGTAAAATATAAAAGAAGAGCGAAGCGCAGCGTCAAAGGTCGTCGGCAGAGTTCAAGGTGGGCTTCTCTCTTCTGCCGTGTGCCCCATCACACACAACCAGTAACAAGAAGAAGAAGAAGAAGAAGAGAAAAGATCATCAGCGACTGAAATAAAATGGTTGAACCTTGGCCAGAGAAGAAGAAGAAGGTAGAAAACAGCGCAGTTTTGGTGTCGTCTGTGAACGTAGATACCCGAAATAATAATATGCGCCGATCATCAGCTGAGGTACAGACGAGAGCATTATCTATTGTAGAGCCCCGAATCTTTTTGTCCAAACGGATAATATTTGTTAGAGCTTGTCTCTCTCTTGGCAGGTTTCTTTTTAACATCTATTCATCCATTTTTACCTCTGTCGCAATACGTAGGTACGTGTATACACACATCAGTATGGCTTCCATCTTCTTCTTCTTCTTCTTCTTTTTGATCTTGTTAGAAGATCCCTCACCCCGGCCCCCCTCGTGTCTTTCAAAGAAGAAACTCTTTTGCATTTTTTTTAAAAACTTTGCTTTTTGTTTTCTTATTTCATTTCATTTCCCCCCCGTTTGTTGTGTGTGTGAGTGTACCTTGCCCAGAAATTTTCCGTTGAAACTGTAGTCCTTTTTACATAGACATCTCGTACGCGAAGGTTTTCTTCTTCTTCTTCCTATTATTCTCTTCTTATTCGAGACCGTACAAGAGTGTTGCACATGAGCGTGAAACTCGATCCTTGGTCGTGATTTCTTTTCCTTCTTTCCTTTCCCCCGTGTGTGCTGTGTGCTCTTGTTGTTATTGTAGACGGTGTAACGGATCTGTCACGTGAGACCAGAGCGGAACCAAGACGATATCCCTTCCCCCCTAAACCAAACGTCTTCCATCGAAGAAAAGGGTCGGCCATCTTAGTTGTTTCTCTCTGTATCGAATCTAAAATTGTTTGGTAGATGATCGATATGGAATTAGATATAGTACGACATCTTTTGGGAGGGGCGAATTCAGGATCGGATTTGGTCACCTCTGGACAATGTGTCCAGTTTGTTCTTGGCGAATAAAGAATAAGAAATCAAAAGACAAAAAAATGGAAATGTTTGACGAGTTGGCGAAAATTGAGCGTCAAAATAGTCGATCGATAGGCGGAGGGCGTGATCCAACTGGCCCGGGTTGTCTTGACGACCGCTGGATCGATCCGCTCTATTGGGTCGCAGCACACGACGACGACGACTGGCAACCAAAACGAAAAAAAAAATGGCGCACGCGTTCGTCTCTAATAACCACTCGACAATAAAAATAAATAAAAGCATCCGCTCCATCCGCTATATCCATCCATCCACTCCGCAGCCGCCCAACCAAAAAAAAAAGTCGCCGGACGAAAAACAACAACACAAATGGCGATGACGCAAAAAGACTATACAAGGGGTGGGGTTATATTTATCTACATTGGGTATAAAATGACCATATAAAGAAAAATTCAGATGGCAAAATCTTCTTTCGGGTTATTATACTACACCTCCCCCCCCCAAAAAAAAAGCAGGTGATGTGTAAAGAAATATATAAAGGGCCAAGATTTTTCGTTTTTCTAAAACTAAAGAGACATTTTTTTATTTATTGACACCATTGTGTGTGTGTAAGCTGCTCCACACACACATCCATGTGTGTAGACGTAATAACCCGGCGAGAAAAAAGAGAGGAGATGATACCGACGCAATATATGTAACGTCCGGAAGCCGGGGGCCAAACAGCATCCGGCATGGCGACCGCAAAAAAGAAGAAAGAAAAGAACCTTGGAATAAAAACAAGAGAAATAAAGAACCAAAAAACATTATTTTTTTAGTCTTCCAGTTGTTTCAACAAAAATCCTCCACTCTCATCTGGTGATGGAAAAAGAATCAAAAGAAAAATAAAAACCTTCATTTCCCAATCTAGAAAAGATCACACACAGAGAGAGCAGTCAGTCGACGGTTGGTCACATCGATGCCCAAAACTAGTCGAGACGATTTCACGGGATATCGATTCCAGTTGGGAAAAAGTTGTCGTTTAACTCTTACAGTCGAAAAGGGATGGCGTGAACAAACAAACGAACCAGAATCGACTAACGAAGACTATATAACATCTCACCCACCATCACAAAAAAGGGCAAACCTTCTTCTTCTTCTAAGTTTTGGATCGAGGGGGGAATATCAATCTATAAACGTAGACACAAATGCCCCCCACCAATTTGAGACGAACGAGACCACCTGGATGTTTTGTTTTTCTATCCATCAGATCTCCTTGTGCGATGCAACAGGAGCCAACCTGCCAGCCAGCCTCCCTTGATCAACGATTCAGTTCTTGTATATTTCCCAAACGACTCTCAAAAATCTTTCCAGAATCTCCGAGAGAAAAATAAAAACAAAAAAAGGGAAATTTGAAAAAGACAAAAAAAACTGGTCAGGAAAACAAATGACAAAATCTTTTTCAAGAAGAATATCTGGAAGAAAACAGGTTTGACTTGTTGGGACGTCTCTATAGACTCTCTGCCCAGCAAAAAAAAGATGACGAGAGAATATGTACATCCAAGTTTTCTCTTTGTTACATGTTTTTTCTGTCTGTCTGTCTGTGTGTTTCGCTCAGGTGATTCGGTTGATGCGAGTTGTGTTATTAGTTTTGTTTTTCTTTCTTTAGGAGGGGGGAAAAAATAGGAGGGAGGCTGCTGCGGCTCCTTGAGCACACAGACAACGCATCCGGCCGGAATATATATATATATAACAACCTTGACATTTTGTTTCTTTCTTTCCTTCTACAACTGAGAAGAAAAGAAAGAAAAAGAGAGAGATATAATTATGAATCGTTTTTCTCTCTTTTGGCTGCTGCTGCTGGATGGATGGAAGAACACAAGGGAGAGAGTGGGTGGGTATATTCCCATTCTCTTTTTCTCTCCCCCCACCACCTCACCTGGTTGGTGGTTTTCCGGTGGCGGATGAGACAAACAGAAGAAGAAGAAGAGACAAGCGCTGACTTGGAAGAAGAAGGAGAGTCTTAGGAGAGAGGATGTAATCATCTGAGCAGAAGAAGAAGAAGAAAAACCGGGAGCACCTGGCTCTTCTTCTTCTTCTGGTGCTGGAGCTCTTCTCTCATTATATCATTGTCATTAACTTCTTTCCCTTTTTCTTTTTCCTCACTCCCCCCCCCCCCTTTTTTTCTTGCTTTTTATCTCTTTCTCTATACCATAAGAGAAAGACTATGGCCGGCAAACCTTTGGCTTAGATATATACAAACTACCTGAGCTCTTTTTTATTTTTATTTTTTTTCTGTGGAAATGTTTCAAAAGAAATGAGCCCGGGTGATGACGTCCCTGTCAAATGTCGCCCACTGGCCCAGAAAAATATAAAAAGGTGAAAAACTGTATAGAGGCCAGCGAGAACGTAGACACACAATGATGCCAGTGCCCAATTAGACATTTGGCAGCACCCCGGTTGCGGGGGGGAAAACGGAAACAAAAAACGGAATTCCATCATTCGGTTGTTTTCAAAACAATAAATCAAACAATTTCAAAATAAAGGAATTCCCAGTCCTACAACTATTGGGAAACCTTGTAACGTAGTTATGGGTGTTTGAGTTGTTTCATCAACGAGAACCACCAAGTGACTAGCTCACAATGGTTGATGTTGGACAAGAAAATTATGTGAGATGTCTTCATCATTTTCTTCAAAGTATTCTTCTAAAAATTCTAAATTCGGCCATGGTGGCCTCAGCCTGGCCTTTGACAAGTGAAAAAAGCTATGCCTGTGTCTGCCTCTGCCAGATTTGCATACTACGAAATTCACGCTCGGGTTTACGAAATGAAGACAAAACATACTTGCCAAAATAGTAGAACGTCGGTTGAGAAGTGCAAAAACTATTTCCTTGTAGGTTTTATCTCTGATTTCTAGTATTTAATTGCACTACTAAAAGTTTAAAAAGAAAACAACGTTTTCACGTGTCGTTTGGCTAAATTGTAGTCTGCAATCTGGGATGGGCCTAATTTATATTTGCCAAATTGCAAAAAAATAATCGAAAATTGATTTTTTTTTAAATTAATTAAAAAATTTGTATTAAAATACCAAATATTAAAAAAAATGACTAGAACTAGATATTAAAAAATGGAATAAAACTAGATTATTGGCAAAACTAGAATTGTAATGCTAATTATAATTCTCGTCTGAAATGACAATTTTTCAAAAATATGAGCAAGAAAGTCAAGAACTGCTCGAGTTGTTGAAGGGATTCTGTGTTGTAAGGACTCTCGCCGTTGATGGCCGGCGTGGTGGACGTTGATAAATAAGAGCGGCGGCGTTGATAGTATCCGAAAAGATGTGAGCTCTCAACAATCTCTCATCTTCTTTTTCTCCGAGAGTCTCTTTTATACCAAAAAGAGAAACAAAAAAATTATAATTCTTTTTTTTTTTCGAAATAGTCACATCTAAAAGAAAAAAAAGTCGGAAAAATTTTCAGAATAATAATAATAATGGTAACAACCGGTTCGGTTGCCATGGAGACCCCCCAAGAGATAAAGAGGAAGAAGATATTATATAAATCCTCCGCTTCCAAAAAACACAGCTCTCAGCAGCAGCTTGTATTTATTTTTCATTCCAAATAAAATGGGGGGTGAAATTTTATATTATACCGCTCTAATTAAAAAAAAATTCTAAAATTAGATGGGCGGAGATGGCAGCAAGATATAATAACATTTGTTATGGGCTCTATTTCAACACACGCCATTCTCTTTTATGTATAAATCCTTTTAGAAAATGATTTCCATCGCGAGTGTGGATGCTGCGACGAATGCTCGATGAGGGACACATCAAAGTCTTTGTCCATTCCAACATGGTCAACTCCTTTTTTAAAAAAAAAGAATTCTATTTAAATTGGTAGAGGGGGGAATAACAAACAAAAATTCAAACCTGTTTTGGTTGTTGGCTGCTGCTGATGGCTGCTGGTGGCTGCGCTATCTTGTCACTCGTCTATTCTTCTTTCTTATTCTTTCGGCTGCTGCTATGCTCAACGAATGCCGAACTAATGAAGACGCCATTGGAATCTTCTTCTTTTTAAAAAAATCATTTCTTTTGTTTTTTAATTTCCCATTCCTTTATTATATGCAACCGGGCGATTAGGCCTCCGCACGACCGGCTACCGTTCTTCTTTTAAAATCAAAACGAGATTTTGTTGGGTTCCCTTTCGTTTTGAGCCTAGACGGGGCATAATATTGAGGGCCCCTATTGTTTTTGTGTCGTGTCTATATCAAAAGTTGGCTAGCACGGATCGATAGTCTCTCGCCCTAAATACTTTGCCGCGACTATTTGATAACGTATAGAGCACACAGCAGCAGCAGCAGTAGAGAGAAAAGAGCTACCAGCTCCTTCTTCTATACAATGCTCATAGATATGTAAATGAATTTATTATATTATTCTGTCCGGTTTTTTTTTTTCTTTTTCGTCGTGATGACCGTGTTATTTGCCTGGAGATTCCCTGGACGAAAAAAAAAAATACCATTGCATTTGTGTGTGTGTCCATTTCGGTGATCCGCTTTGCTGCATCCCCCCCCCCCATCTCTTTCTATCCATCCACCGACAATAAGAGAGATGACGAAACATTCCACATAGAAAAACATCAGATGATTCCATCTTCTTCTTCTTCTTCTTTTCGATTCTCTCTTGTGTTGCTCTGTGTAGACGCCGCCCTGTCCTCCTGTTTTATATAGAAAATAGACACACACACACAAGACAATTTAATAGACGAGAGCATCAAAGCGGATAGAGAGACGGCTGTGTCTATGGCCTGGAATATCTGGTTTTGATATATTCTTCTCCTGTTGTTGTTGTTGTTATATAGGAAAGAAGAGCGCGCAAAAGAATCCGGATCACTTTCTTCAATCTTCTTGTAAAACTCAGATGGGCTAGAGCTCAGCAGAGCTGTGCGGCTGCTGCAATATCTATCTGTCGGAATGCGGATCGTCTCGTTCCAGCAGCTCTCGTCGATGCGCCCAAAGGAGAGCTAGATATTTATCCAAAACTTTTGCAGCAGCCGAAGAAGAGGAAAACGGCATTCCCCGGATGTCATCGTGAGAGATTCAAAAAGTCGACAACCCAAAATTTTTTATTTTATTTTTAAAAATCATTTTTATTTTTATTTTATTTTATTTGTTTCTGTCGGAACGTGAATTTTCAAAAAGAATCTCATTGAATATAGACGTGCGTGTTTGTGTATATACAGATGACGTGTATCAAAAGTCTAAATGTATGGAGGACGCCGCGGCGGATGTTGATTGGATCAAACGTACCGCCGCCGCCGACATCAAAGCAGATGAGGATTGGAACTATAGGGCGTGGTCTGCGCATCCATATGTACTCTATAGGGAGAGAATCTCAACCTATAAGACACAGCATCCAATCACAGCCAGTAGCAGAAACTTATAACATCAACCAAATCCTAAAAATAAAACTCAAACGGCGCATGCGCAGCATCTTCTATCAAATATATTATAATCCCCTCCAAACCGCTCAATACGCGTCTATCGGTTGCCATGGTGACGGTTAAAAACAACTTTTTTTTCCCCCTTGTATAGTCTCTGTAAATATACGAGACTTTGAAATGTATTTTTCTTCTTATTTATAGACGCGCTGGATGTGTGTGATGGGCTGAGCTCACGGGTGGATGAACCGGTGAAATCTGCCATTTTGTTTCTCTGTTGTTGTGTTCATCCGCCAACCAACACACGAAAATATAAAAATAAAAGTTAAAAAGTCTTTGCTGCGGAACAGGTGAAACAGCGGAGACGACGAGGTACGGTGATGAGCATCTTCCGGTTTCTTTTTTTTTTACCTACGACGACGGGGGGATGTGTGTCTATAATAATGACGCATAGGGCGTCTGCTGGCCAGCAGCAATCATTCCGTCTCTCTCCTTTTCTCTTTTTTTTTGACAGACGATGTACACGAGAAGATGATGGCCAGACCCGAGCAGATATAATTTCCTTGTCTATATATCTCCGATATGAGCGACAACGAGGAGCACAGCTACTGGTTTTTATTTATTTTTCCATATTATACAAGAGAGAGACGCACTTTGGCGGTGTGTGCTAGGAGGAGGAGGAGGGAGTTGTGTTTCTCTTTACGGTTCGTCAGTCGCCCGCGGAGGTGGTCGTTAAGGTTGCGGACTGACCACCGAAAAAATACAAGTTGAAAAAAAAAGAACCATCAACTTCTTCTTCTTCTTCTTCTTCTTCTTGTAAACTTATATATAAAGAAAAGAAGGTGGTCACCACCACACACAGCCACTCTCCTGCGCTGATTACCTTTAATGGCCTCACGAGGAGGGATAGAACTGAAGAAGAAGAAGAAGAAGTTGAAGGAAATGTTTTTTCTTTTTTTTTTTTAACCAGCGGTGGTGGTGGTGGTGGTCTCGTGTTATTATTTAGACTCCTCCGCTTCCTTCCTTTCTATATATAAGAGACGGAAAGGAAAAGAGGAACAGCACACGTATATAATAATAATAAGATGCCGGAGGATGTTCATGGAGAGCCAATCTGAGACTCTGTATGTTGTTCACTTGCTGTGGTGGTCAGCAGCAGAAAACTAAATTCTTATTTCTTTTTCTTTCTTGGCCGTGAGTGTCTGCTGGAAGGGATATGCCTCAAGCCATCCGGTCACCTTCTTCTTCTTCTTCTTCGGCTCTCTCTTTTTTAGTTTTTTCCAAAAATATTGAGGGGGGGATGATGTAAACACGTCCGTTTCCAAGGTGACCATCACCTGTCTACATCTCCCGTTTGGGCATCAGATATTTTGTTACATGTACATAGGAATCACGCATGACATGACAATATATCCAAAGAAACCATTCTTTGATTGAGAGAGACGAGTTAAACATCAAATAGATATAGAAAAAAGGGTGTGGTTGGTAGCTGCTATATACCAGACAACAATTGCGCAACGTGAATTCGTTTTTTTTTTTTTGTCTTCGGGATGTCCAAACGGGCGGGAGCGCACCTGCGGGCGTTCTATATAATTCCCCACCAGCAACAACCCCCTGTGGCAAGGGATATATACCGAAAGAAGTCTATAATACATATATAGCCTACTATTACATTTCATTCGCCTTTCTCTGTGCTGTGCTGCAACTAAAATACCTGAAAAGGCTCAAAAGAAAAATCAGAAGAAGAAGAAGGATTTTTGGTTGATCACTGCCAAAGTAACGGGCCAGCGGCTAGGCGTGTGTTATATAGACTCTCGAGTTTACAAGGTGGGTATATAGTGGGTGGTGGGTGGTAGTTGACCATCGGGCTTTTCGGTGATGGCGCAATCAGCTGCTTGTGTGCTGTGTGTGCGACTATCACGAATTTTATATGTCGGACGACGCGAGATATATAGGGCCGTGTGATTGTGTTGTGTGTTGCTTTTGATGATGATGGAACAACGCACTATAAGACACACACACATGTACACGTATATACAAGGGAGAGAGAGAGAGAGGAAAAGCCTCCGGCGCGGATCTCTCTCTCACATCCGCTGGCTGGCTGAGAGAAAACTCTCGACGCCGATGGCCATCACATCAGCACAAGAAAGAGACAAAACTGGGCGTCTATAGCGTCGTCGGCGTCCAGGCGTCCGTGGAGAGAGAGAGGATGGCACCACTTTTCTTTTAGATTTTCGTTTTCTCTTTTTTTTTTTAGTTTTTTTGAATGAACGCGCGCGCCATGGCGGTGCTGGCGTCTATACAAAAAGACGAAAATGATGAGAAGAATATAAGAAGAAGAACTTAATATGCACAAAACATGTTGTTATATAGACTGTGGGCAGCAGCCAGCAGCAGTAGCAGCACTGATGGCTGGTTTATTTTTCTTTTTCCCTTTGAATCTTTTCCATCTCCATCAAAGAAATTTCCCACGGGACATTTTTTCCCATTTTGATGGAAAAGCTGCTGACGATGCGCCATTGGCAGACGTTTTCATTTGCCATCTACTTTTATTATATTTATATACTCTCTCTCTGGCCAACTAAACTGACCCCATTTTAAAAAGAAATATTTATAAGAACAAAATGGAGGAGAATATTGTTTTAATTATATATGAGATGCGCATTGGCCGAGTGTGTTGTATATTAACCTGGAAAAACAAATGTAACTTACAAATTCTAATAATTATATAACAGCAGCGCACAAGCGAAAGAGAACCTATACACAGACAGCCGGATGATGAGGATTGCTGGTCAACTGTTTCCCAGCAGCCAAACCAGCTGTCACTTCCTTTTCTTATTCTTATTTGAAATGAACCAAAAAATGTTATTCGCAAAATTTTACAAAGGTTTATTTTTTAAAGATGATTTATTTCTATCCCAGATTTATAATTCTATTGGATATTTTAAAGAAAATAGTTGTAGCCGGTTGTAGCTATACAGTTGCCCTGTCATCAGGTCGGCATAGAGTTCCAAGGGCCTAAATTTCAAATGGGGTTAAAAAATAGAATATAGAATAGAATAGTCTAAAGTATATTTATAGAAAGAAAAAGAAGGTATACATATAGGTAGCTGGTACATAGAAAATAGATACAAAAAAAGGGGGGGTCCACCGTCTGAAAGATTCTTTTCGGATGGGGGTAGTGGTGTCCAGGTGGTGTGTGTGGCTGCTGTGCTGGAAAGAAAAAAAAAACTTTCTTTCCTCTTATTCTTTTGGCGGGTTGTCTTCTTCTTCTGGTGGGGGAGGTATTATAACAATTTTCTTCTTCTTCTTTCAAAAGAATATAAGAAATCGGTTGGTCCAGCAGCAGCAGCAGCAGAAGGCTCCCATTGTAATGGGGTAGACCCCCAAAAAACCCAGGATGAAGGGGGAGGAGGACCCCCACCTGGAATCAGATTGAAGGGGAAGTGGATGATGATGATGATGGCCCAGCCAAAAAAAAGAAGAAACGAAACATAAGGGAATATAAGAAGGGGGGCCGCACAGCAGTACAACAGGGGGGGATGAAGAAAAAAAAGGAACATCTTGGAAATAGACCCCCATTTTCTATGTAGCCAAGAGAGTCTCGTCGCTCATCTGCTGCTGACCTTTTTTTCTTCTACTTCAAAGAAGAGAAAAGGAAATTGAAAAATCCAGGGCGCCTATTTGATTTTTTCATGTCCAAGTTTTGTCCGTTCCAGATGGAACGGACTCGGAGGGCGGCCAGCAAAGAAAAAGAATTGAATTCAAAATTTTATACATTTCCTCCTAAATAATATCTTGACAAATATTCTTTCTAATCAAAAATATAGGCGACAGTTTAATAAATCAGTGACCAAACCAATTGGTCTAAAAATATCTCTTGGCAAAAAGAGCTAATCAACGTCTTTAAATACATACACCTAAAACATCAGATACATCTCTATCATATACTTAAAGTATATCCTCCGAAATAACAGGCTGTGTGTCAAAACCGCACGACTGAAAAGACGCGCGAGAGAGAGAACCGACAGCAACATCACGGATGGGTGATTGCGAACAAAAGACAACAACAACAACACAACCATCACAGAAAGAAGAAAAAACAAACCCAACGACTTTTGCTCGAGATCTTTCTTCATCTCTCTGTGAGCTGTGAGATGCTCTCGCCTGTGAACAATATCATCATATAGGGCTCCCCCCTCCAACTTGTAATTGGATTCGAGGGACGACCAAGAGCACAGCACACACACCTGGGCTAATGTAATATATAAGGAGAGAGAGAGTTGTATTCTATGGAAAGAAACTGGTAGTGAACGAGTTATTAAACACGTAGACAAACACACAGCACAGCAAGGAAGAACAACAAATAAAAGGCCTTGACGAGAGAATATCTTGGAAATTTGTTCGTTGTTGTGGTGGTGACCGGAGGGAGAGAGAGAGACGTCGTCAGCGTCGTGAGACGCCCGAAACGAAAAACCCCTCAAGTCTCTTTTATATTCTTATATTTTATATATAATATAATAAGAGAAAGGATGTGAAGAGGAGAGTTCCATCCAACACAGCAGTAGTAGTGTGTCTTATATGTTATCACGTGTATACATCTAGACAGCACACACGCGCGCGGGAGAATATAAGAAAAACGACGCCAGAGGCAACGGAAATGGCGCCGATTTTCAGTGTCTATTTTCCTTTTTCTTCTTATCTTTTCGGGTTTGTTTCTTATTCTCTCTTGTTGAGGAGAGACAACTCGTTTTCTTGACGCAATGTGTCATCCGCTCGCGTCCGTTTTTCATCCGAATCGATTCGCTCGTCTTTTTATTTCCCGAGAAAATTCGACCGTCGCCCGTGGTTACGGATACATCCCGCACACCAAAACTCTCCTTTCCTTCTTCTTTTGATTTTTATTTTCTTTTGATTTTTTAAATTTATTTTTTATTTTCAATCGACGGCCCGTGCGCTGGCGCGCGCGCGCGCGCTCCCATTTAAAACAAAACAATCGCCGGCGGCTTCGTGAGTTTTTCCCCGCTGCGCTGTGACGATAGGTGCGTGTTGCAGGTGCACTGCCTCCTCTTTCGACACTTTTCCATGTCAGAAAATCTTCTTATGTATTCTCCTCGGGAGAAAGAAATGTATACCATTTCTCTACCAGAAGAAAAAACGGGAGAGAATATAAGGCGCTCAGCACGCAATGACAAACATCACGAAAGTCTCACAGCGTCTCTTCATCAGCAGTTTGACCTGCAAGTCATCGCCCCAAACTTTCAACCATTTTGATCTATTCCAGCGCTGTCAAAAAAAAAAGAGAATTTCGTGATTTTTCCAATTATTTTTCAAATTTCCCGCTAATTTTCTCATACATCTACGAAATATTAATTATATATCGATCACATCCCTGTTCTGCTGACTTTGTCGTATATGATTTGGGTGTGGCTTTTACAAACAAATAAATAAACGTCCAAATAAAAATAACCCAACAACATCTTTACTATGTTCATCCAAATAACATTTCGATCTATCCTACGTGTGTGTCTATAAAATGCTGGAAATATAAATGGCCGCCGTCGTCGGACTCGATTGATTTAATAATGGACTATAGCTCTCTCTCCCTTATATTCCCGATCTCATGTCATCACCCAGAAGAAGAAGAAGAACACACAGTCAAGATATAGACAAGGTCTACTATATACAACTACAGCACATGTGGCCATCCGAACGATCTCTTTGCATGCGCAACGCCATAACCAAAAATAAAAACAAAATAGGCGGCCCCCACATGTATAGTAGTCGGGAGAGAGAGCGAATAACATCCCGCATGATGTGATCCTCATTGATCGAGTCTTATATCTATAGTAGACCTTTTTTCGGTCTCTCTATATGCATACATCATGCGGGAATCTCGTGTCTGCTGTATATCTTCTCTGCTGGCGCCCATTTCGGTCGGAGCCTCTTGGGTGGATGTGGAACACACAGAACGAGCTAGCGCTGGAGAGAGAACATATTCGTTTTATATTTTCCTCGGACGATGGATGATGTGACTTTTCATCATATCCGCACGTTATACAGGATCTAGACGGCGGTATACATATATTGATCTGCTGTGGGCTGCAGCATGGGCTCTCTTTGACGTGCTGCTGTATATATCGATTGTTTTGGCTACGACCACGCCCTAATCCAAATATAATAAATGGCCTTTTATACATTTTGTTATATATTTTCCTCCTCTTTTTTGACTTTGATGTGATCTCGCCATCAACATCCATATAGTTTTCCTCCCCCCAGCACCAACCCCATCACCACTCCTTTTCTCTGCTGTACATACACGAATCTCTGTGACTATCGTATCCTCTTCAATCGCTTTTTGTTGTCTCTGATGATGATGCGACCACACCCAAAAAACCAGCCTCGCCCCATCAGCAAATGTTACACATTCATCCCCCCCCCCCTCTCTTGCACCTTTGCTCCCAGTTATCCCTCATCTCTTTCTAATACACACACCCGGGTGGCGCGGGTGCTGTGTTGTGTGTACATCATATAATCTAAACAATGCATCATCACTTGAGAGGGATGATGATCTCATCAAAGTTTTTAGAGCGCCCCTTGTGTGTAGGCTACATTTAATCTATATAGGAGATAACACGTTTTGATGCTGGAAAATGAGCAGTGTTAGATACATACCCACCCACACGTTTGAAAAAAAGGTGGACTGCAGATAAATTACTGAGACTGTTGGCGCGATGGTTTCAACATCCGCCGGATAGACAATCAAAAGGCGAAATGATTCTCCCCCAGCACCAGCGCTCAAAAAAGGAAAACAAATTTTTGTTTTATCTTGTATTTGATTTTCTTGGTTCTTTTATTTTAAAGGTGATAATAAATAAAAAAAGGACTACGGTCCAGAAAAGTATCCGCATCCGTTGCTGGTTCACAAATTTTGGTTAAAACAAAAAATAAGGGGAACATGTATAAGAAAAACCAGACGTTGGCTGTGTTGCAGACTGTAAAATAGATTTTTACACAGGTGCACCTTTTTTCCAAGGCTTCCTCCCCTCAAAAAAAAGCCCCATAAACCCCCCTCCCACCCCATCTCTCTCTCAGGTGAGTCAGATGCAGCAGCAGCAGCTCAGGACGACGAGAGAGAGAGAAAACCGACAAGGAGATTGGAGGGAAGGCCATGAGCGCGGGGCGATGATTGTTGATGATGATGACGGCCTTTGATAATAATGCGCGCCGGGGCCCTTTCTTTCTTATTCTTTTCCGTCGAGTGAAGCACAAGGGGGAGGGAGGTACAAGAGTGAGCGCCGGCTCCACCCACTCGACTCGATTTCCATTGGTCGACGACGGCGCTGTGCTGCTGCTGGACGCTGCTGCTGCTGCTGGCCGAGATATATGTTTTATAGAGCGTCGTCGCGGCCGCTTTCACCCTGGGCGCTGTGTGGCTGCTGGCCATGACAAAAAGGAAGAAGAAGAGAGGGGATGGCCAAGTTATTTGGTTGTAATATCATCCGTGCGCACAGCACAGGAGAGAAAAGTAGATCCTATATAGTTCTATATGGATGTCCAAACAGGAGTCTAACGTTTTGCGGGTTCTTTTTTATATTTTCTTTCTTCCGGCGGCGATTCCGTTTTCTCATACGAGTAACAACAGACCAACAAAAAAAGTGGTCGGGGAAAAAGGGATGAACAGGGGGGAGGTGGGAGTCTATATAAGGAGACCTTATATATTTGAGCTATGCTCATATGCTGCCGGATGTTGTTATATGTAGCAGAGAGAGAGAGAGAGTCACCGGGGGGGTTATAATATACGGAGAGAACCGCCATTTTTCTCTCCAATTCTCAGGTGTCTGCGCTGCTGTGCTGTGAGGGAGTGGGGGGGAAGAGACTCGCCAACGTCCATCATCCGCTCTCTCTCTCAAAATATAAAATATACACAAAATTCCAATTCCCCTTTTTATTTTTCCAACAATGAGGAGACCAAACAAATGATATAAACAAAGATTCGGGAAACCATGGCAACGATGAACATTCGGCGATGTTTTGTCCAAATGATTTAACTGCTGCTCACCTGCCTGTGCACAAATCAGGTGCTGCTTCGTAGGCCTGCTGGTAATATCAAACAAATTCATGTGAAAAACGACAATTTTTTGGCGAACGTGACTAGTCAATACTTCCGCTCTATTAGCGAACCATCGACACATTGAAACCCCCCAAATAATACACAGGGGGGGGAACCTTTTCCACTTTCATTATGGAAAAAAATCTGCGAGTTCCGCCGGAATTGCGACGTCTCTAGACTCGTATGTATTTTCCGTCGAGATGTTGTTTATTATTATTAAGTTTTCTCCCTCGTTGTTTTCCATTTCAAGGTAAGTTGTTGTATTAGAGTGAAGCCAAGCGTTGCCATGGCCACTCATGTACACACACGTAGCAGCACTCGAAACCGCCATCATCTTCCACGTCTTTTATTCTTCAAGGGTGGGTTTCTAGATATCCTCCTCCTCCGCTGCTGCTGCTGCTGTATTATAATCTATATATATCGAAGGATAGCATGTCTCTCCCCTTGTGGATGGCTCACCTTATTTTACTCCCACTCTCTCTACCTCTCTCTCTCTCTATAAGCTCCTTGGGCAGCTGAGAGTCTCCGCTGCACACCTGCCGTCTTGCAACAGCAGTCACACACAGCGCAGCTGAAGAAGAACCCCCCTCTCTAGCTCCAAACAGAAGAAGAAGAAGAAGATAAAAAGAAAAATAGATCGACAAGAAACTATCCCCCCTGACGTCACTTTCCCTCTTCTTCACAGTCTAGAAATTCTGATAATGAAAGACTATATAGAGAGTATACCTCCTACATCTTTCTGTATAGCCACAGTCGAGACGAAAGGAAAAAATAAGAAGGAGATGTGGTGTGTGTATATAGAAGAACGCTGGGGTGATATGGTCCAGAACCAGGATATATAGGCTGATGTATCCGCTCCTAGTTGTACATCTGCTCCTTTCTTTTCTTCAGAGAGGGGGGATTTTCTCAATGCTGAAGATGTTGTCATCTTCCATCTGCTCTTCATACCGTCTTAGAGGTGCCCCCCATTCACCTTTTCTTGAGAGGGGGGAATTGCTGCATCTGCAGAGATCAAACCATCTGCTCTCATCACACACATCTATCCCGTGTGAGATGTTTGTTTTGAGATAAAACTTGAAATACCGTCTTATCGAGTTACCATGGCAACCGAGATAACAGCTCTTGGGTGTACATCTCCGCAATAAGAATCGATATTACTCTGTCACAATATCGTGTCAGATATATTCAATTTCTTATATTTACCCATGAAATAATCAAACAAACCCAACTGACATTTGGGATGATGGGGGGGAAAATTGCATCCTCGATATGAATAAATAATAGTTCTCTCTCTCTCTCTATACCTTTTATTTTTCCCCCTGTGATGTGGGAGGGCGACGATAACAGTTCAGGTGAGGGTGGGGATACACACCGGGAGGTGTCGGCCAGAAGAATACACAACATCACACAGAAATATGACTGAACTGTATGTGCTGTGGATATACTATATTCTCTATAGCCTACGCGACTGTGTTTGTTATGGTGGATTTTGGACGGAGGTGTCGATCGCCATGGCAACGCCGCCACCCCCGCCGTGTTATATTTTATAATACACACAGCACAGCACTCTGTCTCTCTTTATCGGTCTCATTTGTCACGCTGACCCACAATCCCGCCCTGAATAATAGACTCTCTCTCTCTTTTTCTTTTGACTGTATTTTTTTCCCATCTACCAGTTTCCATCAGCATTACCTACAGCGCAGCAGTTCATCCAGCAGCAGCACCTGACTCTCTTTCTCTCTCTCTTGTTTACTCGCCGGATGGCGACCGCGTCTATCGATAAAACAATCCACCCCCTTCCCTCCCCCCTTCTTCCGCATGTACATTCCCCCAAAAGTTTAGACATCATCAAAGGGGGGGGGGGGGGGGGGGTTCGATGTAGAATCTATAACATCAGCCGAGATGATGACCCAAAAATATCAAAGAGTACAGCTATATTATTTCTAATCTATTAGAACCTCTTCTTAATAACTCTGCCAGCATTGATTAGATCATATAATCGGGATAGAAGGAATATAGAAGAAACCTGGGCCGTCTTGGGGCTTTGCGAGTGTTTGGCATTCCAATGTGAATTGGACGACACAAAAGAATAAAAACCGGTCGTCGTCATGGCTACTTGGAGCACCTGGCCTAGCTCTTCTCCTCTATATACTCTCCTCTTGTATATCTATTGATTCAACAAAAAGAGAGGGACCAGCAGCAAGAGAGAACCCATGTGTTATTATATAAACCAGACTCTTGTAGTAGCTACTACATGTCGTGTCTCTGCAATCATATGCACAGCAATAACTGAAACAAAAACAAATAATACTTTTCTCCTTTTTGGCTGGCTGTTTGGTCCAGAAATATTCGACTGCTGACTATATATATCTACTCCCGAAAAAAGGCTTAGAGAGAGGAACTATAAAGAGCAGCAGCAGTTGAGAAGAAGAAGCCATTGAAGCACGATACACGTTACGTAGGTGGATGGACGATGACAGAGTTATTAGCGCGGCCTTTTTTTGTTTCACATATAGAAGAATAGACCGGGGTTGTTGTGTTGCGCAGCCGAGACTCGCTCACGAAGCCTTATTATAACTTACACACACACACACACAACAGAACAGACACAGCAGAGCAGAGAACGATGATGAATAGAGACAGCGTCGCTCGTGCTCACCCCAGTAACAAAAAAACGAATAGAGAGCTTTACACACAATGTTTTCCATCGGGATAAAAATGGATTTAAAAAAAAATTTTCAACCTTTGCAGACGACATTTTTTGGGATTTTCATATTCCGGCGGGATGGAGTTTATATATTTATCTGTTGACAGATAGAACCTGAATCTTCTTCAGCCTTGAAGACGGAAAAAAAAAATCTTGTTTTTATATTCTGATGCACTTTGGGGGATACACCTTTTGTGGTGGGTGAGGGACTTTGGAGAGTTGATGATCGGATGAGAGTCAAAGGTCGCCCCGCATTCCGCCCCCCTAAGAAAAAAAATATTTCGCGGATAAGATCAAAACTTGAAGATAAAAGCCGCTAGCTCCCCCATCACCATCACAGCACAGGAGAAGAAACGGATACGTTCCGGTTTTCACCTGTCGGCCTTATAATATTCGCCTTGTCTTTTCTCTCCCTCCTATATGTGAAAATGTTGTGTGTCTTTGGCGTCCTCTCTCTCCTTTTTTTGTTGTGTAGGTGGTGTGGGAATTATCGACCGGACCTTTGAAGTCTAAAGAGACTTTCTGTTTCCCATTTCATTAGCATTTGTATAAAGGCCAGATATAAGGCAGAGAGACATATTTTTGGTGGTCCAGATGACCCTCGCGTCTATCCTTTTTTTTTACCTTTGAGCATACACCAACATGTTCCAGGAATGCTGTCCAGTTGCTCTTCCATCTTAGTCCCTGGAAGAAAATTCCACACCGCAGGTAAATCCGAAACAACAACAACAACAACATCTCTGGGAAATCAAATCATCAGCTTCTGATCCTCTTAAAAATAAAAACATTCCTTCCTATATAGTTTTGGACAAATAATAAAATCAAAAGAGGACAGGTTATTATATCCTCCAAAAATGACCTTATAAGGTCGTTTTAATTGTTTGGATTAGACCATAACAATCTTGATACATTCAATAAATGGGGGAATAACACATAAGAATGTTTCTCTGTCACAAGAGACGTAATAATAATAATAAAAATAACAGAGACGAAGAATCTCGTATCAATGGCTTATATAGAGCTTCGCGGAAACATCACGGGAATGTACACACACATACAGATGATAGACGAAAAGCTGCCGTCTCTATGACTACATCACGAAGATTATTTTGTTGTATATATACCTGTTCCGCGTGTCTCAAATGTCGTCCGACCGGATTTCGCAACATCTCAGACATCAGACAGATAATAAAAACAACCCTGAGAGCCATTTGGAAAAATGGTTCAACCGTCATCGTCTCGGCTCTTATAATATAAATTGATTATAGTGTCTGCGCAGCAACAACATCGGAGGCTGCTGAAACAACTTTTTCCCAATCGATTCCGTTTAGTATAGATTTGAAGAGACTATATAATGAACACATCATCAGCAGAATTAGACCAAAACAGGGCCCCATTTGATCATCATTAATTGTGAGAGATGATTGCTGATCCCATCGTGTGGAAATTCGAAGATGATTGGATGTGGACAAACAAACAAACAAGAGATGGACGCTCTACGATTATACGATTCTCCTGATGCATTTAGCAGCTAATCGGTTGAGTGTTGAGAGGTGTTGAATGTCGACAGCAGCACAAAATGGAAACTGAAAACCTTGTGAAGGTTTTCTTGTTTGAAAGGTCGTTCAACTTTCACTTGATGGCTGATGGGTCGGCTGAGAAACTCGAACGACCGCAATTCTTCTTCTTCTTCTCGTCATCTGTTGTGTTCATCATCCGCTTTCTGTTGAATAATCAAAACAAACCAAAGTGCTGCGCAATATCCAGCACAAGGCGCATTCTCCGCATCCGGTGCAATCTGGAATGTCCCCCCTGCCAACGTCTTTACATGGATCACGTCAATTGACAAAAGGAACCGGACTAAATAGCGGAAGTTGAACAACAAACTTGGGGGGAAGAAAGAATATTGCATCACATTAAAATAGAGAAATTGTATATAATATCTTATCCTTTTTTTAAATTTCAAATGGAAATAAAGAAATCAAATCAAATTTGGATTTAGTCGATTTTTTTAAAAATCATTTCTATCGATATCTTAAACAAGCATGGCTAATTAAAAGATTAATGTCGTCTGCTAACGTTGGGTTTCAACAACACGTTATCAAGCCACAAACCAAATTATAAAAATGTGATGGTCGTGTCAACTCTGCTGATGTCCCTATATATAGAATCCATGCTGTTTAGCAGGTCAATAAAAGTGAGAATACAAATTGAATGATTATGGGAGCTTAAAGAGTAAAAGAGAAACCTGTTCCAAAGTTGTGTAATGTTGGTTCCTGACTAGCATTGATCATGTAAGCCCCCCTCCTGTCAATGCATGGCACTTTGTTTGCACTGCATAACCTTTTCCTTTGTGTGCAGATTTCAAGCCAATCCATGTCAGTTTTCCCTGTGCTGGCAAAATCACATCAGCAGCAATCACAGCATCATCGGCTGGGTAATGATTTTCGTCACTTTTATTAACCCCTGACCTGCCAGATTTTTTAATGATGCATGGCATAACTACAGTGTATTACATGAAAACCTTGCATTTGTTTATCCACCCAGGGTTCACCCACTGTCTCAATTTCAATTTTTATTTCCTTGTTGTTCCTGCAAATATGTTTCGTAATCCATTTTTGATTTTTGATTTAGATAAATAGCATCCTTGGTTTCACGAGGGCGGCCTTTCAACGGATTGACGAAATGCCTAGCCGTGTATTCCCAAGCTTAAAGGTAGGACAAATATCTATCTCTTTTTCTTGTCAGGTTAAATGACTCATTTGTAGAACGTCATCAAATTTTCACATTTATTCTGATATTTTTAAAAATGTTATGACCGGAGATTAACCTGAACTGGCATTTCCTATGTATACATTTTCGTTATTCGTTATTATCTAGAGCACAGCAGCAGCAGCAGCAGCTTGAAACAGACAAAAATAAAGTGGGCGGTCTTGTTTTTGTATTTCGCTGTTGCTGGGATGACGTCAATCACGCAAGACCCCACTTGAGTGTCTCTGCGTTGATCAATCAACTATGGCACAGCTTGCGCAGCCCAGCAGCATGCACACAGCTTCACATAGCGCCGACGAATGGGAAAAATAAGGACGAGAGCCTGGACGAAACAGAACGATCACGAAAATGGAGGAGTGCACAGCCAACACACAAAAAACATGACGGGACCAGGTCCCGAGCAACAGCAGCAGCACATTGCGGAATCAGCCGCCCAGAAATGAAAAGATCCCCCCCACTCATCACAGCCATACCAGGATACATACATGCAAGTTTTTTCGTTTCGTCGGGGTTTCCCATTTCAAATGTCGTTGTTCAAACAACCAACATTTTTTTCCTTTTGTTTTTCACACTTTTAGAAGAAAGAAGGAAAACAAAAGTTTGTGGTCCGGGACTCGGCCGTGCAGCTGATGATGACACGGCCGCAGCCGCACCGAGTGTGACTCATTTTCACGACAGCCCATAACACGAGCCAAAGGAATCGAGGCGTATCGACTACTAAATAGGTGAGGGATTTTCACGAGCTCAATCCAAATCGATTATTCCATTTCTTTTTTCTATTCAAAACGCTTCAACAAATGTTGCACTCGTCACATTATTTTTATCCCGTTTCCTTTTTTTCTTTCTTGACTGAAACTGATAAGACGGGGGAATTTTGGATGAGGCGATTTCAGAAACCCCGCCCATCCCTTTTCCTTGACGGCCAGGCGTCACAATCGTATAGATGAGAGAGAGAATGTACTACAGGATAAAATAGGCCTCCCGGTCTGGACAGGTGTAATAGATAATGACGTTTTATTATTAAATCTCACCCAACTCTTTTTTAAAAATAAAAACCTTCAAGAAAATGTCGATCGATTTCATATAGAAAAAAGAAAAATTCCCTCACGTTTTTGCCATCCGATAAGGAGCGACCCGATCATTTTCGACCGTTGATCTCTCTGTGCAATTAAAACAAACATTTTGAAATCTCAGAGAATGGGAAATTCGATTCTAGTCAATCAGCAACGGCAGAAACGTATATATAAGATGACGCATTGCGCAGCTCCACTTATTTCTACCTACTCAGTATAACTCGCCGGTCGCACACGTAGGCACAAGTTGCCGACCGAACGATCCCGCGTCACCGGTGCAGCAGCAGCGACTCTCTCTCATCTTATTACTCATCCGATAACGAGCAGCCACACCCCCCTTCTCTCTCTCCACACACTCGAAAAAACCGGGGGCTGCTGCTGCTGCTGTCTATCTGAATCATTTATAAGCAGAAAAGATAATGTAATAGAAAAGAAGAGCAAACGTAGAGAGAGAGAGAGAGGGGAAAGAAAAAGGGTCTGTGAGGGAGGCGGGAAGTTTGAAACCTTTTGTGTGCACCTTTTGTGTTTGTAGGAGAGTAGTAGAGAGGAGAGGAGAGAGAGCAACCGGATAAGACGACGCTCGTGTACACACGTCCACCCACTCTTCTTTCCGTTGGGGCGAGGGAGGAGGAGGAGGAGGAGAGGTCCCAAGGAGAGTCAAGGGGAGGAGCTTAGATCCCAGCCGGTGGGATGCACACCTGAGTTTTTCTAGTTTAGTTTTTTTTTCGGCTTTTTGAAAGAAGAAAAAACCTTTTTTTCTCTTTTTCTCTTTTTCCTTCTCTTTTCCATTGAATCACGTGACCGCGCCCCCTTCTCTCTTGACTCTCCTGTCTCCTCTTTCTCTCTCTCTCTCTCTCTCACTCTCGTCTCATATTGGACGCCTAGCCTCTTATTCACCAGCCGTGTTATTCAGCTTCAGTCCAGCGCCAGGCGCTTAGCGGAGCGGTCGCACTTTTCATTCCGTCTCCCCCTCATTTCGTTCGTTTGTTGTCTGACATCTACCCACCCGAAAAAAATTGATTTCATCATTTTTTTTTCTTTTCTGTTGAAAAAAAGTGTTCCAGTTTCCGTCGATTGTCTAAAGATTTTTTTGTTTTGGCGGTATTTTTGAATTTTGGTTGGATTTCAAATAAGTGGCAAAGTGAACAATTTTTGATTTGGTGAAATTCGGTGAATGTTTGATTGGAACGTGACGTTTTATTATTATTCGAGTGGATGTTGAATCGTTTGATCTTGTGACTGTGCGGAATTGGACGAAAATAGAAAAAAAAACAATTCCGGCGTGTGCTGGCAGCTGTTTGGCTGTTTGGTTTGAGAGAGTTTGTTGGTTTGATTTTTTGATTCGTCGAGAGAGTTGGGAAAAGAGGAGGAGGCGATGATGCAGCCTCGCGACGCTCACGACGACGGCGATTGCGCAATGGAGGAGGTGGAGGCAGGACTCGACTCGTCGCCCTTGCCGGCCAACGTCATGACGACGACCCACCACCGCCACCACTCCAAGAAGACGGACGCCTCTTCGCCATCGGCAGCGTCCAATCAGCAGCAACTGACCAACGACGATGCCCTCCTGGTCGGCGCCCGGAAGCGCAAAGCCATCAGAGTCGTCAAACATCAGCAGGTCAGTCTCCATCCATCCCATCCGTTTTTCATCCATTTTAGATTTTTCTATACATGTTTGATTTGTTAATCAAATATTAACCGGCCCGTCTCTGTGTGTGTGTGTGTGTGTGTACATTTCCAGCAGGCGTCAAGTCCGATGAAAGCCGAGACGGAGCCGGAAGAGCCTCTCGTTTTGACGAGGACAAGCGAGCCGACAGCGACGACGACGGCGGACGGCGGTGGTCATAACAAGACGGGCGAGCAAGGCAACACTTCGATGGACACGGGCGTGTCATCAGATCTGTCTGAATCGCGGCCGAGTCTGGCCGGCGAGGAAGACGAAGAAGAAGAAGAAGATGATCACATCACCAACGGAGAAGAAGAAGAGTCGCAAGGTGAAGAATCCGGTGGCGAATTCTACCGGACCGGCCACCGCCACCACCACCACCACCGCCGCCGCCACCATATTGGCCGGCATCATCACTCGGAAGAAGACGCTTCCGAGAGCAACGAGTCCGTCAGCGGGCCGGAAGCCGAGCAGAGCCGCCGTCGACTGAGACAGAAGAACCGGCGGACGATGAGACAGCGGCGAGATGATCAAGGAAGGAAACGGCCACGGCCAGCGGAAGAGCTGATAGACGATGAGGATCATCATCACGAGATGGAGGAGACGGGTGGCGGTGGTGGCGACTTGCGCCGATCCTGTCACCCGATCCACCCGGCCAATCACCAAAAGAAGAGAATGACGATCCGTCCGCATCGAGAAGACGCGAGGCCGTCGTCGCTGGTGGTGGGCGATAGCGTCGGTAGCGTCGGTGTTGGTAGCGTCGACTTTAACTGCCGCCCTGCCAACCTGATCCATCCGGCGACCTTGATACGTCCCATCGCCTCCAGTTCTCTCCTACCACCACCACCGACATGCAAAGATTCAACTCCGGATCACATCCCGTCGTCGTCGGCTGGCCTGGACCCTGGCTCCTCACCGTTCCTGACGACGCCTAGCGGCCAGCAGTTCAACAACTTGTTCCAGCACGACGAGATGCTGACCAATCCGCCGGAAGAGTACAAGAACGAGGAGGACGACCCCTTCTCGGCCGTCCTCCGCGAAATGAAACTCAAAGGCGAATTCCCCTGCAGGCTCTGCGAGGCCGTCTTCCCTAATTTGCGCGCCCTTAAAGGTAAATTTTGAAAAACAAAAAATTCGTCAAATCTTTATCTCTTTCGGCCCCGGTTAAATATTTCTTATCCGAAACACACGGGAAAAGGAAGTGATGTCCTTTGTTTATCATCAGATGAGTTGTACTTGTACCATTGCGCAATCAGCTGTTCAAACACACTTTGCTGGAATTGGAACATTTCTGACTTTCTTTCTTTTGTTTAAAAAGATTTGTTGGCTATTATTATACGAGAGGCTTTATCTCGGGTCGGGCTAATCAGAATTATTGTTTGATGGTTTCTATATGCAACACACTGCAGCCGGAAATGCGTTAGATAACCGATAGGGGGGTACATCATATCCATATATCGTCTCAAATGATTTATCTCAAGACGAATGATGGGTCATTCCGGGATATTAATAGAAATGACGAAACGGCCGTGAAAAATAATGAATAAAAAATGGACAGGATGGATTGATCAAATTCCTTATTTCTAATTTTCTAATTTATTTGCCCATTCAGGTCACAACCGGAACCATCTGAGTCAGGCTCCTTACAGGTGCAACATGTGCCCGAGCACGAGCCTGGACAAGGGGGCGTTGATTCGCCACATGCGGACGCACAACGGCGAGCGGCCGTACGAGTGCCGCGACTGCCAGTACGCCTTCACCACCAAGGCCAATTGCGAGCGACACTTGCGCAACCGGCACGGAAAGGCCTCCAGGGACGCCGTTAAGGCCTCCATCGTCTACCACCTCAGCGAGGACTCGGCCGCCAACCGGACCCTGGCCGGCGACAATTCAGATAATTCCGGTTGTTCCGGCGGCGGCGGCTACTACGGCGGTCGCCGCAACCACAACGACGACCAGTCGGCCCTGGATCTGAGCGCCGATCGCGACGATTCCATCCGCTCGGACGACGACGAGGAAGAGGAATTCACCGACTATCCGTCGGAAGACGACGGAAATGAGGAAATCAACGAGCAAGACGGCCCGCTGGATTTGACGGTTGACGTTTTGGATTTGCGGAAGCGGCGACAAGAAGTCACGCCCACTAAGGCGACAGCACCTGCTGCGACCTTGCCCGTCACTCCGGTACATTCCCATCAGCAACAGCATCACCATCATCCATCCGTTCCGGCCCAGCCGTCTCCTCCACTGGCTCCGGTTGTTTCGACTCCGGTCCAGCAGCAACAGCAACAGCACTCGACTCCCACTGATGTCAAACCGGCCGTTTCGTTCCCGTCTCCTTATTTCGGTTCTCCTTATTCCGGAACTGTCGCCTCATTGGCCGGCCTGCCTTTCTTCTATCCCGGCCTGGGCGGGGCACCTTACTCGGCTTTCATCGAGTCGAAATTGGTCGAAATGGGCCACCAGAATCCGGCCGTCGATCTATCGGCCCTGGCCATCGCTGCTGCTCACCACGACGCCATCCGCCAGGCCCAGCAGCAGCAGCAAATCCAGAAAGTCCAGCCGAGCCATCCGTCGGCTCATTCGCTGGTGGAGGGACTTTTGATGCCGGCCGTCAAGAAATACAACCAGCAGGACTCTATGGAGAACATCCGTCCCGTCCCCATGGCCGTCCCCACCACGCCCATCAAGATGGAGTCGAAAAAATCGAGCGGCGGCCATCATCATCACAGCAGCTCGTCGGCCCAGCTGCAGGCCGCCAACGACCCCGGAGTCAAGATGGTCCTCAAGAACGGAGTGCTGGTCAAGAAGCAGAAGCAGCGCCGCTACCGGACGGAGCGGCCGTTTGGCTGCGAGCACTGCACGGCCCGTTTCACTCTGCGCTCCAACATGGAGCGTCACATTAAGCAGCAGCACCCGGACATTTGGTCCAGCCGACCTCGCGGACACCGCAGATCGGCCTGCGCCCTGACCAAATCGGCCGCTCTGCCCACGATGGTGGACCTGAAGGGTCACCTGGTCAACTCGATGCCGGCCATCGTCCCTCAACTGTCGCAGTCTGACATGAAGCTGGTAGAAGGGAGCAAGGCGCCCATCTCGGAGCAGGTCCGCCAGGCCGTCCAGCAGAAACTGAAGAAGCGCCGCAACAGCGAACACAGCGAAGACGAGGAGGACTACGAGGATGAAGGCGAGGAGGAAGAAGAAGAGGACGGCCCTTTGGTCATCGACATTGAGCGCAAGGAGCCAGGGCCGCTGGTCCAGCAGCAGCAGCACAGCAGCGACAGCGTCAAAGCCGAGCCGGCCACCGATCTGGCCAGCGTTTCCAAATTGCTGACCAACGCGGTGGCCCAGAGTTTCCAGCAATATTTCAGCCAGCACCGCGACGTCGAAGCGGAAGACTCTGTGACGAGCGACAAGATGAACCGGGCCAGCCCGTCTGAGGGCAACAACACGGACGAGATGGACGAAGGCGAGTGCACGAGCATCAGCGACGGCCAGTCGATGGGCGGCAGCGATTTCGGAGGCAATCGATCCGACAGCGGCGGCGGCGGTGGCGGGCAGGCCGTCTCGAGCGCCAAGGGCAAAAAGAAGAGCGCCTACTCGAACGCCCCCCACCGGGTGAGCTGCCCGTACTGCGCCCGCAAGTTCCCGTGGACCAGCTCCTTGCGGCGTCACATTCTGACCCACACGGGCCAGAAGCCGTACAAGTGTCCGCAGTGTCCGCTCTGGTTCACCACCAAGTCCAACTGCGACCGCCATCTGTTGCGCAAACACGGAAATCATTTGCGTCATCATCACAGCAGCAGCAGTGCCGGCGGCGAACACGCCGGAAGCAACAACAACACGACCGGACAGAATTCGGCCTCCTCCGCTGCTGGCCCGGATAATTCGCGCAACGTCCCCGACCGGCCGTACAAGTGCGCCCGTTGCCCGTCGTCGACCTTCGCCACTTCGGACAATCTCAAGAAACACGTGGACAACAAGCACTGCCCGGCTCACGGTGGTCTCAGCAGTCCGGAATCGATCACGGGCGGCGATCACGGCGATTCCGAGAAAGGCCACCACCACCATCATCATCATCATCATCAGTCCAGCAACAGCAATCCGGTCAGTCCATCGCTGCAGGCGGGCGACGGCAATTCGGCCGCCGGCGGCAATAACGAGCAGCTGCCGTTCAAATGTCATTTGTGTGACGATTCCGGCGGCTACGCCGAGAGGCAGGAAGTGCTGGATCACCTCCAGCGTGACCACACGGAGGAATTCCACGACCTGGTGGGCAAAGTGGGGGCCCTGGTGGCCGAGCCACCGCCCATGCCGTCCGCGCCGACTTCCGACGACGGCGAAGATTACGATTCCGTCCGTGGGAAATTCCCCGATTACGTCAACCGAAAGGTAATTCGAATTAAATTGAAGATTATCCGCAATTCGAATTGAAATTAATTGCCAATTATTTATTTGATTTGATCCATCATCAGGTCATTTGCGCCTTTTGCTTGCGCCGTTTCTGGTCGGCGGAAGACCTCCGGCGTCACATGCGGACCCACAGCGGGGAGCGGCCCTACCAGTGCGACGTGTGCTCGCGCCGCTTCACGTTGAAACACTCCATGTTGCGACACCGGCGGAAGCACGGCGGATCGGGCCATGCGGAAGAGAGTGACGAGGAGGAGGAGGATTGCGAGGAAGAAGAGGAGGAAGGATCCGTCAGCTCGGACAATCGCCAGCAGCTGCAACAACATCAACAGCAGCAGCAACGTCGCGAATCGTCGAGGTCATCCGCCAAGGCTAAAGTGCGGATGCAGGCCCTTTGGAGCGGATCCAGCTCCAAGACCGGGTCCAAATCGGCGGGTGGGATGAGACTGCGCGGTCCGTGCGGATCGGATCTGATTGGCAATTTGCTCGGCATTCAAGACACTTCCATCGTGGAGCAGCTCATGTCCAAACCGGCGGATGATGCCGCCCGTCTCTTGGGCGTCACCGGAGGCAACCGGGTTTGAGGAATAAAAATTAAAGAAGAATTAATTTACATTATATTTCCTAAAAAAAAAAAAATTGAATTAAAAGATCATCGAGATAATAACGAAAAGCTAAAAAAACGAAAAAAAAAATGAAAAATGAAAAAATTTGAATATTGAAATACCAAAGATCAACGTGAATCATTTCTTGAAATTTCTAAATTCTGTCCCGTCTTTTTGATTTCCAATTTTTGCGGGCGGGATCGAACGAATGTGAGCGTAATAATAATAATAGTGAATGTCTGTCCGCTATGTGTGTGTGTGTGCGTGCGAGAGCTGAGCTGAGAGTTGATCTCGGTCAATTTATCTATCCCCGTGTATATAAATAACGAGATCTCTTCGACATCGATATACTTTTCAACCAACCAACAAAAAAATTCGACAAGGAAAAAAAAGAAACAAATTTTTTTGGCGACTGGAAGAAAATACTGATGGCTAATTACGTGTGTCCTTCTTTTCCTGCCTCCCCCCCACTATTATCTAACACATTTTGAAAAGAAAAGAAAAAGATGGCCCTCCCAATTGAATTATAATATTTTTAGAATGTCTGAATTATCGAGTCATTCGTTTCCCAAAGAATAGCAATATTGCTGTGCGTATTATTATTATACCAGACTTTTATATAACTAAATTTCTTTCTTTTTCTTTTCTTTTCTTTTGTTTGTTTAAAACTATATCCAACGATGTTAGTTCCTCATTTCCCTCCTCATATTATCATCGACGATTTTGTGTTTGGGGAGAGATAATCGTGTGTGTCTTAGTAATTTAAGTTACTGCCCCCTTAACGTACTACTACTCTATATAAGAAAAAAGGAAAGGAAATCAAATGAAAACACAGTACTTGACAGTCACTTATATATCGTGGTATATTATTTTTTTGGGGGGGAATTTCAAAACAAAAAATATTCATTTTCGCTCTCATTTGGCAAGTTCCAAAATTACCCCGTCCATTTTGCTGCTGGAACATTCCTTGTCGTAAATGAACAAAAAGAAAAAGACAAAAAAAAATAGTAATCATTCCTATATCTACATACCCCTTTTGGCTGTTTTATCCCATCCACCCCGAAAAAAAAGTTATTTGTCAAAGTGTGTTTTTTCTTGATTGAATTAAAAAATGAGAAAATTTTCGGTTCGTGGTTTTTTGTTTTTTTTAAATCAATGTATAAGCACATTCCTTTCGATGATTAAACAAATTATTAAACGAAAAATGCAAAAGTTTTATTCATTTACTTAAATTTAGTTTTTATCTTGTTAATTGTTATCCGGTTTTATTCGATTCAATTAAAAACTGATTTTTCGCAATTTGGCAAATGCAAAATAGGCCCGCCCCAGATTGCAGACTACAATTTAGCCAAACGACACGTGAAAACGTTATTTCTTTTTTTAATTTTTGAGATTACCCCAGTCAATACTAGAAATCAGAGATAATAACCTACAAGGGAATAGTTTTCACTTCTCAACGGACTCTCTACTATTTTGGCAAGTATGTTTGTGTCTTCATTTCGTAAACCTGAGCGTGAATTATTTCGTAGTGTGCCAGTCTAGCAGAGGCAGACCCAGGCATAGCTTTGTTTACTTGTCAAAGGTCAGGCTGAGGCCACCATGGCCGAATTAGAATTTAGAAGAAAACTTTAAAGAAAATTATGAAGTCATCTCATAATTTTCTTGTCCAACAACAACCATGTGAGCAAGTCACTTGGTGGTTCTCGTTAGTGTGAAACAACTTAAACACCCATAACTACGTACAGGTTTTTCCAATACTTTGAGGACTAGGATTTTCTTTATTGAGTCTTTATTTAGTTTAAAACAAAATAATAAACCAAATATTATCTAGTTTATTATCTTGTTCATAGCAAACTATTCCCTTTCATTGAATTACGTTTTTCGAAAAACCAAATGATGAAAACATAAAAAATTTCGTTCCATTTTTTAACTAAATTTGCATCGTTAATCTTGTGATTTTGCGATGTGAGAAAACTGCTAAAATTCGAGCTATTCCTGACCAGTCCACTAAAAACATTTGTTTAAGTTTTGCCAATTAGCAACTCGTCGATTCGGCGGATAATTTTCGTCGACTCGATATGCTAAATGGCCACGTTTGCACGTTTGCGCTGAACAAGCAGCGCGAATTTCAGCGGTGTAGTGTGTGCAAATGCAAACATAAGACGGTCACGTTTCGCTCCTTCCCGACTCGTGTTATGATGTGTGGCAGTTGCACTATTTGAGACACTCCCGTACGGCGGGAAATTTGAAAAATAAAAAGGATAGAAAAAGTTGTTAAAATGGCTGGATGATTTTGCATGTGAATTGAAGTTGAAGATTGCTCGGGGTCTAATGGATGATTTCCACAAGAAAAACCTGTCGGAGACAAAATACATTTTTAGTCAACTTTCATATAACTGGAATAATATGGCGTCCATCATCCAGCGATAGGAGAAAGTTTCTTTTTTGCCCGAATCAAATTTTTATTTTTCGTTTCGCCGAGATTGTGAATTGTGTGTGCAACCTCCTGAAAAACTTTTGTTTTTTCCTGACAAAATTGAAGAGTCAATGAAAAATGGTCTCGGGTCCAGTTAAGAAACTTTCCCCTTGCCGATGAGTAGCTGTAGGGTCGTCACGACAAATGTCCATAACTGTAATACTACCTGATAACGAGCATTGACGATAGCCAATTTGTCACTGGAACCACTCCACGAAAGAGCTCTTTGGCAATTACTGGCCTCCGTCTTTGTCTCGTACACTTTTCGCCAATCCTATATTTATACATAATAACTCTGTCAGCAGCAACCGGTAGCTGAAATGTTGTCGATAGAAATAGAAATACCTCGGCTAATCTGATGATTAATTGGCCATCCCTGTCGATGGACGCCAGCCATCTTCTATTCGGCGAGAAGCACAGGTCGTTAATTGCTGCGTAATGGCCGTCGTCAAGTCTTTTGTGGCTATTCCCTTCGTCGTCCAAGTTCCAGACGATTGTCGAACCGTCAGCGCAACCCCTTAACATCAAAATCAATTTGAAAATAGCCAACGTAATTTTTGATGAATCTTATTTCATACCCGACAACGAATAAAGGTTTATTAGCACCGTTTTCCTGAGTTAACCAGTCGATACATCGGACCTCTGATTGTGCTTGAATTAACGTTTTGATTGGATCATTTTGATCCGGCGACCAGATCTTAACATAATCAATCGAATTAAATTGCATGAAAATCAATTTTAAAATTTCTCGCTATTATAGTACCTGCAACATGACGTGACCCGTTCCTTTAGTCACAAAAGATGAAACGGAAGCGAGTAGGTTAACTTGAGGATTCCACCGTACGGAATTGATCGAGTTCTATAGCGACACTTTTTCAAAATGAATCTTATCCAATCTAATACTTAAAAGACGTAATGTATCATCAAATGGACTTACTCCGTGCACCAAGGCCATTATCGGATTCTCCCTACCGATTTGGCAAATGCGAATGATTCCGTCGGTCTGGTCTCTCGAGTAGAAAGCCAATCGAGTTGCCGAAATCCAAACGACGTCGTCAATCCGATCGGCGTCGGTGAATCGTTGAACGAGTGGCGACGGTTTCTTGTCAGCATCCCACACCAAGGCCGACTGTGTTTTATATGGAACAATATATAATGAAATAAAATCGCATTAGAGGTTCGTCACGAGAGATCGCGTGCTCGAGTGCCATTCTATTGCCCGCCGCTGATTGTTTTTTTTTAGATTGGATATACCCTGTCGTTGCTGCTGGCGCTGGCGAAGACATTGGTCCGGATTGGATTCCATCGAATGCTCCCGATTCTGGCCGTGTGCTTTCGCCTCTCGAGCAAACGACATCCGTCCTCGCCATTCCACAGGATCAGCGTTCCGTTTTGGTAACCGACTGCTAATCGCCTCCCGTCTGCCTTTTTGGTTTTTTAAAATCAATTTCCAGGTGAACAGGTTAATCGAATTAGAATTTCTCTCTTGAGCCAACAACAACAACTCACGTCCCACTGGAGGCACGAGGCGTCGGAAACGGGGTATTGTGTGGAAACCGGATTGAAGACGGTCTCTTTCCACTTTGACAATGGAACGATGGAGCCGACGGCGTCCGGCTGCTGGTACAGGCGAACGGGTCCGCCCTGCACGGCACAGGCCAGGACGGGTTCGTGCGGATGGAAGGCACAATTTGACACTAGTAGAGCAGAGTCGTCCAAACTTTTCGGCGAGATTACAAATTCAGCCGACATGGCTGCAACAAAACACGCCAGCCAAACGACGACGACGATTCAACTCTCTGACTTTCAATTTGTGTTTGACAGTTTAGTTCTCTGGGTCGGCGTGATAAACAGCCGTCTCTCACACCCGTGTAAAACGTCCCCCCTTTATCAACGCCCCTCGACCAAAAAACTTATCTCGACAACTGATAACCGACGGATGCTATTCGATGGAGCCCAGCAATTCTGTTGTGTCATCATTTGACTGGATGACGTTGCGCTTTCTCTTGTCGAGATTACAACTGGGCGGCGGGCGGCGGGCGGCATTGTGGCCGCTTCTTTTTCCTTCGTAATGTACACGACACTAAAAGGTTAACAATTGAAAAAACGAGAAACAAACAGATGGCGAATCTGTGTCGCCAAACCGGAACGTTTTGAAACGATTCCGGTTTTTACAGTTCGCTCATTATTTTTCAATGGCAATCTCTGCCGTTTCTGCGCATACAAACGGGTTTTTCTTCTCAACGGTAGATAGCAGCACCGCCCGCCCTCTCACAAGGGATTTAAAAAAAAGAATTGAGTCTGCATTGGATTTTGACTTTCTGTGATGGGAGTTTTTCAGTTTTCCGTGGACCTGGTGTATGACTTAAGTTATTACACCAGGTACAGTCTATCTCAAATTGGCTACTTATAAACAGCTGAACAGCAACAAAAGTCTTGCCTTTCAGCTTTCAACCTAGGCTTTATTCAAAATTAAAAACTCGGATTTTCTTAACAACTTTTATCTTTGATCCTCTTAGAGTCGTTGACGCAAGTGTGTCATTTTTAAAGATGCCGGACAATTATTGGGCTTTAGCTGCGTCATCAGGATCAAAATGCTGCGCATATTTTTGTTGTTGCAAAACCCACATGTGTACTCTCCGTTTTTGAAAAAAAGCCCGCGTAATTTGTTTTCTTTTCAGAGGCACCTGGTAGAGAAATTCCGCACTACTTCACGGAATTCCATTTCTCGTGTCTTCTGCTTCATTCACGAGTGGAATTCTTGGTTCGAGCTTGGAGAACTGAGAGTTGAGACTACGGTACGTGTTCGTGTTCCTTTGTGAATATCTTCAGAATTTCAAGTATCTATTTTTATATTACATTCAAAGTTCAAAACATTTTGATGCTATATTTATGGATTTTTCGTCATTAGGGAGGATCCAATCCCATGGCCATACAGACACTTGTTTTTTAAACTTTGCTTGCCAATTCCTTCAAATTATTGTTTTTTATTTTATGATATATTTGCTTTGATCAAAATTCATCTTAAAAGGGTCCATTATGTTGAATGAAATGATTTTGTATGTTAAATTATGTTTATTTGAGAGACTTCCTCATTCAAATCATCAAATGAGTAATAGTGTTAAATATTCATTGAATCTACAGTAAGATCAACGTGAATAAATAGTGGAAAGAGAAAAGGTATGAAAAAGTCAAAAAGCAAAAAAATAGTAAGCAAATGCACCATTTTTGAAAAGAACCGCGTCATTTATTGTTTTTTAGACACCTAGTAGAGGAATTTTGTACTGCTTTATTAAATCATGCTGTGATCTTTTGTCGTCTGCGTTCCTCGTGGCTTTCACCTCACGTTTCACTGTTTTGTCGGCGGTGTATTGCTCTGTTAATGGTCGAAATATAGAAAAGTGAGATTGCTTTGATCTTCTTATGATGGTTAGTGAAATATTTTTTATTTAGACTTTAAAATAGAGAAGAAACAAAAAAGCTGTTAGAGTACAGAGTGCATCAACAATTTTTTAAATTTATCTTTTCTGTAGGTTTGCACGTCATTTCTGATACTCATCCTCAAACCGAATGATACCAACAGGCAATGAGAAAGTAGTGAAGCTGCTACCTAAATAAGTAGGAAAACATGCGCACAAACATTGGTATGGTAGTTCAGTTTACACACCGAAACTTTTGACACAAACCTTTTCATTCTCAATTTTAGACGAGAATATAAAATTGGCTCGGAATATTTATTAGACCATAATTCCAATTTACTGTTTTTTAGAGCTGGTACTCTTTCAACAACGGACCAAATGACCAACTGAGCTTTGAGACCAAGTCTTTTGTGAAATAAAAAACTACTTCAGCTCAATTACCAGTTGTCAAGCTGAGTTAAAATCAGAAACAACAACTTGAAATATACCATATCATCAAGGCGTTGATACCAGTAGTTGAGGTAAACCAACAAGAAGATAAACCAGCCATCATACACATTCAAAATTTCCTTAAAACCCAAGTATGGTTTCCAAATCATAAATTAGATGGAGAATCACTGCTTTTGCAATTACAGTAGAGAAATAATGGAAATCAAAGGTGGACGATGCTAAATTTCGTCGATTAACCGCCCATATTCAAGTCGTGCATCAATCTGATGCCCTTGCCAATGAAAGTGAAGCAGGAGTGGCGACAGGGATCAGCATCAGCGGCCCTATCTTTAAAATTATCTCCAAATCAACAGCAGCTGCCGACGAGTGGTCCTCGGATCGCGAAATTACTTGCCAGTTTAGTGTCGCCTATACGCCAATTATTTCTTTGGTCGACTGGGTTGCATCGGAGTCTCAACGTCCCCGCGATTAGTTGCCGGAAGGAACAAAGATATCCTACAGGGTAAAATTCTAATCGAACTTTTTGTTGTTTAAATTTATTTAACATTGTTGTGTTTTACAGGAGATTGAGTCTTTAGTAGATTGGTCCTAGTTCGCCCCCAGACCCCAGTTAATCTGGCTGAACAAATTGAGTCGCAACAGGAAACTTCTTATTGTGATTATTCCATGGAAATAGGTGAGTTCAAATACTACCGAGTCGGAACTTCATATTCTCTTTTTAATTTTTATTCTCTCATTCAATTTTGCTGCTAATTTCGAAACGGACAGACATGGAATTCGATGACATGTTGCAGAGTTTAGATCGTGGACCGACTCATTCATTTGGCTGAAGAAGATGTCGGTTCTCTCGGATGACTCGGCGTAATAACTCACACAGTTTGTCCAGGAGCAACTCACTCCCACCATTTGGGGGTCCAAAACTCCGCTGAATTCATGTAGAAGGATCGGTAATCCAAGGCAGGAAAGATACGTAATCGAAAGGACCAAAATGTCATTCTGTCTTCTCTAAATTCAGATGCGAACGTTGTTCACCCTTTCATTCGTGGCGGCATTTGTGAATACCAATTATGTATAGGAAGAGTTGGATACTTTGCACGAAAACTCATGGTATGAAGAATTTTAACTTGTTTTCATTTTCTTAAAAATCTTAAGTGTACTGTTATATCGCGACAGGCGGAAAATCCGACCAGTAGTGTATGCCGGATGAGCCAAATAAGAGATCTTCACTTGACTTACGGTTCATCATTTGGGCTCGTCAAGTTGCGAGGCAGCAACGTGCGTACAACATACCTAAATGAAGGGAGTTGAACATATCGAAAGTAATACATAGCAGTACAATAGAGTCTCGTTTTTTAATGAAATTTTTATGTTTTACCATGTAGTTAGGGCTGGGAGAACCCTGTCAAAATTGTCGAAGATAAAAAACAGGAGGTTAGCTGATCCTGAACGTTACCCAAACAAGGATGGTGAAGCAGTCTCGTCCTGCCCTCTTTTCCGATTGCTGACTCTCTAAGAAGAACATCCCAGTGAATCGACATGGCTGTTCAGTTACATGTCAACCGGATCTTTCACAGGACTTTTTCAGCCGCAACGTTGGGGGACGATAACCCTGGGACAGGTCAAGCTGAATTAGCCACATAGGGCAAACCTCCAAGAGAAAACATCAAACAAAGAGAAAACAAATCATATTGTTGGAAAATGTCTAGTGAACCGTATTCTAGGTAATTGTATTTGTGTAAATTTTCAAGCTAATAAAAAAACTATCGTTATCTTTTGTGATAAGGAATAAGCCTGGTGCATTATCCACGCTATCTCCAAATAACCTAACAAGGTGATAATAATGATGATGATTGAATGATTGACATGATTTTGGAATTAGATCCCCCCCTTCTCCGCAAACATGAAGCAACATTTGAAATTATCACTTCCACTTACTTACATGAGTTTACTTGCATAATTGTGAGATGATGTTGTCAAGCCACCGTCTTCACAAGGATTAAAGGGGGAGAGAGACAAAGGCTGTTCGCTACCAAACGATGGTGAGTTCAAATTGGGTCAATAAAGGATACTCCTCCCTTATTCAATTTGCTCTATTTTCATCTGACCTCGAATACTTAAAAATACCTCCAGCGTTGTTGCTGCGGGGAATCGACGTGCCGGTGGGCATTCTAGGGGCCCAAAAATGCTCAGTAGTCCACGTATTCGCACGGTGTGCACTTGTCTCTAGTTTGCTGCAGTAGTTTTGCATCTTCACGCCTTTGCACTTGGATTAATTTCGTTTTATGCATTGCCTACACAATTTGTCGTGGTTTCTTTGTAGTGTTTTGTGTCGTTGATGGTCGTAGATTTCGTTTTACTATCTCATCACTATATCAGCACAATTGCATCTGCACTGTAATAATCTTGTGTTCGTAGATTGATTCACCTTCTTTGTTGTCCACACCAGTAGCTACTTAATTAGAGTAAGCCAATCTAGATGAGGTTAAAGTTAAGCATAAGTTAAGGATATTGTAGGTTAAGCCGTTAAGCTAAGCTAAGGCTATTGTAGGTTAAGCTAAGTTTAGGTTTAAGTTCACGATAGGGTTACTTGCCAACTTACTTTGGTGCCTCTGTGGTGTAGAAAATTCGTCTTTAGCAATCCCAAACCCTAACGTGTCAACTAATAACCCTTTTTCTTTCAGGAAATTGGAATCTAAATTGAATGTTTTAGCTGTATATTTTCTATTTTCGCTTAATTGATTGTGGTTTAAAGAACTATAAAGTTTATCCATCATTTGTTATTGATGTAATTAGGATCATGGACCGGAGAGGATCGCCGCCGCCACTACAAGATAGGACCCTGGCCCACGGGTCGGAGGTACATTTTATTTGATTCTGAATGCCTTCAACTTCTTTTATTAATGTTTTTGGATTTTCTTTAGAGGAGAGGATCGCAGCCGCCACCGCCGCCGCCACCACCACCGGAGCCGCTTCAAGATCGCCGCACGCTAGGATCTTCGCCAATGGATCTTAGGTATATATTTTTTCTTCTAAGTGTCTAACCATATTTTTTTCATGTACTCTAGATGGGACCCAGGACCAAGGAGGATCGCCGCCGCCACTACAAGATCGTCCCCGCCGCAGCAAAGGACTACGAAGATCTTTAAATAGTACGGTATTACTTTTTCTTGCCTTACGCGTCATACGCTCACGTGTTCACTGAAGAAGTTGATCGTTTTATCGTGACACGTGATCAGCAGGCAGTGCTATTGCAGAAGATTTTCCACTTGACGTCATCCCCGAATTTGTTTTCAAAAATCCTTTTTTGGAATTGGGTAATTCTTTGGTGGTCCTTCAGCGAAAATCGATAATTTGGCAGCCATCGTCGCTTCCGCCCCGGTTATACAAGAACCCATCCTTGCCGATTTGTTTGGTATGTCACAATTTAAAATTACGTGCTTGTTTCTCTTATTTGAATTTATATTTTTAGAATTACAGAAGAAAAACCGAAGTTTGGCTGAGGCTCGGTCTGTTCTCATTTCTGCCATAACACGTCTTCCCTCGTGATGCCAAGCCACTAATCACAAGCAAAGTGCGTAATCATTCAGATTCACACTCACATTTCCTAAACTGAAATTAGAAACAAAACAAAATGTTAATCAGGTTAGTGCTGCAACTACCCTTTGTACTTACTTTTATCATAGAATTTTAACGCCACTCGCATCTGTGCTAATTATACAACCCAATTTTAAGATGCGGAGTGAATGGCCTTTTTCTCGTTCGGAGCACAATATTTTTTGGTCAACTTCCCCTGTATAAGATTTGAACTCGCTCCGGTGGCCATGCTGCAGCAGCATGTACATATGGTGGTTATCAATACCACTTCTCAGTTATCTTACATAGCTATATTTCGACAGTCCTGATATTTTTTTTTTATAATAGCGCTTCCAACTTGTATACCGTAAGATTTAATATCCCTTTTTTTTACTATCCTAGTTGATCTCTGTTCATTCCGATTCCTTTACTACCCTTCTACTCAACTGTCAACACCTTTCACTCGTTTAGTTGACCATTTGAATGATCAGACAAAATTTCTTAAAATTTGAAGCAGAAATACCAGAGTAACTAGCCTCTTTGACATAAATAAGAGACTACGCCAGTTGTCGTTGTGGCTAGTCATGCGGAATCAGCATTTTGGATTTCCTCCGTACATTTACATTTCTCGCATACAGAAGCTGTCCATAGATCTAGACTTACAAAGTTCGCTCTTTTATTGCGCATTTTTTTCCCATTTGTTTTCAATTATCTGGCTCTTCTCTTTTTTCCCCCCTTTTCAACGAAGAACTGCGCTTCACTTTCTTTAAAAAAAAGGTAAACTAAAAACTCTTTCGACGTTCTATTCCCGGGTGTTAACAGCTCGTTGTTTATTTCCCCTCTCTCGTTACGTTATGCAACAATTATGCGGTAGTGGCCTCAAATTCTTGTTAATTAAAACAATTATTCCAATTGATTTATCGAAAAAATTTTTTTTTTAAATTTCCCTGAACTGTTCAGTAAAATGTGCCAAGGTAACAGTAAATAGCTACCATAGAAGGAACAAATACGATTAGAAAATATTTGCACTAAACTCGAGCTTGTTTACAATGCAGTAATACGCAAGACTTCCTCGTCTTTGGGTGCTGTACAAGAAGGTCGGCGGTGCGGGGACCATCAAGCATGGTTAGACAGTCAAAATCAAATCAAATGCCTTATATCCATCGGCGGAGGTCCTAGCGTGCGACGATCTTTGAAACGAAGATCTTGAAGCTACGATCTTGAAGTGAGAAGAAGGTGTACAAGGAAGGTCAGCCAATCGGAAGTTGAAACGCCCAACAAATTTGGGTGTGACTGCCAAGTAGGAGTGGGTGTTGGCCTTTCGTCTCATGACCTTATTAATAATAATATTTATACCCTTTTCTGGTACGAGATTGATGTCTTTCTTCCGATTAATGCTTATTTCAAGGTGATCCCGTACACTGATTTGTCGTTTTTTTGTTTTACCTGTTTAATTACCATTGCCAACCTGTCGCGGATGGTTTACACCAGTTTACGCAACACGCTTATGGTGTTTGCCTTTCTCTTTTTCGAATGTAGAACTGTACTAAGGTTTTTTTCTTTTTCCGTTGAAGGGTGACAACCAACCAACATCTCTTTCATGAGAGAACGAAAAACGATGTGGGAGCAAGAGTGGACTGGCTAGTCTATATAAACCTCCTTTGGCTGTGGACGGGTCCATCGAGTGTTCAACTGAAGAACGAATTCCAACCGGATATTTTGACGTAACAAGTATTTTGTACAGGTATTTTTGGCTGCCGTATTTTGTATTGTTATTTTATTTTTTGTATTTTATTTTGTAGTTTGATTATTTTATTTATTTTTTAATTTTTTACTATTTTACATTTTGTTTGTATTTTATTCGAATTTTTAACAGATATTTTGTACAGACATTTTGACGTAACAGTGGTTTGTTACTCTTCACTCATCAAGCACGGTATAAAAAATTATTCTAATTAAAAAAAACAAACAGTTTAAGTTATAATATTTCTAAGGCTAAATTATTTCGACGCAATGTAATGTATTTTTTTTTTTTTTTTTATTTATTTATTTATTTTTTTCATAGAAAGATTGCAGTTAATTAAACAGAGACAGAGTTTGTTTCGCCATAACAAAGAGTCTAGGGAAAGCCCCTGACAAACCCGTTATTGTTAAAAGAACACGAAGCATTTAAGGAAATGTTTGCTTCAGCTATAATATTTGCAGCTGCTGTCCCACTGGTATTGGCAAACAACGCGCCAACCTATTCTAGTGATGTCTCCAGTACGGCCGACAATTCGTGTGAGAATTATCCTCCGCTTAGTGGTGCAAAAGTTCCACAAAATGGAAAACCGTCTAATTCTTCTTATCCTGATGATGGCTGTGGAGACTATTCTGTCCGATTTAAGGGCGATGGATACTGTTATTCACTTCTGAAGAAAGGACCTTGTGAGAATGTGTTATTTTGGATTACGGTCGACCCGTATACTTACGAGGTGGGATTTTAATTCTTTTTAGAATTAATAGTGTATTTGTATTTTATCTAACGTGATTTTTGTGAAACTTTTAGGGAATATGCACTCCTCGCCTTTGTGGCAGAGAAAAAGTGTTCGTCGGTCGAGATGGTCTTTGTCACGATATTTACGATACTAAAGAGTGTCGTGGAGGTAGGCGTCTTTATTACTCGGCTTACGGAGATCCAATTTGTGATTGTCCTATTGGGCAATATCCATTCCCATCGGAAGAAGACGATTGCGTTCCTTTATTTACCCAAGGTACAGTAAACGCCAATTTTCCCAAATTATTTGTTAATTAATTTTCTTTTATCATTTTTTTTAAGGGCCGTGTCCAACCAATCAGGTTGTATCCGTTAGTTCATCTGGTAAATTAGAGTGTTTCCCCAACACTTGTCAACTTGTTGATAGATATCAGGACTGCCTCCTGCAATTGGTCCCAGTTAAACAATCAAGAATAAGTAACGATGACAACGGCGATGAATATGGATACTGCTATGGGTTAGGCACTCGTGGACCTTGCTCACCTTCTGAACTTTTTGGTTACAACATCTTTCACTGTCAGGGAGAGTGTGTTGACATGGATGACCCTAGAACGCCTTACTTTTCTTCTCCGGAAGAGAATGCAATTTTAGATGATGTCTTTGATCGGGCCGCAAACGAACCCATAAAAACAAAGAATAACAAAAGTAATACGTTTTTATGTGCTCAACGGTTATCAAGAAAACGAAGACAAGGTATCAATACTTTTGGGATATTCCAACAGACAAGTAGAATTCCAACATCTCTCCTAAATCCCTGTCAACCTGGCGGTCGAAACGGAAATAATTTCAAGTGTGCAAATCCTTTGGTGTAAGTTATTTATGCACGCATTTTAGCAAACTTTTAAGGACACTTGATAATTTAAATTTATGTAATAATATCTTCTTCAGTCCTAGTAGACCCATACGTGACGTTAGTAAGCCTGTCAGTCCTGCTTTCGGTTGCCGACCAAATGATTTCTTGCGAGCTACTGGACAATGCGGTAGCAACCGTGGGCCAGCTAGCTGCGGACCTTCTTACAAATTCATCAAAGCTACAAACCAATGTAGACCAATTCGCTTTTGAATTAAATTCGCTTTGTAATTAAAGATAATCCTGAAATTCAACACAACTAATTTCGTAATTGACGCGAAAATACAAGTTTCTTAATATCACACAGTTAGTAAAATCACTCAAGTTTTCTTTTGTTCAAGCTGACTTAATTTAACTAAGAAATTTTATAGTATACTTATACCAACATGATAAATAGGTGACTGCTGTTTGAGACGATTTCTGCGAAATGATTATGGAGAAGGTAAGCGGCGAACGTGATTAGGAGCACATTGTGTGTACGGACCGATGCAACTCACATTCAGACTATAAGCACAATATTTTCAAACCGATTTTTTTAACACTTAACTTCGGATTGGAGGAAAGAAAGGTCCAGAAATCCCCCACTAGGTGCCAGTGCAGTTTAACAACAACAGCAGTTAAACAACAATGGCTGCTATTCCCTATATTGCTAACTGTGCTTATTGGTCTTCTGTGCCGTTTGTCTTTCACGTTTCGATGCAGTGTTAACTGTTAAGGTGAATATTTTAAAATGTTTTAGCAGATTAAGTATTGCCAAACCCAATTAGTGGGTCATGCCGACTACTTCCGCGTATTTAAAACTTCACACAGTTTAAGTGAGTGCTAAGTGTTAACTCAACCCAAAAAAAAAGTCGCAAGTCACCATGTAACTTGGAGAAAATATTACGTGAGTATCAAAGTTACTTGCCTTTAATTTTTAGTTTTTTCAATTAAGTGTAAACGAGCTAGAGCGGACATTGTTTTCATGTAAACGTTTCTTTTTCCTGGCGCTAGACGGCAAAGCCTTTGATCATTTTCCGCTCAGTTTAGTTTCGTTAACTTTGCACACCTCTCAAGAAATTTCTCGTTGCTACAACAAGGAAATTTTGGGTGATGGCTGTCAGTTTCTGTTTCAGCAACAAAGCTCACTTGTTAGTTTTTAATAATAATGTGCTTTTTTTCTACTTCCGGTTTTCTCATTTCTGTCAGTAGTTAAGTAAATATTCATCTGAAGCACAAAACAACCACATATTCGTGATCCTCGTCAAATTTGTGGTAAAGTTCATGTTGTTTTTTTTACGTACACGTACTTCCGGTTTCAAGAATTTTCCTGAACTATTGTTCAGGAAAATTCTCGATTTTGGCCAAATTTTGGATTTCGTTGAAATCACACCCAATCAACCCCAAATTTCATGGAGATCACGAATATTTGGTTTATTTTGTCGGCAGCTCAATGGTTAAGGCGCTATCGCTTACTTCCGGTATACTTCCGGAAAATTTGCATGAAAGTAGCAAGTGAACTTTGTTCTCTGTACAATTCTAAGGATTGAATGCTAGATTTTAGCTAACAAAAATGCTTTTTTAAAGTTTTGTGAGTATCTTAAGACTAGTCCTTCACATACTGAGTTTTGAGACGTGTCAAATAGATGGCGTGTTCATTGTGTTATGGAATGGCAGTTTGCTGTCAAAAGTTAAGCTATCCTTTCTTCGACAATTACCAATGCATTCATAGGTAAATTCGAGTGATTTCGTCTCTAACTTGTCGGTGATGTGTTCTATTCCGTGTATATGTTGGATAACCTTAATGTTTCTCATCAACTTATAGCCTTACAGGAGGAAACGTGAAAGGGTCGTGGCCGTCGTAC